>NC_071388.1:172444031-173644031 GCF_022682495.2 Desmodus rotundus
CCGGGTGCACCCTGAGAGCCTGGCAGACCGGCAGGCCCGGGGTCCCCACGATCACCCTGACAAAAATAACCATGATATTATTCTTTTGATATTTATTCTAAAGCAGTGGGATTCTATATGCCTGTGCTATTCATGATTGAAGAGTACCTTTTTAAAATTTTATTGTTACTTATTATTTTACTTATAATTAACTTAGTTTATTTACTTATTAATAAATCAAGCAGAAGAATGACTATTTATTTCTCCCCAATTTCAGACCTCATTGCTCCCCCTCACTCCTGCCCTATTACTCCCATGGTCAAGATTGCTGGGACACAGGAGTGGTCACCTCCAGAATTTAGCGTGTGTTTTAGCATGTGGTCCTTCACGCTGGGGTATCTGTACTCTTGAAATAAACGAAGACTTGCCACAGAGTGTGAAAACAGCATATTTAAAGGAAACCACTTTCCAGATTTTCAAGTCCATATTTTCCAGATTGGAGCATCCTTCCCCACTCCTCTTAAATAAGTACCCTTCTCCCGTTGTATGAAACAAAAGCAGACATCATACCAACTGCAGTCTTATTGTGGTGCAATGCCCCGAGGAGTAAATACCTCTGGTACAAAGTGAAGGGACTTTTCCAGAATGCACATTTTACTTGAGAATAAAGCAAAGAAGTATTGGGGTGGGGGTGGGGGGAAGAGGCTGCTCCTTATCCAAGTGACCCAGCCGTGACAAGGCTCCAAATATTATTTTGTCTCCTTAAGAAATTAAAAGTGAAGGGGAAGGATCATCAAGGAAGATGTATAAAGGACACATGGACAAAGACAATGGGGGGACTGAATGTGGGAGGTGGGGGTGGACAGGGAGGGAGAGAGTAATGGGGAGAAATGGGGACAACTGTAATTGAACAATTAAAAAAATCAAAAGTGAGATGATTGTTATATGAACATGGATTAACACAATTAATGGAGTCAGACCATTTTTTTTTGACAGAAAATGTCTTATTTGACTGACTAGTTTGGCAACCAGGATAAACTTGAACAATTACATTGGGGAAAAGACACATAATACATTGAGTCAGTTAAATTGGCAACTCCAATATCTTGAAAGAAACATACAGAAAGCAAATATACATTTAGAAAATACCAAGAGCCCTTGTTGCTGTGGCTTAGTGGATTGAGGGCTGGCCTGCAAACCAAAGGGTCACCGGTTCAATTCCTAGTCAGGGCACATGCCTGGGTTGTGGGCCAGGTCCTCAGTAGGGGGTGCTCAAGAGGCAACCACATTTTGATATTTCTCACTCTTTCTCCCTCCCTTCCCCTCTCTAAAATTAAATAAACACAACCTTTAAATAATAATAATAATAATAATAATAAAAGAAAATACCAAGAAAGACCTCCTTTGCAAGTACTTAAACTAATGACTAATCTAAAATGTGATGGAAACTTAAAAGGCATATAGGGGTTCATAGATATTCAAAATTATACCAGGGCATAATTCAGCAAAATCTTTGAAGACTAATGTATTAAACAACATATACTGACCAAGAGAAAACCCCAGATGCCAACAAAATTTACATTTTCTGGCTTTACTGTAGATGGTGGGTACCCCAAGATTCCTCAGAACTTCTGCTTCCTCTGAATGCCTACTAGTTTCTTTAAACATGTGATTTAAAACACAAATGTGTTCATCATATTTGGCATATTTGAAAACTGAGGTTCAGAAAATATGTTCGAGGTCACATAGCTAGTTACTTAAGTAATCAAGATTCCAATCCAGGCATGTCTGGCTTCATAGTCTGTTCTGCTCTTAGAGTGGAAAGAGCCGTTACATTGTACTAGACATTGGAGCAGGGGCTACTTTTGCCTTCCATGCATTGATATGTAGTTGGGGACAACTGTGTGACTACACATAGGGCCTGCAGATTCTGATAAAGTTGGGGATATCTCCAGTTCAATACATGTCTAATTTAAAAACCCAACAGGAAATATACAGGAAATTCTTAGAAAGCCACATGGTTTGTTTCTCCATGGGGCATTAAATTTAGTAGGTGAAGAGAGAAATATAGATGTCACATAGGTCCTGTACTTTGGTGAATGAGTTTGAAACTTCGACTACCTCATAGGTATCCTCACTCAAAGCCCTCGTGTTGCACAAAATATGAAAGCAATTTGCTTTCCTGCTCTTAATAAAAAATGCCACCTCACTTTGATGTGTATTAAAATTTCATTTCATTTATAAGAGCTACCAAAATTATACCATTACAAAAAAGGTTGATTCTATCAGGAAAATCAGGATTGTATTGGAGCTATGAAGAGAAAGGATAGTTTTTTACTCTTTAGTATTATAAAGATTTCAAGTTTACATTACTTCACATTTTTTTAATCAGTGAAATTCTCCTTACACGTTCTCCAACAGCACCATCCCGTCCCGGAGTACCATCATTACCAGCCGGACCCTATAAACAATCATATTTAAAATATGAACTGAGCAGTTAAATAAATCCCATTCCACCTGCCAGAAAAATTACAGCATGTTCATACCTCCATTCTGTAAATTCTAATTATCATTTGTGAAACTCTGAGTAAAAGGAAAGCTTCTCCTATTGTTTCTACTACTTTGAATTGTTTGTAAAATTTATGTTCTTAATCTAAATTCTTCCTTTTTTTTATTTTTTTTGCACTGGCTGCTGTGGCTCAGTGGATTGAGCACTGGCCTGTGATCCAAAGGGTCACTGGTTTGATTCCCAGTCAAGACACATGCCTGGGTTCTGGGCCAGGTCCCCAGTAGGGGGGTGTGAGAGGCAACCACATGTTGATATTTAGCTCCCTCACTTTCTTCCTCCCTTCTTCAATCTGAAAATAAATCAAGAAAATCTTTAAAAATAAATAAATAAGTAAACTAGATGATAGTACAAAAAGTACCTATCTTATTACCATTTTTTATGTCATCATTTTGTCAACTCTCCAGGGAAGTATAGTACAGCAAATCATAATGAAAAAACTTCCTTGCCCTGGTTGGTATAGCTCGATGGATTGAGCGTGGGGCTCCAAACCAAAGGGTTTCTGGTTTGATTCCCAGTCAGGGCACATGCTTACTTTGCATGCCAGGTCCCCAGTTGGGGGTGCACAAGAGGCAACCACACATTGATGTTCCTGTCCCTCTCTTTCTCCTTCCCTTCCCCTCTCTCTAAAAATAAATAAATAAAATCTTAAAAAACAAAAAACTTCCTCCAGGTAAATTGTACAATCAAGTTCTGAACTTCTAAATCGATATCTAAATTAAAAAAATAAAAAATCCCCATAATACCTAGATAACAAGATTTACTTTCAGCAGTACTCACTTCGGGCCCTGGTTCCCCTACAGGGCCATTTGAGCCTGGGGGTCCCACAGGTCCAGGTGGCCCTTTATCTCCTGTTGCACCAGTTGCCCCTACTTTTCCTGGTGTACCCTGAAATAAAGTACAGAAAGGTCAACCACTTCTGAAGAAATTTAGGAATGCCAGTTCCCATGAAGACTATGTTTCTCAAATGGCACCTTAGTCCCTCCTTCTATAGTAATAATTACCCATTACCTCACAACATCCACATCACTGTAGTGCTTTCTTAGAGGCATGCCTAGTTTTCATGGCTCTCATCCCGACGTATCATAGGAACTAAAAAGTTATCTTTTGCCACCAGCTCAGGTGTGCATTTTCGGTTCTAACTTGGTGCACCACGATCAATTCTGGTCGCCCTTCAGGAATGTGCATCACTAGTAAGACATATCCATTCTTATTTACTCTGCCTTGCTCACTTTATTTCTATACCCTGGCACTTCTGTCTCACTGTTGGGACAATTTACTTCCAGGTCCCTGGCTCATGTCTGAAAAATATAAGACATTCCTTAACTCCTTCTTTGCTGGTTTCAGATCTCTACCCACACAGACCCCAGTCCCAAGGTCCCAGGAGTATATTTCTCTGTTAACACTCCCTGTAAAAACATCATTTACTATTTTTCTAAAGCATATAAACTTTAAGTGGTGTAATTTAGTTTCTTCAAAGCTAATAGTGAGTCAAACTTTTATCCAGACTCAAGAGAATGTGAGATCCCCAGGCCCCTCCAGGGGACAGGAGATTACTTTCAGAGTTTCTATTTATCATTCACCCCACTTTCACCTCTAATATTATTACTTTAGATCAATTCCTTCTTCTCTTTGATGGTTTATGAGAACTTACTCTCTGAACTGTGAAATCTGGATGTTTTTGTTAGGGTTGTTTATTTATAAAGAGGCTACCTACTCACCAGGAGACTATCCCCTCCTCTAGCTCCTTAGATATTTTTAATATTTGAAGAAAGATTTAAAGTTGACTAAAATCTATATCCTTATTTGTTTAGTTCTCTAGCCCTAATGTTAAATAAATATACTTTTCAAAGACTTTGTAAGGTACTAAAGTAAAGAATTTGACATTTAAAGTCAAAAGGTGTTGAAGACATTCAGAATTTATATCTAAAACACTTTACATCTATTTAGCAAAAATATATATAAATGATATTGCACATGATCAGATGACATATTGACCAATGCAGCTACTTACTGCCGGTCCTGGCAGGCCAGGCATGCCCCGCTCTCCGCGCTGCCCCGGCATGCCCACAATTCCTCTCTGCCCAGTAGTTCCAGCTGGACCAGGGGGGCCATCTGGACCCTAATTTTGAGGATAAACTATAATTAGAAGTTTTCCAGGGTGAAACTATATGCAAGAACTTTACAATAGATCACTCCTTTACAGGTTTTTTTTAATATAAGAAAAAGTTCTCTGTTTCATAAGACGATACTGTGTATAAGTAACCATAATTTATAATCGACACAGAACCTTTGACATTATTTAAAAGTAAAAATAGCTTAGCCATTGAAAAAGAATTTGAAAATTAATATGAATATTGATGGAATAAAAGAGGTAACTATTCAGCCACATATCATTCTTCCTTCTAAAAAGACACATTTTAAAAATAAAGAAAGTAATATGATTTTATCTAAACACATTCATGTTTCAAGACATTTGGATATTAAGATAGTGTGCTTTATAAAACCTTTCTTCATACAGTGAAGATATATAAGAAAGAGTGCTTTTTCTCGTTTAGATTTTGAATACCATATCCGTTACTGTTATATTTTTATATTTACACATATACTTTTTTTCTCAAGCAGAGAATTGCAAATTAAAAACCTATAGGGTATAAAGATTTATGAAAGTACTCAGGATAATATATAAACAGTTTCTTTGTTAAAGTAATTATTATGGATTTCTATCAGTGAACAGCTCAATTAGAGGAGGTCTAGAAAAAGATGTCACACTTACATGTTGCCCATCTTCTCCTGGGTCCCCTTTGTCTCCTGGGCCACCAGGGGGGCCAGCTGGTCCTCGATCTCCCACTCGCCCATGAGAGCCAGGGTCCCCACGAAGACCTGGAGGCCCCTCCTTCCCAGGCTCCCCTAAAGGCCCCGCAGGCCCTGGAGCTCCCTAGTACAACAGAGAGAGAAACCCAGGAGGGCAAAGTGGAAGCCTCGTTGGAGGAAATGATGGGATGGTCTATGCCTCAGAGGCAGCTTCCATTTTTCCTGCTAGATAATCAGTCATTCAGCAATTTCAACACAATTAAGGAAAACACAGCTGCAGATTCATTCCCCAGAAGAAAATCTAGATTATTTGCAGAAAATTACCTCTGAATCAATGTTAAAACTGTGCTGAAATTAACTTGAATTTTCAAACTTAAGGCTCTGATCCAACAATAAATATATAACATCTTATTCTGTCTGATCTGATCTTATAAAAAAAGACTAACATTTATTAAACAAAGTTTCAGAGATGCTTCTAACCGAAGGAAATGATTATTAGCACACAGTTCTGTTAGTATTTAGTAACCATGTGGGATGAGAGTCCAATACTGGGGCTAAAAACGACTTGCAAATTAAGCTCTTCCAAAAAACACAGGATGAAAGTTCTTTGACAGCATACCAGTATGAATTATCAAGATAAGAATTGTTAATGTGAAAGAAAAAAAATCATTAATGGATTAAATTAAAGAATAAATAAAAATAAATATATGTATATCTATACAGCGTGTACATGTATGTATGTTTGTATGTATTTTCAAGTGTGTGTGTAATTGCTCCTCTATCAATAATTTGAACTGCTATATTAACTTACAACAGGGCCTGGTGGTCCAACTCTGCCGGCAGAACCAGGAAATCCTGTAGCACCCTAGAAACATATAAGGCAACTTTAAGATAACAATGAATTACATATGCTTTCTGGGATCTATTTCTTCACAGGGATACTTAGGTCTTTAGATTCCCTCTCTTGTTGTGATCAATTACATATATATGTATATATATATATGTAAAAGAATATATATATTCTTTTATCCTATGTTTTTTAGAGTAGATCTAGATTAACCAGTAGCACGGATACTATTTTTGTCTTTCCACTCTCCATTTATCTTGAACATATACAAACATGTTTTAGGCACATGCTAAACCCACATTAATAATTTACATAAAAGAATTATATAAAGTGCTTTATCATTATTCATGACCTCTTCCATAGGCCATGTATTATTTATATTACATATAAGGCACAGCTGGATCTCCAAGACCATGAAATTAATTTTAACCCAGATCTCCATCTGAGTTAAATGCCCTGTCCACTACGGAGTAGTTATATACGTAAAAATGGGTAGTTACAGCTTCAGATTAACTTTAAAATATCCATGCAGCACTAGATATCTGACTATGTGTAATTTTCTGAGCTTTGAACCAACTTACAGGTGGACCCTGAGTTCCTCGACCACCTTTGAGTCCAGGGACACCGTTAGGACCCTAAATGGAAAGAAACAGATGGTCACTGTAGTGAAGCAAAATGGGCTAAACACAAGGGTTAAGCACTGGGCACTGGACGCAAGTTGTGCCTTTTTTTGTTAGCTTACATGAGGGCCTGGGGATCCTGCTAGACCTTGTGGTCCAGGAGAGCCCGCATCTCCCTTCTGTCCTGGCTCTCCAGGTTCACCTTTTACTCCAGGCTGCCCATCAGGACCCTATATCAATTGTGTAAATAAGCAATTGATTATAACACTGACAGACAAATTATTTTACAGTAATTGTTATGAACACATAATTTAATCATCTATTGTAAAATGATGCTTTGTAATCACTACTGCAGCATAGAAGAAAAAAACATCCTGATGAGATCTTTAAAGATGGTCTGAAAAGTAAGTTATCCCATATTTTTATTTCAACAATAAGTATAGAATTTGAAGTTGTGTAAACTCATCCATTTTTGTGCTAGTCCTTGAAAATGAGAATATTGCCTAGGACACTGTAACCTTTCCCAAATCTTTAATATATATTCAAAACCCATGGTCAAATAAGAGGAGTATTCATCATAAAATAGAGATATCTGACATTTGTACCTGGGGGCCAGCAAAACCGACAGCACCGGTTGGACCATTTTCACCACGAGAACCCTAGGAGAAGACAAAGTTTACTATGGCTTTCACACTTTATTACAAAAACAAAGGTGGGGGTAGGATCAAGGGTGGGAGGTGGGATGGCTGGGGTGGGGGGAGGGGAGAAATGGAGACAACTGTACTTGAACAATAACCAGAAAAAGATGAAAAAAATTTTAAATAAAAATAAATTCACACTTTCTTATAAACAGTAATGGTATTAAAAATACAATTATATAAATTGGGAGTGTCTTGAAATTACATATAGAAGAATCAGACATATTGGTCAAGGAGGATTCTTATGTGGAATAGAAACATAAGGATCACAGGACAAAATTCCAAGGTCTGAAGTTTCAAAGAAGTCTCTTAATTATTTATTTAATGAGCTGCTTACCTAGACTTACTAGATTGTATCAAAATAATACACTCATAATTTTTTTATTTTAATGAGAAAAAAGTTGAAAACCAGAAAGTTATAAGTAACCTAATCTAATTGGCATGATTTTATATAAATATTAAGACAAAACAATGACTCGTTTACTGCTTAATGTCCTACTAAGACCATCAAGATACTGTCACTTACAGGATTGCCACGGGAGCCAGGAGGGCCAACTAAACCTCGAGGACCAGGTTCACCCTAGAAAGCAGATTTTAGATGGTTATTGTCCAAAACAGTGGGAAAACATAACACCATTGTAAGATGTGCTAGTCCACCAAAATATATTGAAAATGAGAATATTGCCTAGGAACCTGTATGCAGGGCAGATAGTGGGGAGAACTCTGAGATGATCTAGCGCAAATACCATATTTTGTGAAAGAGAAAACATGAGAAAGAGCTTACATCCAGACCTCATGATTCTGAGTCCACAAAATAACTTATGGCATTACCTTTTCTCCAGTGGGACCTGCAGGACCTGGGGGTCCCAAGGGGCCTGGAAGACCCTGTCAATGAACAGAACACAGGATATTGAGAGAGAGCATGCACACAACTCTCCATGTTTAAACAAACACGCAAACTAAGAACAGACAATTTTCTTATAGTGTGGCTACTCTTGCAAAACATTACCTAAAATAAATAATATAATCTATATATTCTCAAGATTTTTCTATCTAGTCTAAAACAATTTCCCCTTAATTTTCTCTGCAGAATGTTTTAAACTCTCTCATCCAATTCAACTTATCCAAATATAAGTCTTCAAACGTTAGTTCCAAATTAATTCTTTACCAGTGTCTCCCTATTTTCTAGCCTAATTAATTTTGCTAATACTTATTTGATATTTGAGTATAGCTTGAAAAGAGACTTTTTTCTTTTGTACAGAATACTATATTCTTAAATTATAATATACTAGCAAAATATAGCTCTTTTTATTTCAAAAAAGTGAAGTTGTGCTAAAGCATCCAGTTTTCTCATTCTCCTGAGATGAAAAGAGGGGTCACTCTGCAGCTAAGCTGAAGGGACGGGCCATTTGCTCAGAGCACGGAGCAGCCACCACATGGGGGTACGAACTGGGTCTTCACTATGTGTGGTCACACTAACCCCTACAGTACATTGCAGTTCTTTCTAAACAAGTTTTCTCTCTGATATTTGTGCGTTTCCTCTTCCTATGCAGCCCAAGTATCCTTTGTATTTCTGTATGTACAACAGAAGAATCTTAACAAAAATTACTCTCAATTTTATATTTTTGACAAGAACATGAGAAAACTATAACATTAAATTCTCTGAATCTGTAATGGAACAATATTCTTCCAATAACTTACCTACTATACTTCCTTAAAGGATTTCATGAAATATATGGGTTAAATTTATAGACTTTTTCATACAGAGAAAATGTGTTACTCATTTTTTCCCTTTACTGCGAGATTACAGCAAATACTCTGCTCTTTTCCTGAAAAAACCACATTTCCTTCACTAAAAGTAAAGCAGTTATTGCTAATGTCTTGATCCTATTACATTGCATTTTTGAAATAGTTCATAAGAACAATAAGTACACGTCTCAGATTTCCACTTGTAATGAAATGTCAACGCATCACTCCTTCAAACAGCACTGTGCTCCTAACGATGCACTACATACCATGATGGCATAAAATACAAACAATACAGCAGATTTCTTTGAAATATTAAATCAAATATTAGATCTAATTAAAAGGCAAGAGATTTTTTGTGTCCATAATTGGTTAAACTAAGTGAGTAGCTTTTAAGAAAAAGAAAAAAGGGATAATAACCACTAAGGCTAAATCTTTTCTATACACTTTCTAATCAAAAGCTAATATAATCAATATATTAATGGTGACTCTTTGTACAGAATCAATATATTAACAGTGGCTTGGTGTGATGCCTTTTCTTATATATATAATTGCTATTGCCAGAGCACAAGGGATAATTAATGGCAAACCATGTCAACCGAGAGGGGCTATTTATCAAATATCAAGAACTATTCCAGGAAAAGGTGAACATCGGAGCAACTGCCTACCTGCTCTTACATGAGAGAATCATTCACATCTAAAGATATATTTCCAATCTGGCCTGTCTGATTTTCTTAGAATTGCAAGTGCATTCTATTTTTGAAGACCCAACACTTGTTAAATGTCAATTTCTGATATGACATGAAACAATGTTGGGATCAACCATCCTTCTTTACATTTCACTTGTTTGGCCTCCTAACTGATGAAAGCATTAGTCATGATCCATCATGCAGTAGATTTCTCACCCCTAACATCCAGTATATTGAGAAACATTTATCAGAGCTTTGACTACTCTACAAAATTCTACTTGCCTGAACCGACATTAGATCTAGAACAACTCACTAAGTCATCATTTTGATCAACATCAAATCTCAGATTTTATGATTCTCCAAGTCCTGACCACCGTGGTAACAATTCAAACTTTATTTTGGAAAGTTCAGGCAAATTCATATAATAAGGATAATGTTGATTCTTAGCCCGTGGGAAAAAGAATGCTTTCACTTACTCTTGCTCCATCATTTCCAGCTGTGCCTTCAGCACCTTTCTCTCCTATGCCACCCTGGGAAAACACAAAACACCATTTATTCATTTTGTTGTCTTTTCCCCACACTTCCATGGAAGCTTCATGAGTCGAGATTTATCTCCTATGTTCGTGGTTGTATCCCCTTGAGCCTAAAACAATGCCTGGCACTGTATATGCTCTCAATAAATATATATTAAGAAAATGAATGACTTTTGACTCAGGATGGTAGAAGTGAAAGTCTGCCTAGGAAATCACTACCAATCTAAATGAATGAACTAAAAAAAACCAAACAAACAAAAAACCAGACTTACTCTGTCACCCTTGGGGCCAGGAGTTCCTGCAATGCCTCTTTCTCCCGGCATACCTTGAAGACCTGGTGGGCCTGTATCTCCAGGGGTCCCTGTTGGTCCTGGACTTCCCTAAAATGAACCAACAATAAGTGAGATCACCTAAATATTCAAGTTGAACCACATGGAATTACCACTTTGGTAGGTCGAAATAATAGAATCTCAAAGACTTCGTATAGTTTAATCTAGTGCTTATATTTTGCATTTGAAAAAATTAAAAAATATCAGACTTGTGATTTTGATTGTTCATTTATGTTTTCAACTTTTGTGTTGGGACAAATTAAGCACCGATTCAAGTAAAAATGATAGAGCTTCCTTTTGGGGGGGTAACATCATGTGATTCTACTAAAGAAAGAAGCCATTACATTTTAGAGAGTATTTCATTCTCTCTGTAATAAACCCATGACATTAAGCTGGATTTCAGGCTCAGTCAGTGTATCAAATGGGAGCAGATCCTATACAATCACCCTGGAACCTTAAAGATGATAAAGATCTAATGTTGCACAGTCATGAGAAGTTCTATTTCAAACGTTTGCACTGAAATTGGATACATTGTCTTCTACCAATGTTAAAATGGCACCCAAAAATAAAGAATACTGATTTTTGCCTTATGATGTATTGTATTTTTGGATTTCAAAAACAATATACTTTCATATATTTTGTAAGCAGAATCGTGGAACTCAAAAGAAGAAAATAGAACATTTGATTAGAAATACCTCCTTATAAATTATTTAATTTTCTGTCTCTCATTTCTGCTTATTAATGGAAGTCATTAATCAAATTTACATAATAAATATTAGAAATAGGTCTGTATATAAGAATGTATCACTATGCATACTGAGCCATAAATCCCATCACAAAAGTGAGACTCCTTTTTAGCTGACTCTTTAGTGACAAGAAAAAGCCTGGTAGGCACTTAGGTGCTCATTAACTCTTTGTTGAAGGAGAAAATTACATCATTAAATAACTTGGAGAAACAAGAGAAATAAATCCTAGTACCATCATGTGCTTATTGAGCAGTGATTTTAGAATGTTTTGCATACTGAGCTCACTAGGGCACTTACTTTCGGACCATCAGGGCCATGTCCTCCAGCCATTCCCTTCTCACCGGGGAGTCCGGTTATTCCTGGCTCTCCTCTTTCCCCCGGATTTCCTCGTTCTCCCTAGCACACATCGGGGTGTCAAACAGTCTCAGTGCTTAATCTCAAAATGGGTTAAAAACATTCCTGAAAATCTGAAAACATGACTTCTGCTGGGGAAACATTTAGAAATGAACAACTACTGAGGCTCAACATTTTCTAATTTAGTGATAAGAAATAAACTTGAAGTAAAGATATACTAATTTTACAGCACAAACCATTTCTCATAAATTGATTTTCATCAAGTAGAAGAATAATTATGCTAACACAGTCCAGCTTAAGATACAAGGTGCTTTTTAAACTGAAGCCAATGGAAGCAAAGTTAATCATAAAAGAGAAAATATTTACTCTAGGTCCCAATGGGCCGACTGTTCCAGGATCTCCAGGAACTCCCTGTAAAATAAATTTTAAAAAATTGGAAGAAAAGCTTTGAACTAAATTTTATATATTTACTAGAAATCTTTCTAGATCATACACCTAATTTCTTTTAATGTACCACTTGATGTCTGACTAGACCCAAACTATTAAAAGCAGAAAAATGTGTACACTTTTATAAATAAGAAGATATCACATATATTAGATTAAAATATTTTTCCAGTAAACATTTACAACTGAATATTGATTTTTGGCAATGAGAACATGCAAAATGTTATCTCATACAGATAATACATTAGTTTTTTTAGAGATAAAAAATATATACTAAAAGCCTTTGCTTTCTAATTAAATGTAAAAAGTCGTTTAATAAAGGAAAGTGAAATTAAAAGCAATGAAGTTCTGATCTTTTGAATAGAACCAATTCAATGCAATTTAGTAAATATTTCTTAAACATATAATATGGATAACACACTCTACGAGCAATTGTGGGTTAAAAGTAGTACAGCATGACTATATTAAAAGTTTGTCTTTAACTAAAGAAAAGTTTGTAATTTAAAACTTCTTCCTTTGATAAAGATATAATCACTGTATCAAATAGGCCTCTGTTCTTAACCCTTGAGTTATTCTCTTCATTGATGTGTGATCTTCTTAAAACTCAAATCTAATAGTGTTATCCCTATTAAAAACCCTTCATTTGCTTCCCATTACTCTAATAATAAGAACAAATAGGACTCAAATTAAGACTCTCCATAATCTGACTCCTGATTCACCTCTACAGCCTCATATCCACCCTTGAATCGTACTCCACATTCCTGACTTACAGAATTTTTTTCACTGCCTTAATTTGATCAGCAAGTCTTTGCACTTGTGGCTCCTTTCCTAGTGCACTTCTTTACCTTTCCTCCTCCCCGCTTACCATCATTCATTCTTCAGATCTCATAAGAGATATTAACTTTGTCCAGGAAACTTTTCCTAAACCCCCAAATGCGAACTGGTTGCTCTTCTGTGTTTCTATACACAGTGCCTCTCCTACCATAACAATTAGAACTATGGTAACTATCTTCCTACACTCTCTGTCTCCTGCTATAATACAATGCCAGGGCAAGTTCCATGTCTATCTTGTTCAATTGGTTAAAGCCAAGGCTAAGTACAGCTGAGCACACAGCTCTCAGCAAATATTTATTGAATGGCTTAATGAATGAGTAACTCAGAGAAAAATAAATTAAATAATCTACGTGCTTATAAAATGATAAAAATAAAATAGTATCTGTTCATAACAGTTTATAAAGCTTCCAGTAAAACTCTATAGTATGATTAAAGACATATTTACTGACTAAGAACACAGCCTTTGGAAGCTTTTGACCTGGGGTCAAATCATATGAGCTGTGTGACCTAACATCCATGTGCCTCTTTATTTCCTCATCTGTAAAATGGGCATAAGAGTAGTACCTAGTACACAGGATTGTTTTGAGGATTAAAAGAGATAATATAGGTAAAGTAAACCAGAACAGAGCCTCATGCATAAGTGATATTATGAACTAGTGATTTTTAGTATTGCTATTATTTTTATTTAAAAGTGTACCTGATCACCTGGCTTTCCACCTTCCCCAGGAGGCCCTGGAGGACCAGGAAGCCCCTAAAACAAAGGGAAGAAAATAAAAGTGTGACTCTATAAAAGTCCAATAGGCCACCAGTGTTAACAGTATTCATTTTACAATTCATAAAGCCTCATGACTGTGTTTTCAAGCAAAAGATATTGTTCAAGCACAAGTTAAGCAAAACAGACTGAGAAACCTACATCTTCTAACATCACACAGCAGCTAGGTTACAGGTTTCGGTCTTCATTCACACACACTTAGCAAAAACGAAACAAAAGAACCTAACAGGTGGTTTTTCATATTTGTAGATTTTAATGGCTCTGAAAACAATATATTAGGCTACTTGATTACTAATGGAAGTCAGTCTTACCAGTTTTTTTCCCTGAAATTATGATTAGCCATGCTATTAAATAATCTACATATCAATGTATTTAGATAAATCATCAAATTTTACTTAACAAAATCTTTTAGACACTGTGCTAATAAAATTAGATAAGCCTTCAAATAATTAAGTAAACCTTGTTGAGATATGAAGAACATTTTGTAATTTTTAATTTGTTAATAACTTTGGGTTTTAATCAGTTTTTCAGGTAAAATCTATTCTTCCTCTTTGAACAAAAATGTTTGATTTTATTCAAATGTCTACCTTATTTACTAAAAGAGGGATGACTTGGAAAATTGTAAAGTTTCACATCATTTTGTCACCTTTTTATATTTTACAGAAGCAGTGAAGCCCGTGGAAGGAGACATGGACACCCGAACCCATGCGTACCTGAAAGCCCGTGGGGCCCGGGGGGCCCTGCTCTCCTCTCTCCCCAGCGAGACCCTAAGCCACAAAGGAAAGAAAATTGTGAAAATCAGGAGCCAGATCTTTGCACTTGCTGCCTGTTTATGTGAATCACTGGAAGTATTTCTATTTCTTTGTATTTCTTCTAATCACATGTTTTCTACTTTATCCAGATAATAAACCAGTATTAAAAGTCATCCAATGGTCTTGTCTGAAGTTTCTTCTAGTGAGAAAACATCTCAAGCCAGCAGAGACTGATGACAAGAGTTTATTTTTTGATCCAAACATAAAATGTCTGGAGCCAACCATAAAATCATGGGGAAACTGGACAAATTGGAGATGGAAAAATTCATTACTTTCATACATCTAATCTAAAACAATAATATTTTCACTACAGTTTATTTCTGTCATAAAATTACTAATCAAACCTTCAAAACTGGAATAACTAAAGAAAGTAAAGCTAACATTTTAATACATTTGGCATTTTAAACAAATAAAATACCAAAGTATTCTGATAAACATTAAATTTGAAAATCCTAGGCTAGGATCAAAATATACCTCAAAGAATATTATTCCTTCTTATCCCTTAAAAAAAACTAGTTTAAATAAATGTCTATAAGACACATTATTAGAATAGTATAGATAATACTATTTTTATGTTTTAAATAAAATACAGTATTAAATGTTTATCAGACACTATTTTCCTTAGTTGACATATTTTCCAACAGTGATATATAAGATGATTGGGTAGCTTTTTCTGTGAATATTTTAAGTATTTCTTGGAATGGTTTAAAATGAAGAGATCAATCATTCTCTTTATAAAAGGCAGAATAAGCCAGCACAAGAATCAAAAGAAAAGATGTAATTGAAATTCTTCAGTCTGCACTTCTTATTGACTTCCCCCGAAATTCACCATAAGTAAAGTCTTGGACAAACATCAATGAAAAATGCAATATGAATGTATTTTTGCTAAAAGATCACATACCGGGGGACCCACAGGACCAGAAGGACCAACTTCACCATCTTTTCCAGGAGCTCCCTAGTACCACACAGAGATAATTGGTGAGATGGGGACCATGAGAATTTGGACAATTTCATATTTTTTCTTTAGCAGAAAATGTGTATAGTTACCCTCTGTCCAGGAACACCAGCATTTCCTGCTTCTCCAGGTTTTCCAGGATCACCCTAAAAAAATAGAACAAATTTAAATTTCAATCAGTCTATTAAAAACATGGCTGTTCCAGGTGAGAAAGATGATGAAATGACAAACATATCATACATTGTACTCACACTGCTACCTTTGGGGCCGGGAAGACCCATACTCCCAGGCTGCCCTCTGATTCCTATGGAGCCTGGAGGACCGGGTCGGCCATCCTCCCCTGGAGCACCCTACAAAATTGACAGGAGCAATGTCAGTTGTATGTAAGTTCTCTCTAAATATCACATTATCCAAATTGTTACTTGCCTTTGCTTACTATAAAACTTATATATAAGTTATCTGACACATTTTATCTTAGTGGATTATTATACAACAGTTGAGTATCTAAAAAAACTGCTAACGTATTTGGATTATTTAGAACAGAGATTTTATTCTTCTTCTATACACAAGCCTCATCTTCATGTCTCTGTATACTTTCATATAAATAGAGGAAACTTTGTTCCCTTCTTTCATTTACTTTGGTTTGCGGTAGTAAAAACTCGGGACTTGTATTTCACTTTTGTGGTATAAGAGAAGGGCCCAGAATATATAAGCTGTCAAAATTCATACCTACTTATCTCTTAAATGTATCAAATTGGAAGGAACATCAAGAAATAAGAATGTTTCTTATGAGACAAATTCCATCAATATTAAAAATACATCATTCCAACTTTTTCATTGATGTCAGGGAAGGAATTTTAACCCCAAACATTTGTTTCAATAGAATGTGATCAATTTTTGGTCAATTTGAAGTTATGCAGATCCTAACTATTTGCTTCCAGGGGACAGGGCCTTTTAAACATATAAACACGATCAGCATCCACACGATCAAAAATAGTAACCTCAGGAAAGTCACGCATCTATTAAGAAAGATTAATGGTTGTGGACGTTGGTTTAAATTGCTTACCAATGGTCCAAGTTTTCCTTCAGGACCTTGAACACCAGGATTTCCTGTCAGACCCTGAAAATTAAAGTAATTGTCAGTTTGTAGCTGATCTACAATTGAAGATTCTAAAGAGTAAAAATAGCATTGCATTTATGGGATCCAGTTCCGCTTTGCAATGCCCACTCTCAGTAGGCTTAGGTTCCTTTAGGCAGACTCACAGGACCATCATGGGCCTCACCCAGCTGATTTCAGGACACAGGGCAGACAACACGGCAGGCCAACAGGGCAGCACTGGGTGGGATTCTTCTTCGGGAGGAGTCCTAAGAGCACAATCTCCAGGGGCATCCTCCAAGCTTCCCGCAGTGGACAGGCCAGATGTGAGGGAATGAGTCTACACAGTGGGTGCAGGAGCTGCCCTGGCTTAGAAATTTCATGTAACCACTATTTGTAATAGCACCTCCAACATAGTATACTGGTCCCAGCAGGGAAAAATGTGCAGGTATAACTCACCCAAAATCAGAAAAGCCAAAGCTATGCTCCCACCAAATTTATATAATTCATTCATGGCCCTTCTAGTCCAAATGCAGACTAACATCGGGAATCATTTTTTTACTATAAGCAATGTTGACTGGTCACTCAGCATTCCGCCTTTCTCAAGTATTTAAGGAAAGAATATCTAAGCAAAGATGAACCCAAGGCCAGTTTTTCATGTAGAAGGAGAAAGGGCTATAGTAGACTTTTATTCACAGATATAAATCTGAGTTCAAGACAAAGAATTTACATTGAGCCCAAAGTATCTATTCACCCAGCTCTTTGTATAACTCCTTTCTCTCTAAGAGGCCTTGTTGACCTTTGAATACAAGGGCAATTCCAAAGTTGAAATAAAATTTCAAACAACATCTTTGTTAAAATGAAATTTATCAGAAATTCTCCCAGTCAAAAATGTCTAAGTTGTTTATTGTCAAGTAAAAAATTATAAAAATTGACAAACAGTATTTTTTTCATGTAAAGTGGTAAAATTATCAATATATACCCCTTTGAAAAAGGAAGGCCAGAAGTTACTATGTTTTCTATACATGATAAAAACAACAAACCAATATTTTAAAAATAATGAATCAGGTTAAAACCATAAAAACAAAGAAATGTTCCATGGTGTGAAAATGAGCTAAATAAAAAAATAAACTTAAAAATAGAAGAAAAAAATCACTCTCAATGAATTCTCAGGCTTCATTCTTACCCGAGCACCTGGAAGCCCTGGTTCACCTGGACGTCCTGGGTCCCCCTGGCCTCCTTTAGGCCCTGAAGAGCCTACAGGACCCCTCTCTCCTTGTGCACCCTGTTCCAAAGCAAAGCAGAACACGTCAGAAAAAGAGTGCAGGGAAACAAAGTAAGCATATATAAAATTCTTGTTTTACAAATCAAAGTATTAATATAACATACAAAGAGTTTATCAAAGTAGTTACCAAGACTTCTTTGTAGACAATGTCACTTCACACTGTATTGTAATTTGGATTCCTTGTAGAAGAGTGGTTTTTTAAATCATTATCTAATGAAAGTTGTGTTTAGAGACTCACTCCAGTTATTTAGATAAGGAAAAAACCCACAGAATTTTGAAAGAGTCTAAATTTCAAGACAAAGGAAACATTACTCATCAGCTAAAGGAAAGGTCTGTGACCTTTTTTTCTCAGGAATTTCCCTGGCAAGTCCGAAAACAAACCCCCATGTACCTCCGACCATCGTCGCCCTCCACCCCGCATGTCTTCACAATGCAGAAATTGCACAAGAGGGATCTGGCATTAGGCCTGACCTCTGTGTCCAACTCTTTTCTGGATCTGGACCCACATGGGCCAAGGCTCAATCACCATGCCGGGTGATGGCATCTTTCGGAGCACCATGAGTGTCAACGTTGATGAAATAACCTCACCTTGGGTCCAGGTAAACCGTCAGAGCCCGGAAAACCACGATTGCCAGGAGCACCCTACAAATGACCAAAATTTGACTCTTAATAGTCATTCATGTTTTTGTAACTTATAATGAGTAGATAATTTTTATTTTTAATACTACAAGGTTTTAGAAGCTCTGATCAAGCCAACATGGCAAGAGACATGCATAGAAAAAACGTGACTATACAGAAAGAAATCAAAGAATATATAAGTACTGAGCCAAAAAGTTATTCAAATCAAGAAATATTCTAACGATTCACTGTGAAATCACACAGAAACTGACATATAGACAAAAAATGGCACCATCTGCCACAATCAAAATGTCAGATATAAAGTATAGTCTTGTATGTGAAGCCCTGTACATTGTCTGAAGTTTTACACATATATATCAATGTAAGGTGATATTGTGGCTGCCCCTTTCAGGCCTGTTTTTGTTATAGTCTGGTCACAGCAACCTCTCATGAACTTTAAAATCACTAACCACCTAATCTAATGTCACATCACAGTCATATATTTGAAGTTACCCTCTGCCACATCACCCTGTTATTTTCAAAGTGCATTTGAGGGCTGGGACCATAGCTTTCTTGTTCAGTGACTTATCCCAAGCACCAGTATAATAATTTAGCACAGCACAGTTGTTCATTCATTATTAGCTGAATTCATTAGTTGAGTGAATGAATAAACAGTGATCAGTTGGCTCCTTTAATTCACAGATTACCAGACTGAACTGTGCGCTGCCCCCACAAGCATTCCTCTTAAATTGTTCTTGCTTTCTTTACTATTCCAGAACTTATTCCCCCAGAACTATAAGAATTTATTGTATTATTCAAATTTTACCCTTTCTCCCATTGGGCCAGGAGGACCAACTGTTCCTGGATCACCTCGGGGACCTCTTTTGCCTTCTTCACCAGGTGGACCTATTGGACCTTGAATACCATGTGGCCCCTATTAAAAACAGAAGAATGGTTGCCAGAAAAAGCCATTCGACAAATGAGTTACAGCAAAAGATTCATTTGATAAAGTCAGTCATAAATTTTAACCTATGTTAGGTTATTTCCATACACAGGGATTAGAATTCTCATAGTTATTGTTTTAAGCACAAGTGTTTTAAGCTGTCCACTTCTAGACAATATATACGCTCTTCTTGTCATTTAAAAGAATGAAGACTTACCGGTTCCCCTTTGGGGCCAGCTTCTCCTTTGAAACCTGGCACTCCTGGGTCACCCTGAAATAAAAATATCTTTAGTTGTAAGGGCCAGGATATTTAGCCAGTCCAGCCTACTTTAACTAACTTTAATAAATGGACTTTGAAAATTTTCTGCAGCTGACTCAGTATTGAATAAGTAGCATATATAATCATTTTTAAATTTTGAAAATCTTACAGAATGTATGTGAATTCTTATAAAATTCGATATAATTTGGTAGCAGTTAATTTATTTTATATTGGTCTTCAAGGGATTTTTAAAATATTGATTTTTATCATGCATACTAAAATAATTATAATTTTTTAGTTATTATTCTAATTTAGTTATTATTCCAATTTAGTTATTATTCCAAATCAGAACTAAACAAAGACAATTTCTATAGAAAACCTACTTAGGGTTTACTTCAGGAAATAGACTTGTTTACCCAGATCAAAATACTTGTATCATTTTGTTCCATCTATTGAGTGTTTAACAACTTCAAGGAAGGCATTTCATCTTTGACTCCAAAAGGTTTTAGGGTTTTGTTTTGTTCAGGGTTTTATGTATGTGTGTCTTTGAATACCAGTTACAGTGTGTGTTGTAGGAACCAGATTGCTAAATTGTGAACATGATAAAAGAAAATGTGAAATATCAGTAACACTCATGTTTTAATAAATCTGTCACCAGCACTTAAAAAGGATTTATCAGCACAACCAAATTACTTGGAACAGAATCCAAAATATTTGTTTTAAGTAGTACTAAAAAAGTTTTAATTTTTATATGTCAAGCTAAAACATATGTAAACACAAGTTTTCAATCTGTTTATTTCTTATGGGTTCATCACAACATTTTTCCTAGAAATAATTTCTACAAAATATGGAAACTCATTAAATACAAACAATATGTTCAAATCTCTCATCAAATACCATATGATTTCACTTATATATGGAATCTAATGAACAAAATAAACCAACAACACAGAAACAGACTCATAGATACAGAGAACAGACTGACAGCTGTCAGAGGGGTGGAGGGTTGCAGGGCTGGGTGAAAAAGGTGAAGCAATTAAGAAGAAAAAAATAAAAACCTCATAGACACAGACAACAGCATGGTGATTACCAGAGGGAAAGAGGAGTGGGGGGAGGGTGTTGAAGAGGGTATAGAGGGGATAAATGATGATATGAGACTCGATTTGGGGTGAGGGATACACAATACAATATACAGTTGATGTAGTACAGAATTGTACACCTGAAACCTATATCAACCAATGTCAACCAATAAATTCCATAAAAAATAAATAAAAATTTCAAAAGGAATAACTCTGGAGAAATAAGTTTGTTGAATCAATTTTTAGCCAAAACATCATTATAAATTCCCATTAAACCTCCACATTTCCCCACACTGGCTTGCAAATGCTTTTATAATGTTTATTATTCAACTACTCATAAAATTCTATGAGGTGGACCATGCAGTTATGGCCTTATTATTTTAAATAAAAGAGCACTAAAATTCAACATAATGCAATAATGTTCCATTATGGATTTAAACATCAAAACTGTATGTTAACATTTGCTTTCACTTTACAAAGAATCATATCTTCATTTGCCTCCTTCAGATAAGTCACATTATCTACATCTCATTAAATGTTATTTCTCTTGGTGGTCTCAGTTTGATTACATTAATGGATAAGAGTTGTTTTAACATTACCGGTTGGCCTCGAATTCCTGGAGGTCCAGTGCTACCCTGAGGTCCTTGAGATCCAGGGGGCCCTGCCAAGCCCGGAGGACCAGAGGTGCCCAAAGAGCCCTATCAGAGTGCAAGAGTGACATGATGAGCAGAAACCTAGTTACAAATCTATGGCCAATGTCCAAAGCACTGTGTTTATTTGAACTTGATTTGGCATAAATGCAGTCACTCACCGTTGGGCCTTTGGCACCAGGAGTACCATCAGTTCCCACAGCACCCTAAAAGGTACATGAAAGTTTATACAATATTAAGCCATATCTAGGGTGATATCCTCAGATGCCATCCATCTTACAAAAGGAGGCAGAAAAAAATTACAAAAAAAATTCACTACCATTATATCATAAAAAGTCACTTTTATGATGTTTTCCATAAAAGTCAAAATATGAAGAGTTTTCAA
Source organism: Desmodus rotundus (assembly GCF_022682495.2). Taxonomy (NCBI): domain Eukaryota; kingdom Metazoa; phylum Chordata; class Mammalia; order Chiroptera; family Phyllostomidae; genus Desmodus; species Desmodus rotundus. The sequence goes on from NC_071388.1 coordinate 172,466,085, forward strand.
GGGAAATGTGGTTTCTCAGGAGTTGTAAACACTCATTCAGAAATCAGATACGTTTTATTAAAAAGATAGCCTTTGTTTTGATTTATAAAACAAGTTTAGCTTTCTGTGATGTTTCTTAAACATACTAGGAACTTACAGGAAGACCTTGAGAACCAACTGGACCTGGTGGCCCAGTTTCACCTCTTTGTCCCTGAGGACCTTCAGGGCCTCGTGCCCCAGTGGGACCTGCTTCTCCCTAAAAGGGTGCAAAAGGGAAATGTTAATTTAAGAAAAATATAAACATGGTATGATTCAAAGTGGATTACTTATTTGGAATTTTACATTTTACACCCAAACATTTAAGGGGGTCAAGATCACACACTGGTTTCCAGGGGATATGTGCCTAACCGAGGAATGGACTCATCCTTCTACATCTTCAGGCATAATGACACTTGCCTCATTATTAAGAGAAGAGCAAAGTGGTCAAAGCAACTGATAGCTCCCCTTATTTCAACCCCAGAGTGTGGTCCAGATATAATAAAATACAGGATGTGTAGTTAAGTTTTAATTCAAATAAACAACTAATTTTAGTATAAGTTTGTCCCATGAAATATTTGGGATATATTTATACTTAAATTTATTCTTCATTTAACTGAAGTTCAAATTTAACTAGGTTTCTGTATTTTATCCAACATATTATGTACCTGTGTATGCCTAATCTTAGAGGGACCTGGATCTGAAATTTCAAAACTAAAATTCTAAGCCTTAGGGAGCTCATTAGTATCAACAAAACATATAAAATCTCTATTCAATTCCTAGCACTCTTCAATAAAATTCAAAGACCTGGATGTGGAAGTTTATTCTTCACCCAGAGAGCCAGAGGCCATGGAAGAACCTTACAGGCATACCAGAATCCTAACCAAAAACAAAAACCTGGGAATTTTATGCTGGGGACAGTGTTGGATCAGGAAACAGTTTCTGTGAGAAACAGTTTTGCTAGATGTTTGACTTTATTAAGCAGTTTTCAGTAGCCAACAGCCAGTGCTAGGAAAACCCAGGAAGAGAGGGAAGTACCCAGTGAGCTGTTATACAAACTGTGATGGCTATTGAAGTCTTAACTAGACGTTATAGTAGGAGTAGAAATCACTTTCTGCTAAGTTACAATCCTGAATATTGTGAGTCTTCTTTCCTTAATTCTCTAGCCAGAGCACAATTTGAGGGTGGATGGTCCTACAAGAAGAGGGAGGGTACTTTGCATATTTTGGCCAGAGTACACAGGGAAGTTGGGCCCTCCTCAGCCAGAGTCGGTGGCAACAGGATTGGGACTTCAGGGAGCAGAACAGATACAGAGGGGAACATAGGGAGGTCCCGCGTGCCTGAGTTCAGAGCAAGCTTTCAGTAAAAGAGGGGACTGGTTAGTGAAGAGGGCAACAGTTTAAAGCAGCCGCATCCCTGTGGCACAGAGTTTGAAGATGGTGTTCGAGAAAGCTTGAAGAATAATTTTACTTGATGACTCTCACACTTCAAAGAGTATTTGAAGTGCCAGTACAGACTTTTGTTTGTTGGTTGGTTTCCAAGTTGAAGTCCGATTTGAGTAGCACTAACAAAGCAATGACCTACTTTAAGGGGATCCTCTGCATCGAGCCCTATGCTAAGGGTTTGCATAGATTATCTCACTTGCTCGTCAACAAAATTCCACGAGAAAACACGATTTAGGCAAGTGAGGTGACTTCCATGGCCACAGTCATTTTTGTACAGTAGAATCTTGTGAGTAAATTCCTTAAGATGAAAAACATTATTGCCAGTGGGAAACTGGGTGTGAAGGGTAATCAAATATATTGTGTTGTTTAAAATTTGAAAGTAGTGTTCTGAATTTATTCACTAATTTAGCTAATTAGTCTTAATAATCTCCTACTGTAATCCTTGAATTTATTATCCAGAGTATTGAGGGAAAGAACCAATTGTGATCCTCTACAGATGTAAATCATCCCAGCAGAATACTTTAATCCATTCCCACATGGAGTGCCAAATAGCCTCTCAGACCATTCCTTTAAATGGTCAGGAGTGAAAGGCAGGAAGTAGGGGTGGGCAGGAGTGCTGGGAGGAGGTGGGACAGGAGTGAAAGCCAGCATTGTGTGAGAGAACAGCTTTGTGACAACTTCTGATTTATCTTAGCCGCCTATTGTTTAGAACATTCTGCTATTTATTTCTGCCAGGCACCATATCCAAGAACAGAGTTCCAATTTAGATAAGCTCTTATTCCTTGCAGCTGTTACAACTGTCTGATGTTAGAGTCCTAAAGCAACAGATTCTTTGATGTTACTTTGTATGATTATAAGTAATTCCCTTTTAATTACATATTATATAATCATCTAATTTTTACATTTTCTTATATATTTTTTCCTACCATAATGGACATAGAGAACACTCCAGACTCATTCCTTAGTTGAGAGCAATCTCCATACTCTTTGGTAAATGAAATGACATTCTTCACTTTGGGATTCATGTGTTCAAGAGCTAAGTATATTAACATTTTACCTTCATCCCAGGGTTTCCTGGAAAACCAGGAGAGCCAGGTATCCCAAGAGGACCCTGTTAAAAGAAACCAGAAAAGTGATCAGACATGTATTTTGATCAATATCTAAATAAGCCATCTTTTATTATTTGACAAAACTGTTTTTGACACGTAAATAAGAATAACCCACTCAGTGATTTAAAATCACAAAAATAATAATGTAATTTTAATATAAGCACCTTCCAACATTGACATGAAATTTTGCTAAAAAACATGTCCTTTGGTATTAAACATAATAGGATTCCTAGTCTTAACATGGAAAATTAAGTCAGTAACAACCACAAATTGTTTAAAATAATTGGCTCTTAAGAAGTGTACTTTCTTTGTGTTAATCAATTAATATACATGTTTTAAAGATATTATTTATCTATTTTTAGAGAGAGGGGAAAGGAGGGAGAAAAAAGAGAGAAACATCAATGTGTGGTTGCCTCTCATGCACCCCCTACTGGGGACCTGGCCCACAACCCAGACATGTGCTGTGATAGGGAATCAAACTGGTGACCCTTTGGTTTGCAGGCTGGTGCTCAATCCACTGAGCCACACCAGCCAGGGCTAATACAGTTTTTTTAAAGTTACAAAATCTAGGACTATAATATAAAAATGATGCCTAAGAATCATCTAAATATTTTAGAATAATTTTTTTCAGGCTAATAAGAAATGGATATTTGACAAAACAAACAAGCCAGCAAAATAGAATCAGAGACATGGAAATAAAGAACAAACTGACAGTGACCAGAGGGGAGGAGAGAGGGGAATAATGGGGAAAGAAGGGGAAGGGTCAAGTCCAGGAACATGTATAAAGGACCCATGGACAAAGACGATGGTGGGGGTAGGATTGAAAGTGGAAGGTGGGGGGTGGATAGATCAAGGGAGAATAATGGGGGGGAATAGGGACAACTATAACTGAACAATAAAAACTTTTAAAAAATACTAATACTGTAAATACAAAAAAAAAGAAATGGATATTTCTCACTATCCCACATTTGGGCAGGCCTGCATGGAGTTTAAAACAATGATTTAAAAGATAGGAGTGTAAGAGGAATTCCATTCCAGGTTATCCTGGTTCTTGTTTTAAGAACCATCAGCTTTTAATTCCATCAGTTTTGTGTTTTAAAAAGCCCTTTTTAACTATATTTATTTTGTTTCCTTTTATTAATAAAAAGGGAGAAAATGTCCTAAGGGCAAATAATTTCAAATCTGATTTACCCTCCCAGTATTTCCCCGAGCTCATCATGTTTTTTCATCTTTCTATCCCATGAACCATGCACTATTCTCGCTCATCTTATACACTCCTCTTTTAAGACTTAGCTTGAAAGTTGCTTCTCTTTAAGTAGTCTTCTTTGACATCTTTCTCTAGCTACAGGTGTAGGTATTTTCTCCTCTCTGTCACCAAAACCGCAAGCTGTGTCCTGTGGTATAGCAGTCAGCAATAGCGGTAAACTACAATATTAATTGCTGTGTCTCTCTTTTTTAATAAGTCAATTTTCAAAGACAAGTACTGTGTGTTCATCATCTTTTTATTCTAAGTGGACACAGTAGATGTTTTATAAATGTTAATGAATGTAAAAATAGAAGAATGAATAAATGAGTATGAAAATAGTACAACTCACCATTGGTCCAGGTTTTCCAGGCATACCATGTGCACCTCGTTGTCCCTAATTAGAACAAAAAGAGACAAGATTCTATTCTATTCGCTCATAATTCATTTGCTTTATAAAAATGTCCATGTTACAAATTAAAGAATAAATATCAAGATTAACTAACAATGACCTTCTCAGTTACTAGAAATAAAAATGCACATTTATACAACACTAGTAAGGTAGAAATACATACATCTGTCCTTACAGCAATAAGGAAGAAAAATCAAGTTTGAAAAAAATGAAACAGATTAAAATCATTCTTTTTGACTTGAATGTATCACCTTCTATCAAATTAGCTCAAAGACAATTGAGTTTTGAGCACCTCATTCTTCTTAATAGCCATGTTAACTCAGACAAGGAATACACTCTTTGGGGAAACAATAAAATAAAGCACACACACACACACACAAGGAGACTCAGCAGCAGTGAATGGTGTGGGTGCCACCAACACCCCCCTTCAGCACTGAAGGAAGTGAGAGCTATCAGCTTCTCACTACCACTGCTGGAAGTGAGAAGCTGATGGTTCCCAAAGTCATGCCCCCTTCCATGGTCAATCCAGTGGTACAAGGATTGACCACATTCAAGAACTGAAGAGCCATCCCAGCTCCCAGAGTTCCCATGGAACTGAGGACTCGTGGAGGCTGAGGTCTCTGCTGCAGTTGTAACACCGTTTAATTTCTACCTCTGAAAAACCCTAGTTCTTTTATTCATTTCTTCACAGGTGTAGTTTCTGGAAGCACTCCCCAATAAATTTCCTGCACACAAGTCTTCTCTGATGCTATTTTCTGGGAAACTAGACCTAAGGCTTCAATATCTTTGGTGCATGAAGAAGTATAAGAAGGTAGATTCTAAAATGGAATTTTTAAGCTGGATTCCTCACTGACCAACTGTGAGAGATACAGTACAGCTCACCACTGGCATGATGTGGTGATGTAGTAGCAAATATTGACTCCAGGAGTGAAATGAGATAGGCCACCAGTGCAAGGGAATGGCTATGGGTGCAGTAACTCAGGCATTTGAGACAGTTTAAGGGAAAGGGCAGGTAAACAGTTGATGGAATTGCATGGATCTTGTTGAGTGAATCCAGCAAATGAAAGCCTGATGGTGATTAATCATCAATAAAAGGCTCTTTGGCAACATTTAAAAGTATTGTGATCTTCCACAACCAGAGGGAAGACAAAGCTGAAGATCCAACTCAGGACTTAATGACAAAGGTTTAAAAGCTCTTGAGAAGGTTGAATTCTAAAACATGTAAAGCCTCCTATGCCATGATCAGAATCCTTGATCGGAAGGAATGGGACCTTGGTTTTTGGCATTGGAACATCTTAAGAACTTCAAAACCTCAGCTACTCTGAAGCCCATGGGCCTGAAGAATGGCCCATTCCCACCATTAACAGATTATACTTCTTCCTTGCTTAAAGATGATACAGAAGCCTCTAGCTTACCAGGCAACACATGCCACTACCACCACTGCCTGCGCCTCCCCCTCCAGCCACCAGACCAACAACTAGCATAAAGTCACAAAATAATGGGGTTGAGGAAGTGCTATTTCTCATTAAAGAGAGAAAGACTATACACCAAAAAGACCTACATTCTATACACCACGTAGAGGCAGGTTCCAAGAGAGAATTAATGGGACTCGGTCCTAAAGGTACTGGATTGAGAGGGATAAAATATAAAGTTTGAGAATGTTAATGATATGGGAACACTCTTCCATGAGACACATTTAACACCTCGATAAAGACCCTGGGAGGGGGTGCGCACAGGGGAGATGGTTCTTAGGAACTTGAAAAGAGCAATGGTCCACACTGAGTGAGTCAGAAATGCCATAACTGCCTGGCCGATGGTAGAAGAAAGCACAGAGAAGTAAATACACTACATTGGACATGCTAAGTAAAGCTGGATAAGGCAAGAGCTGATTAGATTCCACAGTATTCTCCACATGGCCAGAAGACACTCTGCTTACCAAAGTGATAAGGAACAGTCTCGTGAGAGGGTCTCATTTCTCTCAAACCAGGGCCCTGCCTTTGGTACCATCGAGAAGTTCACAGGTGGTTATCTTTAGTGGGGTAACAGCAGGGGGTGCCGTAAACCTGAGATTTTTAATACTAATGGGGATGACAGCCAAAATAACAGAGGCCAGCCGGCACTCCTTAATTGTCAGGAACACAGTGAGTGCCAAGTACTAAACTGCAAGTCTTAAATATCACCAAGTCTAGCCTGACCTTCAGGGAACTCTGTAGAGAATTAATAGAATATGCCCCCACCTAGGTTTGAGGTTCATGGACAGGCAGCAAGGGCATTTCTCAATTTAAAATAGATCAAAGGCAGGTGATCAGGAGATTCATAGCTTTAAAAGGTGGCATTCATACTTACATTTTAGGGTTGTGACCAACATAAAGATATTTGAAAGAATGCTTAGTACATAATAAGTGCTTGATAAATGTTACCTGTTATTATACTGTTATTACTATTCTAAAGTTTATGTTTTTCCCTGGATTATATTCCATACTGCTACATGTTTTCATTATTTTCTTAATTTCTGTAGTAAAATAAATAGGCAACAAATATAATGTGGTCATGTAAGATGTTAACATTAAGAGAAGCTAGGTGAAGAATACATGAGAATTCTATCTTCTCTTTGCAACTTTCCTGTAAACCTAAATTTATTTCAACTGAAAAAGGAAAAAATTAAAATTAGGCAATCAGTACTATTGTTCTCATTTAAAAAGCGTATTCAGCACAGCGCCTGGGTGTTAGAACACACGTACTTACAGGAGCACCCTGAGGTCCAAGTCTCCCTCTCTCTCCCAGCATTCCCCGTGGGCCCTGTAGATAAGAGAGAAAAAATACCTATTGAAGCATATTATTTAAACTCTATGGCAGTTTGATTATGCTACTCAAGACAATTGAGACTCAATATAATTGGCCACCAAGTAATAGTATTTCTTGGGGCAAATTGGGATTTGAACACTCTACTTGTAAAGATATATAACCTACCACCTTTACCTAAGTAGATTTCATTTAATCTAGTTTTAATGGGTTGAACCCAAAAGAATCCTGATTTCATCACTGAGTATAGGGGAAAAAAATAAGGGCACTCACAGTTAAGAAAAATAATGAAATGCAGGAAGACTTTCTATTTGAAACATGCAGTTGTTAGAGTGTGCTTGCCTGTCAGCTGGTAAACAAGACTATTTCACCAGCAAACATGTTTTCTATGGTTTTTTGTTTATTTCATTTAAACAGTCTCTCAATATAATCTAAAAAGCAAAGAAATAACAAAGAATTAAATTGATACGTACCATAGGACCCATAGCACCCATGGGTCCAGTAGGGCCAGCTTCACCCTAAAGCAAAAATGAGATCACATCACAATATGAGGAACCTACAATTGACATTCACATCATTTTGTTCTACGTGTGTATCATTCTAAATGTGTATTTTCAAAGTGAACACTTGAAAAGCATACTTTCAATGGAGGACCTCAAAAGTCTATTGTGTTACTTTTTCTAAAATGCAATTAAAATTTTGTTTCTATAGAAATAAGTCTAAAATAAAATTGGTGATAGATTGATGGAACTATCATACCTAGTCATGTTAATTAGTATCCAAAAAAGTAATTATTTGTCTATGTCTGATAATACTTTAGGTCAAGTAAAACTTTACAAAGCTAAAATTGACTGTAATATTTCTTTAGGTTCTATTATAGGAAGCTTAGAAATAACAATTTTAAGGCCGAATGTTTTTGCACATACTAAACTCATGATACTTCCCACTAAAAAGCCCCCAGCACCTCCTTGATCTTTTCTGTCCCTAGAAGCATAAAAAAATTGGGGGAAGAAGCAATGGCCAAAAGGCCCCAAAAGTAACAGGACAGTAAATAACGGGTAATATACTGTGTAATCCTCTCTGACATGTCTAAAGAAGAAAACAGAGTGAGTGTGTTTGAGGAGTGGATTCATAGTGCCACGTGTCACACAAAGACAATGTCCACCCTACACCGACAGAAACTCAGAGCCATCATGGCCATTCCTGTGGCAAAGTTAGGTCATTTCATGTATCCTGGTAAGTCTATTGCAACTCATCTGTGAAAAATTACATTTATCTACTTAACTGTTCATTTTTATACTCCTCTTTCCTCCAGACTTATTTAAGGGGGTTCTGAAAAACCTTGTGGCCCTTGAAGCACAGCCGAAACACTACAGTGAGGTTATACTGAGGTCTATACAATCACCTTGGAACCAGGTGCTCCAACTTCGCCTTTAGGGCCTTCGAGACCTTTATGTCCCTGAGGAGAAAAATATAAATTTGTATTTTACTGTTTTTTTTTTAATTTTCAGGTGCATAAAAGAACCAAAAATGAGCTTACAGAAAGTGACTTATGAAAACGGATCTCAAATTTAAGGTGGTTACTCAAAATGTTTCCAAATTCTCAACATTTCCGAAAGTCTGTTCAAAGAAAATTAGAGGTTGCCCCTTTAAAGAATATTTTCAATATGCAGTGTTCTCTCTCACCTTTCAAACTTTTTGACTTCAAAGAAATGTAAGCTATAGCTATAAATAAAAAACTTATAAGAAAATAGTTACAGAGTTTATATAGTTATTAAATACGTGTTATATAGAAGGGTGATTTTCAAAGTAATAACTATTACAGTAAATACAGTAGCAAGCATTCTAATCAGAAGCTCATCCACTCAGAACAGAGGCCAACCAGTATATACTGAGTAAATATTAGCCATGCTTTTAGATAGAAAGATAGACAGACACATGCACAGATAATTTCTATTCAGGGTAGTGCAAAAGTAGGTTTATAGTTGTTCTATGGAAAACAATACAATAATTGATAAGCTCTGTGTTTTGTGTACTCACTACTTTTGCCCCACCCTGTATATGTACCTAACATATAATATTGGGCTGGCCAAAAAGTTCATTTTGGTTTTTACATACAATGACTCTAGTAGTGCTTAGTTGTCTTTAACTTCATTTGAAACAATTTAATAAAATTTAACAAAATTGTTTTGAATGAAGATTGTATTATGACAGCTGTCATACCAGCATGCATTTGAAAAACTTATAAAAAGCAGTGAATTTTTATGCAGTCATGTTAATATTGAAAATGGAAGAAGATACACAACATTGTCAGCATGTCATGCTTTATTATTTTAAGAAATATAAAAACACAAATGAAAAGCAATAAAAGATTTGTGCAGTGTATGGAGAAGGTGCTATGTGTGACTGATCAAACATGTCAAAAGTGGTTTGCAAAGTTTCTTGGTACTATTGACATTTTGACCAAATAATTCTTTGCTGTGGAGCTGTCTTATACATTGGAAGAGGTTTAGCAGCACCCCTGGCCTCTACCCACTAGAAGCCAATAGCAGGAAATAGCTGACATACTAAAAATATACAAATCAATGAAGTTAATGATGAAAATGAAAAATGTGTCTTTTATTTTACAGAAAAAACTAAACAGACTTTTTTGGCCAGCCCAATAGTTACAAATTAATGATCTTGAGTTCTGTCTGCAAAGACAGAAGCACTCTACAGCCTTCCACATCTGGGTTGACTGGGCTCTCCTACAATCTAGAGAGTGCACTCTCTAGTGCTATGTCACTTATTCCACTATGTAGTAATTGACCGTTTTCTTAGCTGAATCCCTTGCTAGCCCGAAGCTGAAAGCTACGGATGTTTCTTGATGATCTGTGTCCTTTTTTGTAGCATAGTATTCAGTATATAGTAAGAACTCAAAATATATTTTATAGAAACAAATGAAATTCAAAAGAAATGTAAAAAAGCATTGTCATTTTGGTAACCTCAGATGACCACTGCATCCACCGCCACTAGGACAACTGACAAATGTAATTGTAGAGATTTCGAAAGTAATGCTCGCTAGACCCTGCTCAGTAAATCACAGTGTCTGGAAGGATTACAAAGGATTGAACTTACTCGTTGACCCTTCAGGCCTGGAAGACCGGGAGCTCCAGGAAATCCCCTAGCTCCCTGTATGGGGTGGGGAGAACATATAAGGCATTTCAGAATCATTCATGAGAATAGGAAATTCCTTAAAATACATTCCCCCCCGCAAAAAAAATATCTGGCACATAGTGTTTTATTTTTTAACCAATAAAGCAAAAAAGAAAAAAGAACAGTATGTGTTTATCTACCAAAATACATTTAGGTTATCAAAACTTAGCAAGGCAAACAGTTTTAGAAATGGAAACATGACTGACTTACACAGAGACAGGGACTAATGCCAGGTATGGATCTGACAACATTTTCAAATTTTCAAATAATGTCATTGTGTTATTAATAAAACAAACAAAAAACAAGAAAATAAGCCTAAATCAACATAACTAGTGTCTAACTCAACTAGGTCAATGTATAGGAAGAAATCAGGAGAAAAATTAAGAAGTATGATTTCCTTCCTTTATATGTGCTTTATTTGTTGTAAAAGAATAAATGCATTTGTAGCAGCCAATGTGTTTTATTTTCCCTGAACTTATAAATATTGGCAGTAGAATATGATTAGAAAGATTATATTGAAATGAATAAATATAAAATATTTAAAAGCAAAAGATAGAAGCTGGTGGATTTATAATTGTTTAAAAAACTGAGGAAATAAAATATCCAAAAGAAAAGAAAGTCAACAGATACAGACAAATACAGAAAGAATGGGCTGGTTCCTTGACTCAGTGATTTTTAAATTTCTGTTAATAGTATACATCCTTTACCTAACCATACAGAATTTTAAAAAATAGAAATCAAACAAAAAATCAAATGCAAATGGTAAGACTATTATGAAATGACACGTGAAAGTTTTTCCTCATAACCTCTTAAAATAGTTAAGGACCCTGTGACTTTCTCACTTATTTTCATTGCCTGTAATAAATTTGGTTTTGAAATGAATGCCATTACCACTGCCACCAGTAGATTGAGCACTCAATAGCATAGATTGATGTTAGCCACTATTATCAATCATTATTATTCATCTGTATATCCCTGGCACTAAGCCTTATGCCTGACTAGTGGGCATCCAATAAATAATCACTGAATGAACATCTGAATTAAGAAATGGTTTACTATTTCTTTAACACTCAAAGCACTTTCCTAAACCTTTCTCAAGGAAATTCATTTGTGCCAGCACGATCTTATACAGAGAGCAAAATCCATCTGTTTGCATTATAGCCTTCAATAACTGTTAATTAAGTTAATGAATAAATAACTCAATCCATAAACTTTATATGATAATAGCAAAATAATAATTCCCCTGGTTGCAGGACGTTTCTGCAGTGTTTGTTGGGGGAGGGGTGTTATCACAGTCAAACCATTGCTCTCTGAACAAATAAAGTTCCATTAATTCTTCTGTTTACACAGCCCTATTTAAAAATTCTTTCTTTTCAAGAACACCCTTTAAGCTTTTCCACTGGAATGTACCCCTTGACTGAGACTTCCCTGCCCTCCATCCTAAGCAGGAAACTCAGTGCACATCTATCTAAGCCTACAGGGGAATTACTAAGCTATGTTATTTCAAATAATTTGTTAACTCTGGAGTTTTTGTGGTCTGCAAGGGAATTCTCTTGTGATTACATAGCTCTATAACAAGGAAATGAACCAGATGTACTAGCGCTCGTAAACTTTTCTCATTCTGCTGACCCGAGACTGTCATCACACCCCAATCACACACCGTTGTGCTGCACTTGCACAGTGCATCTGTGACATGCTGGCAAGGCACGTTTCCTCCCCGTGGAGGCTCCCACACTGCAGTTGCAAGAGTGCAGTGGGACGGGGGCGGGCGGGGCTCGAGCCTAGGTGGGTTGACATGAACATCTGTGCTAATGACTAAACCACATGCCTCTGTCTGCACTGACTTTCCAGGATGATAGGGGAGGAAAGGAAAGAGAGAGAGGGGCTGGGAACTGGTTTTATATTTGAAACTCAATAATCCTTAGAGCCCTGTAAATTCCCTTAAAAGATCGGCATTCATTGTTTCAAAAAAATCCCAGTATTGGACTTCATCACTTTTCAGAAAGTAAATGGCAAGGACTTCAGTATTGTTGGATGCATTCAATGGTAAAAACATTTGGAAAGTATAGAAAATATAATAAGTAAAAGGCCAAATCAATTTAGGGGATGTTGAACAAAGAAAAACTTCAAGAGCAGAAATGTTAGAGGATTTTTTTTCTTATCATTCCCTAATTTTCCCCATTGCCTGTGTAGCACATCCTAGGGGAGGGCCTATCAAAACAATGTGCGCAAAGACAGAGAGGTGGGTCGGAGGGTGGCCAAGTGGGCCGGATCCTAAATTCCGGTGGACTGGGTTGCCAGGGTCCTGTCCCCGTAGTGATCCAAGGGAGAAGAAAACAGCTGTGTTAGGAGCGCTGGCAATCAATGCAACTTGTCACAAGTTCTAGGGCCCAAAACATCAATCAAGAATTTCAGCCAACACTAGGGTTTGAGGAGCAGCCAAAGAGACATCTTGTCCACAATTTATGGTCCCTAACAGATAATAAGTCTGTTCTCTTTCAAGCTGTTGTTTCCAACATGTGAACAATACAAAACAAAAATATTAAAAAGATGAAAAATGATAAACAGGATGGAGATGTAACATATCAGTATGTCAGACTTAATTATCTGAAAATCCGATGTGTAGTTTAGAGATATCCATGTTAGAGCATCATCCAATTCTCTAGTTCTACAAAGGTATTTCATATGCTACAATGCCAAGGAACTTAGAATTATCATTCTGGCAAAATGCTCTGCTCCACCATGACAGAAGAGAATGTACCTTGGTAGTAGCGTCTACTGCACACTACCGTATTGATAAATATAAACTTACTGGAGATCCTGAGAACCCCACTTCACCGGTATTTCCATTTCTACCAGGTTCACCCTTTATGGAAAAAAAAAAGCAAAAGAGCAAAGAGGGATTAAAATGTTCTCTTCTGAGACTAAATGACAAATCCACTGCAGATAAGAAGTCTTCTTTAGAAAGCCGTGTTCAATGCTGTAAACAGTGTAAACACACTGAGCTCTATTTTTGATGGCAGCCCATTCTAACAAGTCAGTTTGTGAAGATTTCATTAATGTATCAAGAAGAAATGAGTAAATAATACTGGTCTGACTTAGCTCACCAAAATTTATACACATGTATATATGAATAAAATTCTATACCAATATGAGACACTGAATTAAACAATGGTTTTTAAAATACTACATGCCATTTCTTTTCTTGTTATAAAAAATATTAAGAACTGCCAGAGGTATTTTCCTTATGCCCTAATTCAATGTAATCTGCTTAAATAAATCACATGACAGATAAAGAGAAAATATTTAGTTTAGTATCACATAGAAATTCATGGCCTACCCCAAATTTTATCCTCAACTTTGGTACAACTAACCAGATTCCAAAAAGCAAATTTGTTGTTGCACTCTGTTCTTTGATCACATGTTTTTAACGTTAAAATCTGAAATTGAGTCTTAACTGTAATTAAAAATTCAACTGAAGAATGACTTTTTCAGCAATGGAGAGCGATATTGATGCTAGCCCACTAACACATTTTAAAAATCCACTTAATGACGACTTCATAATGTTTTTGCCATCAGAGCAATAAATTTTCCCTTCAGATCACCTGAGAGTTTCCATCAGCAAAGGCTGAAGCTATTGTGACAATTCCAGTATCTCACAGAGAAATCATAATGGAAAACTTGGGGAATGTAGGGAAAGAGACAGTATCTAGTACTGTATTACCATCAAAATTAAGAGCACTTTAGATTTTGTAAAATTCCCTTCTGAGCTCTCTAGTTTTGATTGACATTAATGGAAGCTAAAAGTGGGGGAAATGAGAGGGAATTAATGAATAATACTCATGTTAACACTGTATCTCCCTCTTAGGCTCTTAAAAAATTTCAAAGGGAAATGAAGGAAGGAAGCGTACATCTTCACCAGGTTTTCCAGGAGGGCCCTCTGGTCCACGTGCACCAACTGGACCCTAACAACAAAACAAAAGGAAAAAAAGAATATTTACCTATATTTATCTATTTCAACCAATGATTCAATCCAAAATATTGTTGAGACAAAGTAAAAAGACAGAAAATAGCTCCATTAATATTCTGAATTTTATGTTGTATCACTCATATTACTTGCTCAACAGAACAAGTTTGCATTCACAAATGCAAATATCTCAGCACTGTCAGCTGATCCTTTTCAAAGTCTCAGAATTTAAATACTCTGCCACATGAAACGTAGCTTAAACACAATCCATACTACAGAGCCCCTGAACTGGACCGCAATTTCTTGCTACATAAGTAAAGGGCTGGTAAAATAAATAACTCAGGACACCATTATAATGGTGGACCCATATTTAACTGCATCTACATGCTTACTTGACATTTACCATTGGTCCAGGTTCACCAGGTTCACCAGGAGGTCCTGTAGGGCCTACACCACCCTAAAATTGAGAACAGGTTATATACATACAAACCACAGAACAAACAGAACACTACATCCTAAATTCTCTGGAGTAGAGTGCTATTGTTGAAAGCGCTGGCTTTATCACTCTCTAGCTGTATGACTTCGTGTGAGTTGCATACTCTGTCTATACTTCAGTTTTCTAATCTATGAATGAGAATAATATGGTACCTACTTCATTAGGCTTTTATATCTCTTTAGATAACTAGTGCATATTAAGAACCTAGAATAGTGCCAGCAAACAGTGTTCATTCAATGGTAGTTATCATCATAATATTTTTCTTCTTTTTTCTCCTTTGTCTTCTTCCTCTTGCTCATCTTAAATAACAACTATATTTTCTATTCACCAATGGTAGTAATATAAAATGACTTAAAGTAAAACTCCACACACATGATAATGATAATATGGTATCTTTGATTGAGATAAGAATTCTTTTTTACCTTTCCTTTAAAAAATTATTTCCTATTGCCTGTCAAATCCCTACAAAATTAACATAGCTCTCTACCACTACTTTATTGATATTTTGCAGGCTACAGAAAAAAAGTTTAGTATTATTATGATCTTTTTAAAGATTCTATGAAGTGATCACCCTGAATGTTTTTTCTAATAATACCACATAGTAATTGCCTTCTATAATCTCAGAGTTGGCACATAACCAATTATGAAAATTTTCATCCTGACATCTTATTTCAAAAGCAAAGGCACATAAAAATTATTTGTGTTGAAGGTCAGTAACCTAAATAAACCAGACGATAAAACTTCAGCCCCACAAAGAACTTTGAAAGTCATACTGCATATATTTCTAAGTGAAAATTAATTGACTTTAACCCATTCAAAGGAAGGGTTACAATGTGCAATTTAAAGACCAGCTCAAAGCAGTCATGTCACAGAGGTGTATTTGTTTATTTATTTATTTACTTGCTACAGTATGTAATTTAATTATAAAAATACTTACTTGCTGCCCTTGTAAACCTGGAGGTCCCCTTGGGCCAATAGGACCCTTAAAAGCAAATGAGAAGAAAAGTTGTATACTGCTAATGACAACTAGGTCAAACATTTAAAAAATGTTTAATCTGGAAAAGCTTTAGAATCTGGAAAAGGGAAGTTTTGACAGTGGAAGATGATGACATTCTCCATCTGTGCTCATCTGTAATGCAGCTAAATTCAAGAAAATTGAAGCTAGGATAACATTTGGGTGATTTTATACATACTCTCAGTGTCACAAAGAGAAATAAAGAATATGCCTGTGCACACCCAGTGCCTTTGGGACAAGAATGCTTGCATGCTGAGGAGTGGTTCTGTTAAAACAGAACATCTGACAGGAAAACTCTTGGCAGGCCTAAAGGACTTATCACGCTGACTATTTAATTCTTCGGCTTCACAGCAGATAACTCTTATAACTTAAATAAGCAAGTTGAATTAAAGGCTTATGAAACATCAGAAATAATGACTAGATCATTTGAAATGTAAGTTTAAAATTTGGGGGGGGGGGAACTGAGATTTCTGGCCTATTTCTTTCTTTCATAACATATACTTAAAGCAGCCTCACAGGCTTTCCTCATTGAAACGTGAAATGACTACACTGAAACATAACTGAGGGAAGAAAAGGAAAATGCAATTTTAAAAAATGGTCAATATGTCTATACAATGTTTAGTGTCATCCTTTGAAAAGTAAATTCAATTAAATCAAAATCAAGTTTGTTCTTAAGGTAAAAGCTTACATTTTTGTTTTGAATAGATTAGATTTTTAGCTAGTAAGAAAATTAAAACTTCATTACAAAAACAAACACATGTAAGTTAAACTTCACATGGATTAAAACTCATATACTTCAGGAAATTATCCCAAGATAAGCATTGATGAGAGCATATCACTAATGACTTAAATAGTACATACAGTTCTGGCCTTAAGGATGTGGCTCAAATACTATCAATCTGGAGTGCTTTTGAATTATATTGTGAGTAGAAAAGCATGGGAGAGTTGGTTTTAAAAGTATTAATTCATCAAGTGAGATTTCATTGCTCCAAATACTCAGGTTAAAGTACCTGCTTAGAGAAAAATGGGAAACTTTCTGGCTCTTGAAGAAATTCAAAAGAGAATGGGAATGGTCAGTAGGTTCTGCAAGGAAACTTTGAAGTTGTTGCTACAGGTAGCCAAATTAGAAAACTAAGAAATGATAAAAATAAAACTGGCAAACTTGTTTCAATTTTTGCCAAATCACTATTTCTAACACCACCATAAAACAATTGTTTTATTTATTAAAAAGTACCCTTTTTGATGTGGTGCTGGTAGTTATATGTTTTAAAATTCCTTTTCCTTAGATAATAAGTGAAATATATAGACAGTCTTTTATGAATGTCGACAAATACTTTGTACCTCTGGGCTTTTTGACTGGTACATAGCAGGGTCTGATAAATAAACTGAATGAATAAATGGATGGAGATGTTTAAGAAGACACATCTTACTCTAACAAACTGAGACCTCTCTTTTTAAAATGTTTTTTTCAAAGGTACTTTAGTTATCAGTAAAATTTGTGCTTACCACTGAGCCAGGCATCAGTCCTATCTGACTCCCGAGCCCAGATTTTTCATCCAATCCAGCCATCTGAGCAGAAAACGGCTGGAAAAGCAATGTGTTGACGTTATTTCCACGATAAAAGATGTATATCAAAATACTTACTAAATTGAGACACGTATGTAAATTCTCTGGGATCCTTAAGAATGGCCCTTCTAAGAATCATCTTAAAGTTTTGCTTTAAAGCAAAAAAAAGACTCAAGTTGTTGTTCATTGTGTGTGTTTTTAACCGAACAACCTTCCACAGAGTATCTTATAACTATGCTGTTTCAGAACAGCTATTGCTATGGGCCACATGTCTGATACTTGATAAAAGCATGACTCATTCTGTTAAGTATTTAGCCACTCTCATCAATTTCAGCTGTAAATCTCTTTGTCTGATTTCCTCCCAAGGTTAGAGCATGCCAACATCGGAACAGAGCCTGAAAGACTGCTTTTGAAACGTCTGTCCTACAGATTCCAGATTCCATTTCAGAATATATTCCTTACCATAGCTGGTATTCTTCTTTCTTGTTCACGGCCAGTGAGCTTTTAACTGTATTTATGCAAGTTAATAAAAATTTTATAATCCTTTTTACGGAATCCCTGAATGTTCTAAGAATGGGCAACAGGTTTACCTATTGTCTTTCATATCTAAAAACTCTGGGAACCCAACCGACCAAAATTGTCCATATACATTCCCGGAGTTCTAATCTCCAGATTTTAGCAGGAAAAGAATGTGCATATTGTTTGAAAAATAAATTGGCAATTCTCCCTGCCATCAACTGAAAAACAAATGTATGAATTGTTATAAAACAAAAATCATATTTCAGGGCTCTGTATGGTCCCTTGTTATGCTATGTAATGTACTTATAAATCCCTATGTCTGCCACTAAGAATTCAAAGAGACAGGTATTGAAAGACAGTTTGTTTTATTTTACTTCTAGTAGAAAACCAAAATTTGGGGAATAATCAGATAGATTTTCAGTGCCAACTGGATGGCCCCTTTTCACACATCATCACAGATGTGTCACCCTCCCGTGGTATGGAGGTCACAACACACAGTTCAACACTTTCGGAGCCTTTTTCATTTCCCAGTCCTTTAGAATCAACAGAAAGAATAAAGTTCACAAAGTCTGGAACTGATCTTGAGAACTACCTTTGAAGCAGTACTTTAAAAAAAATGTTACTTTGACTTTTCCAACAATTCTCTGTGGATTTCTTAGTTTTATCATTGTTCATAGCACCATTGCCTTCATTAAGCTGATCTTATAGTCAAGGGTCAACGACTGAACCAACACAATTTAAAATAACAGCGATAAATCAAAACCTTAACATATTATCTAAATATGGCATTGAACAATGCACAGCCCTTACCCTGCTCATGCCATCGGGTCCTGGGTGAGAAGGGTGTCCAGGTGGCCCTGGAGGACCTGGTTGACCAGGAACGCCTGGTTCCCCATCAATTCCCTGAGGACCACGAGGACCCTGCAAAAACAAGCCCGTGGAAATGACAACCTATTGCCAAATGTGCACTTAATAGAAAGGTAAGAGACTTCGTGGTGGAGACGCTGTGTTCATTATTTTACTATGAATGGCTGTACTGTTTGATTCCAACTATGACATTCCGGAAAAGGCAAAGCCATGGAGACAGAAAAAAGATCAGAGGTTGCCAGGGGTTGAGGTGGGGGTGGAAGGTGAATAAGTAGAGCACGGAAGATTTTTATGGCAGTGAAAATACTCTGTACAGTATAAAGGTGGATATATGTCATTATATCCCTGTGTTCAAACTCATAAAATGTACAACGCTAGGAGGGAACCCAGACATAAACCATGAACTCTGGCCGGGGATGTTGATCAAGGGGAAAGGCTACGAACGTTTGGGGCAGAGTGTGTATTGAACTCTGAACCTTCCTCTCAATTCTGATATGAACCTAAAACTTCTCTAAAAAATAAAGTCTTAAAAATAATAAAAAGAAGAACAATCCAGCCACCCTCAGTAATTTAGCGCTGGTCACAGAGTCCACTGCTGGGACACGGTACATTCTGAGTAGGAATTTTCCTCTTGATATAAAAAATCCCCAGTAATCAGCCTTCCTGGAATGTTTACACAATTATAGTCAGTTTATTAGTTACCTAGAATAAGTTTCTTTATTTGGTCGAGTTGTATTGTTCAAGAGGACTAATCAACAATTTCTAAATTCGCCTGCCTGTCATAGATGACAGTTAACTATGTCTGTGCCTGTTTAAATTCCCTCCCACCCCAACTACAACAAAAATGTGAAGGACCCTTGATAGTAGTTTGTGGGGGGGTTTTCATCTTTTTACTATTTTAATGTTTCTCATAGTTCCTGGCACATAGTTCCTGGCGATATATTTATTATATGTTCACATTTCAATCCGCTTTACTCCAGTACTTGAAGTCTAGCACACTTTATTTCCCTTACCACCCCCAAGGCAGACCAGACCAATAGAAATAGTGGGAAAGGCACGGTGACCCAGCCAAGGCTATGTCTCAGCGAAGTGAGCAATGATTTCTAGCCCCCACGCTCCACCCTCCTAAGCCACATTCTGAACACAGCTTGGGGAACAGCCACATCCTCGGTTCTGTAAATCCTCTGTCCCCTAACCTCACCATTTCCACAAGTCCTGTTAAGTATTTTCTGGCTTTATAACCCTAAAGAGTCTTAGCCAACTTTAAAAAGAAAGGAAGGACTACGGAATTCAAAAGTCAATATAATTTTTATAATTAGAAGCATGGATTGGGAAAAACATGGTAAATGAATTGGAGTTCAATAGTAAAAGAAGCTTCTCATACCTAAACATGAGACTACCAAGTGGCCCAAAATAAGTGACTAAAGTAAGAGCTCATATAGCAGGAGTAAATAGAGGAGAAGTTGAGGTGGGAGAGGGGGCAGTTTGCATGTGACGGCTTTGGGGAAGGTGGCAGAATACCTATTCAATTTAATGTATTTTAACATATTCAAACATTCATACAGACATGTTTACTTCATGGAAGATTGGAGTAAATAAGCAAATGTATCTTTTCAACTAGAAATAGATAATTTAGTCTGAAAAAAGTGACATTGTGAAAAATATTTTTCAGAAGAATATTCTCATCCTTTAACTATCAAACCTTTTCTGACTCCTAAGCCACTGGCAATTCACTGAACTCTTTTCATTGTATGTATGTTAATGGAGGCTGATTTTAATTGCTCTATAGGATTTCTGAAGTGTAAGAGTGTGAGCAATAGGAACGGCAAATACATATTGTCAACAGTTGCACAAAGTAGTAGTCTACCCTACTCACAGAGCCTCGTGTGAAAAAGGAAAAAGGACTCATGGACATGGACGACAGTGTGGTGATAGCTGTGGGGAGGGGAGCATAGGGGGTCTAAATGGTAATGGAAAATAATACAATAAAGATTAAATAAAAAATAAAGCTAATGTGTTTTGAAACATGAAATTACTAATTGATTACCAGTTATTAATATATACAAAAAATGAGCCGACACATTATTTCTGCTCTCAAAGATATTTCTAAAGACAAAGCCAAAACTACATTAGTGTCAATGGGAGTAGAGAGAGATTTGGATAATATTAATATTCAAAATATTGTGCCTTTTCTCCAGCCCTCTGTGATTAATAATCATGTTTCAAAGTCTGGTCTGAAGACAGCACACTATTTCATTGACTTCTTATGTATTCTGGGTCTTCATGGAATCTTCTTTAAATAGCCTACATGATATGCTATTATAGAGAATGAGATTAAAATTCACAAAAATTATCCAAAAGAAACATAGTAAGCAAAACTATAAGTGAAAATAAGAAAAAATATATATGTGCACATTTTACTGATAAATGTTGAAAATAAAAATTGTAATTTTGGAATCCATTAAAATATATATATTTTCATTTTTCCAAGTGAGCTAAATCACATAAATTTATATTAAGGTTAATGTTCTCCCAACCCCCAGGATACTCTAGTACCTCAGGAAGCGATCCACAATAAAAAGTACTTGCAGATTGCCACTAGGTGGCGACCTTTAAACGTCCACCAGTAGAAAGAAGTGATGATGACCCAGGATCATGAAGAACTTTATTCTCTGCTGGTTAGTAGTTGGACAAACACAAATTATGATATGTCAGAACTGGTATATTTCCCATTTTACACATAGCAAGTGAACCTATAGATGTTAAGTGCCGTGTGCGATTAGAACTCAGCATGCTGCTGACTGCCCGTATCTGACAGGTTGCTAGTTTGTCATCACTGTGAAGTTACCAGGACAATGCACTTAAACTAAGGACGTGTGGTGAGAGACACTCGTGATGATCATTGGCTGAGAATGAAGGCTTCTTGGGAGTATCTCTATATCGGTAGTCAATCCTGCGCAATGTTGCCTTCCAAGGGACATTTGACAACATCAAGAGCTAATTTTAGTTGTTAGAATTGTATGCGGCAATGGCACAGGTGTTGCCACTGGCATCTAGTGGGTAGACATTAGGAATGCTGCCAAACATCCCACAATGCATAAGAAAACATCTGGCCCCAAATAGCAATAGAACTGAAGTTTAGAAACTGCTCTACATTGTGAGCCTTCTGTAGTGTTTGATAGTAAATGGAAATAGGGGGACAAAGGGGCATTTACAATCGCAGTACCAGCCTATAATGTGCTGGGCATAGTTTTGGTCAAGCAGCTCCTGCAGATCTTGAGATCTGTGGCAAAACATTCTACTTATGGGTATTTTGTGACATCATGCCAATATTTTGAAATCAGCTATGGTGAGATAATTTACACCAGGAAAATGGTGTAAATTGCTACACTCTAGCAAAAGCTAGAGGCAGATTTTTTTTTAAAAAGTGAATCAGTTGTTAAACAGCATCACACCAATGCTTATTAGAATTAAGAAAGAGGAATAGATTTCCTACTTGGGTATCTGCCAGATTGTCTTGCTTAATTCCAAATTAACTCCTTACTCTTTTTACATGTACACACACGGGCTATTCGCACTGATTGTTTCAGACCTAACGAAGATAAGAAAAGGAGCAATCACACACCAAGCTGAGAAAGTTGAGAAGGGGAGGGGAGGAGAGGAGAGAGGAGGGAAGAGAAGAGGAGGGGAGGGGGGGGCGAAGAAGTCAAGAGCGGTAAGGAGTAGATTCACTGAATCCTAACAAGGAATTCTGGAGTCCAACCACTTTTTCATAACAGTTTTCACCCAGACTTAGCACTCACTGTTATTAACTATTCTCAGCACAAACACATGGATGCACAATGTTTTCTGCATGACTACCTCCCTCTTACCCTCCCTCTACCTGTCTCCGTTATTCTAGACTCTGGACAGACATCTGAGGGCTACAACAGTGTGGAAGCTGCCAGCACCGGTGAGACAGCTCAGCAGAGCAGCAACGAAGGATGGGGCACAAGATAACGGGACCACGGTTTTGCTGCCACCAACATGGCTACGGCCCACTTCTTTCGGGCACTGTTATTTACCTGCATGCCTACAACACTGCTGATAACTGCAACTCCAGTGTGGAAGAGAATCAGCATAATGCTCTATTTGATGAAATGTATGCAAGCATAAAATAGCATCAAAGATGAAACCAGGGTGCAAGAGTTCCCAGTGATATGACCCAAAATACGTTTTCCCTCACTTATATATTCAAGTGCTTCTTGTTCACCAGTTTCTCACATTTAGGTATGAGTAAATACATATTTGAAAAGCTAAAAGTCCACAAAGTTAAATTTTAGCAAATATCATTTCACAGAAAATGAAGCATCACAAATTTTTCTGATTGAAACATGAGATAATGGTAGCAATATAAAAATTAATCCGGTTATTTAATATATGAAAGTCACTAGTTTTTGTGCGTGAGATAAGAATTACTATCCTAGGACAGCAATTGGTGATAAGAGGAAACATTTGATGTTCTCAGGTTTTATCTCCAGGGTATGAATTGATTATTTGAATTTAAAGGTGCTGCCTTTGTTCTGCTAATGGATTTCTTGATTTCTAAAAGTATTCCTTTGACAGCTTTGTAGCAGTGGCTCAATGAAAAATGCAGCATACTACTTGCAAAATAAATTCATTATACCACCGCTTAAGAGAAAATTTTGTCCTCTAATAATTTATTCTTTACCCACTTTGGTTATTCCTGCAGCGACCACAGATCACAGAACTGGGGTGTTTTATCTCAACAGGACATTCTTGGCATTGTTTACTCATGAGTTGCACCTTCTGAAAACAACATGAGGTTTTCATTATGTTTCCTTAGATTCTACATCATTTTAAGTTGAACTCATAAAGGACAAATAAATGTCACTTGTGCTATCTAAAAATATGAGATAGTTATTAGCATGTGATAATCTACTCGTGACCTGAATTCTATGTCACATTTAATGGAGGTGAGAGAACAGAGCTGCCAGCACTTCGGTTCGTCCAGAGAACGTGGTGTAGAGAGGGCCTTACTCAGTACACAGTACAATCTGCACAAAGGGAACCCACAGCCCACTTACAGGTTTTCCTTTTGGCCCTCTCTCTCCTCTTGGTCCTTGTGATCCTGGAGGTCCCTAAAGCAGAACATAATGGTTATGCCTGCAAAACATGTATACTTCAGATGTTTTTGTTTTAAAGGTTTGCTTGGTATAAGAAAATTGGAAAACAGAAATATCACCATTCTTTTTGAATGCAGTGCAGTTGAAGGCCATAGAAAATGAAGCCGTGTGCATACCAAATGTGCATAGAAAGGCTGTTTGCTTTAGCAGTGAAGCTTACAGGTCTGTGAAGAATTAAGTGTTACATTATAGCACTGTGGAGCCCTATGAGCTGAGTAGAGTAGTTTGAACAGTAATGGCAAATTTGCAAGTATCATTTTTGCTGTCTTGTCCCAAACAAGTTTTTGCCACTAAATTATGGGCACAAAAACTTGTACTTCAGATTTTGACAGCTACATAGATGTGTGAACTTCAAATTTCAATTATCTGAGGGAATATAAAAGATCGTATTGGTACACAATACCCCAAACGATTCGTCAGAGTCCAACGAGAGTCTCTCGTTGTCAATGAAAACGAGAGAAAGAAAAGCCTCTTATTCTACTACTGCTTTATGTACCGTACCTTCAATAATCTTATTTTCTACTTGATTTAAAATGTTGTATCATCTCCACGGTATATTCAAAACCCACTTAGAATTTTCTGAATAGTAATTGCAGTTATTTAGCCTTTAAAATAGCAAGCGATTATTATATTTCAAAAGTGACATCATTGTGCTAATATCTTAAATTAACGTTTTTTTACAACTGCGATTTCCCAGAGAATTTTATTTCTCTTCAAAAGTCTCTATTGTGTGTTACGAAAATTAGATTATGCATTTACTCAATCCAACATACAATATTGTCCAAAAGCTGAAGTTTCAGAATGACTGAAGTAGGCCTGTTAAAGCATATTGCATTTTACTTATGTTGATTTAATGGATTTTAAATTCTACAGGCATCATGTGTGTGTGTGTGTGTGTGTGTGTGTGTGTGTATGTTATCAGTCTATTGACCTATGAGTCTGCTCATTCAGACCGGAAAGCAGTAATCTTTTATGCTACACCAGAAACGTGCTATTCGGATGTGTAGTGTCGAGTTTTACTGCTCTATGATTTAATTTCATTAACAGGTAAAATGAACCGTTTGCTTCATTAAACAGGTCAGAGTGATCTGGTCTAAATCATTGCTAAACAGCAGAGCATGCCCTAATTCCAATGACTAAGGTTAACCTGAAATTGGCAGCGTAAGAGAAGATTGTCTTGCCCTGCACATAACCAGAGAAACACTAACACTCCAGGAACAACAGGGCACTTCAACTTCAGAATAAAATGAACCCCTAAGTGGCATTCATTGCTGCAAAAGAATACTTAAACTTTAAGATATTTCAAGAAAAAACGCTTCGAGAAAGCATTCTATTGTCTTTTCATGGATATGATATTCATAAAGATTCTCAGTATCTCCAAGGACTTAAGAGAGCCACGTGCGTTGGGGGAAACTACTTACCGCTGGTCCTGGGCGGCCCCGTATGCCCGTTACCTAAACGATAAACAGAGTAATTTGTAAAGATGAATCTCTACTTACAGAGTTTTAGAAAAGTCAATAGTCAAACAAATAAGAATAAAAACAAAAGCCCCAGTGAATTTTTTAAAAACAAAGGTTGTCAATTGATGATGACTGTTTCTTCCCTGACTTATGAGCTAAAACGTCATCTAACTTAAATGCTAATGTAGGGAGGCGGTATTGGCGGAGTAACTCAGAGCACAACTGGAGCCGAGTCAGGGTGCAGAGCCTGCCCGCACATCCTTTTTCAGTTGTACCGCCTTGGACTCCGTAGGTATTATCTCTGCGCTTAGGTTTCTCTTCTGTTAAATGGTCATAACGATTATGAAATTACTTCTTCAAGAAGTGTTGTGTTGTGAAGACAAACAAATAAAGTATTTAAAAGTACTTAAAACAGCACCTAAGACATAGTAAGTACACATAAGTGTTTTTAAATGAAAGAAAAATATGAATGATTTTGGTTTTAGGTAATCTGTTAAAAACAGGCCAACTTAAAGGCAAAGCCAAAATGCAAACCCTACCAAATAAATCAACACGCACACACTTCTGCTTTGGCAGAAGGATGATAACGCCTTTAAAATCTAGGAGAGTGGTTGTTCAAGAACTTTAATCCTATTCAATGATATACTTTTTGATCATTTACAAATCTAAATAACTCTTGAGAACTCATATGACATGGAATCTCAATCAGGATAATGGTATGACATATTTCCAGAAGTGTGGAATATTAAATCATGCCTTTCTCTCTGGATTACATGTCCATTTATACTATTAAAAACATATACCTTAACTATTATTCTATATTCACATGCAATATATTTAATTTTGTAAAACCCTGATTTTCACCTTTGGTCATGGGACTGTAAAAGTAAAGAATATTGTATTAAATAAACATTAAATTTTGTATTAAAATTAATATGCTTTGGTTAACATTCAAAATTACATTAAAGAAACAAAATTTGTATTAACATTAACTTTTGTTAAATAAAGAATAAATCTATCTTGGTTTTCTTGTTTTACACTAAAATCTTGCCTATAAAATAACTAATTTCCCTTCTTTGAGAGGAAGCGTATAAACAAGAATATGCAACTACACTATAGCTAACTTTATTAAAGGCACATGGAAACAATACAGACATGTGTATACTTACAACAGGCACCAATCCTGGTTCTCCTTTTTCTCCCTGTGAAGTTAAAAAAGCTTTAATTAGCAAAATAGAATGATATAATGGTTTGTTGGGCATAAACACGTCATGCTAGAATATTCTATATAAACAAACAGTGGGAATTTCTTTGTAAGAAACAAAAAAATTCAGAAATGAAAGTTAATCAATTTTGGATAAGTAGACATTATTCATGAAAAAACATACTACTTATCTGAAAGACAGAAAAAGAAAATAAATCCAATTCAGTTTGTATAGCAACCAAAACCAAAGAGTTGACTAGACCAAGAAATGCTTGTGATGAAAAGATGTGAAGTCAAAGTACCACAGGAAAAGACACCTAAATACTAAAAATATAAAAGAAGTCTAGAAATGTGGACATATGTGAACTTTCACACTCTTATCACATGCCGCCTAGTGTTTAGTAACTCAGCAGATGCCAGTCCTGAAACACTATCACCCTTTTCTAAAACTCACGGAAGAATCTGAGAATTAACAAGAGGTAAGTGTGCTCACATTAATGGAAAAAAAGGAGAAAATAAGAAAAGATGTGATAATATTAGGTAATTTTAATATCTGAGGAAAATCTAGAAAAAATATTTAGAGAGATATTAATTGAATAGGAAAATAAAAAATAACACAAGAAACTCTCATAAGTTGAAGTAAATAAAATCAAGCAGATTTATTTGTTTTAATAATAGATGTAGCAAACATAAAAGGTATTGATGAAATTTCTTTTGATTCTTTGAATTTTAGAACCTCAAAAATTGTATTTTCATATTATGACGTCAAGTACATAGGTTAAATAATATTAGATGAGTTGTACCTTTATGTATCTTTATTTTATCACATATTTACTTGTATTTTTTTATTTTAGGGTTTGTCTTCCAACATACTGTGGTCTCCCCAAGGTCACAATCATGTCTACTTTACATCCTCCATTTGGCACACTTAAGTTCTGAACAAATTGTTCATGAATATATTAATATTCATTAATATCTTATGAATCAATGCTTTTTACCAGGCAATTGCAGAAAATAAATACATTAAGGATTATATCCAAAAATGTAGAAAAAGCAAGGGTAATGAGTTCTATTTTATTTAATTTCTTCTTTCATTTATATTATTCTTTTATCTGATTGTAAACATAATATGAGTTCATAGCAGGAAATTTTTTAAACACAGGAAACATAAATATTATACTAAATAACATACTCAACACTCAGGAGAACAACACTGTTAATATTCTGGTATTCTTAGTTTTCCTTCACGTACCTGAACTTGGTTTACCTAATCAAAGCCTTAGTATTTTACTCTTAGATTTTGCTTTCATTTGTATAATTAAAAATAACATTACAATAAGAATCCTTGTTTATAAATGTTTATGTAGCATCTCTAATTAATACCTTATAATATATCTCTAGAAGTTAAAGTTGTGGATTAAAGATCATATTCTTAAGATTTTTTAATAAATCACCGAATTGTACTCCCAAAAGGCACAATCTAACTACATTCCCACAATAGTCTCACATCTGAAAACATTTTGTGATGTGAAATTTTCAAAGTTATTTTACAATCTTGATAGTCTTAATGACGAACTCAGTGGCAGAACAATTGACATTGATCATTCTTGTTGATTCTAATGCTAAAGTAGCTAACACTCTGGAAGTTGGGAGTACACTGAGAATTCAGAAGTAGGAAATGGCTCTACAGAAGCAGGGGCAAACTCTCAGGTGAGTAAGTTCAAGGTAGAACACAAGAGACTGAAAGTCAACCTACGAAAAGACTAGGGGCAGAAGGGATCAGCACGTATAGGGAGCAAAGCAGAACAGACTTATATCTGCATTTCCACATCTGCTAACTCCCAGACTGGGTCTTTTCATTGTTAACATAGTGTGAAGGTAATAAAAATTAACCTTTTAAGAGCTATAAGTGCTTTCCTTGAAATATCGAAAGAATTTGAATTGCTTAGAAAGGACAACAGAAAGGATATAGAAAGGATATATAAATCTGTGCCCAATTTTAAGAAGGACTTTGTAAGAATGATGCTGGGGGAAAAAGTTTCTTTCTAGAACAAGTCTAGAAAAACAAGTAAAAAGGGAGGGAAACTTATTTTAGCCAAAATGAGACAAATAGAATAGCCAGCTAAGAATGGTTGTCTCCATCCTAAGAGACCAGCAAGAAAAATACACACTTTGCTCTTTGTATGTACAATGAACCAGCTGATGTCTTTCTTAGCTCCATTGTAGGGCTTTTGGGATATCTTATTATGAGCTCTCTATTTCTCGACAATATTTGATATGGGTTTAAGTATTCCATCATCAGATTATGATAATAAACTTTTCTAATGATTCTATATTTCTTCCTTTGGAAAAAGCTACAAAAGTAAATATCTGTTGCTTTTGTTAATATGGGCTTTGAATAAGTTAATTTATGTGAAATGATTTATCTAAAGTTTAACTAAATTTGAATCTCATACCCATTTAAGTACTCAGATTCAGATGAGAATCACAGTTTAATTTTCCATCTTGTCGGTTACTTGTCAGTTAAGACTATGTGGACATGCCTTATCACTTTTATAAGATGCCATCACCATGGAGACGGTCACTGTTTTTCCCACTTTCCCATCATCTGTGTCATTGGCCTCTTACAGAGTTATAGCAAAGGAACTGTATGGTGGTTAATGTGGATAAATGAATAAATTATAAATAAAACTCAATATTGAAATAAACCAAGCACAAATGCATTTTTATAGCATTACTCTTCTCTCCTATTTTTGATGACATCTGATAATAAATGACAGGCATAAAGATAAGAACACAACTAAAGTGTGCTAAATTGGCAACTGCTCTGAGTGTGGCCTTCCCCCAGCTGTTTCCTACTTCCTTCGGAACAAGCAGTGATCTAAACGGCAGAGCCTAACAGGGTCCCTCAGCAAGTTGGGCGATTACTAAACAAATTAAACTGATTGATTCAGGGCAGTTCTCACAATCAGTTCTTCTTCTTTTTTTTTTTTATAAAGACTTTTTGATTTATTTATTTTTGGAGAGAGGAAGGGAAGGAGAAAGAGAGGGAGAAAAACATCGTTGTGTGGTTGCCTCTCACATGCCCCCTACTGGGGACCTGGCCCACAACCCAGGCACGTGCCCTGACTGGGAATTGAACTGGCGACCCTTTGGTTTGCAGCCTGCACTCAATCCGCTGAGCTCCACCAGCCAGGGCTATTCTTTTTTTTAGTTCATAGATCATCTATATATATGTATCTATCTAGTTTGCTTGAGGCCTGTACTCAAACATTTAACTTTCCATTTTTTTAGATTTCAGACATAACTTAAATGTAAACTGGTATTTGTGGTCCTTCTCATTTGACATACACTCAAAGAGAAATAGCTTCACTGATATTCATTTCAATAAAGAAAAATCTATGGCATTGCCCTCTGAACTAAAAAGTGTAAAGCGATCTGGCAATCCCCGCAGTAGCATCACTTTTATTTGCCACGCAGTTATAGCATTGCTTTATCTGAATATCCGATTATCACTTTACTGAAGTTCTCCTGTATGCAAATGTAAAGACAATTAAAATTCACAGGTAATCTGCCTAACAATTGCCTTGAAATTTGGGATGACTGTTCATTTCCGTTCTTGAATCCTGTGCCCATCCCATCTGGGTAATACTGGAGCAGATTCCATAGTTTTCAAGTTAACGAGAAAAAAGAAAACACAACCAAGGGAAGTGGACTCTCCCCACTTAGTGGGACTGCCTATTTCCAGATGTCAAGTGCCGAAACCGCCAGTGTGCTAGGGTCATGGCCGTATTACACACTTTTCCTCTTGAGTGTAAGGTTTGTCTCTGAGATTAAATTTTAGGCACCTTGAAGATGAGGATGGGGAGAGATGGAGAGAGTATGTGTGTTCAGTAAAATGCTCAAATAATTCCTTTAGTTAAATCTTTACTTCTCAACTAATGGAAGAGGGACCACAATTGCCACTGAAACAGAACTACCCACCTACCTCCCTCTCTTCCTTCCTTTCTTCCTTACCTACTTCCTTTCTTCCTTACCTCCTTCCTTCCTTCTTCTTTCCCTCCATTCATTGCACTCCTTCCCTTGCTCCTTCCATCTTTCAATTAAATATTGATTGTATTTCTAATATGTTTAAGGTATATAAACTAAGCACTGTGATAAACACAAGTCATTCAAAGATTAATGTGACACAGTCTCAGTACCTAAGGGATTCATAATCTTTTGGAAGAAACATCTATAAACAAAAATTAACAAAGTGAATAAAATAGATGCATCTAACCTATAAGCAAAGTAGCTGAACTGAGCTCATATATTTATATTTCTATGGTACTTTATATTTTATGAAAGGTTTTCAAACACTTCTGTGTAGATAGTATTAGAATGAAAAATACATTTACAAAAATGAAACTATGCAAAGAAAAACTTACCTTTCTTCCTCTACCTATAAAAAGAAAAAAGTAAATGTTATTTTATGCAGAAACAGTTTCTAAGGATCTCCTAAATATTCATTTTATCAAAGGTATTTTTGTGGAGTCCAAATTTAACTTAAACAGACTTTCCCTATCACTAGCGAGCAGAACTCAAAAGTTGTTTTGGATCAATACATACATAAGAGGCAAAATAATACATCCCTTTCAAAAATGTTGACATTATTTGAATATTCTTCGTATTATTATATAGCACTTAAATTTCACTGAATTATAAAATTAACAGTTAAAATTATAATGAAATATTTTAGTCAATATTCTATTTTTATTTTTTATATTTTTTAAGTAAGCTATTCACTCATATGATTAACAAATCCAAGTATATTAAAGGTATATGATTATGTAGTAAAAATAGAATGCTTGTCTCCTTCTTGTCTCCTTTCTCTTATTTCCCACAGTTCACTCCCAACAGGAGGCCACTAGTCATGATTGTCCTATTTTAACCTTCCTAACCAAGAATATAACAGATACCCCATGTGTTAAAGTCATCATTTGAGTTAATAATGTTCTAAAGTTGTCTTCGATAGATCTTGAACATTTTGTGTAAAATTTATCCTTAGCTATTTTATCCTATCTGTTGCTATTATAAAAGTATTTTTCACTCCCATTATTTATACTATGATGTAATTGCATAAAGTAAGCCTATTAATTTGTTTATTTTACACTGCACTGTTTTACTAAAATCTTTTATTTTTGTAGTGTGTTTTTTCACCCCATTCCCCTAGGTTTTATAAATACACAATTTTATTTTCTGAAAATTGATAGTTTTACCTCCTGTCTTCTAACTTCTAAACCTCTAATATTTTTTTCTTAACTAATTGTTCAGGTACATTCAATATGGTTAAATTGCTGTTGCGATAAAAAAATCCATGTTTTATCTCTAAGTTTAGAAAGAATGTTTTTATTGTTAAACATTCTTTTTTCTCTGATTTCCCAAAAAAGTCTTTCTTTTTTTTAAGTTTAATAACTTTATTAAGATAAGTTTCAATGTTAATTATTTCGGGTGGACTTTTTCAGACACTTGGTTTCCCCCTTCAATATTAAAATTAAAGTTTAATGTTACTTCAGAAAATTTTTTTTGTATCATATTACTATATGTATTTGTTCTGCTCCCTTGCATGTATTTCTTCTCTGGAGATTCTTCTTCAGAGATAGCCCTTACCTGCTTTGTGTATGTATTGTTATCTTTCAAATCTTTCAAAAATTTTTTTCTTTCCTCGTCACCGTTTTCTATGTGTGTTACTGTATTGTCTGCAGTGCCGGTTCTCCTTGTGCTCCTTCCTGTTGCACCTGCATTTCCTTATTATGATTTTGGTTTTCCTTCTACTTCTCTCCTCATCATTACATCTTTTTTGTATTTCTAATTTATGGCCTTCTTTCTCAGAAGCAATTGCTTTATGAAGCTTTATTTAGTTTCTGGTGAAATTGTTGGTCCGAATTTTTACCTGTTCTGTGATACTTATTGATGTGTTCTTGATAATGGAATATCAGTTAAACTCGCCTACCATTTTTTATTGTAGCTTTATATCAGTGCTGTTGCCAGGTCTTTATTATTATTGTTACTCATCTGGGGATGAACTGAGCTTTCCCACACCAGCCATGTGCAGGAAGCTGTGTGCTTTGCCTTGTTTTCGATACTGCCATCACTGCCATCATTGCCATCATTGTCCCAATGTACTATCTACTTATCCCCACGGGTTTAACCCTGCCCCACTCCTCGGGGCTTCTTTGAAGATCGTATCTGCTTCAGGTAGCCCTTACATATCCTGGTTTTAATTCTTTCTATTATGTACCCCTTATTATATGGCTAAAAATGGAGTTTAGGTATTTATTCAAGGCATGCTGTTTGAACGATATCCAAGGGGAGAATTGATAAATTACTGTGTAATGTTTCCACAGACATACTGTTGAATACTTAATTGTACTTGTTATTTACAGTGTTTGAGGTGAAAAATAAAGCCTTGGCACAGTCTTAATGATGATGCACACGAGTCGTCATTCGTGGCCACTTAAACAAATAAGCTGTAACTTTTAACTTTCCTCTTACCTGGTTTGATAAAAAACCAAAAATATAAACTTGTTTCTCTCACATGTAAGTACTTCATATACACAGTCTATGTTAAATATGAGCACTTTTCTCCAAAACAAAGAAGTTTTAAAAACCAGTAGTTCACATAATTGTTTTCTGCAGGATGTACGTTCATTCTCTCGTCTTTCTTAGTCAGCAGGAGAAGCATTCTGCATTTATGAGCTAGTGTAATAGAGGGTTCTGTGGCACTATATTACATCGGAAATAATTATTCCATTTCCAAGGACAAAGTGGGAACCAGAGAAGATAAATGTTTTTTCTAGATCTTCTCTTAGAACATTAATCAACTTCACAGAAAACCCAACTAGTATCTCAGAGGTATCCAGCATGGTCTGGTAACAAATGACCATCTTAAGTCCTATGAGGAATTCTCAAATTAGACAAAATCATGCAAAATTTTGTCAAAAATCCCCCTGGTTTTTAAAAAGAAAGGAAATCACTGTCTTTCTTCACTAATGTTAGATAAAATGTGTGATCAAAATCATTAACCCATAAGACCATTGAATAGTGGCTTAATTATTCTCTTGAATTGCTGAAATCTGAGAGCAAAATCCACTGCAACCGTTAGTATGGGTCACCTGGATCAGTTCTGAGTTGGCCCTAAGCATTCTTACCAAAATTGTTTTTGCCGCTCCCACTTGTGTGTGGACAGACAGGACAGCACTCCCCAGGGGGAGTTACAGGGTCGGCACATTCGAGCACTTCCTGGCACTGTATCTTGTCACAAAGAATGGCTCCATTGTCACAGACACAGATCTGACAAGGGGCAGGTTTCCAAATGTCTCTGTTTAAGTACATCTGACCATTCTGAGTGCAGGCAATCTCTTCACCATATCCTTCTAGAATAAAAACAACAAAAGAAGAATATTAGTACTCTGAAATTTGAGAATATGGGAAAAATTAAGAAAATGAGTCATTTTGTGGCTTCTAAAAAATTCTGGGCTAAGCAGTAACTTCCCAAGATGCAAAACACAGATAAACTTACTTCATTTAGTATTTATATCTAAAGCAATACATAATTCAAAATAGAATGATTATGATAGTTATATTCTAGCATGCTAGGGGAAGAAAAAAAAGTGATCTAAGGTTGGTATGCTTAATCAGAGAAACCTTCCCAAAAGGCTTCCTTATTGAAAGTATAGATAACAAAACTTGGCAGATCAGTAAGGAGGAATAAAAACAAACTGTTACCAGTAGACAGTCCACTCAGAGCACCAGAGGAGTCTTCCCCATAGGCCAAAATGGCAGCAGGGGGAGGTTCTTACACTGAGCACATGAAAAGCTAGCAGGATAACTGGATAAAGAAAAAGCCCCCACCCCATTCTCAGATTGGGATTGGGACTGGGAAAGGAAGGCATATGCACCAGAGAAGTCAAAATGGTGGCAGTGGAGGTGTTAGACCAAAGAGGTCTGTCAGTCTAGCCTGAGAAAAGAAGGGATTGGTTGGGAGGTGGACCCACCTAAAGTATGCAAAATTTGGGAAGTTGATTGTCACTTTGAGAAAGCACCTGGTCTGTCCAACACCCAAGCTAACATAATCCCAGTGGAACAAAGAAATGCTGTGGCTCATGTCTCTCAGCTTGCTCATGACCTGCACTCACTCCATGAACTGGCTTGTTCTCTCGTTAGTCACGTGGCCATAGCAGCCACGTGGTCTATGGCCTCCAGGAGGGAGCCTCTCTCTCTCTCTTGCCCACCTGGTGATGCACTGACTAATACATCCATGCACTCTCACCTGGAGTTTGTGACTATGTGGCCCCAGCAGCCACATGGCCCATGGCTGTGCAGGGACCACCTGCAGGCTCCAGGAGGGGGAACCTGAAATGAATAGCAGCCAAGAACAAGCTAAGCTAGCTAAGATGTTTCTGCCTGTAGGCTCCAAAGGACTGTACTTTACAGTGGAGCAGGAACTCTGGACACTTGCTTTTGTCTTGGTCTGACTGAGAAGATGAGCTTTTAGACATGAGTCCGCCATTCTTCCAGATTGCACAGCACCTGAATAAAACCTCTTTCCTTTTGCACCAACTGCCTCACAAGTTTGGCTTTTGTGGTGACAGGCAGCCAAACACAATTTTTTCTTCTCTTTACAAAACCATGTGAAAGAGGGAGAAAAATAATGGTTCTAAACAGAGCATGTAATTTTAGTGTTTGGTGAACCCTTTATGGCTTTCAACTCAGTAGAAACTTTAAGATTAGTATACCGCTCAACAACAGAAGATACTATGTATTCTTATACCATGAAGAAAATCTTTTTCAAAACATTTATGGGTTTATTGAAATTAGTTTTAAACATAAGGTTAAAAAAGAATAACTGTCCTATTTTATGGATACATTTACATTAGACATCCTGAACTAAAGGTGCTTGCTAAACTTTAACAAAAATGCAGAGCTTATACAAGCAAGGCAGTAATTATCTCTGCATCAAAATTAATTAAGGAAAGCCATGACCAAAACAATATTTTATAATAAGCTATTATAAAATATCTGCCAAATATTTTATATATTTAGGCAAAATTTTAATGCACATTTGGAAAATATATAAATACATAGTAACAGCAATTCTACTATATGTTTACCACAAAATGAACACATACAATGGTAACTTTGTGATTTTTAACAAACAAACTGTAGTATTTTAAAACATGAGGTAGATCGTATCTTTTCTTAATTCCTTCAGGTGCTTCCCAACTACTTACATGTAAAACTCCTTTCTAAAGCCCAAAGGCCCTCCTACTAGACCTGGCACAATTTGCTCCCTTTGCCTGGTATCCCTTGCACTACCTTTCCTTCCCTCATATTAGGCTCCCAAAGCTCACTATTATGGTCTGCTCACCTGTGACCTGCCCCCCCAGTTGTCCCCTGACAACCTTATAAAAGTAGACTTCCTTCACCCAATTGATATGCTTCACAGAACTCTTCAAAGAACTCATTTATGCATCTATCCATTCATTCATTTTTATTGTATGCAAGGTAATTCGTTACTAAAACGTGAACAGATAGGCAAAAATCACTGTCCTCGTAAAATTTATCATGATTAACATTAATTTACTTATTTTTATTTGTTTATTTTTAATCTCTTTTATTAGACAGTAAGCTCCATGAAGGTAAGGATTAGTGTTGCTTGCTCATTTTGGTATTTCTAAAGCTTGACACAATACTTGGCAGAGAGCCAACACTCAGCAAATAGTTGTCTGATGAATGGATATAAATAAATGAATGAGAGTAAATTATAGCTCATTAACTTCATTGCACCAGCATTAACTTTGGACTTCACAAAAATAAAACCAAACATTTTAAAATGCATTTGAAATTAGTTTATGAGAGATTATCATTTGTCAATAAACAGACTCAAATGATGATACAGAAAAACAAATGAAAATGATTTCAGTTTAGAATAAAGGCACTAACCCAGACATCCGTCTTCCTAGCGTTAGAATGTTTTTCTTGGACAACATTCTTCTCACTGCCCTACGGACCACTTTGTTTCATCTTTAGTTTTTCCTCACACATATTTGTCAAACGGAAAATTGCTTTAGAAACATGACACCACACCCTGGTTCTTTGCTATTCATAAGAAGAGCATGAAGTTTTAATCTGTTTCATTTTCATCAAAATGTTTTCATCATGCAATACATAGCTAATCAATAAAACAACATTGATTATGTATACTGTATATAGCTCTGTATAGTGCTATTAAAGGTATTTTAACCAAAGAAAATATAAATCTATTTTAATATGCTTTTAGACATGACTATTTTGAAAATAAATAGAAATTTGTACTCAAATAAGCAGTGTTAATTTTATTTTTTAAAAGATTTTATTTATTTATTTTTAGAGAGGGGAAGGGAGGGAGAAAGAGAGGAGAGAAACATCAATGTGTGGTTGCCTCTCGCATGCCCCCTACTAGAGACCTGGCCCAAAACCTAGGCATGTGTCCTGATTGGAAATTGAACTGGCAACCCTTTGATTCACAGGCTGGCACTTCATCCACTGAGCCACACCAGCCAGGGCAGCGGTGTTAATTTTAGATCAAAAACCACTGGGAAGCCATATAGTTCCATAATGAACAATTCAAAAAACCACAACCTATACAAAAATGGACTGATATCTATAGTCTATTAAAGAATTCCATTGAGTAAATAAACTACTAGTAACTTTGTTTATTAATAACAAGCATTAAATACCAATGGCTAAAAATGAGATACACTACAGATTCAGTAAGCTTGCTTCTCCCTTCCCATACCCTGGGGACAAAGGTGTTCACATGTTTTTACTGAGGAGTAAGTACTAAGTATGTGCCTAGTATGGCCAGTGCAAAATACTGAAAGTATATGTGTTCTGTTCTCAAAAGTACATATTATTATTGTGATGTAGATTTCATTCACTTGTATCAATGAAACAATTAGACATATGGAAATAGAGAATATGAACAAACAAATCATAAACAAGATGACATGCAATAATGTTGTTTATTAATTATCATTAAAATGTGTGACAGATTCTTTTGGGGTGAGTTAATCCAGTTTTCTGCAGCTCCTTCAGGGTTGGAATAAATAGACTTGTGCTAACTCTTAGAAGGTCAGTTTCTTCCTGAAAGTTTAAAACAGCGTGACCTCAATCCAAGGGACCAAGAAGTGGGTCACTGTATTTCTTTCTTTAAATGACAATGTTAAAAATTAGTTTTATACTCTGAGTTATTACTGGTCCTTTTCCCCTGGGAATTTATAATTAAATGTAAGATGACGTGGAAAGTTAGTTGGAATGCTTTTAAATGGCAAGGAGATGAAAAACCACATTCTCTGTTAAACCTTGCCTTCTCTCCCGCACACAAGAACGCATGCGCATCACAGAGGGCTCGAAAACTCCGTGAACTTTCAGTGTTCGTGTCTGAATGAGAGACACGTACAAAAGAAACACTGGGTGGAAAATACAGGGTGTCCTGCAGTTCTCGGCTTTGAACATGGTAGTTGTGCACCTTATGATTAGGCTGACCCTTCTGTTTTCCACACGGATGTTTATTTAAATAAAAAGAAAAGTAAGATAGAAAGCAAAGTGCAGCCAATTTGCAGTGAAGTTGTCGTGACATAATTACTTTATGAATACAATATTATAAAAAGTAATGGAATAGGAATTTGCATATGACATGCTGAGAGAGTATATACTGTCTTCCTGATTCCTCTACACAACTCATAAATCTAACCCAAGATGACATTAACCTTTCTCTAAAGTCTAGAAGTTTAAAAAAAGTATTGGTCTTAAAGTACCTGTGTAAACAAATATTTTTTTATGAAATCTGAAAAAGAATTCTACAACCACAGTATTGTGACACTTGTAATTTTCCTATTTATGTTTCCTCTCCTATTTATGTTTCCTAAAACTGAGGAGGGCTGGCACATAGCTGATAGCATTAACATGCTTTTGCAATCTCCCATGGTGTTGTAACTTCTTGAAATTTTATCTTTCAGGCTACAGGATTCTTTTACTCTTATCAAATGGTCTAACAAATTGAACTGAGCCATTGTGAAGTCATTACCACAAGCGTTTTGGCACTGGTATCTTAGAGAGAAGAGATTATGTTTCATCTGACCAAATTTTATTTGATGGTAACTCATTGTCCTGTGTTTCTTACATACCCTCATAGATTTGTCTTCTCATGCAGCTTATGAGCTTATGTGCTTTTAAATTTAGTTGTAAGCATTCAGTTCTTAATCACTAGATGGCAGACCAAATCTATCATCGTATTACGATATACAGTTAAGAGTCCCAGTCATCAGAACTGCTGCTTGACAGTGATGGGGCATGCCCTGGGTCTACGTCCTTTGATATAATTGTACTCATGCAAAAGAAGCCTTCATCGAAATGACCATATTGAAACCTTTGACTCAGGAGAGATGTGATTCTATTTGTGTATTAAATTACTGGGTCTACCTAGAGAATCTGAAAAATATATAAGTCCCCAAGCCTATGCTGGACATTCCCCAGACATTAACGGAAGTTCTTCCTTGCAGAAATAAAGTGTTCATGTGTCACAAAATGTTTAAATCTTCTATTCATACATTTTTCTCCACTGGCCAGTAAGTTTCTTGGGAACCAGACATAGGCTCATCTCAGTTACCTTCACGCCCAATGTCATATAATCGGTCTTTGATAAATATATTTGCTGCATGGATGAATATGTGAGTGAGTGAAGAAAGGAAGAAGTTAGTTCACTAATGTACTTATTTTAAAAATAGTACATGAAGCCTTCTTTCCTCCTTCCTTAAGCGTCCCAGAGAAAATGTGCACTTCAGACCCCTGTTTTGAATGAAAGGGAAATGGGTCAGTTGGTGGTTCTTGTCAAGTATGCCCCTGATGTCTAGACCTCTGTGGGGCCAGAAAGGAAAAATGATGTGTCAACCACAGCAGCTCATATTGTGGAACAATTTTCAGAATGTTATAGCAGCCCTTCTGCCTCCCTGCCCCAGCTGGCCTCGGTCCCTCCTGGGGTTGTGAAGGTCGCGCTAACAGTAAAAGTCTTGGAAGGGCTAGAAGTATGGCACTGTCAGCTGGTGTCCTCATAAAGTGGGCAGAGAATCTTAATGCGACACAGGAGGCAGCGGCAGAGCAGCCCCACTTGTCCCTCTGGACCAAACCACAGACGCTGCCTTGACCAGTGCACAGCATAGCCCCAGATGCTGGATTCAGTTCCAGAGAACCTTCCAAGAAAATCCCTCCCTTCCTTCTGTTTATCGTCATAAGGGAGAGACAAAGAGGTTAGAGTATTTAGTTCTTTCTTTAGACCCTTCTGAGTAAATGCCAACAATTCCACATTCATCATTTCTCTTTCCTTACCCGATCCCAAACTTTGAAAAGTTAGATACACATGAAGCCACCAAGAATAGTTGAGTGGGATCAGTTACATATTATGACAATATTTTTCCACCTCAGCCTCAAGGTCTGTGAGAGGGTGGGTGGGTAGGTGAGTAGGGAGCAAGCCTGTGGAATTTTGCATCTTTTGTTTTTCAGTCTACCTACAGACTTTCACTTCCCAATGAGCCCTCCAAATCCCTTTTTTAGGGTGGTTATTCAAATTATTACTCTTTTTTTAAATTCAGTTACAATTCTCTGCATTTTCTCCCCATCCCTCCACCCCACCCCAGCCAGTCCCACCTCCCTCCCCCACTTCTACCCTCCCCCTTGATTTTGTCCATGTGTCCTTTATAGTAGCTCCTATAGACCCCTCTCCCCACTATCTCCTCCCCACTCCCCTCTGGCTATTGTTACATTGTCCTACAAGAGAGGAAGAAAACATCAAAAGAGTAATAATTTGAAATTAAGAACAAATTATTACTCTTTTGATGTTTTCTTCCTCTCTTGTAGGACAATCATAGTTTATATTCTAAATATAATAACAATGAATTTTGAAAACATATCGAAATCTGAGAAAGTAAAAAAGAAGAAAACATACATAGTATTTCAATGGAGCATACAAACAAAACGAGATTAGATACTGTCTACAAAAGTGGTTAGTTTCTTCAGTGTGCCCATCACACAGTTCTCAATCCATATGCCAAGGCTTTCCAGCTAACTAGTAAAACTGCTGTTTTAACTTTCCTTAAAATGGAAAAAATTAAAAAGGAGATCTCTCATGTTAGCTACTAAAGTTCCTTTCCATGCATCACGGGGGAAATCTAAATGACCGTGGCCAAAACGTGAAACTAAAATTACACACGATGCACAGGGGATGCTCATCTGCAACTTGGTCTGGAAAACCAACTTGCAGTCTGCTAATACACTTGACATAGATTTTTCCCCTCCAAAAACATGGCTCAAACTGTTATTGAATAGCTGTAAAAACACCACAAAGAGAATTTGGCCTGCCTTACATTGAATACAGTAGAAAATTCAGTAGTAATTTCTATAGCAAACCCAAGTCTCACTTTATAACATTATCCTTAGTGAATAAAGTGGAATCTGTGCTATGCCAAATGTGTCTGCCTACCTAAATGCACTAATAGTTATGAGTGTTTTGAATGAAGTCCATTTACTTAATCTCTCCCCAGAATGATACTGCTTGAAATAAAGAAGAGAACCAAAAAGGTACTCAGCTATTCCACTTTTAAATGGGTGGTAAGATATTTTTAGAAGCAATTCAATTCTGTGTATTATGATTTCTTTGTAGCTATATTTTGCTTTCTTTTTTTAATCCTTCCTAATAAAAAAGAATATTGAGACCTCTAGAGAAGATACAGACATTGTAGTCAGTTCATGCTTCTAATTCA
This sequence comes from Desmodus rotundus, assembly GCF_022682495.2. Taxonomy (NCBI): domain Eukaryota; kingdom Metazoa; phylum Chordata; class Mammalia; order Chiroptera; family Phyllostomidae; genus Desmodus; species Desmodus rotundus. The sequence continues at coordinate 172,507,423 of NC_071388.1, forward strand.
TCCTCTGTAGACTTATTCTTTACTCACTGCCCTTGTCCTGAGTTGGAGTCTAAAGCTAGATTAAGTAACAAACTGACCCATATATAGTGCCCATTAGTCTACTCTGACTACCTCACAAAAAATTAAAAATTACCACACACACCCATGTCATTTTCCATCAGCCAATCCCTGATTGGTTTTTTCCTTTTAATGTAGTATTTATCACTTTCAAATCTGCTATATTATTTTATTTATTACTTATTTTTTATCTCCCCATGATAGAATCATAACATCATAAGAGCAAATATAATTCATTATTCTGGCTCGGTGGTTGATATGTCTTGAGGTCTTAGAATAGTGTTAGTATCATAGTAGATGCTCAATAAACATTTGTTGAATTAATTTGTTCAGAATCAGTTGTTCATATTAGCAGCTTTAGAGGGTGGAATCATTTAATAATACTCTATATAGAAGGAACCAATTGTAAGAGTACCAAGAAAGAGCTCTAGGCCATTCTGAATCAAAAGTCATTTGCTTTGATCCTGTGGTTATTACATCATCTTTAGAAAAGGCCCATTTCTTGCTGCTATTCAAATGTGGGCCATATCTACAGGGGTTTAAAATACCTGGCCTTGTGTTCCCACAATGTATTCATGTGATTTGTTCCAGATATTGTATCCTTGAAAAAACATATATTTTATTCATTTTTAACTAAAATGAGTTATTTTTATAAGGGAACATTCAGTATAGGATATTCAGATGGGTATAAAATTAAATATTTAATACAAAACATGTTTAGAATCAATTCAACTCTGTATCTTATGATTTCTTTTTCAGCTATATTTTGCTTTCTTTTTCTATCTTCCCTGATACAGAATAATATTTAGGCCTCTAGAGAAATTGCAGAGATTGTGGTCAGTTCGATTCTTCTAATTCATTCTTTACTGACTTGTTCTTCATTCACTGCTCTTCTCCTGACCAAATTGAAATTTCTTTTACAATGAACCATTCCACAGTTCTCAACGTTTTTTTTTTAAATCACATTCCCTTTACTACCAAAGATTCTAAAATATTTGGAGGTGTCTAAAGGCGACCTGAAGGGGTTGCACTATTTCCTCTGGAGCTCACTTCCGGAGGAAGGTGGGCACTAGTGCTTTCCTCCGGAAGGCAGAATTTCTAGGTTTTTCCACCTGGTATGTTCAGAGAATTGAATCCATAGTACCCAATTTGGTCCTGATCTACCGAGGTTTTATTTATGACTATTTTGTAGCTATTATAAAAGTGGTTTCACCGAGGAACAGAAATGAAAATAGATTTTACCCTTCTTTCTGGCATTCCCTACCAAATCGCTATCAGAGCAGGTGACAGACTCCTGAAAATAAGACTAAAATCATTATTTCAGAATTAAAATCCTTCTCTTCAGCTTCATGTTCAGCATATTTCTATAATAATCATGAATGACTGGGAGAAGCCATTTTATTTGTGGCAGTTTTAAGATCAAGCCTCAGTATGTACCCAATCTCAACACCAGAAAAATGCCACAGCAATATTCACAAAAGAAAAAAGCCATTGCCTTTACTGGGAAGTTGTAGTAATAACCTTCTAGATGCACAGCAAAGCTATTTGTTGGGAAATTTTTGTACTTGTAGGAGGAACAATAGACAAGAGAAGCAAAGATAGAAGCAGGAAGAGGAGAGGGAGGAGGAGGACAGCGGGGAGAGCCAGAAGGGAAAGGGGCGGAAGCAGAGAAGACCAACAACAAAGGTGATCGTTTCTTCCCCCCATACACCTTTCCTACATTGAGAAGGAAGATCTGCAAGTTTATTTAGCGAGATACAGAAATAAATTAAGGATATTTCATTATCCTATAATTTGATAATAAAAATACAAAAAAATAGAAATCTAAACTTTTGACCTGTAAATTCTTGTGCATCTGAGGAGTAATATTCTTTGATAAGTAAACAAATGGAAACCAAATTAAAATACTCTTATGTAGAGGAAATGTGAACATGGAAAGTTTTATTGAAATTCCAAAAGCTTTAAATTATTAATAATCATTCAAGGGCAGTATAAGGGGACTCAATGGTAATGGAAAAATATAATAAAGATTAAATAAAAAATTATTCCTTTGAGTTTGTTTTAATTCTGAATTTTATCATTACTGTTTAATTCATATTTTAATTTCTTAAACCATAATGACTATAAAGAAAATATCTATAAAGAAAAAAAGCTTGATATTTTCTGTGAGAAGGTTTAAAATTTTCAAAGTTTTTAAATTCTTTGTTAAATCCTAAATAGATATGGAACACTTATTTTGTACTAAACATAATGGTTTGCAGGTGCTGAAGTCAGAGAAAACTGTTGAACATTTGTTAACCTGTGGAGTGTAAAATTTAGATTGGACAAAAAGACAAATTAATAGGTTGTTTGCTTTAGGAAAGAAAAAGTGTGCCTTAGTTTCTCTATTTAATACATAGATTAAGATAAAATGACACATAACTTTTAGGCAAAATGAAATATTCTAGAATATCACAAATAAATTTGCCTTAAATTGCTGCTGAAAGTTAATCCAAATGAATTAGTCAATCTGGCAAAAGGACCGGAGGGTTTATTTAATCCATTTAGTCAATATTTATTTGTACAGCAAGTTTCATTGAATACTTGTCTAGTGCAAGGGCATACTTTGGATCATGAAATGAGACATTTGGAGTCCAGCTTCCTTGCCAAAAACAATCAAAATATACAGAAGTTGCAATAGGCAATGAAACTTTCTTGTAGGAGAGAAAATAAGTTTGCACATATATGCAGTCCATTCTGGAAAATCTGCATACACATTGAAACTTTATAAACTCAATCCTTTTTTCTCATTAACTATATGAGTCCTGGGCCCTTTTGAATTATTGGTCTGCATCCTGGAAATGTTCCTCTGTGCTTAAGAGGTCTTTGCCTAATACTATTTATTTTAACTACAACTAATTCTCAGGAACATCAACTTGAAGATTTTCTAGAATCCCAAACAAAAACAACCTTTAATCATTGCAGAAAAAAAAAGTTATGTTAGTAAAAGCAAACTTTGAATAAGCTAAAATGAACAAAACACAGAATTTCAAAGGCATTAAATCAAGTGTAGATTGATCACCTGTTTGACTGACCTTCAGTGACCTATTTGGTAACAAAGTATACTTCAAACTCTAGGACAGCCTGACTCACACAAGTAAAAGGGCAGACACCCCCAACTGCACGCCATCCAGGTCCCCACAGGACAGCAGCCTTACAGCTAAGGGCCGTTTCGAGATCCATGTGTGGTTTTTAGGCTCCCTCAGATATGTTTGTCTTCCGGTATCTTTGATATCAAGATTAATTTCAAAGTATAAAGTAATTGAAGCAAACATCAAAATAACATGATGTATGCTCTTTGATAATATAGTTTATTTATTTAACAACTATTTATTATCTGTTACTTTGTCAAGCGCTGGAAATATAGAGATAAGGTAATGAATGCCACCCCACCTAAGAAGCCCACAGACTAGTGAGAGAACCGGCCCAGCTATAGACTAGTAGAACACACCTTTTTAAATATAAAACTACAAGCAAACCAAGTTGTGGGAATACTGAAAAAAGGCACTTTGCTTAGGCTGGAGAAGTTTACGTAAGAGAAGTCAAAAGAGTTCTGTGATTCAAGTTCCATAATTTCCTTATTTATTTTTAATACTTTTAAAACTGTTTTAGGTGAAAAAATTAAGATCCAAAGTGGTTTCTTCCAAAAAATCATTTCCAAGCTGTGTAAAATTGTCACTCCTGGCCCATTGCTAGTAACTGGCAACGCACTCCTTCTCTCTGCCAACTGGCCAGGATGATCTGAAGGAGCATGGGCACTTCCTCTCACTCTTTACTTCCTACTTTCCTTCCTTAGCCATTTCTTCTCTCGTCCGAGAGTAAAACAACAACCCTCTTGTTTCCAAACCTCCTGGTGCCACTATAGTAGGTGCCCTAGAGGGGAGCAGGTGTGCCAACCAGCAGTGCAGAAGCCAGGACACTTGCACACCGCAGCGTGGGAGGAATCAGTTGCCACCGAGACTAAATCTGGCAACACCGTGATGAATTATAAATGCGTTTTTCCAGATCCAGTTCTACAGCCATTTGGAAATTCAGCAAAGCCAAATTTAAATACCATTTTTCAAATTTAGATACAGAATTCGGGATTATACTGCCTTAACATTTTAGAAAGTCAAAAATAGTTGTATTGTATAATGTCTAGTTTGAAAGACAATGTTCATCCATGGATGCTAGTTTATAATTTAGAAAACAGTGTGAATTAAGGTATTAAATACCTGTGCTAGAAGTTCACTTATTTTATACTTAGGAAATCCATTCATATACACTTTCAGATTACTTACGTATTTACCAAGAGTCTACTCTAAGTTCCACTACAGCTCATGCCGGAGAGATACAAAAGTGAAAGACACGCAAGCTACTCCAGAAGAGCTTCTCATTGAGAAAATAAAAAGGAAGCTTATAAAATTATTTGCTTTTAAAAAATATTTACTAACAATTATATAAATATAAAGTATCTTCTACCCAGTTATTTCTCCAATGACCATAATTAGTTAAGGTAGCCAATTTTTTATGTAAGATACTAGGTTTGAGGAATTATGTATAAGAAATCAGAAAAGATGGGATCACAGTGAGCTGAATATATCTGAAGAGGGGTAAATAGAAGTGGGTTCTAAAGTAGGCATTGACAACTGTACTGGTACTTGAAAAACAATTTTAAACAAGTAAAAAAAATAAAGTATGCATTGAAAAATGCAAGATATTTGAGCAGGCAGAGGTGTGGAAGTCTGCCTGGGGAGGGAGCAGGAACCACCTAGGAGAGTCATGGAAAGAAGGGCAGACATGCCATATCAGGAATGAAGAAAGGGGGCGTGAATCCATCCAGATAGAAAATATGAAGGGTTTCATTAACTATGGCTAGGATAAGTATTACAAAAATTTAAAAAAGAAAACTTCAGAGATTTAGGTATGAATAGAGGAAGTAACATCTATTGGATATGGTTATGGATTGAATCCTGTCTCCCCCCAAAGATACATCGATGTTACTTGGCTGTAAGTCCTCCGAAGATAAAATTACTTAAGATGAGAGACTCAAAGACACACAGACACATGTGGTGGAGGCTGAGATGGAAGTGCTGTAGCTGTAAACCGGAGAAGGGTTCTCCCTCTACAGGTTTCAGAGAGAGCATGGCCCCGCCAACACCTTTATTTTGGATTTCTACCTCCAGAACTGTAAGACAATACATTTCTGTTGTTTTAAGCCACCAGGTTTGTCATGCTTTGTCAGGCAGCAGCCCTTGATAACTAGTACAGATTGCTACAGAACACAAGAGTGAGTCTAGACTCTGAATGACATAGAAATTTGAAAGATACATACATTTGATTGGAAAATTCTAAATCCTATTTAAGGCACATTGGGATGAATTTTAAGGAAGAATAACCCAGTATAAATATTAATCGCTGTAATTTATATGTTGTAAGAGCTATATATATGCTTTATGAAAATTTTATACTTAATCCTTACAACCAAGCTGGTAGAGACTTGGAGTCAATCAAAATCACGAAGTTAGTGACTACAGAGCCAATATTTGACAGTCACACACTGTACTACTGCATTCTAAGTTAGACAATTGGAATGCTACTTTAGAGAGAGAATAAGGGGAAGACAAGTTTGTGTGTTTAAAATTTAAAATTCACACTCTAAATGTAAAATTTTGAATAAGTGAGAGTAGTGAACTGACAGCCCGTAGGAAGAATGAAAAGCAAGAGGAGTCTGGATTCACTTGAAAGAAAGAAAAAGAGAGTAAAGTGTGGTGTACCTTAGGAAAGGTAAAAAAGAATAGGAAAAAAGAGCGATTACAATGGTTTTTGGGTTTTGGTTTTGTTTTTTTTACTGAATTTGTTATTAAAGAGAAGCAAGTAAAACATACTAAGAATGTGAACTTCATCTTTCTTTCTATTCAGCTCCCAACTCTAAATGGTCTGTATTTCATTTCCTAATGGTATGCCTGTGTAGCCACCAAATGTTACCATCTTAATATCCTGTGAAATTTCCCCTAGCTTTCCTGGGGCTTCACAGGATATTGATGGGGAAAAACTATCTCCAGGACACAAACAAGGCTTCAGGCATTTTGATGAGTAAGGATAGTAAATGACTGCATACCAACTACTATTCAGTTCTTTCTTAGATTGGTTTATAGGGTACAGGAAATGAAATTTTCCCCCAGAAAATTCTGCTTACATTCTACAAACATGACACCCCTAATAGCAAACAATGTACTGTATTCTATCTACTTTATTTACACTAAAGAGGTGATGCTGAAAAAGCCATTAGGAAAAGATTCAATAAAATTCAACACTGAAAAATACGATTTAAGCAAACCATCAACCACCTGCTTTTTAAATAACATGTTATTCAAGTCATTTCCTTTTATTTTTCTGAGGTCTGAACTAGTCTTTACAAAAGATCTTAACTGTTTGTTATTTAATCTTCTGTTCAGAGTTTTCAAAATAAAATTTCCTCTAAGAACTAAGCTACAACTTCAATTTTTCCTGTTTAGTAATCATTAGTTCAGTCGTAATCAATTTGACTGTGGATAATCATTAGAAATAAAAGCAAATCATAGAATAAATGTGATTGCTCATTTTGTTTTATAATAATAAAAGAGAGATCTAATAAAAAAATTAAACCTGGCCCATTTACATACTTATTTAATAAAGGACAATTGGGTGAATCTGCACTTTCTTATGATGTTAATGGAATAATAGAGATTAAGAGTTATTTAATGGAAATGTATTGACTAAATATCAAGCACAAAGGCTGATGAGATTCAACATGAGCTCAGCCAAACTTTTCATGACTGCACCATGTTAGCAAATAAGATGACAGTGCAGACTGGATAAAAAAGAAACGTAAACTACCTATGTCTCCACCAACAGAAATTTCTCTGGAGTTGCGGAGGTTCAGCCATAGGGGAACAAGGCCATATGCAGCAACTGCATTGCTAAACGGATTAGATTTAAAGGCATTATTTCCTGCCCATCTACATTTACCAGTGATTTCTCTGGGAGTTCGGAATTCTGAAGGATAACAAAATCGTTCCCCATATGCACACCAAATTGCATATACATTCAATACTATTCTACTTCAACTCATAAAATTAAGGTAAGGTTTTTAATCCTTTGTGGGCCCCCCAGACTTTGGATTCCCTTAACTGTCCATAGAGTGAGCAAAGAGTTTGCCCAGAACTTACAGGAATATGAAATATGTGGTGATAACCATCTCCATGCCATGACTTTGTGCTACTTTGTGTCAGCCTGTGTATGATGAATCACAAATTCCACTATTTAGAGTATCAGAAACTTAAAAATTGACTCTTAAGTAGGAACTTCACTATATTTAAAATTATTTAGAATTAATTTAGCTTCACAGTCATTCAGGTTGTTGATCTGAAGAGTTAAGTAATTTAAAATATTAGTAAAGGAAAAAACCAATGTGTCAATAAAGTACCAAAATGTATACTATCTAACAGTATCTACGTTCATTCTTTACAATGGTAATGTTTTGTGTGATGGAAAGAGACTATTTCAAACTTTCCTGTTATGATTACTAGCACCAAACAAATATTTACTATTTTTAATAGTATTGCTTTACTTAAGTGTTTTATTATTTTAAAAAATATTTTCCTTCCTTAATATTTAAAACACATTTATAGAATTTTATTTTTTTTCATGTCACTAAACAAAGGTGAATTTCAAGAAGAGAGATATGGTACTTAGAACACATCAAGTGGAACATTCCACAGAATTTCTTAAGAGGAAAAGGAAATCAGTTCTTTGGCAATTATATTAAAATGTCAAAAAGTCCTACAACTCAGGAAGAATAAGTTATGTTTGGTGGTAAAATATACAAATAAAATACAGATGTTCCTCAGCTTACGATGAGCTATGTCCCACCGTAAGTTGAATACACCTAACCTACCAAACATCATAGCTTAGTGTAGCCTCGCTTAAACATGCTCAGAACACAATAGCTAAAAACCAGTGAGAAGACAGTATGTTGTAGAATATTCCTTATTTATCTTCATGATCATGTGCCCGACTCGGAGCTGGGGCTGGACACCAATGCCCAGCATCATGAGAGAGTGTCATACTGAATATTGCTAGCCCAGGTAAACATCAATGCATTTCACTTTCGTACCATGTTAAAGTCAAAAAATTGTAAGTCAAACCATGTAATTTAGGGACTGTCTGTAATGTAAATCAAATCTCATTTTCCACATAGAAGTAGCATTGTAATAAAAAAAATGCATTCCAAACTAGGCTTAACTTCAGCAATAACAAAAATGACCATATTTAGTTAAATGAAATGTATATAACCCAGTATGATACGTAGGGGCCTTGAAAAGGTCTTGGCAGAGTGAAGGAGCAAATTGAGGTCTCCAAAGAAATATCCACAGAAATACTCCAAGAAATGCTAGGGCCATGAGCAGAGAGAATATGATCTTTATCCATCCAGCAAGTATTGAACACCTACTCCATATCATTTCTCCACTAGGTAGTAGAACTAAATAAAACAGAAGACACCATTCTAAGAAGCTATAGTATAGCCCAATGAGGAAGACAGTCACATAATCAAGCAACTGAACTACATAATAAGTACCTTGATGAAAAAAAAGTACAGGATGCTAAGGAAGGAAACATTCCTTGTTAAAGGAATCTTGTAGGAGGAATAGGTTAGCCTTTCCTGTGGAAGAGGTATGTCAGCTTATAATTGAGAATGAAGTAGAATTTATCCAGGAGCTATATGTAATTTATCACGGCTAGAAAAATAAAGAGAGAAAAAGAAGAGGAAAAAGAAGCTGAGTGGTGGGGTAAAGGGAAAGGACTGGAAAAAATGGCAGCACCACAAGTCTGGAGCACAGATTCCTGATGCACTTCAGGCCTCTTCCTTGGGCTCCACCTTCATAGTAAGTTGAACTCTGCCAACTCAAATGAAGACAATGAATAATGGGGAATGCAAGGGCAAACTTGCAGCTCTGACTAGTAAGACTTCAGATGTATTTTGACTCTTAGTCACTGAGAACCCCTAAAAGGCAAAGTGTTGCAGAGGGGATGGAAGGAGAGGAGGTAAGGAACCCTAAGCTTTATTTTTATTTTGATTTTTGAACTCTGGCACTGAAAATTACTTGTTATAAAAACATTGGCAAATAACTTCTTGATCCTCAACATTTTTTATCTAAAAACTAAGAGTAATATACTCCCTTCACACAAGGTTGTTTTGAGAACTAAATAGATACGAAAGTGCTCTGAAAAATCAACACGTGCTATTCAAACATAATTGTTTTTTAGCACAAAGGTTCCCAGGCTTTTCTTATCTGTCTCAACCCCATTTACATGTGTATCAAAATCAACTTCATGCTCAAGAGCTCTCTTTCCCTCACCGGAACCTATCACAGTCTAGAGTAGGGTGACAGAGGAGAGAAAACTCATGGATTGCATTTTATTGGCAGAAATCCATTTGCATAGAGCTGGGAATAGTGGAGGAATCCTGTTTCTCCCACAAAACACCTTGAGGTCAACTATTTAACAACCATGCTTCTGGTCTGTCCACATAAATAACATCACAAAATAGTGCGCTCTCAGATTTCAAGGACAGCACTTATAAGACATAAGGCAAAAGGGAAAGATGATTTCTGTAGGGCAGGAGGGATTTTTCTGAGTCAGCATATAATACTGGACAAAGCAATTAGTTGGGTCTGTAATGTCACAATACCTGACCTACCTCCCCACACCAGTACACCTGTGCTTAATATAATCACAGTCAGAAAGATTTTGAGGATAATTACACAGCACCTTGACAAGAGGATTTTTAAATTGTGGCAGAATATGACCATGTTTTATGATATTTCAGTTTTTTTCATTCAAAGATTTCACCCAAAGTCAATCCCATAAAAATTCTATGTTCTGTGCCTTTAAATGCTGTGTATCACTCATATTGAAGGGTCTCTTTTTCAACTTTCAAAAAAATTTCAGCCTTGATTTTGTTTTACATTGGTGCTTCTCAAATCTGGCTTTGAGTATGAATCACTCAAAGAATATTTTTAAATATCAATTCCTAGACCCTACTTTTTGTGCTTCTGATATGTTTTGCAACTGGAAATGTATATTTTCAAAAAAAAACCTTCTCTAGTATTATGATGCCAGATTTGGGAATAATCACTGTAATCATCACAATAAGCACTTCCATGGGTGCACTACGTCTTTAGTAACTGGAAGGAACGACAAGAAAACTATTGTTCCTTAGTACGGGCACGGCCATTTGTTGCCTTTCCTTCCTATGTCCAGTTGTTAGAGGAGAATACATTTTTTGTTCCTTCTTTATGCCAACACAGATAAAAAACAAAATGGTATTCCCCACCACAGGAAAATTTACCACTAACAACTACCACAAACCCAAACTCTCACTCGATCATCATCTTTCTCAAAGTACAAACACTCCTAAAATCACTCAAATCAGTATGACCCTTCTGTATTTTAGTAATAAATCTCCCTGAAAAAGTATCCAGTTTACGTCAGTACTGTGAGATGCTGGCGTGATGTAGGAAGTCACAAAGCCCGCCCCCCCTGCAGAATCTGGTGTGCCTTTATGACCCACTAATGAGTTGTGTCACTGAGTAGAATTCACACACCAAAAAAAAAGAAAGAAAGAAATCTCAAGAAAAACGTTTCACAGGGCGAATTGAACAAGAAGAAACAACAGCTACCTTACAGAAAGCAGATGGTGAGCTTGCTGAAGCTGGAAGGTCGTCAGCTGTGCCCTCAGCCTGTTTTTTTGTGCTTTCATAAACTGGCAGGAAAAAGCTCTTACCTTTTATCAACAGGGGCCCAGTCCATAAATAATTTGCTAAAAAATCTGGAAAATCCATATTTTGAATATGAAATATATACAATGGCTAAAGAATGACTTTTTAGTCCCTTTTATTTTGAGATGAATCTGAAACACTCCTCAAATATGCAAGAATAAATAAAGAGAAAATAGTGTGAACAAACTAATAGTCAATTTTGTTTTCATCTTTAAAAACCCTCCTCTCTTCTACATGCAAAGACTACTAGGTGATGTTAACATTCACAAATGACGTATTTAATGTCAAAATGGACAAATTACAGTATATGGCCTAGGTAACTGTTTTCAAGTTAGGAATCACAGAGTGCTTTAACTGTGTACTATGCGCACTCATTCAAATTTTATTTATGCTGAGCTTTAGGGGAAGAGTTTGGATTGTAATTCAGCTGCGTGTTAAATAAGCGTATTATGTAGCTACATTATAAACAGTAGGATGCTGGGAGATTTACAGTAAAGTTCATGCCCCCATGTGGCATGAATGCTTTAGCTGTTTTAAATTGGACTCTTAGTCATTCTGTCTCTAGTAGTTATGAATTTTATAACCATAACTGACCTTGAAGCAAAGAAAAATGAAAGAAACAAGCAGTTAACTAAAGTAAGATGTCTGTATTGTGATAGTCTAGAGATCTTTTGGCCACAGAATGAAAATACTTTTCCCTCCTTATATTCCTTCGGTTCAATTTGACAAAAATGTACTTTCTGTCGTCTCTGTGCCAGACACTTCCCTGGACACTGGTGATGGACTGATGGATAACACATTCCTAAGTACTTTCACTTCTGAATAAACACGGCCTCACCTGGTTTTCACAAGAATTTCCCTTTCTCTAGTAACTCATGGAAAGATGGCGGTATTTTGTGCATAGAATCTGTGTGTGTTCTTTTGGACAATTTACTCCAAGTCCTATTAGTCACAGAGATATTGTAAGAGGGGATTCAGTAAAAAATAAAAGTTTGATTTTTCAGTTATAGAAATAACAGAAAAAAGCTATTAAATTTTCCTTAGAACTTGTTTTAAAAACCACTTACTCATTCAACAGCCATTTATTGAGCACATAATATGCTCAATTTATATTACACCTAGAGAAGTTGATCACATTCATCCCTAATTTATACTTTATTATCTCCTAGACTACACTCTCCATTGAGGTAGGGTATTGCTTGTCATGTTCATAACTGTATTTTGATATGTAGCAGGGAGACAGAGTGGGTGCTCACTACAGCTGCATGAACTAAAAGGGAAGGAAGGAAAACAAATTAGAGAATTGCTACCATATTTATATAGCTACTTAGGCTCTGAAAAGATTTCACACCTTTGTATCACCTCTTCTCAAGAATAAGTGTTCATTCATTGTACAGATGAAGAAATATTCAGAAGGTAAAGCAGTCTGCAATCCTATATTTTGCACAAGTGACTGAACTTTGAGTCCAGTTTTTAAATCCCAAGTCACATCAAAAAGCTCAATATTTTTTGTTTTCATTTACTTAATACCTATATGTACTGAGAAACTACTATATATTAGGCACAATACCAGTGTTAGAAATGTAAGTGTGAACAAAATATTCCTATTCCTCAATAGGACCTTGCATACTAGTGGAAGGTAACAGAAAATAACCAAATAAATACATAATCAGATAGTATGTTGAGTAGTGACAAGTGTTACAAAGAAAACTGCAGCAAGGTAAAGACAAACACAGTGCTGGGAGAGAAGTGAATTAGGTGGGGAGGGGAGAATGAGGTTAATTTGAATAATGAGGGATAATCTCACAGGTAAAGTACAATATGAGCAGAGATATGTAGGGAATAGTATAATATTTTATTTTCAAACAACCATTCTTATTAGAGAAACGTCAGCTTTAAGTACCATCATCATTACCAGCAAGTTAAGTTCTTTCTTGGGTTATAGGAAATGACTTTGACAGTTAAATACATTGTAAAGTTCATAGAATGGGACACTTTGCCAAGGTGACTTACCAAATAAAACACAAAAGCATCAAAAGTATTCCTTTCTGCCCTAAAACTATTAATGCTATTTCAAAAATTTCATGAAAATATGACAACCATTCATTGAAAAATTAAACTTTTGCTTAAAGAATTCTCAGCTGAAAAAAATTATTTAATGAATTAGATTATTTTATGACACCAAGATAGATAATCTAAGGACATTTTATTGGACAAAATGGCGTTGGACTTTAAGAGCCAAAGTTGGCTGTGAGCTGCTGTTGGATACCAAGGGCAGCTGTAAGCACTCTGTTAATTCATACAGAAAGGCACGTGTCACAAGCAGCTGGATTTCTTTTTTAAAAATATTTATTATAATTTTATTTTTTTATTGTTGTTCAAGTATAGTTGTCTCCATTTTCCTCTCCACTCCCCTCACCCCAGCCATCCCCACCTCCCACCCTTGATCCTAACCCCCTTTGATTTTGTCCATGTGTCCTTTATAGATGTTCCTGAAAAACCCTTCCCTTTTTTTCCCTCCATTATCCCCTCCCACCTACCCTGTGGTTACTGTCAGTTTGTTCTTAATTTCAATGTCTCTGGTTATATTTTGCTTGCGTGTTTGTTTTGTTGATTAGGTTCCACTTACAGGTGAGATCATATGGTATTTGTCTTTCACCACCTGACTTATTCCACTTAGCATAATGTGTTTACATGATGGAATACTATGCAGCAGAAAGAAAGAAGGAGCTCCTACCCTTTGCAACACCATGGGTGGAACTGGAGAGCATTATGCTAAGTGAAACAAGCAGGTGGATTTCTTCTGAGCAGAAACAACCACCAAGTAGACTTAGAGGTCACTAATAAGACACTCATCCTGTCGAGACCTGGGGAAAGGAAAATATGATGATTCTTCATGCAATTTGGCTTCAGGAGAACACACTGATGATAACCTGTTTTGTCCCAAATGATGAAAATATTGCAAATTTAATGAAATGTGGATTTAAGAACTGAATTGACAGAAATAAATTTTCAACTATGATTCAATTAGTAATACAGTCCCTCCAAGAGAATTTTATTACATATATAAAACTTTCAGCTCCATTCACCTTTTATACTTGGTAAACAAATTAAAGGAGAAAGGCAAATGTTCTATGTGTTAATCAATAATTACATATCTCTCATAATTATATCTGAATATTTTTAAATGGTGATTTTTTAAAAATCTCACATGAAGATATGTTTATTGATTTTAGAGAGAGAGGAAAGGAAAGAGAAAGAGAGTGAGACATCAATGTGAGAGAGAAACATCAATCAGTTGCCTCCCACACACGACTTGACCAGGGATTGAACCACGAACTAGGCATGTGCCCTGACCAGGAATCGAACCTGCAACATTTTGGTGTATGGGACGACACTCCAACCAACTGAGTCACCAAGCCAGGGATATATTTGAATATTTTCAACAAAATAATTCTATGTAATATAATTGGTAAAATATGAATATTAAATTTTGGGTTAATTCAGAAGATAATAGATTTTGATTATAAGGTATCTGTTAATTTATCCACTGAGGTTCATAACTTGATTGTCTACATTAAACTGTCTGTTATTTAAAAAATTATGTCATTGAGAGGAATGGACATGTGATTAAACACGCTCATGGCAAGGTTCTCTGACCTCAAAAGGCCAGAATAGCCACGTTTTACATCTATTTTTATGATATGTAATCATGCCCTACTTTTTAGAGACATAAGTAGAAGTTTCCTACCACATCAGCATTCCAGAATAACAGTATCATTTTGGTATAGACAACTCCAGAAAATCAGAGAAAAAAGAGAACTTATTTCAGGAAAGGTTACAAACCTGACTACACATTAAAAATTTTTTTCAAACCTTTTGTTAATCACATAAAATGAACTTTGTATGCTTAAGGCAGATATAGAAATAACTTTATTTGCCCTGGCTTCAAATATTAAGTAAAAACTATCTTAACTTTCTAATAATTTGACTGTATTTTACTTAAACCAAATACTATGAATCATTTTAGAAAAGCATAATAGAATTTTAAAAAACAATGAATGAGATTCAAATAACCCAATCAAGATACATAGGAATAAATGATACATAATTTTAACTATCCATCTAATTTACTGTCAAAAATCAATAAAACAATATTAAGTATTCACTGCCTGTGAATGTCTGTCTAGAAACTTTGGAAATAACAATGAAGGAGATACTTAAGTATTTACTCAGAGATAAGGGGTTGAAGATGGGAAGTTCCTGGGGAGCATTTTAGAATTTGGTTTCCCTTATACTGAGTATTCTATCTAGGGAATGAGTGGAAGAATGTCACAAAGTGTCAGTTGCTTTCAATCACAGAAATCCTGAAAATTAACTAAGAGTGTTGACTTTAACTTGGTTGATGGTGATATGATAGCATTGAAGTCTTTTCCTCTGTTGAGCAGCAAAGGAAGAGGGAAGATTGAATTTCCTGAGATTGCAGAGTAAACTGGGAGAATCACAGAGGGGAGAAAGATTGCATGCAGCAAACCAGGTAGGTGGTCATTACTCTGGTCCTAGTATGAGTTGAGGAGGGTTCAGCCTAAGGACAGAGGAGGAAAAATAGAAGCTAGAGAAGCCACGTGAAGCCAATGTCGGTGACAAAGGCAGAGGAGTTCAGCAGTTATGCTTTCACAAGGCAAAGACTTTTTGGAGCAGTTTGTCCTGCCTTGAAGAGTGAAAAGACAATTCTTTTGCTCTTCTTTCAGGTGTCTACTTCTCAACAAGGGATTGGGGAAATAAACAGGAAATCACTGCCCCACCCTCATGGACCTTGCAGTCTAGTGAGGATCCAGGCGTAAAGACTGATTCACCATTCCTGAAAGCTCTTATTTCACTAAAAACAAAACAAAACAAACAAACAAAAAACCCCAGACACATGCAGAAAATGATATGCTGATCAGTGTTTCTTGGTAGGAAGACATTCCTAGATCTAACATCTTCTTCACACCACCCTGTTATTAGTACCTTTAGTCCTCTCAGCTCGAAACTCAGTTGCTTAATAACTTATTGTCCTCTCACCCGCCAGGAAACCTTTACAGAGTTGATAGTAATTATAACCTGAGCCTGGAAATTATTTCTCTTAAGGTTGCTGACAATAAAACATAACAATCTCTTGGCAATTTCTAGACTATATTGGAGTAAATCATTTTCCACAGTTTTGCATAAGCCAAATTCAATTGATGAACTATAGAATGAAAAAAAGCACATAAAAACACCCTTTTGGCATATGGGAGTTAGCAAATGCATTTAGAAGTAAAGAGCAAAATCCATGAAAATTAGGCAAGCCATATCATAAATACTAATGCAAAAAATTCCATTTATATCTCATAAATGGCTAAAAGAGGGAAGTGAGGTAGATAATCAGTTTTAAAACTTACAAAGTGAAATAACCCTAGTCCCAATTAATCTACTATTAATGAAAATACCAGCTCCTATATACCTTATTAATCACATGAGATTAGTATAATCTGGGAAGTATAAGAGGCATTAGTTTCAAAGCTTTGAAAAGTCATTTGGTCCTTAAGAACAATATCCATATTTCCAGCTCTACAACCTAGCATTAGCTGGAAAATATATATACACACACACACACACACACACATATTTTCAATTAAATCATAATTTTCTTCTTGTTGTTTTTCTATTTCTATTTTCCATTTCAGTTTATACTTTTGGCTGAAGTAAAATAATAAATTACTGGCTTAATTTAAAAACATATAACTTCTAATTCAAACCAAATAGCAGAAAGAGAACCTACTACAGATGGTCATGGATTTCTAGACTATTAGACAACATCTTTAGCAACTTTTTCATTCCTTAGCCTGGATAATAACATGTTATATATAATTTATGATGGAGCTATTTTATGACAAAATATTGCCACACAAGCAATTGGGAGGTGTTATTAGTAACATAAGTGTTTTCAATGCTCCATGAAACTGCAGGGTACATACTGGGCAAGAGAAACACTACCTAAGCTTGCAAATGAGGCACTGCAATGATTTCTAACAAATCCTCTATCTTTTGTGTCATAAATGTTGGTTACAAACAGTGACCTGGAAAACAAAAGGTAATGTAAATCAGCCACTCATATCCATAAGTTCTGAATCTGTGGATTCAACCAACCACTAATCAAAAATATCTGAAAGAAATGTTACATTGTTGCTTGTGTGCACTCTGTAGCTAGGCATAAGAGGGTTAGGTGTATACTGAATACCCATAGACTTTTTTTCTTATTATCTAAGCAATGCAGCTTAACAACTATTTACATACAACGGCATTTACATTGTATTAGTTATAAGTAATTAGAGATGGTTTAACATACATGGGAGGATGTGGATAGGTTATACACAAATACTGCACCATTTTATATAAGGGACCTGAGCATCCACAGATTTTTGTATTGGAGGTGTTCCTGGATCCAATTCCCTGCAGATACGGAGGGACAACTGACCTCCACTTGGCAGTTTATCTAATAATAATCTTCAGGCTAAAGTGTTTTGATTGTTTCAGTTTCAAACAGTTACAACACTATATAGTCATTACTACACATTTGAGAAATCCCAGATTAATGACAAGAAACTGGTGATCCATCATTTGGATGTTGGCCCCTTTTGATTTTAGAAGAGTAGTTAAAATATAAAGGATTTTGTTTAAACTACAAAAAAGTAGTTTAAAAAGTGGAAGTAGCTACAGAAGCTTGTATTTTATTGGATACTTCATATGTGCTAACCTGTGCAAACTGTTTTACATTATTGATCTCATTTAATCCTCAACACAGTATTGTCCCCTGGGGTAAATGATAGTAGGTCACAGTGACTAAACAACTTGCCTTGGGGCAAAGATTCCAACACCTCAGCAATTAGAGGTCCTGAATTTCAAACCAGACTCTGTTATTGCAGCTGTAAGCTTCTTCATTAGAAATAACCATTAGAGATGTAAGTTTTTATTAATCATATGCTTTTCATCAATCATATGCACTCCCTGGATGGGCAACTGGGTGTTAGAATAAAATGACTGGTATTTTGGGGTGTATAATCCTCACTTGAGCTCTGATTTCTCAACATTGAAAATCCAGAATCTTCATGGTTAACTCAAAATGTAGTTATCAGATTTATTTTTGTAACTGCTAATTTATGTGGCATATGATCATAGAAATTAACTTGCATATAAAAAAACAATGTATTATTCAGCAGACCAGAAATTTCTATTGAGTTCATCAGTGTCTTCTACAGTAAAATTACTATGATGTACATATGTAAAGATGTCTGGTAAAAAACATTCTTATATATATATATACATATAATACAAAATATATAAAAATATATTAAATATATATATAAATTATATATATGATATGGGATGGGCAAAAATAGGTTTACAGTTATACTGCAAATAAATGATACAATAATTAATAAATAATAATACAAGAATAAACTGTGTCATGTACTTACAAATGTAAGTTTAGTTTCATGTTGTATATTGTAGATATTTTCTTTCATATTGATGGTTATACACACTCTTATTATGCAGCTATAGACTTTTTATTTTATACATACATAGAATATTACACATGCATGAGCATGGTCAAATCTGTGTTTATATATTTATTTTTACAGAGAGCCAGACATGCAAGGAATTTTATAATGCTGACAATTATGTGATGATATTTGAATGGGACAGAGGCAGTCAAGCTGCTAGACATGACATTTTTATACCTTTAAATTTTATTTTATACTATATTTATTTTTATGCTGAAACTTTGATCTAAGCTCACTTTTATTTATGTAATTACAATCCTTTTTCCTTCTTGCCATAAGTCCGTTGCCTTGACAAATTAATTTGATTGAATCAGTAAAACATGGGAAACTGCAAGCTTGCTTTACTTCCAGATACTTTTAACCTCAACCTTATTTTTATTTTAACTGCTGAGGGTGCAAACTTTTTGTTTTTACATAATGATCACAATTTTGAAAACAGAAGAGAAATGTCAAATAAGATGTTGAATCCATATTCCATCTCTTCAGCACACTAGAAATCTATATTCTACAATTAACAAATTTTTTCTTTATTCATATCCCTTTTGAATAAAACTAACTAGACTGATCTCTGCAGGCAAAAAAATACAAATACAGTGTATTAAGTATAACAGTAGAAATTTAGTCTGTAGTTCTTGAGCAAATTGTTATCTATGCCTTGTACACAAAATAAGGTAGTTCAAGATCTATAAAATTGTCACAGAAAATGAAGGAGACATGCCCTCTAAAGATTCAAAACTAAGCCAAATAGTAATGGTATGTACATCAAGGCCACAGCAAAATCCCAGCTAAGCATGGGATCATACCACTCTATGAAATAACTTTGTAGAAATGATAGGAAGGCTTAAATTCTGATCTCTACTGAAAAACCAAAGGTTGGGAAACAGGCCCACAGTTAATGGGCAAGGTTCATATTGCACTAGAATTTTAAGTGGTATTATTTTGATGCAGTCTCATTTGCATATTAAGCAACTAGGGATATTTCTCACCAGAACAGAGGCATACGCTTTCTCTCATTGTGCTTAAAACCACATGTTGTAGCCCTGGCTGGTGTGGCTCAGTGGATTGAATGCTGGCCTGCGAACTGAAGGGTCGCCTGATCGATTCTGGGTCAGGGCACATGGCTGGGTTGTGGGCCAGCTCCCCGACTGGGGGCGTGCAGGAGACAGATGATGTGTGTTTCTCTCCCTCTCTTTCCCCCTCCCATCCCCACCCTTTAAAAATAAATAAATAAATAAATTTTTAAAACATATATGTTGTAGACATTTTATTTCCCCAACATTTTAGCCATAGGTTCAAGAAATATTTTCCTGTCCTCCTCATTATGAGAAAAACACCAGTACACATGGGGTGGAGCTGAGCTGGCTCCTCAGGGCCCAGAGGATAATGAGCTGGGAGCAGGCATGGGCACGTGGGCTTGTGGTGGGTAGACGGGAGTTTGTGCACTACTCACCAAGATTTGAGCCACCATTCAATGCAAGCTGATTGACACCTAATAATGTGGATCCAGTGTTTCTCAGCCACAATAAACTTTAAAGAGAATCTAGAAATCAATATTTGTATCCGATGTCTCTCAATTTTTTAATGTTAGTTATGTAATTCAGTTATGTAAAACAGTTTTAAAAAGCACTATGTAAGCCAAACAAAACATATGTGCAGGCTTATTCAGCCTATGAACTCTGGTAGGGGTCTCTGGTTTAGAGGATATTGTTTCCAGCCTTTGCCTAGCTCTACCCTCATGGTATTCCATGGTACGTCCTAATTCGCCTGTTTTGTGTGATAACCCACACATGGAAATTTGGAAATAAATGCTATAAAATCCAATGCTATCCTACTTTTAAGATGTCCTTGTTTCCAAAATATTAATAAAAATATAATTCATTAAAATATTGACATATATGTATATACATATACCTGTTTATATACACACATATATTTCCTGGCTCTCTTAACCGATTATATAAAGAATGACCACCCTGCCCCCAGTAACAGTTACCACACCGAAGTCACAGATTGTGGTTTCTAATAACATACTCCAATAAGAGAAGGCTCTTTGAAGAAATGACTGATTCTACCATTGGGCAGGAAATATACAAGATACACCTGGAGCATTTTATAATGCTAGAAAGTAAGAAAGTATTTAAAACTCCCCACAATGACAGAAGTATATCAAAGGGACACTAGAGCCAACTGAAAGAACTCCTAATAACCAAAGCTGGAACAGTTTGACCAATAAAATAAGCAAAGTAGGATGAAATTTTTACCGGAAATTTAAAAAAAATTTTATCTATGAGTTCATACTGAAAAAATGCAGTTAAATAGGAGGTAGGTAGATAGACCAATTAACAAATGAATCAATTAATTAATGGAATAAACATAATCTCTGTGCAGACTTCCAATTAATTTATGCAGATACTACCCCCTCAAGGAGATGGAACATTAACTCCCACTCTTCAAGGAGGGGCTGCACATGGTGACTTTCTGCCAAAGAGTACTGTACGGAAAAACAAAAAGAGCAAATATACAGTGGAGACACCAGATGAACACCAGGGCAGCCAGGGGATAAAGTTGAGCATCGGTAGTGATAGTCGCGTTGGTGGTTGAGAATGGCATTTTTCACTGTGAGGTCATCCTCCCCAAAATCCACAACCCAGTGTAAACCTTAAAAGAAAGAAAATCAGACATATCCCAATTATGGGACATTCTATAAAACACCTGCCCATTACTCCTCACAACTGGCAAACTCATGAAAAACAAGCTAAATCTGAAGAACTCACACAGCCAAGAGGAGCCCAAGAAGACATGATAGCTAGATGTCATATGGGATTCTGCATGGAATCTTGGAACAGAGATCATGAGGTCAAATGCAAGGAAATCTGGATAAAGTATGGACTTTAAGTTAATAATAATTGTTGATACTGGCTCATTAGTTATTAATGTAAGATGTTGAGAAGGAGGAAAATCGGCTCTGGAGTACCTATTTATAATTTTCTGTATATCTAAAACTTCTAATATAAAAATGTATTTTAAAAAATGACTAGAAGGTGAAGCATGTCAAAGTACAATTGTTCAGCATTTTATAAAAAGCAAAAATAAAAGTTACCATCAAAGTTAAAAAACAGTTCATGCAAACCAATGTACAGAACTCACACATACATATGCCATATAATACGAGCAAAGGACAAAACATAAATTTCCCAGAACATTCAAACACGAAGTATATGCATGCTCCAAGAGGAACAGAGCTCTGTAATTCCCTCCAGAGTTCTTTCCTAGGGGCCAAGCTGCCTTCTTTCCTTTACTCTGTCTTAAACAGATTAGAGAACTGTTCTGAACATCAACACATTTTAAGCCCGGAGGCCCATTTGGCACTTTATTATGAAACAAGAATGTTTATAGGACAGAAAGGTAAACATAGAGATACCATTGTGCTTCAACAAAACTAAAGATAAGGATACAGAAATTTATGTATATGTGTGTGTATGTACATATATACAGAAAGGAAGAGAGAGAATGGAGAAGTTTATCTTTGCTCCAAATGTATAATGCCATATAGTCAGAGCTTTCAGTCTCCATATTCCTTTCCTTTTAGGGTATTATCCTTACCCCTTCTCCTTGTTGTTTTTTTTTTTTAGTCTCATTTCTCATTATAGAAGTTTAATTTATACTGGGAAAAGCAGTTTCTGGCATCAGAAGACTCAGCTCCAGTAATTACTAACAGGAACACCTTGAGTAAGTTATTTTTATAAGGTTAAATTCTTCCAATTAAAAAAAAACAGGCTTAGTAATTCTCACTTCAAATCAAATAATTTCTATAAAAAACATAATGTATATGTGTGCACTGTAAACTATTGAGTACTACACAAATATTCCTTGTTAGTTTATGTAGATTCAAATATTATATTCTAAAGTCATAAAGATCATACCTTGACCATTTGAGATTTACATATATTTTTATAATAAATCATCATGCTCTTATTTCAAGGAACTATAAAATACCCAGATGTACTCCTTTTGATAAAGACATGCTGAAAGGGAGGTCTTCTGGGGATTGAAGCAAGATTGACAGGCCAGAGATACCTGAGCTAAGCAGTCCAGATGGTTTAATGCAGAGGCTCAGTTGAAATATAGTGCGCTACAGACCACTGAAGACATTGTTTAATTAACACGCTTAAGATGAATAATTTGAATCATTTAATAAGTGTTATTTTATATAAGGCATTTTCAGATGATACTTACTAAGTACTCATGACTGAGGTAAGATTATTTTCCAATGTCCCCATTTTACAGATAAAAGAACTGGGATTCACAGAGGCAATTGATTTCCTCAAAGGAGTGAAGAGTCAGTTTTCAAAGCTTCAGTTATTTATGTGACTGTATAAGGTAAGGGGTATTCTTTCTATTTCTTTAGCTAACATGTCATTAATATAAATGGAGTACCCATCTGTCTAGGATGATTTATTTGAGGCTCTGGTTAAAGATCTTCACACCCAATAAAATTTGTATAGTCACATGGGTCATACAGCTAAAGCAACATTTCAAATTGATACATTCTCATCTCTCAACTTTTCCCTGAATTCTTGAAATTTACCAGGGCTGCAAAGCAAGAGTGAAATGCACTGCTAAATTTCCTCTGGACCCGTAAGGTGACTTTTGACCTAAAAATAAAGTTAGCTGGCCAGTTAATTGCATCAAAGAGATTATAGAGTTTATTGGTGAAGCTATCTCTATTAAACTTGAAAAAATCCAGTTGTGCAATACATTTCATTTGCTTAATTTCATAATAAAGTTTGTGACAAAGATCGAAGAGCAAGTTAAGCTTCATGATACTAAGGAAAAAATGTGAAATGTTTTATGGATGGTTATTTTATAGATACTATCAAACCTTTTTTATGAAATCTCTATGTTCAATGCTGAGACAATATAAATTTGATGTAATTACCAACTAAATTTTCGACTAATCTATGTAGGTATTAAAAACATTAAACAGATTTCACAAGCTACACTGAAATAGATATGCAGTATTCTAAGATTTACATTAAAACTATATTTTGATATTATGATTGAAAATAACTTTAAAACAAAAATTTCTTTAAAATAGTAAAATCTTTCCATGTTGAAACAAGTTTACTTTACAACTAAATTGTCTAAATATTTATAATTCCCTTAAATTCCTTTTTTCTTATTTTTGAGACAAATGTTTAAATTTATGATGTAAGCAGGCTATAGATTAGGGTTTCCCATGTGGTAGTTCACTAGTTCACTATAATTATAAATTTTCTATATTTGTGTATGTCACGTACCATTATGCATGTACATTTTCCATTAAAAATCTATTTTAATTTGACTTTTTCACTTTTTAAGTTTTAAGTTTTTAAACAAATCTCAGGTTTGATAAGCTATAGTTTTTTTCTAATATATGTGTACAAATAACTTGCAAAATATCAAATGTTTTGTACAACCTGAAATTGTATTGTGTACCACTAGAGAAAATGCCTTATGCTTAGGAAAACATTCCCATACATCATAGAATTTTAGCGTGTAATTTTTAAAGCTGGCTTATGCTACAAAAATCCAAAGTAGATTATAAATTAAGGAAAACAAATGACCCTAAATAAAAAAGAATATTTTAAAACTATACTCAGGAGATCATATTTTTGAATGCCATCTCAATAATATACACTTGCTTTTTTAAATAATAAAAATGTACTTTACATAGACTTAATAATTGAGAGCATATATGAGGAACTCGATAAAGTATATTCTCAAAATAATAATAATAGCCCTGGCTGGTATGCTCAGTGGATTGAACACTGACCTGTGAACTACACGGTTGCTGGTTTGATTCCCAGTCAGGGCACAAGCCTGGGTTGTGGGCCAGGTGCCCAGTAGGTGGCGTGTGAAAGAAAACCACACATTGATATATCTCTCCCTCCCTTTTCCCTCCTTTCCCCTCTCTCTAAAAATGAATAAATAAACTCCTTAAAATAATAATAATAATGACATTCATAAACATCCATTAAGGAATTATAATTTAAATCATCTTTAGCCATTCCATCTCTTCAATCTGCAGAGCACACATCCTCAAAATTTACACCCACATAGAATCAATCAGAAATATCTGTCTATATTTTAGCTTAATCATTACCATTTCTTTCTGCTTTCAATACCATGGACATCCTGTTAATTTCTTTCTACCATTGCTACCCTGCAATCTACCTTCAATGTAGCTACTAAAATTGTCTTTTTAAACTGCCTTCAACCATGTCACCTTTCTCAAGCCTCAGCAATTGCTGTCAGTTGCACTCTGCCCCAATAACAAATTCATCCACACCTTCAGATGTGCATTTTTTTACTCTAACCATTGCTCACATCTTCTGAACGTACCTACTGCTTCCTTACCTCCCTGTCCACTTTATGACCTATTCATTTTCTTAAAAACCATTTTTGTATGCTGATCAGAAATCTAGGCCATTAAACAAATCTTTTCACACCAGCTACAACTACTCACATCTCTCTTCCAATGTTTAACACATAAAATTACCTAGGTTCTTAGCATTTAGCTTTAGACACACACAATATGCCATGCAGAGTAGTCACTTCCTAAACTACCAAGCTTCCTTTACTTGCTTTTATCATCTGTACCACTATTTAGAGAGCTGCTGTGTAATGTCTGCCATTTGTACATTTCACAAAGGCTCCAATTGAGGTGACCAGTGAAAGCTGACATCTTTTCCCAGATCTCCTTGTTACCGATGAGCCCTACCTTGAATGATGCACCTGTTGGAGGAAGGGAGGCTTACTTGTTTACATAAAGGTACTGTCTACTTTCCTACGGTCACCCAGCAGTGATGCCTTCACTAATTAACACAAAAGCTATGTGAAGGCTAGACCTGGTTCTGTAATTGAGGTTAGTATTTCACATTGTAGAAATGTTCTCCTAACTTAATCCCATCCTAATATAGTCTCCTACATTCTGTACTAGAATGAGGCTTCCTTCAATGGCATTAATGTAGTATTCACTCTACTCTAGTTCCTGAATATCCATTGTGTCCCTTATGTTGTCCCTTGTAAGTTACAAAATAAAACAAAGACAAATCTTTTATCAAACAACGTACACTCTGATTGGGGAATCAAAATACACACATGAAACATTTAAACTAACATAAGCCTTCATTTGGGGTAAAGACCAGTGCTCCAGGCAATGAAACAGAGATGCATGAAGGTTAATTAGGAAAGACTTCACAATGGAAGCAAGTCTTAAATCCGCCTTTGAGAAAGAAGTAAAATGTGATTAGACTATAGGAAAGAATGAAGACAGCACCATGGAAAACATCCTACAAGTGGAAAGTCATAGGTATTATGTGTTCAGTCTTTAAAAATATATATAGCTGGAGAATTGAATTCTTGAAGAATTTGACATGGTAATGAAGATTAATATGCTAGGGATCACCAGGATAGAATTTTAGGTCAATCTGTTTCCCAGAACTTTCGGAGGGGGGAAAAAAAACCCTGGTGCTTGTATTTATCATCTGCAGACCAGATGGTTATGGAAAGGGCTGTGGGTTCTCAACGACATTCCTCCCCTGCAGAAACATGTTGCTATGATGCAAGACTCTTGAGCCTCTAAAAACAACTCAAAAGTACTTGAGGGTTTTCTGAACAGTTCAAGAAATTAAATAGATAAATTTTAAAAAAGAAATATGCAGGTTGACACACATTAAGAATAGGAATCTCAAGTTCAATGCATAAATCTACAGTTGGGAATTTGCTTAGTTTTACCTCATTAGGAGAACAAAAGTTTTATTTTTAGCAAGCGTTTTCTCAAGGGAAAGGAAGGAAAAACAAATAATCAGTGCTTGTTTCTTGTACATGTTGAATTAGAAAACTAGATTGTGCTTTTATACTTATATCTTTAGTTTTATACAAACTCAGTAGGTTGCAAGAGACTTACAACCACACAATGCTGGAGGGTTGGGACCAAACAAATACATGTATAAAATAATAATATGTGAAACTTTAAAAAAATAATCTGACTAAATATGTTCCACGAGCCATCTTGATACATTTTTAAAATATATACATTCTATCAGAGTTCTTTTCAATCCAAATGAACGTGGGAGATGTAGGTGTTCGTAACTCCCACAAACGACGTGACACGTGGAGCACTACCTGGCCTGCAGGAGCAGCACCTCCGGAGCAGGAGGCACAGTTTAAGCACAGAGCAGCCCTGACTTGCTAATGTGGATGAAGAATTCTCCATTTGGTTCTGAGTAGGAACAGATGCCTCATTTTCTTTTAGAAAGGAAATTACATTTTACATAAGAGGAACTCAGCACTGCCAAATTAATAAGATAAGAGATTTCATCATCTCCTGGAATACATTAGCGCACAATTTTCTTCCTGTTACAGTGACTTTTACTGAACTAGCCCTTCTTTGAGTTTGGGACCTCATGGAAAGCGGAGCTAACCTAGTCCACAACCAGCATTGCCTTCAGAGCTTTTCGGAATTCTTTCTAAATTCCTATGTTATGGAACAATAGAAGCCATGAGTGTTCCCATGTTCTCATAAAAACTTGCTTTCCCCAGACTCTGAAGAAGTGGGATAGGAGAGGATAAAAGGATCTAGCATTTAGAAAGTGTTAGAAATACTATATGGGATCTATAAATCCAATAGAAATCTTACTTAAATCTAAAGTGATGTGATAAATCACTTATGCCAGGAAGTAAGCATCTTTTTCTTGCTTAATATTTTCACATAGGTTCAAGGTAGTATTTGCTGAATTCCCTATTTAATAGTAAAAGTACAGCAATGTAAACATACCATGCTTCACTAAAATAATGAAACTAACTAAGCTGAAAATATAAGACTCCTTCATACGACCCGGAATGGTTACTGAATGCCCACTACAGTAGGGGATAGTGTGTGCCAGTGCTACACTAACTCCAAGAACACAAGTGAGTAAGACATCATCCCT
Organism: Desmodus rotundus; assembly: GCF_022682495.2. Classification (NCBI taxonomy): domain Eukaryota; kingdom Metazoa; phylum Chordata; class Mammalia; order Chiroptera; family Phyllostomidae; genus Desmodus; species Desmodus rotundus. The sequence continues at coordinate 172,534,882 of NC_071388.1, forward strand.
CCTCTGAGGGTCTGCAGGCTAGTAGAAGAGACCAACCCAAAAATAATTATGATAACTCGCAGTTACACGTGGGAATAGAAGTATGTCCTGGATGCTGTGGTAGCCATAGGAATGGCATTCAAATCAAACTGGGGATCCAAATCAAATCATTTGTAATTACGCATTGCTGTTGGGATTGCGTACTAAACAAGAAAACATATAAATGCAAAAATATTACCTGCACCCTTCCCACTACATAATCAGAGTGTCTGCTACATTGCCTAGATCATTGTGGGCATTCAAAAAAAGTATTACTAAGTAATGAACTAAAGAATATTTTACTTAGTGGGATTTACACTGGGTAGTTAGAATATTTTACAGGAAAGGCTATGTTTGTTAAGTTGCTTAAAGTACAGGAGAAAATCTGTATGAAAGGTGAGGTGAGGCTACAAAACTGTATGAGCTAAGAAAAATATTTTTTTTCTCTGAGAAAGAAGGTAAGAGAGGAAAAAAAGAGAAAAAGATACATCTATATCTACAGATACAGATACAGATACAGATACAGATAGATGGAGGGAGGAAGAGAAGTAGGGAAGAAGAGGGAGAGAGACAGGCGTGAGGAAAAAGGATATAGAAAATAATTGAGATCTTAGTCTTTAATAATGTGACCCTTCCTTAGAACCCTAAATCTTTTAAATTTAGTTATTAAATTCTCTAAAACTTTGCAGGAATATCCTTTATTGTGTATATGAGTGAGATGCTGATGCCCATATCTGGACTCATACACAGCATGACATTAGAATTACATAAAAGGCAAAGGATCATGGATTTAGTGGAAGTTACATGCAATTTAACTGGACAGTGGCTTACAGCTAACGTTTTGAATACAGTAAAGGCATTTCTATTACATTTCAATATATGGACAATGAAAAAGATAGAGAAAGGTATTCCAGGATGATTTAGGAGAAAACACAGTTGTAAAGTAATACCACGTAAGAACTGCACTGGGAAAGAAAAGAAAAAGTTCACGTGGGAAGTAAAAGATAGTGTAATTAGGGACCAAATTATTAAAGGCGTTGGTTGTTAAACTAAAGAATTCGAACCTTATTCTGAATGCCATGGGGAACATTTTTAAAGCAAAATATTCAGAATAATAAACAATAATTAAGAAAGTTAGCCCTGGCCGGTGTGGCTCAATGGATTGGGTGCCTGCCTGCAAACCCAAGGGTCACCAGTTCGATTCCCAGTAAGGTCACATGCCTGGGTTGCAGGTCAGGTTCCGGGTTGGGGGTGTGCAAGAGGTAACTGATAGATGTATCTCTCACACATCAATGTTTCTCTCTCCCTTCCTTCCCTTCTCTCTAAAAAATTAATAAATAAAATCTTTTAAAAAAAAAAGAAAGTTAAAATCTTTAATAATGTAACAATAATGTGGATTTATATTGTCATTCTCTTACAAGCAGATACAATGCACAGCAGAATAAAGAATACAGGTGATTACAAACATTTGTTTGTTAAAACTGAATTTTCATAGTCTAGACAAATTTGAGCAAGAACTGACGCAGGTTTTATCATGGGTGCCCATTTTTGTCTACTCACTATTTACAACAATTAGGCTCAGCATTTGGACAGAAGAAGGAATGCCATATAAAATTATTTAATTTTAGGAAAGGGATCTTAGGAAAATGTGGCCATTATTTAAAAAAAAAAGAGTAAGAGGGAATAGTTTAAAATAAAATAAGCCACAGAAAGTCTGGAGACTATTTTAAAATACACCAATAGAAGCCCAAGATGAATTTTTTGTCATGAATCATAAAAACAAGCCAGATGCAAAAAAAAAAAAAAGAAAAGAAATGCTTTCACAGCAAACTTTTACAGTAAAGGCTGACTTCACAGAGAGTAATAGGCATAAAATGTAAAGATTTACTAACCGAGGGGGAAACCTCCAAAATGTGACAGATCACATACAACTAGAAATTAGGCAGACCAGAAAACTATTTGTGAAACTATCTTACAAGTAACTTCAAAGCCAATAATGAAAAGGATTCTTATAAATGTCAAAGAGAAGGAATGTAACTGCAGAATCCAAAGGAATCCTAATTGTAAAACAGTATGTTGGAGAATACACAAAGAATGGTTAATTATTTTCTATTTTGGTACATTCCCTTGAAGATTTCAACATTGAAACTGCATATTGAAGTAAGTTCATCATAGGTAGTAGATTCAAATTGCCAAAAATATGTGTTTTATTCACCAGAAAATCTGTCACGGATAAATATCGGTGACACTTTAGCATCTACACAAAAATTACAATATAAAAGAACAGTGGTGTAGGGGTTGCCTGAGGGAGTGGGAGTTGCCGGGTGGAGAGGGGCAAAGGGGAGAAAATTAGGATGACTGTAATGACATAATCAATAAAACATAATTTTTAAAAATGAATTTAAGAGTGAAATCTTGAAAAGTGAGCCAAGACAGCTGACTTATCATAACAATTACACCAAGACAAAAAAGATAAATTGTCTATATGATAGTAATTCATAAACATATACTCTGGTGAAGACCTTGGAAAACGAACTCATTTCTATCCAAAAATTCTTATGGAATCTTCTATATAGTGATGGATAACTATGTACTTACTACAACAGAGCTCACAAAGGAACTGTGATCCTGGAAGGGGAAATGATGCTTGACTAACCTATTAGTGTCGTCATGCCAAGTAAGCATTTGGACAAGAAAGAACTGGTGAATGTGGTGCATTTATATTTCAAAAGGTCTCTGAAAAGGTTTTCATACCAAAACTACTTGAATATTGAGTCACCATGGGATTTGGGAAGATGTTTTGACAAGCATAAGGGGCTGGCTTAAAGTTAGAAAACATTAAGTAGGGTCAAATAAGTGTTTCTTGAGATAGAGAAGCTCAAGTACTGGGGCCTTTCAAGGACTGAACAACTATATCTTCTCTAGACAAAGCAGTGCCCAGAAAATTCCCTAGGATTATAAATAACATCAGAGTGCCTATTACCCTCAAATCTGTAGACCTGCCTCCGCCAGTATTGCAGCAGCCCCAGCATAGTCCCATGGGCAAGGAGAGTGAGGTGGGAGAAAGAGAAGGAAGAGGAGGAGGAAGAGAAAAAAAAAAGTTTCATTTCTTCTCTGATGCTTTGTGGACTCTACCAAATGAGGTGATAGAGAATTTCTTAAGCATCTTATAAAAAAATCCTTAGAATTGCTACTGGACATTCCCAAACCATTCTGGGGATTATAAAACCAAATCATGAGTGATTATCACCAAAAAGTTCTGAGGTGTTCTTAGTAGACAGATGAAGAACTAATGAAACCTTATTTGTGGAAACTATATTTACATTCACAGAAAAATTAATTTCTATTTCTTGGTGGAAGAGGAATCCAAATTTCCCTTAGATGACAAGGTACATTATGATGGGAAGGACTCAAAATAATAATCTGAGTTTTTGCACAGTTCTCCCTGAAGACAGTCCAGCAAGATGCTAGTTTAAAAAGCCAAGATATTTGTGAAGAGAGAAAAGTATACAAATAAAGTAGTATCTGTCATTAAAACAAAATCATAACATAGTTTGGCCTGGAATATGTCATGTGGCTTAGCTTGTCACATCTGAGGAAAGATCCATAGAGGCAGAGAAAATCCAGCAAAGGGCAAACACAAACCCAAGTGACGTTACAGACGCTGGATAACCCCTACAGAAGACATGAGGCTTCCAGGCTGAGAAGGTGAAGCCCAGCAGAGTGTGATGGGCCAGTGAAGTCTGCTAGGTCGTGAGGGTGTCAATTGAGGCTTGAAAGATGTAAGTACAGGATTAAAAAGAAAAGAACATTTTAAAGTTGGTAAAAAAAAATATATATATATATATAAAAACCCATATTGCCCTCCAAATCAGAGTTTGAAAAGTATGCAGTACTTTAATGATCAAGATTTAGTTAAACTTTGGAATGTTAGGCAAGACATAAAGATTTAGAAGCATCTTTACAACTCTTTTATCCTCCACATGTTCCAGAACCATAGATTTAGCTGAATCTTCACTTTTCTTCAAAGAATCTTCACTCCACAATCTTGATCCCGCATACATAAAACTAATTCATACAGACCATGGCCTAAACCAAAGATGGCATTTCTAAAATATTTGATTTGTCATTAAGCTCATTTTCATTGTGATATGGTCTATTATAAGATATACTGACTACATTCCAAAAAAGTTTGAAAAATAGAAAATGTTATTCCTCCATCAAGGCCATTTTGCTTTCATTTTATCAAAAAGAAAACTTGAAATGTCAATTTTAGGTGAAGGGTTTTCTCACCATTTATTTCAGAAAAAAATGTGAATACAACTAAAACTAAACATCTACAAAATTCTAACAATATTATCTTAAAAAGTAAAATAAATGCAGTAAAACTTGCTGATTAAAACACTTGGAACATTAGTATTTAATCAAACACTAAATTTTTTGGCTTCCTACAATATAAAATAAATTATTTATAAATATATTTAATATTGGGTCTAAATTTCATTTAATTCTGAAAGTCTATGATTTTTTTAAAAGATTTTATTTATTTATTTTTAGAGAGAGGGGAAGGGAAGGAGAGAGAGAGAGAGAGAAACATCAACGTGTGGTTGCCTCTCACACACCTTATGGGAGACCTGGCCCACAACCCAGGCAGGTGCCCTGACTGGGAATGAACAGCAACCCTTTGGTTCACAGGCCAGCACGCAACCCACTGAGCCACACAAGGCAGGTCTATGATTCTTTTAAGCCACATGGAACACAATTTCATTTGCAAAAATATAATTGAATAAAAACTAATGTTATACTTTACTTTTAAAAATAACAACAATCACACTATTAACCAAAAAAATTACACATGATAAAAGTTAATTATAAAATTAAATTGAACTTTGCTAAAATCAATGCATTCTAATAATCAGAAAATGAAGAAACTATAAGTGCCTTAAAAATAGCTTACCTTTCCAGTAGGTTACAGTCTAAATTCTACATTTTCCTTTTTTCAGTAGTTAGTGGTTTCAAGACAATTTTAAAGGCTAACATTAGAAATTTCTATCCTCAAGTCATTAACTTCCAGAATAAAAATGTGGCATTCTTTATTGATATTTCTCTTTCATAGGCAACTTTTTCTAGAAAAAAAACTTCATGATAACACTTATTAAAACAGAACCTTTTATTTAGTGTTCTTTGTAAAGGCTTGGTAGAAACTTAAAAATACAGTTTTCAAAGATGATATATGTCTTACATGGCTGTGCCATTTCAAGCTTAGTGCGATGCAAGGCCTTTAAAATCCCTCTGTGAAGTGTCCTTTATGTGTACCCTCAGTTGTTATGGTTTGCTTTAATTTATGTAATTATGTATGAGGTCAACATGGAAAACTAGCCCTCACTCATTACTGGCAAACATTCCTGAACGATGTGTGTGCCTTCAGGAATCAAACTAACAAGCTCACAGTGCATAACAAGGTCAAATGAAAGCTACCAGTTGTTCAGCCCCTACAGGGTTGTGATTGTTTCCTATGTTACAATTGTACTTTAGATATGGCTTCACAGGCAATAAATTACCTCCAATATGCTCGCAGATGATAAGCAACGGCACAGGAGGTGAATAAAGTTCAGGATAATTGTCACGTATTAGGGCACGAACACAAATCTCGTTCTGTAATGTCAGCATAACAGTCCTTGAGATACGGTGCATAGCAAGGATTTCTTTTTGCAGATTCATCAACTAGAATTCTTTATGGGGCTTGGATTTCATCACCCTATTAAAAAAAATCCTTGAAAGATAAAGAGGTGTGTGTATACAATAAATGTTTCCTAATAGTCATTGGAACTTCTATTCTCAGATCTTTGTTCTGGAATGAATTTATGGAACTTGTCTTTGGTTCCTCAAACATTAAGTTCATTTACTCAGAGCATCAGAAGAGAACAAGAAGCTGTTTAATCCAATTTCTTAAGAATTCCTTCGACAACACCCCGAAGTGACTATGAAACCTTTGCTAGGTTACTTCCAGAGATGATGAATTCACCACCTCACTGGGAGCTATTTTATTTTCAGTTAGGTCAAATTGTTAAAAAGATCTTCCAGAGAATCCTACATGGCATTTTAGGGCATTTCTGTGTATAAATACAAAGCAGACAGGTGTTTAATGTGATTCAATGAACATATCACGGATTACTTGGAGCCAAAATCACCTACCTATACTTTCTACCATATGGAGCTACTTTGGCCAGTTGGAGAAAAAAAAATCAATTCATTTCCACATAAATGTTCCCTTCAAATATTTAAGAGGCGTTAACAAGGCCCCTACCTTGTTCTCCTTTATCTTTGATAAAAACTCACTCACTTCACATTTTCTATTATAATAGAATTACCATACCCCCCCCACCACATACTTTCAGAATGTACCTGCTTTAACTAAAACAATTTCTAAGACAAATGGTATTACAACTGATTCTAAAATGGGCTTATGATTTATATTTAATAAAGGCATGATAACAAAGGAAGAATCTTCATTCAGAGTTAAGGCATGCATAATCTAGGTAAAAGATCCTCTCAAGAAAAGCAGTAGTGAAAATAATTGCACTTTGGCTGTTTTATTTTCATTGTATCCATGACAGAAGACATGAATACATGGCAAATGCTTAAAGAGAAATGATGGTCTAGATAATCTGCAAATTATATAAACACTTGACATTTCATTATTGCTTTTATAACAGTCCATTTCAGCTTGGTTACCCTTCTTCCACCAGGTGTTGCAAAGATGTATTTAAATTAAAATCTATATGGGACCATAAAACACATATTCCTCTACAACTCTTTGCCTATACTTTTAACTAAAAAAACATTAAAATACCTTCTCTAATTTTACTCTCTATAATTATCTTTAAAGCTCTGCTGTAATCGAGTTTCTTTAACAGTCACATATATCTTACATGGCTCTCAGTAGCTTTGGTAACCACACCCCAATAAGAAATGGTCATTTAACACAGGCATTTTTTATTTTAAAAGCTACTTTTTAAGAGATCATACAACCTTGAAGTTCACCTAGAAGTTGTATTGATGGGTCTGTGATTCTAGTATTTATATTGCAAAGAGATCTGTGCTGTTCCTTCCTTGCTTAAGAGGCTTAAAAAGATAAAGCCTTGCCATTCAAGGCACAAAATTGCTTTCCAACTTTCAGGAGGAAAAGAAAAGCATAATTGTAATGTAGAAGAAAATTCGTATTAGGTAAAGAAAATCTCATTTGGGACCTTTTCAAAAAATATTGAGTGTCTTCATAAAAATGAAGTTAGCTTTTGTAAGCTTAATCCATGCCACGCATTATATTAAATGCTGTAGGTGTGTTCTCTTGTTTAATAAGTAAATCAGGCAAGTGATAACTTTCATCCCATTTTACAGATGCAGTAACTGAGGCTTAGTGAAGCTAACTGTCCCGCTCAAAGTCACAGAACAAGGGAGCCTGAGATCACGATCTGTAGTGGCATGACGATCACAGGAACCAGTCTTCAGAATGTTCCATATACCTCTCCTGGGCCGAGCACGTGCTAGGTGCCGTGGCTGACACGAGTACACAGAATAAAAATGTTCTCTGTCATTTAGTCACTAAGGACAGTCCAATAATGACAATGCAGCATGAACAGAATCATTCAAAATCTCAGAGGAGAACTCAGTAGGAAGTCATCCACTCTGATTTAAGTACTTCAACACAGGATCTCATTCAAGCCTCACACATTGCAAGGCAGTCAGAGCGACTGTTCTTATTTTCCACATTTTATAGATGTGGAGCCTTAGGCTTCTGTGTATAATTTGAAATAGAAGGTTGCGCAGCTAGCAGATGGAGAAGCTATGATTTATGCTGAAGGTTTCTAACTCCAAGTATAATGAGTAAGGTCAGCACCCCATGACTTCTAGGCTCCAAAAATTCATGATGCCAAAAAATTCTACATTATATCTCTGTGATGTTTCTCCATAGACAATAGGATGGCAAGGGGCATGGGCAACTAATGTGCTGAGTTGAAGTGGTGGGGAGATCAACACACAGTGTAGCTCAACTCAGTATCCAGACTTCAAAGCTTCCCCAGCAAAGTCACAGTGGAACACAGCCAGATGTCCAGGTGTGGAGTAAGCTTATTCACCACAGGCATCACATCCTGTTATCCTGGCTCCCGTTACTCCACCCCTTGGGAAAATAGTTGGAGTAGGGAATTAGGTTTTTAGGTTCCAAATCCTGCAGATACTGACTTTTTGGAAGAGCCTGGCTTTTTCTGGCCAAAACCAGGTTTAACACAGAGATTGAGAGAGAAAAAAAAAAATCTCTATTTCAGAAAAGATCTGGGGCAAAGAGTGTTGTAGAGGGGAGGAGGGAAATCAAAATGATTTAGAAATGAAAGTCCAAGGGCTCATTACGATATGGAGCAGGTGGGCAATTTTATTTATCTTAAACCGCTTAGAAACTGATTGACTAGTTTGGGTGGCAGTTAACAGTCAGCATTTTAAAATCAACATATAGGTTAAAAAATGGAGTAAAATAAGCACCATGGATATTTAGTGTGTAAAAGGACATATTCCATTGAGGATGAAGTTTCGTTTTCATATTTTCTTCACCTTTTAGAGCACAATCTTAACAGGATAACTAATACAAACAGGACACCTGGCTGCCTATGTAATGCTCTTCTAAGACGTCACAAAAAGTCAGTCTGGTTAAAAATATCCAATCTGTGGGTCTGTCAACATCACATTCGATTCTCAGATGTCGTCTAAAAATGTGTTTTTCCTGACAGGACAAAAACGTAATGTTAACTCTGGAGGCTAGGTGGAGGGGGCAGATGGGAAAAGAAATCTCTTCATGTATAAACTTCACATACATTTTTTCATTTGATTCTCATAACAGGACTTTGGCAGCGATATTATAACCTCCATTCTACAGAGGAAGGAACTGAACTGTTTAGAGGTTAAGCAACTCAGTCAAGGCCACCCTGGTAATAAACAATGAACTCAGGATTTGAAAACATGTTTGACTCCAGTCAAGCATGTTTTACTAACCCCATAATATCCAACAAACATATGAGCCAGGAAGAGTTTCCCTGATTAACATACTAACATCAGCAGTTATAGGAACGATAATGAAGGTACAGGAAGGAATAAGTGGGGTGCACGGCAGTGATAAGCTTGTGTTTGCATCCTGGTACAGAAGCAGACACGCTTTCACTACAGGCAGTAACAGGGAGCTCCAAATCGTGCTCTCTTGGCTCAACGATCTTCCCTGTATCTATACTCTCTGAGTTCTGCTTGCCTGGCTTGCCATGTGCCTGATCCCTCTTACATCAAGTGCTTCACATCCCTTCTGGTTGTTCTGGCAAGACATGTCTCAGTTTTCTGTAGCAGTTGCCAAAACAAGCATTCCAACATCTGGAAATCATCCTCCATCACTTTCACCGGTAAGATGCATTTGCCTTAAAAGGTAGTTCCCATATAGACCCCCTGAGATTCCATATTACCTTTGAGTAACAGTTTTCCAATATTCCCTGGCTATGGAAAATTGCAGCTTACTGACTGCAAACCCTGCACTTTCTATCACGTTAATAATGACATTTTATGAGTTGATGTTATAGCATCCTGAAGTAAAGCAGTTTAAAAGGAAAAAGATGATAAAACAAACAAAAGGTGTCCACACGCATGCATGTGCGCACACACACACACATTCTCTGGATTCCTTGAAGGAGACAACCATACCAGAAACTCTATTTTTTACTCTATAAGACATGTTAGTTGAAAGTCGATGTCACTAAAAAGTGATAAAAGTAAGCTGCAAAAGAACAATGGAATGAATGTATAGCAACAACAATAACAATAAACACATACTATTAAGATAAAGTTCTAAGTTCAAGAACTTAACAAAGTTTACTACAGATGAACCTAATTTGTTACAGGAGTCATAACTCAGGAGTCCTACTTCTTCTTCCACTGATGTGATTTGTGTTTTGGCCATGAAGGAATCAGTTCCACAAAATGACGAGGCCAGTGTCTTTGATACAGGACAGGTGGTGGGCAGTCCCAGGGTGGCAGAATCCTGCCACTTCCTCTCTTCCCTTGCCCTCCCAAGAACAATGCGATATTGCAGTTTAACTCTCCACCTCCTCCAAAATCAATGGCCTTCCAAAGTTATCAAAATTAACCATAGTTTTAAAAGAAAAATTCTTCCAGACTGTAAATTTCATGGGTTTAGCATCCTTGTCATATTCCATTTTGTTTATGTTTTATCCGGCATAAAGCCTGACACAAAATTAGGTTTTCAGTAAATGCTTATTGAATGAATGAATGGTTCTTTACAGACATTTTAAAATAAAATGGGAATCATGTCTCTAACACACATTGGGAGGTTTTTAAATGCTCTTGTCACATCCTTCTGTTCTATTTAAAGCACTGATAACTTTAAATTAAATTAGCCACAAGTGGCTAGTGGATACTACATGGGGCCACACAGCTTCAGAGCACTACTCTGTTTTTATTTCTTTATGCCACTATTATCATAAAATACCTATTTTTACAAAAATATTTTGTTCGTATATTGTCTTATCCCACTATATTAATTTTCAATTCCTGCTATAATAAACAACCAAAGACTTGGTGATTTTAAAACAACACCAATTTATTATCTGGCAGTTCTGGAGATCAGGAGTCCCAAATAGGTCTCACGAGCTAAAATTAAGGTGCTGGCATTCCTGCTGGAGATCTCACAGAGAATTCATTCCGTTGGCTTTTCCAGCTTCCAGAGGCTGCCTGTATTCCTTGGCTCCTGGAGGCACTCAGTCTTCCAAGCCAGCAACATCAGGCCAGTCCATTTCACACTACCATCTCTCTGGTTCTTTCTTCCAATTCCCTCTTCTACTTTTATATTATTGTATTAAGTTTCTTCTTGCTGCTGTAGCAAGTTACTACAAATTTACTGGCTTAACAACACAGATTTATCATCTTACAGTTTTGGAGGTAGGAAGTTTGAAATGGCCATTCACTAAGCTAAAATCAAGGAGTCAAAAGGACTGCACTTCCTCTAGAAGCCCTAAAACATAATCCATTTCCTCGTCTGTTCCACCTTCTAGAGGCCACTTGCATTGCTTGATTCATGAAGCCATCCTCAATTTTCATAACCAGCAGCATAGCATCTTCAAATCTCTCACTCTGACTCATTTTGCTCTGCTGTCATATCATCTTTCCTGACTACATCTATTCTGCCTCTTATAAAGACCCTTGTAATTACATTGAATTGTGGAGAGCAGAACCAATAAACAGCATTGGTCTGATCAAGATAACATAAAGTATATGTAAAGTATATAAAACAAACTGGAGTCACTCATGTCAACAAAGATGGCTGCCAGTCAGCCATGACACTTTGGTTCAAGAAGGAAACTACCTAAGTCAGAGCAGACACATCTGGCAAAGAGACATACCTAAGATACCTACACATATGATCAGAACAGCTGTGTCTGCAGAGAGGAACCACCCATAGACAAGCTCCTGGGGAAATTCCCCACTTGCCATCAAGGTGCCAAGACACTTATCAAGAAACCCAGAAGCTGTGGAGTACACAACTTTCAAGGTATAACGGAGGCAGGCTCTAGGCCACTTCCGAGACAGCTGAGCTGCCTACACCAGGGTGCTGCTCCACACCACATTGATCTCCCTTGGCATCGGCCACTGGAGGATCTGCCCTGCTGGACTGGGGACTTCACCTGCCCTGCTGCCCTCCTGACTCCAGAGATCCTTCCTTGCAAGACTCTGAAGACACCCTTGCCCACCGTGCTGTCTCCTGGACCTGCAGCCTGAGGCTCTGGGACTAGGGTTCGTTATTCCCCACTGATTGCTGTGTCTGTGTGTGCCTTCTATTTCTCTTAGATTGTTAGCGTGTGAGTGTGTTATTAATGTATGTTGATGTTCTACTTTGAGTGAACCTGCATTCAATAAAAGCTGAGTGAATAGCATAGTTACTGGGTGTGACTCTTGTCTATTCCTTGGTACCGGCCTGCTCAGCAGGAAGCTAGCTGAGCAGTTGCCTGGCTGACTTATTGGAAAGGCTATGTCATGAACATATACTCATGACATGAACCCACCCAGTTAACTCAAGTTAATTTCCCTCTCTTAAGTCAGCTGATTAGCATTCGGAATGCATCTATAAACTTGATTCTCCTTTGCCCTGTGAAGTGAAGCATCCACAGGTTACAGGGATTAGAGCATGGGCATCTTTGGGGGGCCATTATTGGCCAGCCGCATCCTGCAGTGGAATTCTAGCCATGTGGTCAGAGACCTACGCACTGCTGTATCCCCAGAGCCACAGACTCTGTCTGTCCCATTGCATGCAATAAATATATTTAAATAAGTTAATTTTAAATTTCTAATTTCAGGGAATAGTTTTTGATTATGTATGTTGAAGACTGTAGAATTAGAAAAATAAAAAATAAAAACACCATGAAATTATAATTTATGTTACATTTTTAAAAACCCCATTTTTATTTCTTCTTTTCAATAGAATATCCTTTCATAAGGACTTGTCAAGTCTTGGATGTTTCAAATAAGCTTTGTTTTCTGATATGTACTGATGGCCTTGCCCTTGTGCATTAATTTTAAAAGTCTGGTTATATCACTTTGATGGACAGATTGCCCCAATGAGACATATGCATTAAATAAGCAGAATATTATCACACATTGAGGTATAGAACAGAGCCTGGGAGAAGGTTTGTAAAGATGTTAGCAATAGTTTGATGGCGACTATGGACAATTGCTTTCTTTCCTACTTTTTAAAAATTTACAAACAAGAAAGTGTACTAAAAGGTAAAGTTTAAATAATTTAAAAATAATGTTATTTTTGCATACCTCAAAATATATAGATGTCTCAACTACATTTTGTGCCAAATATGTGAATGTATTATCTAAGAATAAATTCCATTAAACTGACAATATAAAATCATATTATCTTTTGAAATGTCCAAAAAAGCTATTATAAAATCCAGTATTAATTCACACTATAGAATATAATAAGCATATGATCTTCTAAGTAACCCTAAAAATTTGCAATAAAGTAATGGAAATGTAATTGAGGATTAGTTGCCATGGTAGCTGAAGAATAACAGCTCATCAACAAAATGTAAAATTTAGCCGAGGCAATGGTTAGTATGACTATGTAATAGCTCCGACTACCTTCTATATTTTCCATCCATCTCCCCAAAGAACAGCACTCGGCACTCAGATTACAATAAAGCCAGTTGCTAAGCATTCTGTAAAGTTTAATGAAAATTATCAGTAAATAGGTAGACCAGAGCACATCACAGTATTCTGAACGAGCTTTGGGAGATCCATGAAAATCCGAGTACAAATAATGCTAATCCCATTAGGTTGCATTAAAGTGACCATTGTGCAATTCGTTTCTTTTTAATTTGTTCCATCCAAGTTAATTAAGGCATATACAAATAATAGCATATCTGGAAATTTAATCCAAAAATAAGCAAAAAACAAAACTGTGGTACAGAGGAATTGTTGAACAGGGCATGTTAAAGATATTTAAATAAAAAGGTCCAAAAAGAACAAGAATATAATCTCATCACTTATTTTGAACAATGATCACAAACGCAGGATTCTGTCACCTTCTCACGCTACAAGAAGTGATGTTCGCACCACTTTGCCGACCTGCCTGCACAGAGTGGACGACATGGAATCCCAGCCCATGCTATTGTCTACTTCAAGGTGTCCTTCACACATACCAGTAATAGGAAATGTGGAATGCGATGTGCTTGGAATTACAAAGCTAAAATGTGCTTGGAATTACAAAAATAAAATTCCTTCAGTGGAATTAAGTGTTTTGCGGTATTCTTGTTTGAAAAAAAATTTTTGCCAAGAGTTTGGTCAAAATGCCCTACTCCCCCTGGTATGTGCTGGTTTAGAGAAACGGCATTTGTCCCCTCAGTGAAATCCCTGAAGTAATAAACAATTTTTATCTGGTATTAGTTACACATATATGACTATTTCTTGACCTAAATAGACAAAACATTTTATTTGTGACAACTAAATTTTTATAATATTCCCATTCCACATACTCCCTTTCCCCTTTCTCTCCAGACAGACCTGTGAGTTCAGGGAGGGCAGGGACAGAGGTATGCCTACAGCTTCACACAATGCCTGGAACATTCAGCAAATATACACTGAATGTTAATTAGAAAGTCAAAGTTTTTAGGTAATCGTACCAGTAATCAACAGAAGAGTCTCTGAGAATCAGCACAATAATAGCCGAAGCCACGTGCAATGATTGACTGCATAGTAATGACTTTACTGAGTAATTTATGAAAACTTTTGTTAATTTTATGGTAACAAGTATTCTTATCACATAGAGATTAAATATCATCGAGCTGAGGATGATTTCATAAAATTATCTTATTTAACTTACTGATCACAGGTCTCAATTTTTGTATAATACCTCACCAGCATTATAAATATTTCCTAGAACTAAAATTATTAGCACAGTGGGAAAACCAACAGAGTGTATCGATCATATCATTAATAATATCCAATAGGTCCTTAGGATTAGAAAACAATATGGAAGTAAAATTAGCTGAGTAGAGTTTTAAATATAAGACCTCAATGGCCACTACATGAAATTAGCTCAGAAATCAATATACAGCTATGCACCACATAACAATGTTTCAGTCAACAACAGAGAAAAATGTCCTATGACCTGGTGACATCACAGCCATTGTAACAGCACAACGCGTTACTCACATGTTTGTGGTGATGCTCGTGTAAACGAACCCTCTGTGCTGCCAGTTGGATAAAAGTATAGAATGCACAATTCCGTATGGTACATAATACTGGATGATGATAAACAACTATGTAACTGGTCTCTGTATTTACTGTACTATACTTTTTGTTATTATTTTGGAGAGTACCCGTCCCACTTATAAAAGTTTTGCTTTAAGACAGTATGCCATGGTATACTGTCAGCAGCCTCATACATCAAGTGTTTGCTAGTCTCTTGATGGCAGCATTTTCACTTGTGCTGGATTTAACCTGTTGTTAACCTGTTGTTTAAGGTGTTGTTTTGTACAGTAATAATGTGTACAGGCTTGTAGCTTAGAATCAATAGGCTATACCACGCAGCCTAGGTGTGTAGTAGGCTGTGTCATCTAGGTTTGCATGAGTACACCTCTACAATGTTCACACAATAGGGAGTCTGTAATGTGCTTGGAATTACAAAAATAAAATGTGAACTTAATCTTCAGTAGAACTAGGTGTTTTGAAAAAAAATTTTGCCAAGAGTTTGGTCCAAATGCCCTACTCCCCTTGAAATGTGCTGGTTTGGAGAAACAACATTCATCCCATCAATGAAATCCCTGAAGTAATAAACAATTTTTATCTGATATTAGTTACACATATATGACTATTTATGTGTAACAACACGTTTCTTAGAACACATCTCAGTCATTAACCGAGCGGTGCGTGACTGTATTAGCATGTATAAGAAGCCTAACCTCTGGACATTCTGCTTTCATTCTTAACTGTTTGGACACCCACTCTCCCAAAGATCAGAAAACGCCACATGGCCAGCCAGATTCAGCGCCTCTCCTCTGTCACCCTTCCCTTAGCTGCAATTACAGAGATGCAGCCGATCTCTTCTGAGGCCCCTGCTGAGGTGTCCACACACCGCCGTATTGTCCTGTCTTCTTCCTTTCTGAACCCTTCACTAATTTTCTGACCGCCAGCAGATTTTCCCCTCTCCTGAACTTACTCCTGGCTTATTTGCGAAAGTTCAATGGTTTTTGTTCATTGCTTATATATCCTATTTCTTAGCTTAATTATTTCAAGTGTCTACTTTGCAACTAAATTGGAAACTTCCCAAGGTCAGGATCCAAGGATTCCATATATGAATTTATTAATAAACATATAGATTGAGTGGACCATACCACTTAGTTTGGTACACAGATGTCAGACAAATATTCATTACTGGCAAACTGATTACCAATGGGCAGCATTCACAAAACGCAACACAACATTTCTCCAGATGATTAAATTTTTAACTCATTTGTAACCTTCATGGAAACTCAAACAAATATTCTGATTTAAAAAACTGTCAATACAGCAGGATGAAAATATTTTCTCAACAAATAAACACTGTCATTGGAAATTCTCCTACTTAAAATGTTTGGTTTATATGTCTGGTCTTTATAGCTTTTAAGTAAGTTATAGGCCAGCTTAAGTTCATCTATACCCACACTATTACTTATATATCCATCAATGCCTTTTACAAATACCTATAACTAGTTCTGTCTTTCCTATTGAGACTCTTTAAATATGAAGACCATTTTTAAATATATTTCCAGCATCTAACTTGGCACTTAGAATCCTGAGATTGAGGAGGCACTCAATAATATTTGGTCAATGACTGTCTCATTAATTTTATAATTAGTGGAGTATATAAAGCCAGGACATAAAGCCTAATAATGAGAGGTATCTCAGCGAATGCTAAACCAGCATTATTTTTCTTTCCGAAGCAGTTTTGGCTCTTGTCCTATAACCTATCCTGTGAGTGTATTTGTTTCATCTCTATGAAGATTCCCACTCAAAAAGATTTCATATTTCATCTCAAGTAAAATTTTTAGTTGGGTAAGTTAAAAGTTGTCTGGTTATTTCTTCCTCACTATCACTGTTCATGATAATCCCCAAATTCCAGGTCTGAAAAAATATCTTAAAAAGCAAAACAAATTTTAAAAAAAGACAAAAAACTAAGCTTCTACAAGGTTGAATTACTTTCCTTAATTATTGTCTGCCAACGGTTTGGTCTCACTAAGTTCTCTGAAGATGCAGCACTGAACAGACATGATTTTCATATAGTATGGAGTGCCTTTCTTGGTGCTCCACTAAAATTATCTTCCTTCTTACTTTTCTCTCTATATAAGATATTCTCTCTCAATTGAAAGAGCTGTGGATTGGGAGCCAGGAAACTGAGGTTCTGTCTCGCTGTCCAACACCCACTGCATCATCTCTTATCAGTTAGTTTCCTCATCTGTAAATGAAGGCTCTTAGGCTTTATGTATGCAGCAGATGAGTGAACTATGCAATCCTACTTAGACGTAGTGTGGTATTATTACTGATAAAGGCAGAATACTCCATAAATTAAAGTGTCAACTAAATACAGACCACTGGCCAGCACAGAAAACCCTAGCCTTGCCTCTGAGAAAGTTAATCTCTTTTGATTTAGTGATTTGGTAACACCTGGTGGAGGTAAGGTGGGAGGGGGTGAACGAAGGAGCATTACATTCTGGTGGAAGTATGAAGCTGACTATCCACAAGTTCCCCAGTGCATTCCCCCACTGGAAAAAGAAATATTACGTATCACGATGCAAGATCATTTGAACAACTGTTTAATATCTAACCAATATTTCCGATAAAAACAAATGACATACGGATAACTTAATCTTCACATCATGCTAGTATCAATACGAACAGAGCGACAGGTAGATCAGTTGATCTCAAAAGACATCTCAGTATATGTAATTTAATTGATTAAATAAAGTTGATTAAATTTTGCATTTAATTAAAATTGAAGCATTAAAATAATTGAGTCAATAAAAGTAGTTGATGTATTCAGGCATGAACTTTCACAGCCTCCCAGTGCCATCCCTTGTACCTAAACATACCACTTTCACCTGAAGCTACAGCTGCATTTTTGCTTCCTTGCATCTAGTGTCAAAGACAGCACATCCAGTCTCCCCTTTGAGGCTGACCCCTCCACCTTTACACCCAACATCGTGTCCTTCCATATCCTAGTCCATTTTTATTGCCCTTGCTTTCTGTATCTTCGACATTTCCCTCTCCATGGGACACTTTCTCTCGGCCCTTAAACATCCCATCCGGTCATCTGGAAACAAATTAAAGCAAAATCTTTCAATGCTACCTCTTATCTCAATTGTGGTCCTATTTCTCTTCTTCCCTTCGCAATTCAGCTTTTTTGATGGTTAGGAAAAGGAAAAGAAATAGTCTATACCTGCTATCTCTACTACTGTTATATACTGAATTTATAAATAATAAGTCAATAAATTGTCCCCAAAATCAAGTTTCTAATAATAAATAAGATCATTCTACTTTCCATTCTATGCTCCAAGACACTAAAGTAGTTGCAGTTTCCTGCCAAACAACGTTAATTACTACTTCTGAGTATTTCTTCATGTACTTTTTCCCTACCTAGATCCCATCCTCTTGTTCCTCTCCTGTCTTCTGCTGATTACCACACAGCCATCATTTATGCTTTGGGTCCGTCTCCAGGAAACCAACATTTGCTCTCACAAGTGAGTTGGATACTCCTACACCATTATTTTTCATCACACTTATTATATTGTGTTTTACTTATTTGTTCATGTGTTAATTCCCCTCATATGGATACCCCTTAAATACAGGATAGTGTGTTAATCACCTTTGTGTCCCTGTAACCTGACTAAAGTCACTGGAAATAAAATAGGTAAGTTACAAAATTAACTTTTGTTTCTACTTAGTAGCCAATTAGTATGCTTTGAAGTATGTCCTTTTTATGAGGCTTTGCACAAAAAGACACTAAATATAGCCAACCTATGCATAAAAGCTGATTCCATTTTTTTAAGTGTGCAGCTATGTATAGAAAAACTTAGGGAAGATTGAGTAATATAATTAGGCAACAATCTGATAATTAACATAAAGGGCGCTTCTAATAAAAAAGGTTTCAAAGAGGATGCGTATCAGACTCGATAAGGATGTGAAGGATTTGGATGTGTGAAGGAGGGGAAGGCACACAGACAAAGGAAATAATGGAGTGAATGCAGGAGAATGACTGCTCACGTTTCCCTCCTCTGAGTAGTCCCCTCGAGTCTCATCCTAGCCCTCCACCTCTCAGGCAGCATAGGGCACATGTCATCCACGGCTCCCCTTGTGTCCCTACCGCCTCCACTGCATCACAGACCAGGAGGTACTGTCCTTGATTTCATTTGTCCCCGTTAAACACCTATCTCTTTGGGAGCAAAAATTAAATATTGTTTCCATTATCATCCAGTACAGTGCCTGGTAAACAATAGGCAGTCAGTATTTCCTGAATTAATGAATAATGAACAAGTGAAAGTAACTGTCCCATAGGTTGTATAATGAGGATATCCACCCCTGCAGAGAAAAGCAAGTTGAAATTTCCACCACTTGTGATAAGAGTATTATTTCTTTTAACAAAAAGTCAAATTTTTCAGAATCATCTGAAGCAATTTCTAATGTTACTAACACACTTTTAAAATGGATTTAAAGGTAGAATGGGATTTATGTCCCCCAAAGAAGTAAATTATTGTCAAGTGCTTTAAAATGTCCAAGTAAATCTCAATCTCACTTATTAAAGTGTGCACTAATCCGGAGCCTGACGATTTTCTCCTCTGGTGTCTTTAATGTGAACATGGGTGGGAGTATTTGTGAGTACTTTCTTTAAAATTGCATTATGTTTTAAATCTAATCGTTTTATGTACCTGGATTGGACACACCCTCCTTGTAAAAACATACGGAAAAAAATCTGTTTTTACTCAGAATACCTGGGAGTGAAATTTTAGCAGGATTTAGAAGCATAAACATTTAGATGGCTCAGTCAGTTTAGTGAAGGAGTGAAACTGGGAAAAAAAACACAGAAATGGAGTCCCGATTTTCCTAAAATATTAAAAAAATGAATAAGGAGTATGTTCCAAAAAGTTCTGTGCTTAAGAAAAATCAAACCTTCTAAATATTCAGATAAACAAATAAGATTGCAAAGAAAAGTAAGAACTCAAGAACAAGTATAAAATAAGGAATCAAGAACAAGTATGAAAATCTATCTACTCTTCAGGTAAAAGCCCATAACCTCTCTTTTTCTTTTGCTTTTTTTTTTAAAGATGGGTAGAATAGCTGTTTACCAGGTTCAGTAGGCTGTCAGAATAAGTAGTGTCTCCACTGCAAAGATGAATCAACTGTGAGGACAAGCGTCTATGATAAATCCTGACCACACATCCCACCAAAAAATATAGGGAGAGAACACTGAACCATGGTTGTGATAGTGTAACACATCACAGGATGCATTTATCTATTTCCTCTCTAACTGAAAAGTTCAAAATTAATCTAACATCTACAAAACTTTTCACCAGGTTATTGTGAACTCTTTTTTCACAATTTCCTTTTACAACAGTATCTGAAAACTGTATTGTAAAGCCATTGGCTGAAAAGCAGATCATTTTATCGATATAAAGCGATAAATTGGGAGTTGTGTTCCTTCCATGAATCATAGGTAAATAACCTGTAGAAACGTGGATCAAAACTTCAAATCTTAATTTAAAAGTACCTACAGAAGTTATGCATGGTGCCTCAATCTACCAAAACGTGCACAAGATTCTTCACATAGCCGTATAGCACAAATCAGACCTATGTGAAGAAAGTTTATGGAGACTCAGAGCAGGAAGTGGTCCTGGATAATCATCACAGGTTTCACAAAGGAGGAAACTGAAGCACAGAGATTTAAGTCACTCCACAACATCACCAAGTTAGTTCGCGACTGAGCTGCAATTAGAATGCTGATTTCCTGTGTCTTGGTCCAGTTTTAATTTAGAAGCTTTTCTTTTAAATTATTTCAACAATTCATTCATGAAAGAAACAGTCTATTTAGTTGAGGCCTTCATCTCTTTAACTGCATGTTTCTCTCCGTACAAGTACACAGTCTTAAAATATACCAGAAAGTAGACAGGCCTGAGGGATGATGGAACCTTTGTCTAAACACTTGGCTCGGAGTGCTGTGGATATTTGTCACCAGTTTAAATTTCTAGCTCAAAGTCCCCTTCTGACCCAGGGAAAAGGATACCATGCCACAAACAGGCCCTTGGAGCTTAACTTTGATTTTGAGACAGGCTTCCTGGTGAGAGATGAATAGGGAAAAAGTAATAATAATAGTGGATTCAGCCTTCTGCCAGGAAACTACAATACAGTTTTGCTTGTGGAGAGACAACAGTTCAGTTATATTAGAAAAATCACATTTTGTTTTTCCATCTATTCTGTTTATCCTCAAGTCAAAGCCTCTATTCTAATTTTTTCCTATTTATTTTCCTAGTTGAAGGGTTTGGGAGGTTTCTAGTTATATAACAGGGTATTTTACTTTTCTGATTCAAGGTTTAAAAAAATCCAGCAACTTTGCTTTCTTTCATTTTTGTGAACAGTTGTATATTCCTCTGGGTTATCATTTACTTAAAGTACTTATTTTGCATTCAGCTAACTGTTCATCATAGTAAAGGCATGCTCAAATAACAACACTACCTTCACATAGGCCTTTCTAGCTGACACAATTTCCACAGATATGAATTATTTATTTTGAACCTGTGAGAGTGTCAAATAAAAAGTATCATCCTCTTTTATAAATAGAAAATTATGGCTCCAACACATTACATTTATCAAAATTGTATAAGGAGTCAGGGCTTTATTTCAGTCGTCTGACTCGAGGTCAGTGCTCTCTGGCCCTGCTGCCATGTTGAGTTAGTAGAAGTTGAGTGAGCTCACACACGCTCCTCACTCTCCAGGGACCACCCAGGTGGAGGTGCACGCCATTCCTCACAAAACCATTGCCCGAGGTTCAAATTAAGTTCATCATGACTCCAGTAAAATACTAGGGAAGTAAACAAATGTTTTACATATTGAACACAATTTCACTTTTCCTAAACAACTCTACCTGAACCAAATATGCACACAATTTCCAAAGTCATTATATCAGGGAAAAAGGGATAAACTATAATGAGTGTATGTACTGCCAAGTTTATGAAATGCATCCTAATACCAAAGTATAACTTCCAGGGTTTTTGCTATTTTGCTTTTCCTGACTTGCTTTGTGAATAATCAAGAAATCAGCACAGACCTGGTCCAAGGGAAAAACAAAAGATAAAAACTGTTATTGCCATTTCAAACTCCCAGTTCTACCTCTCCCCCCACCCTTCTGTTCTGCCCCAGGCACCTAGGACTTACTGCTCCCCATACTTTCTCCTGTCAAGCCTAGTAACTGGGAATTATCTGAGGAAAATTATTTCTTTTATAGAGAAAATAATCTGCAATGGCTCAATCAGGGAATCCATCCTAAAAGCACTAATAATATTCACCTTCTTTAGTGCCTATAAAGTGCCGAGGTTTTTAATTTAATTCTTCAACATGCAGATGATAAAACTGAATCTCAAGATCAGTAGCTTGCTCAAGGTCACAAGGTTACAGATGGCAAAGACACAGGATCCCAGTGTGAAACCCCAGCAACTCATGTTCTGTTAACTGCCCATTGAAAGTAAATGGAAAAGGAGAAGTGCTAAATGTAGAAATTGTCAACTGTCCAAGGCTCTAAGTGTAGAAAAACTGTAATAGTTGGGAACTGAAAAGAATTTCCCAGAATCAAAAAAATCTCACTGTGAGACAAAGACCTATTCCTACTGCCTATGGGCCTCATTGACAGTATATATGCAATGAGCTCAAAAGAATAGAGATATAGTATTGTGGTAGGGTTTATTTATCTATCTATTTATTTACTTATTTTTAAATGGCTATGGTTTAGGAATGCAGGTTTTTAAAAATTCAGAGGAATAGAAGAACAAAAATAAAGAGATAACCACAAACTTCCCTAACCTCTTTGAAATTCCCTAAATTTTACAAATCATGAAGTAGGTATGGTCATGGAGCCCTAGGTTAGCTTGGAGCCTTACATTTTAGTGTATTTCAATGAGCAACTGTTCGTTGTGAACCCACAGACAATCCGTCTTTCCATGCAAGTGTTCCTTCCGTATGACGCACAATCACAGGGCTCTCTCTCAAAGACTCAGAAGTCCTCTTCAGGAACACTGGGGGTCCGGTAGGAAAATTTCCATTTTGATTACACTTAGGCAACTTCAGCTTCTATCAGAATGGATTAGAAGTGACTCTAATGTTTTGATTGTATAATCTTCTGTGGACAAGGGCAGAATGCCCATAACAGCTGTGTTTCACCTGCCCATGTCAGCGGAACCTAATGGCCAGGGAATATTGAAGAAAAGATCATAGCAGGCAAATCATCATATAATGAGTTCACATTACAGAAGAGTTAAATTATTAAAGCTGTGAAATGGAATAATAACTACAGGGGGCAAGTGTTTTATATTAGCTCCTTATGCGATAGGAATGAAGAGGACACCAAACAGGTAAGTTTTGATAGTAGGTCAGGGTATAAGGAAAATTCTGTAATTTAAAGAAGAATTTGAGAGTGTGACATCCAGATGGAGCTACAGGGTGAGACCCTGGTTCTCACCAGAATCCCAAATTTTTCTCCTTGAAAGGGTAAGGAGGTTGAAAGTATATTTCCCTAAAAAATAAAATAATTTATTTAAAATTTTTTTTCCTAGTCCTGGCTGCTGTGGCTCAGTGAATTGAGTGCCAGCCTGAGAACCAAAGGGTTGCAGGTTCAATTCCCAGTCAGGGCACATGCCTGAGTTCCAGGCCAGGTTCCCAGTAGAGGGTACATGAGAGGCAAGCATTCATTGATGTCTCTCTCCCTCTCTTACTCCCTCCCCCCCTCTCTAAAAATAAATAAATAAATTATGTAATTAATTTTTTTCCCCTAGAACTAGACCTGCTCCTCTTCCTAGGGCTTTCACAACACCGCATCCACGGGGCAGATGTGGAAGGGACACAAGGTAGCTCAGATGAGTATGCCTCTGGCAAGTTTACAAAACATATTTATATTCTGAATATACCAAAATATCATAAAAATACTAATTTAATTAAAATTTGAAAATACTAATATAATTTTACTACATTATCCTTCATGTACCCAAACAAAAACTGCCGATGAAGTGTTAGATGTATTCTCTGATTTAGTCCTATGGAACTAATCTGTTTAAATTGTGTCTCATTCTCTACATAAAGTAATTACCCCACCTTTTTTTAAATTAAACAAACAGATTCTAAGTTTACTGAAATCTTCCCATGCTAATGAGAACTCCATTGGTTCAGGAATTTTTTAGTTATTTTCCAGCAAAATTCAAATCAATTTTACTCTGCTTAAGGGAGAAAAATAAAAGCACAAACACATGCCTAATCTAACCAGGAGAGATGAAGATGAAGGGGTAATAGAGAAAAGCTGGAGGGAGAAGATAGATTTTTTTTTATGAACACTCAGAAAGACATAAGACTTACAGCGTCTTAATGCTTGAACACAAGCTCCCTAACAGAATGTTCAGTCAGTTGTTCCTCCTTCCTTGGCCCTGAGTCTTTTTTTTTTTTTTTCAGTACAAACTCATGTAAAAGAAAATTCTTGTATCAGAATTACTCATTTGCCTTGGAATGGATAGTGCCCTTCTGCCCTCTCAAAAGAAAGCATAAGACTTCTGTGTAAAACTTCAGAGGTTTTGTGTTTGTAGCCAAAGACCCGAAAACTAGAGACTTTTTTTTTGTAGTTTGTCTTCCAATGGTTACCCATTAAACTCACTATCCACCAGTTCATCCTACCAGAAATTCTAGCTAAAATTTTAGCAGTAACACAAGAAATATGATGTCCTGAATTAAACTGTAACTTAATCATTTGTTCAATATAAAGCTCTGGAAGAAATTAGTAGAAAAGGCTTAAAAATACTTTCAAACTAGCATAAGTGAATCTGATAGGTTCTTCTACTTCAGGAGCCAATAATAAGCATGTAACTTATTTAAGATCAATAAAATATTAATCTCTATAAATAAATTTTATTTGCTATTGGAACCATCCATATTTTGAAATTTTCAAAATGAAAATATTTAAAGCTGACGGCCACAGAACAACCATACTGAATAACAAAGATTTAATTAAAGGAATTCATAGCTACAAATTATCTGTTAAAATTTCATGTGCATACCTCCTTCTAAGTCAAACCCACCAATTTATGGAAGTTTGAGAAACTGAGAAAAAAGAAAAATGCAGTGAAGTAGTAAAGTCTGAGTATGAAATATGTGACTACATCCTACATCAGTTTCTGCTCTCTGGAGTCAGTTTCACAAATCTCTCCTGGGAGCAAAGAGAGTACAGAAACCAGCAGCCTTTGGAAAATGAAGAGATTGCTGCAAAGTCTGGGAAAAGACGGTCACCCTTATTACTGTATCCAAATAATCCCGAGAGCTGCCTTATAAAACCCTGTAGAGTGAAGCAATCCCTCTGATTCCAAATGCAACCCAGAGCAATGCAGTGTGGAAATAAGTTTCCAATTTTTATCAGAGACATTTATGACTATCATATTTTCAGAGTAAACTCTGAGACAGACAGAACTGGTAGACAGGCATGAGGTAGCACTGGGGCAAGGAATGGATCATGCTTGGCTTGCTCACACACTGGGAACAATCACAGAGAACAAAGTGTGTGGGGGGGTATGAAATAGGAGAGGGGGAGTGATGTTTCCAATCACATGGCCATTAGAAAGTCTCCAATAGAAAGAGATTTTTATTTCTTCTGTTTGTTTGTTTGTTTGTTTTCAGGAGTAAACCTACACAAGGAGACAATACAATAAAACTCTTCTATTCAAATAATAAACTTTTTTAAAGGGCTTAAAATATAGCTCATTTAGTATTCAATAAAAATATTGATGTATTGTCAAAATGACTATTATCAAATAGTACATACAATTTGCATTTTAAGTTTTACACTAGACTTTAATCTCTTTGAGAGCACAAGTTGTTTATTTTTTGCCATCTAACATTTTTGTTCTCATAATCACCTAATAAGCATTTATTTTAATTGCTATATTACTAAATATAATGGAGTGTCCATCTTAACTATAGATTGATGAGCACCTACTATTGATGAGTAGCCATACTACTATGAAGGTAATTTACATTCATGATAGTCTTCAGCATAATTATTTGAAGTAAATATTATTATTTCAATTTTATAGATGAAAAAAGTAAGACATAAAGAAATCAAGAAAATTGCCCAATAATATGCAAATATAATTTGAAAAACCTAAATTTGAAATCAGTTCACTCATACTTGAATGAATAAATGGTGAAAAGTTAATTTTTAGATTTTTAGGAATAATATTCATTTGGCATATATGCATAGAATAATTATTATGTACCAAATACAAAAATAATAAATTCATGACATGAAAAAGCAGAAGTTAAAAATGGAAAAGGGTGTGTGTATGTATGTATGTATATGTGTGTGTGTGTGTGTGTATGTAGTAAGAGGTGGGAACGATACGCAGGTCCTTACTCTGAGGCAGAGAATGACAGCTTATAGGACTAAAATTCTAGAAATGGACCAGATCATGGAAGGTCTTGTATACTACACATAGGAGCTCCAACATTACTTTTTCTTCAAGTTATGGGAGTTAATGAAGATTTTAAGAAAAGTAATGGCATGATTAGATTTTAGTTCTATATCACAGTGGCAAAAAGGGGGTGTATAAACCTGCAGGTGGGAAGGGGTCCCATGGGAGGCAAAAAAAACAAATGTAGATGCTATTGCAGTAATATTGTAATAATGATAAGGGCCAGAACCTAGGAATTTATAGTAGAGAGGGAGAGGAGGTACATTTGAAAAATATTTAGCAGGTAAAATGGCAGAATTTTGTGACTGATTACAATTTTTGGATGACCAGGTAGAATGATATTGCCATTAACTGATGTAAGGACTGCATAAGAAAGATGATCCTATCTTGGAAGGAAGATAATGAGCTGAGTTTTGGATACACTGAACTTAAAGTGGTTTGGGCACATTCAGTGGGCACATTCAGTTGGGTATTCTGAAGTTCATGTGGAAGGTCAGGATCGGAGAGAAAGACTTGAGAATTATCACCAAGTATCTGTTAGGCAAAACTGAGAGTAAGATTCCTAGATGGTCTAGGAAGAGAACATACAGAGAGGACCAGTGAACTAAATCCTGTAAGAAAAAGTTCTAAGGGATATAGGAGGATAAGGAGCCCTGAACCTGAGAGAAAGGTCAGGTAGGGCGAGGGAGAAACTTCAAAGAGTAGCTTCTTTAAGGAAAGCTGGAGTGGTCAATGATATCAAATAAAGAAGAAAGGCCTAATAAGAGGTGAAAGGGGACTACTGGAACACCACACATTTCAGTCCTTATTGTATTAGACCAAATTGGACAGAATGGAGGGGAGCAAAAGTCACAGTTCAGCAGGATGAGTAAGAGCAGGGGGGCAGAGAAAAAACTATACTACTCCTTTTTTTAAAAAGCAGTTGGCTAAAGATAAAGAGAGGGTGGGAGTTAGGCCCTGGGAGAGAGCTGAGCTTGTTTATGGGCTGAGGAGGAAGAGTCCACAGAAGGGAAATGATTGAAGTTATGGAAAGGAGAGCATGATTGATAGAGTAAGTTCCCTAAGGAGATTGAAGAAAATACAGAAGAACAAATCCACAAGGTTTTTCAAAACAAATTCAAAGATTTGGTGGAAGTGACAAATAGACCACAAAGGTTTGTGATGACTGAAATCAGATTGTAATATCACTTTCTGTGTCTCATTTAAGTGCTCTAAAATTACCTTCAGGTAAAATTCGCAAATGACCCTCCTAAGAGTCTCATCAAATTGACTGGATTGCATACAATTGGCCCAATTTTATATGCAGACCCAGAGCTACAGCGAAGTTACAGGACTCTGCAGGTTGGAAAACTGCTAAATACCAGGGGAGAACCAGAACCTGTGTGTTCTCCCACTGATGGGTGGGCTAGGGCTCACTCCACTCATTAAAGCTTAGAGACTACAACAAGCCTATGATGTTTATATTGCAAGCAGTGTTTCCACCAAGAAGATAGTCTATTGTAATCTTAAAATGAATTTATAGCCCTGGCTGGTGTTGCTCAGTGGATTGAGTGCTGGCCTGTGAACCAAAGGGTTGACAGTTCGATTCTCACTCAGGGCACATGCTTGGGTTGCAGGCCAGGTCCCTGGTAGGGGGCACTCAAGAGGCAACCGCACATTGATGTTTCTCTCCCTCTCTTTAAAAAAACCCAAAAAACTGAATTTATAATTCTGATTAAGCAAACATCCAAAAAAGAAAAGAAAGAAAAAAAACTGTGACTATCTTTTCTCCTTCCTACAACTAAATTTTAAAAGAAGCATATAAACATTTTTGAGTTTCAACATTATATCAGAAAACTGTAGGGACAAATTTCCACTAATATACTGATATTAATTTATTAATATTATAACTTTACTGTATTCTCTGTAGAAGGCAACATGTGGTTAAAGAAAATCTTGTGCTATTGTAACTTCTCTAATACATTGTTCCTTAGAAAATATATCCAGTAAAAGATTTCTTTCGA
Source organism: Desmodus rotundus (assembly GCF_022682495.2). Taxonomy (NCBI): domain Eukaryota; kingdom Metazoa; phylum Chordata; class Mammalia; order Chiroptera; family Phyllostomidae; genus Desmodus; species Desmodus rotundus. The sequence goes on from NC_071388.1 coordinate 172,563,197, forward strand.
AAGGTTCAGTTTTAAACAGATTAATAAAATAAAATAAAAACACTAAAACCACTAAATGGTCACAACTCTAAGCCAAAATTTTCCATAAGATTAACTACTCCCCAGGTGAATGCCAAGAGCAGATATTATTTTAAATACTGACTTTAACAGCTCAACAGTCTTACATGAAATTTACATGGAAAGAAAATTAAAGGAAAACTGAGTTGTCAATATCTTTCTAACAATTCCATCGTCTTATATAATCTGTGCAACTCACTCAAATTTATACACTAGATTCAATTAATAATAAACAATTTTACTCTTTTCCCCCTACCATTACTATATCTCTCATTTGTAAATCAAAACTTTTCAAGGTTGTTATCGAAGGGCAAAAAAGAGTAGATCAAAAAGTAACTGATCCATTTTTAAATACTTTATGAATGTTTTATCAGGTCAAGTGATGATGCATGAATTATCCTTCAAGTAGGAGCAAACTGTTGGATTAAAAACTTCCATTCTGTGGCCATGGATTAACATGACTCCAATCTACTAAGTCCCAGATCTTCAAAACAAAACTTTCTCTTTGTTTTTACCTCACATCCCGCGTTACGTGCACTTCTAGAATAATCAACACAGTGAATGGCAGGCCTGTAGTGATAGTGCTAACAGTGTGAAGAGCAGAAAGAGTGAAAATGAAAACTTTATATTCTCCTGGAATAAGCTTGAATAATTTGTGTCCTTTGCACAGACTGATTCACCTACCCTGCAAAGAGGAGGATTTGGGCCTTGAGTTATTTTTCCAAAAAAGGATGGTGAATTTGCAATGGTTTACATGCAAACTTTAATTAGGTACCCTTATAAGTGAAAGGGATAATTAGAATAGCAATTTAATACCAAAGTCACAGTGTGTGGCCTTGGAACAAGAAGTCAACTGGTCCACATCAAGATCAAAAGCATGTTAGGCAGAGATTTAATACAGTGGTTCACCAACATAAATCAGTATCACCTAGAAAGCTTTGCAATTCCCATCCAAATCTATTAAATCAGGGCATTTGCAAAGGAGGGAGTCTACAATCTATATTATTAACAAGCTCTTCAGGTGGGCCTTCATGCAGCCAGCTCAATACTTATTTGTTGATTGCTTACCAACTAATTATCAAAATATACATTGTGTTCGCCAACAAACATAAAGCATTTACTTTATCTATCATCTATCAATCTCCCTCTCAGAGAATTACTCTTCAAAATAAAGACTCACTTCAGTTTGAATAAAAGTTTTACGTACTCCTAAATTTATCTGAATCGGATGAGGAAACAAAGAATTGCTACCTAATATTTAAGTGCCATTCAGTGTTCTTGACTTCGTAGTCTAATCAAAAGTGAGCAATAACCAGGGTGGATCTGGTCACTCAATTATATTCTACCCATTGAAACTAGATCTATCTATTCCACTGAAAGGAGCTAACACTGATGCTCAATGAGATCAGGACTATAACAGACTCCCAATAGCTATTCTCCCTTTTATATCCTTTATAACATACATGACTCTATTTAGTAGAGTGCATTGCCAGTGTCACTCAACTAAAAGACTACATTTCCTAGTTGTCCTTGTAGCTTTGTGTGACTATATGACTAAATTCTGGCCAATTATAAGTAAGTTGAATTGGTATGAAGATTTAATAATCTCCATTAAAAATAAGAGAATAGTAGCTTTTGTCCTGCATTCTCTATACAGATACCTGGAAAGTAAATGTAATGGCTGGAGCTCCAGCAGCCATCTAGGACTATAACATCAGGATTTTACTCTAGGGATATGAGAGTATAGAGCTTTAAGAGACTGAATCCCTGATGATTTTGTAGAGCCAATATACCAGCCTTTTACTACCTAAGAGCTTCTTTTACATATTTTTAAAAAACACCTTTTTTATTGTTTAAACTACTGTATTCTGCTATATGCAGCTGAACCTAGATTAAAATATCCACTATAAAAAATGTGTATGTACTATATGATCCAAAGTATCTGTTTCAATAGCAATGAGTTTAATACCATTTATGAGTGAATATATAAGCTATGTATTCATATTCTCTGTTTCCTTTAAAAGTGATCCCATCCAAGTATGGTTGATTGTCAAGCATCTGCTTCTTTATATTTGTATTTTAACTCTGAAATAAATGGCAATTATACTCGTACATAATAAAATGCACAAGACCATGACAGAGAAAGGATTGTGAGCCTCTCATCTCTTAGTAACCAGAAGTTGGCTTGGGTCAAGGATATCAGTGTAGAGTTGCAACAAGAGGGGTGCAAATTTATTGTCCATGATCCAGACTTGGCACTCAGATATAATGTATTTGGCTTATGCAATGCTGTCTAAAAATGTTAGTTTCAAGTGCCTTAAAGTGGCCATGCATCTTCAGTTCTCTGCAGGCCCAGCATCCGCTGTCGAAGTGCAAACACGTGCTTGCTTTACTTGTTTATGTTACCTGTCTGGCTTCCGAAAAGCACTGGCATTTACTGTCTCTGGAAATAAAATAGTACATTTATGCATCTTCACTTCTCTCCGCTGCTCCTCTATTGTTGATATCAATGATTGATAGCAAAGATTATTTTCTAAGATTAAGTATATCCACTTTTGAGAACAGGAATGTACTCATATATAGCCCATTAGGTGTTAGACCTTTATTTAGGAATATAAAAGTTACTATAAATATACTAGTATTTTTTTCCTACAAAAAACACAAATGGGGAACCTTTCAAAACACCCCCTACCACAAACACAAATACACAAAAACTCATGAAAAGCTCATTTTGTCATCTTAATTCTGATTTCTGTTGCTTAATAATTTCTACTAAAGTTAACCCACTTCCCAAACTTTCTCCTTTCAGTTTTTACAAATTTAAAAAAATTGATTCAGTTCCTAAAATGTAGTGAGAAATAGTAATGATTATGGCCTGAAAAGCCTAAAACTTTATTTATTTCCTTTACTCTCGTCACTCATAAGTATTTCTATCAGGCATGCTTATGTTTTATATTTTGGTAAACAACCACAGTCAATTAAAAGAAAAATATACCTTGAAGTCTTAGAAAGAAAAAGGTTTGTAAATATGTACTTACATGTGATAACAGGCCTCTACATTTCCAAGGGGACATATTTGTACATATAGTCAATATCACATTATGACTGACTGGCAGTTAAAACAGGAAAATTATACGTGATTTGCATGTTTGCCTTAGATATTTTAATTTAAAGCATCTACCTAAGTTTGTTCCTCCTCAAACCTAAAATCACATGGAGTTTCAGAATTCTGACACTGTTATGAAGCTTATGACAAGCCTGAACAGGGAAAATAAAGTATTGACATAACCATACACTAGAACTTAAACCAAAATATGGATGATAACTACAAGTTTTATAACTCTGGATTCTGAAATTTATTTCTATATGACCTTTAATTAAGGCTATTACTACTTTCTTTTGCATTGACTTATCACATGTATCCTCTTAGGTTGAGTAATAAAACAGAGGAATTTATTTTTGCAATCTGCATGCAAGCAATTACTCTTTTTCTGTAAAATCTGATATTTGGAATTCCAGTATCTGTGCTGTTTGGTTATATTGGTGGAAGAGGAATTGGTGTGGAGTTGGGGATATTTTTTCACCAAGGATCACATTCCCAACACTTACATAAATTAGTATTGAGAAAAACTAAACTGCTCATTAATCAGAAACACCTACAGAATAACTACTATTTGGGAAAATCTTTTAACATGTGGCCTATTTCACATATCTTTTGAAAACAGTCCTTTAGTTTATTCACATGTTCAAGTATTTCCATACCTTATAAAAGTTTTTTATTTTAAAATATATTAACAAAGAAAGCTGTATTAAGTTTTAACTTAAAGTTGTTGGTTGCTCAGTGGGGGCAGGGAGTCAACTGTTCCTTTTATAATCAGAATTTCTATTTCTATTGTAATATTCTATATTTTCTTGTCACCTTTCTGACTTCTACTTCCTATCCAATTATCTTCCTTACCCTTCCAAACAATATGTTGTTCACATCAGTACAAAGAAACTCAATAGTTTTTAACTTTTATAAATTAGCTGATTTTTAAAACATAAAACGTAACAGAACTTCCAAGATTTTTAAAACATAAAAAGTAACAGAAATTCCAAGATTTTAGAAAGTGCCCCCTCTATGGGACTCCACACAGATTGTTGGGTATTCATCCAGACTTTTATTTTTACTCTTTAAACTGTTTTTTTAGAACTTCTGATCTCTAGATTAATTTTATAAACATCATTAAAGCAAAAATACACAGAAGCAGGTATTTATATATATATACATACACACATGTATATATGTGTATATGCGTGTGTATATATATATAATTACATATGAAAGACAGTAACAGAAAAGTTTAATAAATGTGCTAAATTTTAAAAGCTCAAGCTTGATGTTAAATAGTTATGAAAATCTATATGCCCTTTTATAAAACAGTACATGTCTGTTTTTGAAATTTCAGCCATGGAGAGTAAGGATTCAATAATCAGTAGAACCAATTTAAATATTTTCTTGATTCTATATCAGCCACGCATTTTTGCTTAACCATACCATAAAATCCAACCCTAACACATGCAAATTGCAAAGGAAGAAAAGAACTGTTAACTAGGCAAGATTTGTTTTAAATAAAAAGGAGAGGAAAAAAAAACTTGTATCTAAAGCATACTGTTCATACAAATACTCAATGATAAATAAATTATAGAAGGCATGCTGATTTCCTGCCTTCTGCGATCCAACAGGGAACCGGCACTGTCCTGATGATAAAGTCAGTAGGATGGGAAAATACCACTGTTTAAGAAATCTGGCTTCTATCAGCCTCTGTCATGGAGAAATAAAGGAGACTGTCTCTAAGTAAGCAAAAGCGAGTTTAAGATCACAAATGAAAAAGGGAAAGAAGTAAAAGCCTGTAAAGAGAAAAGGACAACTAGCCAAAGACAAAGAAAAATCGGTTATCAGAGTGGCTGCAGAGGTTTTTCTAAACAAAGAATTTTATGAAGCAGCTGAAGTTCCTTACAGAAAAGACTCCACCCTACCCAGCCTCTGCTGCCACTTTTCCTTGCTCTGAAAACTCCAGCCCACAGAACAGAGCTCCTCTAACTGAAAGTGCCTTTAATGCTCCGTTTTAAACATTCTTCTTTTCTTTTAAACTTTCCACTCTCCATATTCAAGCAAAAGGACTTATCCCCGGTTTTCCCAGAAATATTCAGTAGTGCACTCTTCCCCTCGGCAGATGCAAAAGTTACAGGCTTACAAACATCCCTATTGTCTTCTAAGCCGTTTCCAGGTGCTGTCAGCCCCCTTCTCAACTTCAAACCAGAACCTCCTCTTCACACTCTTCCTGAGGCTTAACATTCCACTTATTTCCCAAACCTTGCAATAAACAGCACAATCAAAGCAAATGCAAACTCACCATCCTCGTCTTCTTCCTGGGCTTTTATTGAGACAAATTGCACTAATAAAACAGTAAGAATGAGGAGAGGTCTTGCTTCCACCCAGTTTGCCATCATGTCTAAATATTAGACATGTGGGTCCTCCTGGGAGTGAAAAGTAGATTCTAAGGTTATTGTAGCACCATGAAGTCAACTGCGGGCTCTTCTTTCAGCACCAGCCCCAGGGCAGCCTCTGCAAACCCCCTTTTTCAGCACCAGCTCCAGCACAGACTGCGAAAAGTTTTTTCAAGCGATGCAGCTTTAAATAGGAAGAATGCTGCCTCCACTTCTTTTCCTGCCCCTTTTCAGCTTGTTCAGGCTCATAACCATCCAGTGTCTGCCAAGCAACGGTCTGATTGATGGTAAACAACCAAATCAGAACACTCGCCTCTGTGCCTTAAACTTTTCCCATTTCATTTATGTTTTAAACATAAATGGGGCTTAATCACAGAAACAAACGTTTATTTCTCCTTTTTTTTTTAAAGAAAGCTTTTTAGAAGGAAAGAGTCTTTATTCTCCCCTCCCTAACCCTTCCCCCAGACACACACCCCTTAACTTTTTCCCTGTAAGCTGAGAGAGACATTAGGGAGGAAATACAGCCTAGTTTTTGGCATTTAGAAAATTCAGGACACTTGTCCACCTTAAACTTTCAAAGGACCAAATTTTAACCCTTTATTCTGATTAAAGATGAAGTATGTATGTCCCCTTGCCAGATTCTGTCTCTTTTCCTAGCGTCTGGGAGGGGAGTAATAAAACAGTGCCCAGTTAAAGTCCAGGTGAAGAAACTGCTTTAGACAAATTTGTAATGCACCGTACTTTGAATTAAGATCCTCTCCTTAACTCTCCATCTCTCTTGTTTAGGGAGACACATCTGCAGATCCCAGAAAATGTTGTTACATAGAAAAAGTCAGCTATGCTAATGTAAAGGAATGGGAAGCACACTGCCTTTGGATGCAGAGAGCCTCACTTCAAACATCAGCTCTGCCACTCACCAATTTTGTAAACACAAAGTCCTTTATCTCTGTGCATTCCAATTTTCTCATCTGACTAGAGGACTTTGCCCTGACTAGTGTACAGGGTTTAGTGACACTAAAATGAGTAATATATTATTAACTAAATTCCAAATTGCTACATAAAAGTAGGTGGTGGTGTTATTATCCCCACACCAGCTTTTCAGCGAATACGGTAGTCCCAGTCGCACTCGCCATTTAAGAGCAATGCCCATGAACTCCTGTGCCACACTCATGCTTGCCAAGATCTTAATGACCTCAGATATAATCTAACACATTTGCTACCTTGAGTCTACCTGGAGTCGGAATGGCTATTCTGTATGATACAGGTGAGTCAACTGTTTCTAGTTCCTCAGCAGCGATCAGGTACCTGCACTGTACTAAGCAACGGGAGGGAGAAGATGACATGGAAGAATTTAAAGTTACGGCCATTGCCTTCAAGGAACACATGTAGATGCTAAGAAAACAAACATGCAAATAAATATTGTAAGGCACATTAAGTACAGTAGAAATTCAGAGGAAGGAGGAAAATATAGGGTGAGATTAGGTAAGTATTGCATTATTGTCAGTTAATAGGAGAAATATTCTCCTTCATAGGAGAAATCCAAGAGCACTTTCTTGGAACTACAGTCTCTGGAGAAGTATTCCATAGGAGGTCAACTTTCCAAGCAAGCAGCTCTAGCCCAGGGCATCTCATTTTAACTTTCCACTTAGATGTGTCTCATTTCAATTCTGTCACCACCATACTGTCCCCCAGAGGTGGCCTGCTCTCACTTAAATGAATGGGCTGAGTAAGGATCAAAAATCACCTTTTACTAAATTTTTTCTTGATCTCTGAGAGAGCCTAGGACTTGAAAAACACCTTGCTTAATATTCAAAAAGAATATCAGGAAAATAAGTGCAGGGAAAATAATTTAACTATTGTGGGGGAGAGCCAGACACAAGCACCCCGATACCAAAGGGATGGCAAAATTGTAAGACACCTTCTGTGGAATCTCAGCTAGAGCACAGAGACATTGCTCATCTCCAGGGAATCTCAACTCAACTCTCAGAAAATGCTCTAGATACTGCAGATACGGTAAGATCACGGGACTTGCAGCAGAACCAGTGTGCATAAATGCTCAGCGCTTGCTTAGACTAGCATCGTAGTATCTGTTATTAAAACAGTTATTACCAGCTTATCCATACAGTAATTTTAAACTGAACTGTAAACATGGCTTTTAAAAGAAAGATTAAAAACACAAGGCAAACCCTCACAGTTTCGCCCAGTTTCAGCGTCCTCTTCCCAGTTACCACAACTACATAGTATGACAGGGACAGAGCAAATGTTTGCAGGAGAGCTGAGATGAATTAGCCTTCTCTCATGTCCTTGTGAGATTTGCAACTTGGGCTTTTCCAGTTGTTTGCTTTGGGATCCCTACATTCAATTTGGTAAATAGTAAAGCATATGCAGGTGTTAACCAGGTGTGTCCGTTTAATAGATGTGGCTGAATTCAGGAGAGAGAACTCCACCATTTCTTCATCATTGAAAAACTTTTCAATTCTAGGCCTTGGGCCTTGGTGCAGAGCTCAGAAACCTGTTGCAATTCCAATGAAACCTATCCCTAGTGTACATAATATAATAATATGTGCCTGGTTGGTGAATTTTTACCAGTTCAATTATTCAAGCAATCCTAAAAGGTATTTGTTATTTTTCTCAACACATATATAAGGAATTACGCTTTGAAGAATTTCACCTGCTCAAGTTGCTCAGCTAATGAGTGGTAGATTTAATACTCTATTTCAGGGATGTCTAACTCCAAAGTGAGAGGTCCCACTGCTTCTTGACTCTTAGGTTTGCCTGACACCAATACTTCCAGTCCAGAAGAAAAGGCACCTCTGTACCCTTCAGGGATGATCCCTCTCTCTGTACTTTTTTTTAAGTTTTTTGAAATTTTATTTTTTGTTACATACACTTCACAAACAGAAACTTTCTAACACCACACACAATTCCATAACCAAATGTTTCAATTTTATCAACACTTTTAACTATTTATACTGTCTTTCCTCCACAAAAGTGCAATCCAAGACATTTTGACAAAAAATCTTTACTAACAAGAATATATGTTTTAGCTGGTTTTAAAGATGCTCATCCATTATATTTTCTTTAAGTTATCTGGAATAATAAAAAAAAAGTCAACAGGACATGAAGATGAGCTGAGTTAGACAGCGTCTGGTTATAGAAACCAATACCCCTGTGGACTTTTTATCACTCCCCTTGTTTATCACATCTCCTTCAGGACAAAACCCTCCATCTCCTCCTCTCTTTCCTCAAAACAGAAATGAACAAATGAAAAGTTTCCCTTAACTCCACATCTTCCATAATCTTTATTTTCCTTTCACTCCTCCACCTCCCAGTTATACTTCACCCCATGTATTAGGATATCATCACCAGCAACGCAAGGACATCAATATCTTTTGCTGATCAACCCAAAGATCTTTCTTCTTTCCTCTCTATAGAGTCTGATACTTCACTCCCATCTTACGAAAACTCCTGCCTCTCATGGTTACCTGGTCCCAAACAGTCCTCTTACACACCCCACCCCCTCACTTTTCTGCACAAACGCCTTTGCTAATTCCTCTCAGAAAGTTATTGTGCTCTCCAGTGTTGTATAATTAGCTTTTGTCCCTCCTTCTCTATTGTCTTTGGCTAAATTAACTAACAGATCCCTTGACTTTGTTTTCTATTTACATGCTAATGACTTCCTGTCAAGGCTTGCCTCCTGAGTTATAGATAGACCTGTATTGCTAAGTGCCTGCATTGAACATCTCCCTACAGACAAGACCCGGAAACTCAGAGTCCAGAATGAAACCATTATCTTCCATTGTTCTTTATACCAATTACGTAACACTACCACCATTATTCTAGTCCCAAAATCAGAAACCAGAAATACTCTTCATTCTCCCTCAACCTACAACCAATTGGTCACAGAGTCCTGTTGATTTTGCTGTGCATTCTTCACTCAATTACTTCCCTTTTCTAAAACACTAAGTTAACTCCCAAGTACTTAGCAGATACGGTAACATGATATTTTTTAATTACATGAATAATAATGAGGAGGAGTAGAAGAGTATTTCTACTTTCCGTATTAATTCCCATCTCCTGCTTTCCTCTTTTGGCTGCAGCCATAGAAACATAGATTCTCCCAGGCACATAAGCACTTTCACACCTCAGAATTTTGCTCAGGCTCTGACCATCTCCTTTGTCTAACTCATTCCCTCATTCAACAAATATTTGTTGATTATCTAATATTTGCCAAGTTCTACTCAAGACACTAAGGATACAGCTGTGAACAACACAAAGATGCCTGAGGCTATGGAGCTTACCAGTAGCGTGGAAAAACAGCAGTAAGTGAGTGAGCAAACAGGGTAATTCCAGACAGTGATATGCTATGAAGGTAATCAACAGGGGTTGTTTTAGAGTTGCCCAGGAATTGTTGGTGGGCCGGATGCAGCATCAGCATAGACCCATTTAAGGAGGCAAGAGTGAATCTGAGACCCAAAATTTTAAAAAGATCTATCCCTAAAGCACTGAAGCAAGAAAAGGCATTCTAAGCAGAGGGAATGTCACGGATGAGTAGCCTGGAGTGGTATATTAATTTTTTATAGTTGCCGTAAAAATTACCAAAAACTTAGAGGTTTAAAACAATACAAATGTATTATTAACTTACAGTTCTGTAGGTCAGAAATCTGGGTCTGAATTAGGCTAAAATAAAGATGTCCACAAGGCTGCGTTCCTTTTTAGAAGTTCTAGGGGAAAATCCATTTCCTTGCCTTTTTGAGCTTCTACAGGTCACCTACATTCTCACAGCCTCTTCCTCCATCTTCAAAGGCAGCAACATAGCATCACTCTGAAACTACTTTTGGAGTCACATCTCTGTCTCTGACCACAGCCGGGAAGGGGTCTCTCCTCTTAAAGGCATGTGGGACTACACTGGGCCTACCTGGGTAATCCAGGGAAATTTTCTCAATCTCAAGACCCTTCAGCACATATGCAAAGTCCTATATGATACAAAAGGTAACACATTCACAGGTTTGGGGGATCAGGACATGGACATGTTTGAAAGGCCATTATTCCTTCTACCAAAGATAGGAATAAGCTTTGAGTGTGCAAGAGTAGAAAGAAAGCCATTATGGTTGCCCTGATATGACAGGGTTGGAGACAGGCCTGTCCTTAAAGTCTTACAGGTCATAGGGTGGAGTTTAGATTTGTTTCTCTGAACGCAATGAGAATCTAATGAGGAGGAAATTAAACAGAGGACTGACAGGCTCTCATGTACTGACTTTTCAAACAATCTGAACGGCTCATGAGAAATAAATTACAGCAAGGCAGTGATGGGAGTAAGGATATCAATTGGGAAGCACTTTTAGTGCAAATGAGAAATGATGGTATCTTGTACCAGGGAAGTACAGTGAAAACAGAAAGAAGAGGAGAGATTCAGGATATGTTTTAGAAATAAAAATATGAATTGTGAGAAGCTGGATAAAGAGAAATTGAGGACACTCCTCCCAGCTGAGTAGGTGACTGAGTGGACAAGGCCCTCGTGTTGCCCCTCTGACAAGCCAGCCCGCTCCTTCACGGAGGTAACTGCTACGCCCTGTATAGATCACTCTAACATCACACTATGTTCACTTTTCTCTTGCTCTGTTTTGCTTTATTCAGATTCAGATTTAAGGGAAAACATTTGAGAAATTGCATGAATTTCAGTGACTGATATTTTCCGCCAGTCTGTAGAAGATACAAGTTTAAACAATAGTTAGAGGATTGAGCATAAGCATACATTGACAGTAATTCTGCACTGTATTCAAAGCAGGTTCATGTTGGTAGACCAAACAGTGAATTACATTAATGGCAGTCAGATTTTGGAAAACTATAACACCTTCACATATTTTTAAGATGACTTCTAAAATATTTTAGAATTACCCTAAATTTAAATAGCTGTAAAAGTTATAAATTCCACTATATTATCAATATTTATATTTTCAAATAAAACTCATATAAGAGCTTCTAAATATATGTAATAGAATTTTAATACCAAAGTGATTATATACCCAATAACATCTAAATAAAATGCATGCACAAACTCTTCATTAACAATTGAAAATGTTATATTGCTTCTTTCTTTTCTTAAAATTATATTTCCATTCAAATTCTTCTACAGAATTTAACATAATATATTTTTCTTTAAAAGTCTTTTATTGCTCATCCAAAAAGTCTACAACAAAAACATGTTGAAATGGAAATATTTTCAATTTCCTCTGACCATATTGCTCTAAACGTTGAAAGTTATTTTTGTCTGGATTGAGTTGTAACTACAATTACTAATAATGCATATTTGATTAAAACAACTTACATATAATTTAAAAGATTTTTAATATAAAAAGCAAACATTTTGGAACTGAATTTCTTAATAAAATGACTGAGATCAGATCTATAAAATACTTTGATTAAAAGAGGCTTCTCGGGCATCAATAAAAAGGAATACTCCTGCCCTGGCCTGGTGGCTCCCTAAGCTGGAGCATCGTCCCATCGACCAAAATGCTGCAGGCTTGATCCCTGGTCAGGGTTCATACAAGAGGCAACCAATCGATGTTTCTCTCACATCGATGTTTCTCTCTCTCTCTCTCACTCTCTCTCAATCTCTCTCTTCCCCTACCTCCTTCCCTTTGTCTCTCTCTAAAATCAATAAACATATCTTCAAATGAGGATTTAAAAAAAAAGAAATATTCCTTTCCTTAATGCACTAGAGGCTTTCATTATATATATATACACACATACATATTATTATATATGTATGTAATACATATATTATATATGTATGTATATAGTGTATGTTATATACACATATATATTATATGCATGTATATATATACACACATGCATATAAATAAATATTTTCTTTCTTTGTAGTGTCTTTATCTGGTTTTGGAATTAGAATAATGGTGGCCTTATAAAATGAGCTTGGGAGTCTTCCCTCCGCTGGAAGATTTTGGAACACTTAGAAAAGTAGAAGTGTCAGTTCTTCTTTGAATGTTTGATAAAATTCACCTGTAAAGCCATCCAGTCCAGGAAATTTTTTTGCTGAGAGTTTTCTTTTTTTAAAATTACTGCTTCATTTCATTAGTTGTAATTGATCCATACAGATTTTCTGTTTCTTCCTAATGCAGTTTTGGAGGATTGTATGTTCTAGGAATTTATCTCTTTCTTCCAGGTTGGTCAATTTGTTGGCATACAGTTGTTCATAATATTCTTTTACAATCCTTTGTATTTCTGTTGTATCGGTTGTTACTTCTCCTCTTTCATTTCTGATTTTATTTATTTGGGTCCTCTCTCTTTTTTTCTTGATGAGTCTGGTTAAAGGTTTGTCAATCTTGTTTATATTTTCAAATAACCAGCTCTAGGTTTCATCGATCTTTTGGATTGTTTTTTTAGACTCTATTTCATTTATTCCTGCTCTGATCTTTATTAGTTCATTCCTTCTCACTTTAGGCTTTATTTGTTACTATTTTCTAGATCCTTTATGTGGAAAGTTAGATTGTTTGAGATTTTTCTTATTTCTTTTGTTAGAAGTGGGATATTTATTTATTTAATCTTTATTGTATTTTTTCCTTTACCATTTAGCCCCGTTATACCCCCCAGCCCCCAGAAATCACTGCACTGTTGTCCTGTCCATGAGTCCTTTTTCCCTTTTGCTCAATCCCTCCACTCCCTAAGCTCTACCTTCTACTAGCTGTTACCCTGCTCTCCATCTATGAGTCTGTCCCCATTTTCCTTGTTAGTTCAGCTTGTTCATTAGATTCCACATACGAGTGAAATCATATGGTATTTGTCTTTCTCTGACTGGCTTATTTCACTTGGCATAATGTTCTGAGTTAGATCTGTAAGGCTGGGAATTTCCCTCTTAGGATTGCTGTCCCTGTGTCCCATAGATTTAGAGTTGTGTTCTCATTTTCATTTGTTTCAGGATATCTTTTGATTTCTTCCTAGATATCATTATTAACCTATTCATTGTTTAGTGACATGTAATTTAGCTTCCACATCTTCCTGTGTTTTTCAGGGGTTTTTTTTCTGTAATTGATTTCTAGTTTCATACCAATGTGGTCTGAGAAGATGCTTGATATGATTTCAATCTTAAATTTATGGAGACTTGTTTTGTGTCCTAACAGATGGTCTACCCTAGAAAATGGTCCATGAGTACTTGAAAAGAATGTATATTCTGCTGCTTTGGGGTGAAATATTCTGAAGATATCAATTAAATCCATCTGATCTAGTGTGTCATTTAAGGCTGATGTTTCCTTTTGATATTTTTGTCTGGACAACCTAAACATTGATGTCAATGGGATGCTAAAAATCTCCTGCTATAATTGTGTTACTGTTGATCTCTCCTTTTGTGTCCATTAAGATTTGTTTTCTATATTTAGGTGCTCCTATATTGTGTGCATAAATGTTTACAAGGGTTATATCCTCATGTTCGATTGCTCCCTTTTTCATTATGTAGTGTCCTTCTTTGTCTCTTATTATAGCCCTTGTTCTAAAGTCTATTTTGTCAGATATAAGAATTGCTACCTGAGCTTTATTTTCATTTCTATTTGAATGAAATATTTTTTTCCATCTCTTTATTTTTAGTCTGTGTATATCTTTCATTTTGAGGTGGGTCTCTTGTAGATAGCATATATATGTATATATAATGTCTTATATATTATATGTAATATATATAATAGTATATATATTACATATATATATGGGTCTTGCTTTCTTGTCCATTCAGTTACCTTATGCCTTTTGATTGGAGCATTTAAGCCATTTACATTTAAAGTTATTATTACTAGGTCCATATTAACATCATACTATATTTATATGTCTGTTTCCTCTACCAGATTAAAAGCTCTCTGATATTGGGGACACTATTTTGTTGTTTATATTTGTGCAAAAGTTTTTTGTTGAATTCATATTGTTTGATAAAATCAGGAAAATTTGAAGATTGAATGGCCATGAGAGAAGTAGCAGTGATCATAAATAAAAATGATTCAAAGATGTCGACCCCAGAGGATTAGGAAAATGATGGTCTCAGTGAAAGAAATCTCTAAGCAAGGAAGAGAAACTGATTAACAGAGCAGAAGAGAGAATAACTGAGTAGGTACATCTCTGCACCTATATTACACTAAATGGCATAACCACACTTTTTGAACAGAAAAATATATCATATTGTGAATAAACTATCTTTCTGGACAAATGCTAATGTGAAAATAATAATAAGGGCTAGAATGTATTAGGTATTTACTGTGTGCCAAATACTCTGTAAGCACTTTTTATATATTAATTATCATAATATTCAAATCAATGGTATGGAATATGTATTATTGTCTTATCTGTTTTACAGATGAAAAAAGGAAATTTAGGCTCATAGAAGCTAAATAACTTGTACAAAGCCATATGTCAATAATAACTAGATCCAGCTTTGGAACTCTAGCTGCACGGTTGTTCCTGTTACCATGGAGTTGAAGTTCCAAGATATTATATGATGTCTCCCTGCAAACTATGAATAAAAGCTACCTCTATCTGAATATTTGTACTAAAAATACACCTCCCTCATTTAGGCAGGATTAGAAATATTTTCTTTTTGTATTAAAATTTTTAATGACTTTAAGTATGAGCTCTCATTTTTAACTTGGATATTTACATTTTATGTCTTCTTGTTAGAAAAGATTACAATTTTACATTTTAAAATATTGTCTTATCTTCTAAAGCAATCAGCAGTCACATTAGAAGTTATGGACAGTCCTCTGAGCCATAATCATGGATGACCTGACAAGTTCTGCTGGCTTGTGCAGCACCCTGCTGTTTATATACTGTTAGGGCGCACACATACTCTGAGACTCACAGTAACGCAACAAAATAATATGGGCAGGATGATCATTCCCATTGCATATTGGGCTTTAGAGAAGTTAAGTGATTTTTCAGAAGCCACACAATGCAAACAACAGTCTCTAATATAGGTTTCCAAGTCCTAGCATTCCATCCACTGTACCTCATGATAATTAAACTGTAATGCAAGTTTTACTAAGAAGGTAGCATTAAGAGGGTTTGCAGACTGGGAATCTAACACAGCACGGTGACTACAGTTAATAACAATGTATTGTAGACTTGAAATTTGCTAAGAAAGTAGGTATTAAGTGTTCTCACAAGAAAAAAATAAATGAAAAATGGTAACTATGTGAGGTGACGAGTTTGTTAATTAACTTGATTGTAGTTATCATTTTACAATGTATATATATATTAAATCATGTTGTACACCTTAAATACGTACAATTTTATATATCAATTATAGTTCAATAAAGCTGGAAAAAAGCAATAATAACAATGATGATGATGATGATGATGATGATGATGATGATAGAGCCTGTGTAATTGTAGTGGTTATGAGTACAGGTTATGAAGCCAGACTAACAAGGTCCAAGTCCTGGCCCCACCACTTGCCAGCTGGGTGACCATAAAAAAATTGCATATCTTCTCTACAGCTCACTTTTATCATCTGTGAAATGAGAATAAAACTATTATCTAACTCACTGGGTTGTCTGTTATGAGCATTAAATGTGTTAATATTTGTAAAGCTCTTAAGACAGTATCTGGCATAAAGTACTGATTAAATAAAAATAATCAACTGTGTTAGTGCTTATTTTAAAAAACATGTAATGTGTCATCAATATAAAATTTAACTATTAAAATTTAAAGATTGAAACCCAAAAAAACCACAGGAAGTTTAGTTATCCACCACTGTATTCTCCACTCATTCCCTCCTTGATTTTTTTCTTTTATATTATACTTCTTATGGCATGCTTTACATAGAGCAAAACTCACCTTTTTGGTCATACAGTTCCTTTGAGTTTTGACAAATGTATACAATCACGTGACCACCATTACAATCTAGAGAATATTTTCTCACCCCCCAAATTTTCTCCATTTGCAGTCAATCTGCCATCCCCACCACTGGTACCCTTGATCTGATGTCTATCCCTATAGCTTTGCCTTTCCAGAATGTTACATAAATGGAATCACAAAGTATGTAGCTTTTGTCTGGTTCTGAGACCCATCCTGGCTATTGCAGTATCAGCAGTTCATTCCCTTTTAAAAAAGAATTTTATGTTTACATGGTTATTTTCTTCCCTTATTCTTAGCCATTAATCCATTATTTGTTTATTAAGCCTAACAAATCCTGAACCATGGATGACTGTGTGTATTGGAATAGACTGTTCTCTGTAGCTAAAATGAAAGTCCATGAGTCAGGATTTCCCAGAGGGAAACTTTTTAGATGGCAGGACTAGGTACAGACTACAAAGGGGAAATTGTCCAGAAAGTCAGTGACATCAAAGGCCATTTCTACCAAATGAGCTTGCTATGCTCTATATACTGTTTTAAAAAAATTAAAGGCCTAAGAGTCTCAAGTTGTTTCTCAACAAAATAAGGAGTCATTCAGCCCATCAGACACTGAGTTCCTACATTGTTTAATTGACAATTATGTGGTGGCCAGAAGCCTGGGAAATGTGGCCTTGGTATGGAGAGGGCAGTAGAGGGCAAGGAAATCAAAGTGACATATTTTAACACATTTCCCAAGTCCATCAGTGTTTTAATATTTTAAATTTTTCTGTGATTGAGGCAAACTACTACTTTAACTCCCTCATAACTTCAGTTATGTTTTGCAGATATTCTGTCTTTGAAAGGAAATGCAAGAACTTTTTGTAAACTGGCTTTTGAAAAAGAATAACATTTTATATAAACCTGCCATTTTATGTGTTATTTATGTTTTAGATTGTTTTACATTTCATATTTGAAATGTAAAATTATACCAGTTATCAATATGTCACAAGCATCCAATACCAATTTTTTAAAATGCATTTTAGACAATCTATGACTAATAAAAAGATCTGTGTCTGTCTCTCTCTCCCCAGTGCAGATATATCATATGGGAAATGTCTGGTCATGGTCAAGTCTTAATTAATTCTGAAAAGCAGAAACTTCTGCATATAGCTCCTACTCTCACAATTCCTTATCTGTACTTCATGTTAGCTTATAAGAAGCTAACATGACATTATTGATTGAAAATATATGATTCACTTGGATTATAATTTTTATTTAAATATATTCAAGTAATCAATGAGTTCACTTTGGGTATAAATATACAAATATGAATTAAGATAAGCTCTTAAGTGAAGTCTTAAGCGTTAAAATTAGTCATTATGTAGCCAAGTCTTTGAATGTTCTAAACATCACAAGGACCCAGTGGCTCATTGATTATACTGCTTAAAAGTCAGGAACATTATATTTAGCTCATACTGTCCTAATTACTATGTAATTAAAACATGTAGATATTTAAACACAGAAACACATACATACAGAAAGTTAGTGAGAGAGCAACTTAATTTTGAGTATGTTCTTAAGTTACTGCATCCACAATAACCTGAGTCCTCTTTGACACCGAGGATAAGAAAATCAAATTCTCCTGTGACCCTTTACTAGACAGATGGGTTATTATTCCTACTATAAATAAAATATTATGTAGTTTTCCTAGTTGAAAAGTATATTATTTTAATGTTTTATGTAAGTATGTGGGTGATATCATTTCATGTGATTTGGGGAACCACATGGATCTTATTTTCTTGTTTTACAGACACTTTTGTTTCTTCTGGAATAATTGCACTGATAAGATATTATTGGATGACTTAAACAGTATAAATGAGCCTTGTCTTCCTTTTCAGCATCATATCCACTTGTATGATTTTAGAAGGAGAAGAATCTGGAAAATTGTTCCTGGAACATCTAAACTCTCTTTTCCATAAATATAATATATAGCTAAAACAACGAAGGGGCACTTAGAACATTTGGCAATTTTCTCCCTTTTAACCTAACTAAAATTAAATTTATACACACTTATTTATAATTCATGTCATGTAGTTAATGTCTAAGGCCCATTACTGGGCTATAGAAGCCACATCGTATTTAACTTACTAAATGTATTCTAGATTCTGTTCAATTTTTGAGTATGTTAAGAACTTTCCAAATTACTTCAATTATTTGGAACATGGAAATGATCAGTAACAGGAAAAATTAAGATACTGGGCTCCTAAGGCATGAGCATCAGCCACTACTCCCTCATTTCAAATGTGCCTTGCTCATCTCAATGTGTCCTTCCTATCTACTTACGGAAGAGGGGGTTCTAGTTTCAAAAGTCATATGCAATTTAATATAATACACATTTGTTGAGAGACAACTTTGAGGATGCAAATATATGTAGGGCATAATCCTGGCCCTCCAATGGCTTATCTGGTTTGGTGGTCAGAGACACAAGCACTGATATCTATAATCCACATACTACTGGAATGAGTTATACAAGTACACAGAGCAATAGAAAAAAAGGGTAGGAAGAACACGATTCTAGAAACCATTTATGGAGGTGGTGAAATTGAAGCAGATCTTCTAAGAATGAATGACATTCCATTCTCAGAGTGGCTGAAGGGGGCTTAGGGAAGACACAGAAAGAACATTCAAGTGACAAAGAAATTGTTAGTAGCCCAGCACAGTTAAATCATAGGCCATTCAACAGTACAAAGAGGTGGAGGGAAGGGGCAATACTTTAAAAAAAGCATGAAGTATTTACAGTAAAGCAAATGGGAAGAAGGGCCAGAAAATTTTTTAAATTTTATTGTTGTCCAAGTACAGATCTCTGCCTTTTCCCTCAACCTCAGCCCAACCCCCAGCCCTCCCCACCTCCCTCCCATTTCCACTCCCCTCCCCTGTTATTCTCCATGTGTCCTTTATAATTGTTCCTACAAACCCTTCACCCTTTCCCCTGAAATTCCCTCCCCTCTCCCCTCTGGTCAATATCAGCCTGTTCTCAATTTCAGTGTCTTTGGTTATATTTTGCTTATTTGTTTGTTTTGCTGATTAGGTTCCTGTTAAAGGTGAGATCATATGGTATTTGTGTTTCACCGCCTGGCTCATTTTGCTCAGCATAATGCTCTCCAGTTCTATCCATGCTGTCGCAAAGGGTAGGAGCTCCTTCTTTCTTTCTGCTGCATAGAAAGCTAGCTGCAATAAATTCATTACGGAACATGTATAAAGGACCCATGGAGAAAGCCAACCAGGGTGGGGGGGTGTAAGACTGAATGTAGGAGGTGGGGGTGGGAAGGGGGGGAGTGTGGCGGGAGGAAAATGGGGACAACTGTAGTTGAACAAAAATTTTTAAAAAGACCATTGAAGAAGACACTTGAAAAAAATAAATAAATTCCAACCTTAATAATACCTTCCTCCTTTAATGATATACTGAGTATTTCAAGAAAATACCTATGACAAAGTAGTTTATTTCAAGGTAGTATAATTTTTTTATGGTCTCACCAAACTAATAAACTACTAAACTGGATTCTCCAGAATGCTCTGTCATTAGAGAGGCACAGAAAGACATCAATAAAAAATATCTCCACATCTTTACCCATGTCGCAAAAAGTCATTTCTGATACTCTGCATGGTTTTGTTTCTTGTAGAACCACACCCATATCTTTGCTTCCAAAAGAAGACATAACTCAAGAAAAAATGTGCATGAATCAGTAACCATACATAGATTTGAATTCTGTTTTTCACATAGCAACCTCATCTCATTTCCTCAGCTCTCTCCAAAGTGGTTTTTCGGTAGCCTGAGTCAACATTGCAGAGAGAATTGGGAAACACACATCTGTATGCCTCTCTCTTATCTAACTCTGTGTGTGTAAGAAGCCCTATAAAGTATTCAGAAAGATAAATGCAGTTCGAAATCCCAAGTCCTGAAGAAAGAGAACGAATAGTTAGTGTAATCAAAGTAATTTTAGCTTTTAAAAAAGGAAACTACCAAGAACCAACTTGAGTCACTGAGAACCTGCAGTGTGATCACTCTGAAGGAACTCTCATGCAGAATATTATCTCTGGCTGTGCGAGGGCCCTGGGAGTCAGCCTCTGACTAACCACTTGAACTGAGAAGCCCATCAGCAGAGCCCAATTCCTTGTTGGCAAAATCAGACAGTGAAAGTCCGTTCACATTTCCAAGCATTGTTACTCATAACAATTCATGAATGAGTTCTATCAATTATAAAAATTAATAAAATATAGTATTCATATCACTATTACCTCATTTACAGGATGATTAAATACAAATAGACTTTTTGAAAAGAGCTCTACTTATTCTTTGCTTAAGAGTGAATATGTGGAATCCTGAAGTTATTTTTAGCCATTAAAAGTGTATTTTCAGTTGGTAAAAGGACAAGGCAAGTGAGCAATGCACTGTTCTTTGATTTGGCAGGGGTCCCTTCAGACTGCCTACACTCAGAAAGAACTTCCAACTAGGGTATTATTTAACAGGATGAGCTAAAAGAACAGGAGTTCGGAACGAAAGGGTGAGAAAGTATAATGAAGGAGATAATCTGATATCCTCCTGGGGAAAAAAACTTTCCATTTGCTTAGAACTACAAAATATACAGAATCAAAATATTCTTTTTTTCTTTTACCATTTATGATTATGAGGGCTTCATACATAACTACTTACTATAAAAGATCTTATTTGATTGAATAGAGGAAATATGAAAAAAATTCCAGAAAGACATATGTCGTACCCTAAGTCATTGTTTTGAAACTTCAGAGGACTTTCACAACACTGCATGAAATTTTCTCAACTGCACTGTAGGATAAAAACTTCATTTTATAGATAATTACCTTTAGTTCAGTGGGATTAAGTGGCACACAAAAACTCCACAGCCAGTAAGTAAATCACTCAGGACTCAAACTCAGATCTGCCTTCCAGTTCTTCCTGTGCTTCAGAGGCAGATCTAAGCACTCCTCCATGCTCTAACACCTTCTTTCAGGGGCTTGGGGTGAGAAAGAGTCTGTGAAGATTTGCCCTTGTCCTGTGAAGATTTTCCTTGGGGCATATTTTTTCATATATTTTAACCATAGTAAAATACAGCAACAGATAGATATCAGATGCAAATATAATATTCCTGCTGTTTTCTATCTAGCCATACATTAAAGAAATATGCAAAAATGTAAAAAATTTATTATTAATTTTTTCTTAGTATATATATTTATTTTCATAAAATACATTATTTATATTAACACAATACAGTCATATTATTGTTATTTGAAATTCATTAATAACTTTTAAATTTTTTTTCTGTTTTAATTTCTAAAATGATAAATATCAATAGGCATAATCTACCAAATGTTATTAGGAGTCCTCAATATTTATAAAAATGCAGAGTTTCTGAGACCAAACCAGAACTTTGAGAAACACTGTTCCGTACCATCATCTACATCATATATACATACATGTGTATATGTGTGTGTGTATATATGCATATATATATATAAAATGAGGTCTCATAGCAGTTAATGGAATGACCTGTATTATTTTAAAGATCTGAGCTTAGAAAGTCACTGGGAAAAAGACACGTAAGCGAGGAGAGCTTCACTCTAAATGTTGCTGTCAACCCTGCCAATCTCATGGATGAGAAAAACTGCGTGAAGATGGACCTTGAACAGAGCTCAAGAAAACAAATCCAAATCAAAGTCACAGATGCTTCCAGCTTGTTTCCTCACTCCATTATATCTATCAGTAATTCCAGCCCCATTAAGTGCCAGCATGGAAACCAAAAAGAGAAACTAAAAAGTAAAGGACTAAATATATGCAAGCAAAAGGCAGAGAAAGAACAGGACAATACACAAGAAAACAGAGGAGGGTTTAAACAGAGAGTTCTTCAGACTGCCATATTTCTATTAACAAATCACACAAATAATAAATTAATAGAGTCAAAATTTATGTGTTAATAGATGGAGGTTAAAAATGTAAAAAATCTAAACACAATAAATTAAAAGAAACTCACAAATAAGCAGATTGTATTGGAACCATGGCATGCCAGAAACATAGTATTATACAAGAAGCACAAGAAAAAAAATAAGGCAAATTACTGTGAAAGAAAAAATAAGCTAAGAGCTAATTTCTCAACAAAAACAATAGAAAACAGCAGACAGTGTAAGTCACTTTAAGGATATACTTTAGGAAGAAAGCAAAAGTTACCTCAGAAAAAATATCTGAGGTGCAAGCAAAGAAAAATGGTGTACATATAGGTAAATCTGAATTATCAGTGATCATATAAAACAACTTCTAAAAATTCCAGGGGGTTAATAAATATAATGTAAAACTAAAAGTATACATACAGTTGACCCTTGAACATCACAGGTTTGACTTGTCTGTGCCAGTGCACTTATACATGGAGTTTAGATTTTAGATTCACAGTTGGGAATCTGCATATATAGAGGACCAACTTAAGTTATATGCAGATTTTTGAACACAGGAGGGGCTCACTGTCCCTTACCCCCACATTGTTCAGGGTCAACTGTACTCTACATTATATACTACATAGAATACCTATACATATTCTATGTATTATATACTACATATAACATATTCTATGTGTTATACAGCATAAACACATATACATGACATATATAATGTTATATTGTATTCTATGTATAATATGTAATATAAACACACACATAGGGTTTTGGGAGTAAAACATTTCAAGCTCCTGTTTTAGTCAGTAAGAGGTTGAAGATATTAATTTTAGACAATTTTAATAGTTGTGTGAAAATATAACATAATAATAAAAAGAATAGAAATTAAATGCATAAAATAAAATCTAGTTGGGGGAGATGAAAATAGAATGTGAACAAAAAATCTACTAACCACCTCCCTGAAAAAGGAAGGAGAAAAGAGAAAAAGTAAGATAAATAAAAAGACTAGTGGGTTATATATCTGATAAGGGGTTAATATCCAAAAGTTATTTTTAAAAAACTATAAAATTCAATACCAAAATACAAATAATCTGATTAAAAATGGCAAAGGACTTAATAGACCTCCAAAGAGGACACACAGATGGCTGATAGACATGAAAAGGGGCTTGATGTCACTAATCATCAGAGAAATGCAAATTGAAACCACAATGAGATAATCACCTCACGTCTGTCAGAATGACAGTCATGGATAAATCAACAAACAAGTGTTGGCGAGGATGTGGAATGAAGGGAACCCTGGTGCACTGTTGGTGGGAACGCAGACTGGTGCAGTCACTGTGGAAAACAGTATGGAGTTACCTCAAAATAAATAAAAATGAAACTGCCTTATGACCCAGCAATTTCACTTTTGGGAATTTATCCAGAATACTAATTCAAAAGAATATAAGCACCTCTATGTTAATTACAGCATTAATTACAATAGCCAAGTTTGGGAAGCAGCCCAAGTGTCTATCAGTGAATGAGTGGATAAAAAAGCTATGGAACAAGTACACAATGGAATACCACTTGGCTGTTAAAAATAAAAAAAGAAAAAGGAAACCTTACCCTTTGCAACAGCAAAGATGGCCCTGGAGAGCATTATGCAAACTGAAGTAAGCCAATCAGGGAAATACAAGTACCATATGAATTCACTCATATGTGGAATCTAATGAACAAAGAAACAAAATAGAGACAGATTCATAAATAGAGAGCAGGCTGACAGCTGCTGGGGTGGGTAGTTTAGGGGGCTGGATGAAAGGGAATGGAAGGATTAAGCAAAAAGAGAGAGAGACAGGGACAGAGAGAGAGAGAGGAGAGAGAGAGAGAGAGAACTCATGGACAAGAACAGTGTGGTGATTGCTGGGATGAGGGGGAGAAGGGAGGTGGAAGAGGGTATAGGGAGGTTATTTGGTGATGGATGGAGACCTGACTTGGGTAGTGAACACACAATACAGTGTACAGATGACGTGCTATGGAATTATGCACCTGAAACCTATATAATTTTGTTAACCAGTGTCACCTCAATAAATTCAATAAAAGAAATTAAAAAGATGAGATGCAATTTTAAAAATTAAGACACAGTAAATGTAAATAAAGTGAATTATGCAATTAAAATACATGATTGTGCTTGGCTTGTGTGGCTCAGTGGATTGAGTACTGGCCTGAAAACCAAAGGTTCACCAGTTTGATTCCCAGTCAGGGCACATGCCTGGGTTGCAGGCCAGGCCCCTGGTTGGGGGCACATGAGAGGCAACTACACATTGATGTTTCTCTCCCTCTCTTTCTCACTCCTTTCCCTTCTCTCTAAAAATAAATAAACAAAATCTTTTTTTAAAAGACATACTATATTTTTCAGACTATAAAATGCACCTTTTCCTCCCAAATTTGGGAGGAAAATGGGGGTGCATCTTATAGTCTGAATGTAGCTTACCTGGCTCACTGGGGGTGGGGGGGCTGGCAATGGAGCAGGGTTTTTTCCCTATTTTCTTCCTCTGAAACCTAGATGCATCTTATGGTCCGGTGCATCTTATAGTCCAAAATACGGTAGATTGTTAGACTAGGTATTTAAAACAAA
This sequence comes from Desmodus rotundus, assembly GCF_022682495.2. Lineage (NCBI taxonomy): Eukaryota > Metazoa > Chordata > Mammalia > Chiroptera > Phyllostomidae > Desmodus > Desmodus rotundus. Next base: position 172,588,143 of record NC_071388.1, read on the forward strand.
TAGGATTTGGAATGAATGGAAAAGAAAGATGAGGAGAATAAGTGCAGGGAAAGTGTGGAGGATAAAATAACTTTTACTTACTCAAGAGCCAATAAGTAAACCGGCCAGAATAGGCAGAGGTTTTATGCTCAGAAGCCACAGAAATTAATATCTCCAGTTTTAGAATTCATGTAGTAGAGAAGTGAGAGCTACTGAGTAAAACAAAGAAATGATGAGAGTACTATAGTACATTATAAACAGGTAGGGTAAATTGAAAGAAATAAGTTATAATCTGAGAGTCCATCACTCACTTTGAGAAAGATGATACATTTACTGTGGGCATGATGAACCTGAGAATCATCATTAAAATCATTACCTTTGTTGGAAAATTCAGACAGAAAGTAGAAATGAAGATGAAGGGAAGAGAAAGAGGGATCAGAGACATGAAGCTCATTTTCTACAGATCAATTTTAATCATTCATATTTCACTGCTTGTTACATAAGTATACAAATATTTAAATGAAATTATTTATCATTCAAACCCTTTTGCTTACAGCTCAATGTTTCAAGAATAATATTATTACTGACACATTCCAAGTCTCATCTCTGCTAATTGTTTTTCTCTAACATGAAAATTCATTAATATGCTGTGAATTAAAACTCAAGTTCAGTAACCTCCCACCAGTACAGAATTTGAATTTGAAATAGAGTATCTTGAAGTATACATTGGAGACAAGAGAAAGGATGAGTCCTTCAAACATACATACAAGTGAAGGAACTATAGTAAGGATATATCATGTCCATAATATAATTGTCCTGTCTTATTTCTTTGCACCCTCCCAAATCTAAAAGTGGCATTGCTTTCAAGTTCTAACCAAAAAAACATAGAATGAACTTAAGTACAATGTAGTCAAGAACCAAACACCAGAACTCTAACTTACAATCAACACACCCATCCCATAAATACAGGAGAAACTCCGGTGGCGTGGTAGAATTACAGGGAGCGGACCAGTATTTGCTTTGGCAAATGTGGAGCCTGTGCAAATAGGAACACAGCTGTATGCTGAGTATTTTAGTGTTTGTAAAACTGCTGAATCAGACATAAAATAATATCCAAATTTGCAATGTATCAGCAACTTTAGAGAACAGAGTGCCATTCTGAGGGGTTTTTTTTTTTTTTACATTTTTATAGAATAAATTACTTTATTAAGCATTTCTGTCACCATGTCAGTTGTAACATAAAACTTCCATCTTCTGTATTGAAGGCCACATCTTACTGACATGACTACAATTCTTGTTTCGATTTAGATATTTTCCTATTTTCCACAAATATTGCACAGGCAAACTCCAGAAAGCTAATGACTCTTCAGAGTAAAAGAAATTGAAATGGGTGAATAATTAGCTATGAATGTGTGAGAATCTCAACAAAGGTGAAATATTTTATATTGAAATTTTGAAAAGCAATGCTGGACAATTATTGAGAATAAAATTGGAGAAGTCAGTCCTTGACTATCCCTGTCTAAAAAGAAAGCATTTCACCTTCTCCAATTTAGAAGTTTGTTATGCCTCTTTAGCATTTCAAATTCAAAAACGAAGTACCAAATAGGGCCTCACTCAGAGATGTTTGCTAGATAAATAATGACAGGACGCTCCTTTAGGGACTTACTTGTCCCACTCTTAGAAATTTTTAGGACTTCTTTCTGGACTAATTAATCACAACATTCTACAGCCTATCTTGTCTCTAAATTATGTGTTCATGTGTGTCTAACTTCCCGACTGATGCAGAGTTTTACACCTATTTGTGTTTCAGCAATTGGTGTTGAACTGACTTAGACTTACTTTCAAACAATCAAATCCATTTCATATTTAAACTTTAATCTCAGCACACTAGGATATTTTCCTTCTTCAATTCATTTTCCCTTTAGGTTTCCTCTCCCAATACTATTAAAAAATGAGCGTTCTACAAAGACTACAAATAGGTTTCATTGTGTGGGCTGACTTTTGATTGACTTGTAGGGACTGCCAAGTCATTTGCCAGCTGGTTCTGTGTTAGATTCTGCTCTAGGGACTAGAGCATTTTACTGGAAGGAACTTGAGGACAAATCTATGCACTGAACAGGAAAGAGTGTGGTGCTGGATTCATTATGTCTGCAATTAGCTTAGAATGGTGGGACATAAAGTGGTAGAATGCTTGCCATTTATTTGCAACCAATCCCAGGCCTCAGAATCTACTGGTAGATCTTAAAGTCTTACTCCATAAAACTCAACTATATAAAGTCACCACATGTCTTTCTGCAGAATTCTCCATTCTCCGCAGTTTGTCATACCTTTAAAAGGGGAAATAGAACCCTAACAACAGAGACATTTCATCTTTGCCTCATTTAAGGATCTGCCACCGAACTTTATATTGAGGCATATATAAAGAAGCAAAGAAATACAATTCCCCCTCACAGAAACATGGATATCCCTGCCCTAAAGACATAACTTTTTCTGTTCCTTATTTGTTAGCCCAAAGAGAAGAAAGATCTTTTAAAAACCTAACATGTCTGAATTAAGGAAAGAACTATTATTTTGTGTTTACTTTATACCAGTCACCATGCTAACTACTTTATATGGATTATTTTATTTAGCACAGACAATTCTGGAAGAAGGGAACTGTTATCATCTTTAGTATCATCATCCCTAATTAAGAGCTAACAAAATTGAGGTTTGTAGACATTAAGTGATATGCTTAGAGCTTCAGTGCTGATAAGTAGTGAAACAAAGAAGGAAAGAGAGAGAAGAAGAAAAGAAGAGAAAGAAAGAAAGAAAGAAAGAAAGAAAGAAAGAAAGAAAGAAAGAAAGAAAGAAAGAAAGAAAGAAAGAAAGAAAGAAGAAAGAAGAAAGAAGAGAGAAAGAAAGAAAGAAAGAAAGAAAGAAAGAAAGAAAGAAAGAAAGAAAGAAAGAAAGAGAAAGAAAGAAAGAGAGGGAGAGAGAAAGAAAGAAAGAAAGAAAGAAAGAAAGAGAGGGAGAGAGAGAGAGAGGAAAGAATAAAAAATAGGAAATCGAATTCCCCTGTCCTTAATTACAAAGGGAGCTTACTTCTTTCAGTGAGACAATGGGCCACCTTTAGTTTCTAGTAAAATAGTTGAACTGAATGTTAATGCACAGAAATAACACAGTTTGCATTTGGCCTTGGATTAGAGTTCTGTGTCCATGCCATAATTGCTACCTAACTGTGTCTCTATGAGACACTCCTCCCTTGTCTGTAAAATGGAGATAATGCTCACTAAATGTTGAGATAATGATTAGTAAAATAATTGCATGTAGCCAATAGTAGATGTCAATAATTGTTTATTGTCTGCCCTCATATTTTAATTTCTTATAATTCTTCTAAGTAAGATCTTTAAAGTTTAAAAAAAGAACTATAATTAGAGAAGCAAAAGTAATGAAGATTGTTTGGTTAATTATAAGTTTGTGTAACATACTAGAATCAAAATATCACATTTATTAGAAAAAGTGGTGGAGATTGTAAGTAATTATAATACTGCACCAAAATCCTTATTTCCTAAAATGAACCATTGAAAGTAGAAAAGCAGTTACTCTACCACTTACTATGAATAGAAGTTGGGGCGGGATAGACATGTGAGTGAACATGATGGGTTCCTGACATGGGTGGACAGGAATATGAAACTACAGAGAAAGAGCTGGCTCAAGTGAGCTGAGGGCCCACTGGTAGATTCCAGAAGAAGGACAAGTGGTTAGAAATATGTCAAAGTCAGGGAGGTAATTCTAAACACAAAAACAGATGACAAGAGCAAGAATGTCCAACCTTGAACCACATTCCTGAAAGGTGCTTCAGGGGAGTAAATTCCACAAAGGAGTACAGGTACGGAGTCACAGACCCAATTCCACTGCCCTGGTCTGGTACGGCACTCTGAGGCCTGCAAGGGCGCTGCTCCCAGGTTGGACGCAGTGCTTTCACGTTGGGCATGTGTGCCCTCCAGGCCTGTATGTGGGAGCAGCACCTGCCTATGTTGTGACTGAGAGGAAATAGAAGTTTCTTTTCCCAGATATATCCTGTGATGAATAAAAGTCCTTTAAGCTAAGGGGTGGTTCTCTGTTAAAAACATGAAGGGTTAGAACCAACTCCGAAAAACCATACAGGATGGAATCTTAATTTGTCATTACAACTTACCTGAAAAAGTATTTATCCAACCTATTCACACTGACAGCAATTTTGTGGAAGTTGTTTGAAATTGATCAAATGTGGGAGACAGAGAAGGGAAGGAGAGCCCCAGGGGGTGGCAGGGCTGTGAAAGGTGACATTGAAAGGCTTTAATAACATCACATACTTGACAATTTTGTGCAGAATTCAGCTCAAGCTCATCTGTTAATTTGTTTTCATCTGTAATGTGAGCAGCTATTCAATAAGAACATCTAAGTAATATTAAACTTGGGAGCCTAAATTAAAATCCTTTGATTTGTAATATTGCAGGTAATTTTTACACATAATTCTAATTTATACTTTTAAAAATAGCAAAAGTGATTTTGTAAACATAACCTTACACTTTGTACAAATTAAAGATGAAAATTGAGACATTGGATCCTATAAGACTAGAAAACACATATTGAAAGAAACTAGCAATACTACAGCAGATCAGACAAAAGCTGAGTTTTCCTCTTGTGTATATTAAATTGGAATTAAACGTATTTGACTTTTCAAACTCAAGAGGAATGTGGATTAGAGTTGTGAAGTTTATGGCATTGTGGTATTTTCAAATATTGGCTATATTTTCTAATTGGTTCTTCTAACCTCTTTTTATAACTTTTAACATGCAAAATATTTCTGAATCATTGAAACATGTCTTTAAAATTAGGCCAAAAATAACTCAGGAAAAAAATTAACAAACATTTCAACTTTACTTCCATTACACCTAAGCCATGAAGAGCTTGCTCAGTACTATGAGCTCAGTGTTTTTGCATCTCCCCAAATTTCATGTTTTGACATCTTTAGCCACAAGGGCAATGGCATTTGTAGGCAGGGTTTTGGGAGGTATTTAAATCATGTGGGTAGAAGCCTCATGAATGAGATTAGTGCCTTATAAAAGAGGCTTCAGAGAGATCTCCAGCCCTTTCTACCATGTGAGGATACAATACATCTGTGATCCAAAGAGGGGCCTTCCTCAGAAAGTAGAGCTCACTCAGACTTTGAGCCTCCAAAACTGTAAGAAATAAATTTCCATTGTTCATAAACTAATCAATTTGTGTGTGGTATTTTGTAATAGCAGCCCAAATGAACTAGACTTTGTTACTTCACCGTTTCAATTAGTCCTCTTTATTAACCTTCACCAGTCATTCAACTCCTTTGTCAAACATCCAGTAGGTGCCAGTTTCTGGTATAAAGTGCTAAAGTTACAAAGATAAACAAGCTGCCCACAGGAAGTACATGCTACCACTGGTTAGAAAAGCTGATAAATGACTGTGATATAAAGAAATAAGTGCCCTAGTTCACTTTTTGAACAAATTCTCTACATTAGCTGTCAAAAATTTTCACTCCCTCATTCTTCACGCTACTCCGTGTGGTGGGACTACCACTCCCCTGGAAGGGATCCCCTGTGATCACTGGGTCACTGACAAGATGACTAAGTCCAGCACAAAGGCCTGCAAGCTTATCTCACTAAACCTCAGCAGCACTCAACACTGTTGCTACTTCATCTTTTGAAATGTTTTTCTCACTGTTTCTGCTTTTAATCCTGTGTCTCTGGTCATTTCTTCTCTCCTTTTAGGGCCATCCCCTTTGATTTAGCATTTAATTGTTGCAGTTAATAATAAACTTAGCCATCACCTTCTTTTCTTCTCTCTCCTTAATTCCCAGGACCTTGATTAGAATGTCTATGCTAAAGTATGTCAATGTATTTTTCCAGTTAGCCCTTACTTTTTTGAGCTACACACTCATTTGTACACCAATCCTCTCAAATTCTCCCCTTGGTGGTTCAAAGGAATGTCAAAATCAACTTGTCCAAAACTGAATCATTACTGTTCTCTTTCATCCACCCTCCTGTGCCAGTTACTGCCTCCAACCCCAGTCCAAAAGTCACCTCCTCAGACAAGTCCGTGACGACATTTGGCCATCACTGTACGTACAATCTGTTGCACAATGTCTGTAACATAATATGGGGACAAAAACACTTGATTTTAATGAATGAACAACTTATGGAAATGCAAAGGAACATGTCATTCAATTTGTCTGGAACTTCCAGTTTAATGGAAGGATTGACTTTCAAAGGATGAACAAGATTTTGTCAAAATATAAAGGGAGTCAGAAGAGGAAACAAAATATGAGGCAATGGAAGTATTAAATATTTCAGGAAAATGGCTCAAGGGCTGTAGAACAAAGGGCATAGTGGAGTGGAAACGGAAAGTTATGAGATGTAGTGGAATAGTAATAAGGGAGAAAAAGGAGGATTGGGGAAAGAGCTGAAAAAGTAGGTTTTGACCAGAGTGTGAGGAGTCTAAACTTTATCCCATAGGCAACTAGGAGCCATTGAATATTTCCAAATTGAGGAGAGATGATGCTTTTAGAAAGCATACTGTTTTGGTTATTACGCTATTGATTCTCATTTCCAATCCACCCTTCTATTCTCAGTTCTGGTGTGCTGGTGCTGGGAGTCTGCAAACTACTCTCATTTGCCAGCTGGTTCTGTGTTAGATTCTGTCAATAGGGGATGGTAAAGGGAAAAACAAAAGACTGATAAAAGGAAAAAATTCTCTCCTTTCTGTTTGCTTTGTGTTTTGTCAAAGTCACCTCACCATGGCATTTGGACTTCTTATGACCCTCCCACACCCAGCCTCGTCAGGCCCGTGGAGGCCTGAGTGCCTTCCAGGCAGTGCCCCTTCCTCCAAGTCTGAACCCCTTCACAGGGCCTTTCCTTCAGCCTTCCAGTTTCTGAAAACCCCAGCTTCATGCCTCTGTTCCCTCAGCTCTAGGAGTAGTGACGGGGTCTGCGGCTCTTCCTCTGGTAACTCCTTTTGTTTTATCAGTCCTCTGATCACTATTATTCAGCATCTCTTCATTTCTCTATGTTGAAATACCTAGAGTGACTTCCAATGTTCTGAACGGACCCTGACTGACATAAACATTTTGCTGTGGATTAGAAAAAGGAGTAGTAAAAACTGAAGTTAGGAGGCCATTTCGATCTTCTAGACAGAGAAAGTAAGTCAGTAAAGCTGTTAACAGTGATGATAATGATGAAAACAATAACAACTAACATTTATAAAGCACTTACATTTATAAAGAACAGGCATATGCTAAGGCCTGCTCTTAGTGAAAAATCCTATATGTACTACTTTCTTATGGTATAGCTACAATACTTATTTCCATTGTATAGAGAAGAAATTGAGGCCCAGAGAGATTTTAACTAACAGACCCCAGGTCACATGGATAATAGTGGTGGAGTCAAAATTTAAATCTTAATCTTAAGGTTCCAAAGTCCTTCCTTTTAACAACTAAAAAAAGAATTGGAATCTTGAGTTAATTCTGAGAAAGAAGCAAGAGTATATAAGCATTCATTCAACATAAAGGATCACAGAGAGGGAGGAATCCAAACAAAACTCAGAGACTTAAGTTTTGGTGACTGGTTAGACAATGAAGCTATTAACTACAACAGAAAAAACTTTTTAAAGATCAGGATTGGGTGCCCGGTAAAAATAACTCAGTTTTTTCCCTTTTTATTGAATGTGTTGGGGCGATACTGGCTAAGAAAATTGTACAGGTTTAGGCACACGATTCTACAACACATCATCTGTGCGCTGTACTGTGTATTCACCCCCCCAAGTCTCCTTCCATCGCCATTTATCCTCCCTATACTCTCCTCCTATGCACTTGTGGGGCATCTGAGGAGTGATGTCCACTGAAAGGTAAATTTGATTCGGATCCTTTGAAATGGTTGACACAAAGATAAAGATGTCAGAGCCCTCAGAATAAAGGTGCCAGATAAAGTCATGGTAGCAGATGGCAATGCCTTCCCTGAAAGGGAGGTGTGGAAAGAGAGTGAGCATAGTTTTCAAGCTAAGTATAAATCCTATGGCTCTTTTATCTACATAAAGAATAGCAAAGTGTGTACGGAAGAAATATATATTAAGCAGTGGAATGGGGACCCGGGGAGTGAAAGGAAATATATGTGGTATGACGCACAGCAAAAGTATGAAACTATGCAAGAGATTTTTTTTAAGGAACACAAAGAAGAGGGAAAAAAGATAAAGAAAGTTTAGAACAAAATGCTTTAGTTTCTACACTGAAATGCAGGATCCCCTAGATTGATTATATGCCTTAGAATGATTTGGCAGCAGAAAATGGGATGACATCAGCAAACCAATCCCTAGCCGGAGAAGAATGAGTCACATTTTCGTCTGTTTTCACTTGATTAAAATATATTACATTTGCTGAGCCTGGAAAAAAAAAAAGACAGAGGAAGCCATTGGAAGTGGAAAATGGAAAGTCCAAATATGGCTTGTTTCTGACTCACCAGAACTGCAGCAGCACAGAAACTTACAACTTTGGTATAAAGATACGTTTTTAAAAATTGTATTCAAGAAATAATTCCCCAAATCAAATAAAAGTGCTTTATGGTTTTCTTAAACTTTTAACCTAATATCAGAGACAAACCTTTAAAAAAGGATAATTTTATAATACTTTAAAAATATATAAAGATCTTGTCAGCTGTAGAAAAAGTGGGCAATATTTGAATATCATCTGGCCTTTATAACTTATTTTGTTCAGATTAGTATAAACTGCTAGATTTGATGGTTCAGATGTGTCTAAACATTTGCTTCTTTGGAACGGAACAGGCAGGAAAAGCAGTGTAAAGGGGTGGGACAGATGATTTGCTTCTTTTCAGGGATCTGTGCCAAGTAATCTGCAAACAATCCATTTCCTGGCAAAGGTCTGCTAACTGGTTTGTCCATGATTTTTTTTTTATTGTAGTTCCTAAAACTGACCTTCAGATCCCTTAACAAGAAAGACTTATAATTAGTCAGAATTCACTTGCAAATGAAATTCATTGATGCTGACTTTCGGCAGTTATTTTTCTAAGTATGAATTATTGTGAGGCTCAAATTATATAAGTGCAAGAAGTCTTCAAATTATGAGGCAATGCATTAACCTTAGTTATTAATCATTTAATAGATCACAGCATGTAGCGATCATCTATGAATGGGAATAAAACTGGTGTGATTTAATGTTAAGAAAATGTGTTGCTTTTCATGATTTCATTATTCTTTATCCTAGAGTTACATTAATTAAATAGTTTGTCAGTTAAACTTAACAAACTCTTCAACAACCAGTTTTTTAGGTTTCTCTAAATATAACCAATACCTTATTTTTTTTTAAATTGAGAAATTGATTCACTTAATGTTTGAAACCATCAAAATAGATTTAGATGGCAAATGCCACACTGTTAAAAATTATTATTAATTATTATTATTATTTGATAGACAGAGAATTAAGATTGGTATCTTGAACAAAATAAACCAACAAACAAAGTAAATAGAAACAGAAGTCATTTCATGCCACAAACAGACCATTGTCAGAGGGGATGGGGGTGTTACTGGATGAAAGAAGGAGGCAGGATTAGCCAAAGAACATATATGGGTGACCCATGGGGACAAATTGACAGGATTGCCTGAGGGAAGGGAGACGGGCTGAGTGGAGGTAGGCAAAGGAAGAAAAGTAAGGACAACTGTAATAGCATAAAAAGTAAAATATAATTTTTCAAAAGATTTATATCTTAAGAGCTCTTACATATCATTATGTAAAAGGCAAAGACTCCAACAGAAAAATGGGCAAAACTGTGAACAGGCCACATACAAAAGAAAAATATAAAATATATAAATTAATAAATACACAGATAATAATTACCAGGCTTAGTACAAAATGAAAAGTTAAAAATAATGAGGTACCATTCTCACATCTCATATTGACAAAAATTAAAAATACCAGGAGGATGACAGAAGTAAGAAAAGCATAGTTTTTGGAACTTCCAGAAAAAATACATAAAAAAGGGATGGAGAGCTACAGAGTAAATCTGTAGACAACATTTACAACAAAACTAGATGTCAATGTACAAGTGTGTGGAAACAAACAACCAATAGACTAACCTGCGTGAGAAAGGAAGCTGTGAAGGGGGAAGTCAGAGAAGTCAAGAGAGACCAGGAGGCATTTGAGAGAAACAGAAAATCCCCAAATAGCTGCCAGCAATTATTCACAGAAAAATCCAGTAGCCTAATTTGAGATCAATTGCTTGGAGGAGGAAGTGCACAGTGAGAGCAATCTACCCAGGTGGAGAGGATTATTTCGTCATTGACAGTGTTTAGAATAGCCAGTGGAGGCTGATAATATAAAACAGACCAACTTTCAGTAGTTCTTTAAAAAAGTTTCTCTATAGACAATATGACCCTTTTGGGCCAAGCCACTAATCACTAGTGGCTGCTATTAGACTTATTCAATATGTCACTATCGTTCATTTTTTCATTCAGTATTCTTTTCTGTAAGAGGTGGGTCATGAGAATTCAGACATGAACAACTGGAATGCTTGCTTCCTTGGGATCTGAAGACTTAGTATATAAACAACAACAACAAACTATAATGTGATACTGCTACAGTAAAGATTGTACATGTCACTATGATGAATTAATCAGGTTACATAGTCACATTGGAGAGAATATGTAGGATTCTAAACAAAGAATAATATAATACTATTGTTAAAATCACAAAGTCTAAAGTCAAACAATTCTAAATTCTAATCCTAGACTTTGCCACTATTAGCTGTGTAAATTTGGGTAAATTACCTAGGCTTTCTTAGTGTCCATTTTGTCAAATAGGGTAAACAGTAATACTATCCTAGTGTTATCAAGGATTAAATAAGTTCAATAATACTCTGAGCCCTTAGCATTTTCTCTGACACATTGTGTATACTCAAAAATGTCCATCTTTATCAGCATTGAGTGTTGAGAACTGCCCTGCCTGGTTTCAGAAGCTGTAACCCCCCCATGGCTAAGGCTGAGTAAAGAGACCTTGGGGACCATAAGCCACTAAGGAGACAAAGCTTATCTTCCTGGCAGGGGCGCTGTCTCTGCCCCCTTTTACTTCACCCTGCTTGGCCCCAGGCAGATGACTGGTTAGCCAATGACGGATAAGATTCCTCAAGGGAGGGATGACCTAAGACAGGTACAGTTGCAAAGGGGCCCTCATGGGAGGACTTGGGGGGCTATAGAAAAAGGGGGTGATGGGCCCTCGCCCCTCAGCTTTGACATAGCCTGAGTCCTCATTCTGTCTGTAAGAAGTCTCCTAATCTCTTGTCTGCCTTACATCCCTCACCTGACTTAAGCCTGAAACAATGCCGGAGGGCAGTGCAGCCCTGGGCAAGAACAGGTGGTTCCCCGGGGGTGATCAGGCCTGCATTATATCTAGGCTGCTTTGAGGCTTGCTTTTGCTAAGACTACCTCACCCTGAGTTAAGACAGCAGATGTTTAATGTATATCTTTGAAGTAACTCCTTAAAGTCTTTGCTAAGCCATTCCAAGGATGGAATGTAACCAGACCAATCACTTTTATCATTCCCTTGCATTTGCAACATTCTTTTCTTTGTTATCTGTAAGAAGTAATCACTTAAAGCAAACCTGAGCATAATGAATGAGGACCTTCCTTGATGTAATGCTCCCAGAAAGCCTGTCCAGGCAAGGGTCAGGGCACTCTCTCATGTATAAAGTGGCCATGCTATCCCTTCTCTCCACAGGACTTCTGCAGTACATGTGATTTTGTTCATTGCATCCACAACACCTTGGACACTGCTGGCCAGAATCTGCATCAATTGAGTGGATCTAAAAATCTAAATTTGCTATCATGGGCAGAACTATGGATATTTCAATGATCAATGAGGACCAACATGAAGAAACTGCAAAATCTGGTGAAATTTGGGGGGAGTGACAGCTAGCACTTTTGTTGCATTTGTATTGCATTGGGCCTGCCTGATTTAATAAAAATAATTTTTGAAAAAATTAACACTCTAGTTCATTACTTAAGAACTGCTCAGGTTAAGCACTATCATTTTATTGTCATTTACATTTCCTCTTATTCTCAAATAGATTCTAATAGCAGAGTACATTCAGCTGAGTGTGCTTTATAGTTTAAGCCAGATGTCCACATATATTAGTATATATCAAAATCATCTAAGATGACTGCTAAAAATGGAAATTCTTAGGCCTCTTTCCCAGAGATTCTGCATTAGTAGGACTGGGAGTGTGGTCCACATATTAAGAAACCTTGGGACAGATACCTATGAATTCCAAGCTTTTGTTGGAAATAGTGTCAAAAACACTAATCATGTAGCACAGATAAGAAATATGTAATGGATAAAAATATTTTCAAGTTTGATTTTTCATAATATAGTCTCTAATACTTCTAAGTCAATGAAAAATATTTTATATCTCCTACCAGTTGTATCCTCCTATTCAGGAGAAGTGCCAGTTCAAGTTTGTTCGACAGAATCGAAAGAAACATCTGTGTACTAGTAAATGCCAGAAGAGAAATGATTGGGTAATTTCCTTCTTGGGCTACCAAGTGGACTGATCCTCAGAGAATCTAGACTGGGCACTTAAAAACCACTTAAGGTCTTGCCTCTGGGCCATTGGACTTTGGCCAAGGCAAACCTGTCTGCTTTCCTCCTCAGAAGGGGCAGTTGTGTTCATAGTTTAGGAGAGGAAATCACCGATGCCCAGTAGAAAGCCTCCCAGAATTCCAACAGTTCTGCTCTGTTACAGACCAAAGGCAGAACATCACTGAGCATATGAAAAACAGATCTCAGGACCAGAGCAAGTCAGCTCTGGTATGAGAACTACTGCATATGAGGTTGCTCTAATCGCCTGTGCTGAGAAATTCTCATTTGCCCAGCACAAGTATTCCCAGGATGCATGTCAGAAAAATTCATGGACACCACTCAAGGACTACAAGTGAATAAATGCTTAATTTCAATCAAAAAGACAAACATCTGGGTTTCTCTAAGTCAGCCCAGCTGACTTTATATAGCCCAGCTATATAAATTAGTTTTATATTAAGACATCTTACTATCTTGTGTTTACGAGAAAATAAATTTCTCCAAATGACTTAACACAAAAAAAATTCCACCAAAAAACTACTAAGTGAAGCCATCTTGGAAAAGCCATCTTTCTCATGCAGATTTAAAGATTTTCCTCATCCAGACTATTTCATGCACAAGATTTGGTGTAACAAAACTACATGTCCAAACGGTACTTCATACATACAACCACACTTGCCTAACCCGTAGTCTCTCCCTGTTTTTCCAAATTCAGATTATTCTCTTTAATCACTGGGGTCTCCGTGAACACTAGACCAAGCTAGACTGACAAAAGGTCAGAAATAAGCTGGGAAATCTAAGGAAAGCTAATCAAGTTGTAAGGAATGTATAAGGAGCATGTATGTGTTCATCAAAAGACATGTACAAGGATATTCATAGCCAAAAACCACTAGCCACCCAAATGTGTGTCAATGGAATGGGTTAATAAATATAATGTAAAACTAAAATTCTATAAATATATGGGATATCATATATCACATATATGTTACGTTGTATGCTTACATAGCCATAAGCACTCGACTCCAGAAAGCAACTGCACCTTCTCCCACATGCATCTACAGAAATATTTTGAGTGGGCATAAATGATAAACTTCCCTGTTGAGAAGAAAGAAAACATCACCACAATGAAATAAAGTGGGAGATAAAAAATGGGCGATATCTTGCAGTTAATGGTAGGATTTGTGCCTGGAGTAGAAGAAAAATACCTGCAGAGCAAAGGAATATATATTGTGGTAAAAGGCTGGTGTTCCTCCAGAGTGCGTGGGATCCCACCTGCTTTCTATTGTATAACTACTACTGAGACTTAGTTTATGTCCTCAAGGCTGCTCTGGCCTGGGAGCACTGATATATCAATCAAATTTAAGAAAATAAGCAGCTAGATTCCTGGTACACTGAATTTGCTATTTCAAAATTTTCTCAAAATAAAGTAAGAAAATTTCAGTCAGAAGCCACGTCATTATAATGGTTGCTGCATCTGGGATGCACGAGGTTTCTATACTGAGTGTGCAAAAATTATCATTTTCCTGTTGGTATCTGATGCACGAGGTTTTTATACTGAGTGTGCAAAAATTATCGTTTTCCTGTTGGTATCTGCGTCTTTACTCTGCCATAACGTTGTTTCCAGGTAATTGGAAGCTGAGTTGTAGGAAAGATAAAAAAGTGTTTTAAATGCTTCCATTTAAGAATAAAGTTGTTATTGCATTCTAAAGTAAAGCACATGTAGCCACAAGTTGAAATTAAAAAGGATTATTAAAAATGAGACATTAAGATGTCTAATTCACACTGCTGCTTGTCAATGGATATAAGCGTATTAAATAGACAACAGGATTTGAGACCCTAAGAACTCTAAATGGCAAACACGAGGAGAGCATATGGATTTACATACCTTTGGGTCATTAAATACAGCTTTGTTACTACAGCTTTACTTTGGTGTCCTCAATAGTAAGTGTGCCTATTTCATATTTCTGCTCTTAATCTGTCAACTCAATTATTTTAAATTAAGCTTATTTCATTTCATTTAATCTTAAAGATTCTATTTTATTTCTGCTCTTTGCCATTTGCTCTTTTATTTTATTGTCTATTTTTCAGTGATACTCTCAGGATATTGCAACTATTCTGTTTTTAATTCCACTGTGTTTATTTTTATGTCTTTTAATGGCATTGCTTAAGCATATTGTTACCAGCTTACCAAGCTAAGGAATAAAACGGTTTCTATTAAATTCCTCCTAAGAAATAGGAAGAAATTATTAACCTGAAGACTTCCTCAACCTTGTCCCACTTCCCTAAACACACTCTAGTTTTTGCTTGTATGCTCTGCGATTTTGAAATCACTACTATATTACATTTAAAAATTATTTTATTTGAGACCTATGTTTCATTCAAGAAATTATATTTTTATTCAAATTCTACTTAAGACAATAATTAGACTCAGTTCTGTTTATATAGATTAAAAACCCACAGCCATGCCTTTAACACCAAGAATTCTACCACTCAAAGATTCTTTATTTACATTTTTTCCCTAAATTGACTGAATTGAGTATTTAAATGGAGATTTTAGTAAGGCAGATATGTTAGTAACATACTTCCTGAGTCTTTGAGTAGATAAGAAAGTTTTTCCATTGCATTTATATGGGAATAATAGCTTAGATATAAAATTCTTTAATCAAACTCATTCTCCCCTAAAAATCTGATAGATAGTGCTCCCTGTCTCCTGAGAGTAGAACATTAGAGGTGAAAAATACTGGACTTAGAATCATATAAAAATATGTATGTTTTAAATTTTTGCTCATTAATTACTTGCTATATGACTTTACAAATAACATAACCTTTTCTTCTTACTCTAAACTCAGTGTTCTCATCGATAAATAGAAGTATTACTTAACTCTCAGGTTTGATGTAAGAAAGTAATGACATCATCTATGTTAGTGCTATAATAGGAATATAAAGTAGCCACATATTAGTTTTAAATGTTCTAGCAGTCATATTCAAAGGTAAAAAAATAATATTAATTTAAACAATATATTTTACTATGTCCAATAAATTCACTAATAAATTATCATTTCAACATGTATGTAATATAAAAATATAAATGAAGTATTGCTTTTTTATGCTATGTCTTCAAGATTTGGTGTATATTTTTACACTCAACACATATAGCTACAACATACACTGATACCATATACATATAGCATGTATAAATTCGCAACTGCCATATACTGCACGTGCTCAGTAGGTATGTGTGGCTACCATACTAGAGAGTGCAGAGAAATATAATACAACTCAACTGAGTGTCTTGCATTAAAAAATACGTACTAAATTGTACATATTTTTATTGTTTTGTTTTAATATTATACAGAAGCACTGTCAGAAAACTCTCTTTAATTTGCTTTCTAAATAAACTGTTTTTTCTGCCTGATTATGTGCAGGAGTCTTACTACTTCCTTTAAATTAAAAAGTGTTATCGGTAAGCTTTTTATTGAAATGTAGCAATACAGAAAAGAGCACAAATTGTTAAGCACTTCAGCCAAACAATGCTCGCAGGCTGTGTCTTCCTAGCAGTCGGGTCAGTAAACAACACAGCACCAGCATCCCAAAGCTCCCTCTATCTAGTCCAATTATAACCTCCCCAGGTGACTTCAAACACTATAGTGTTTAATTTTACCTGTTTCTGAACTTTATACAAATAGAAACATACAACGTGTATCCTTTTATGTCTGGTTTCTTTTTCTCAGCATCATGTTTCATCCATATTGTTGCATAAGAGTTTAGATGACAACTCTCATTGTTGTATCATATTCCATTGTATGAATACACAACAACTTATTTATCCATTCTTCAATTCTACCATCAATAGACTTCTGAACGATTCCAGTTTGGAGCTGTGCAGAAAAGAGTTAAACATAGCAGGTCTGACTGCTATCCTTAAAGAGGCCTGCATACACATTGGCTCTTGGCTGGCATCTGGAAACTTGGATTTGGGAAGGTTTCCCTAATTTTAAGAGTGGCTCACTGTGCCTAAACTGTTTGTAAAAACAATATGGTTTATGTGAACATCTGCTTTCCTTCTGGGAGTCTGACATTTTGGTCCATGCCAGGCACAGGCTATATAGTTATCTTGGCAGTATCTCTAACCACTATGGACCAAACAAATATTCAGTGTCACACTATAATATGTACTTTTAATAATGAACTGAAATCTACATTTCTATTTGATACAAATTTTCCATTTGTTCATGGAAGTTTATAACAGTAAAAAATAATAATTAAATGTGACAAAGTAATTACAACTCTACATTTTATGGTCTTTGGATTTCCTTGACACTGACTATCTCTAGGTCTGGTTATGAATCAATAAATTTAAACATCCCCATGTTAATTAAGGTTATATATTAGTGCCATTCAAAAGCTTTCATTGGACTAATTGAAAATAAAAACTGACCTTAATCAGGTTTTTTACAAAAAAGCAAAATATCCTCATTATAACTAAAATTATCAACAGCATTCAGGAATATGTTCTATTAGTGAGCTATTATATTCCCCATCCAAAGCCGAAATATATATACATATAATTAAAGTTCACTCTAATTTCCAGAATATTGCCAGTTATATCTCTCCTCTCCTGCTGGAGAACTTGCATTGCTCCAGCATTAATCCTTTCAGCTGCCCTGTTATAACCATGATTGTTTCAACCATGCTGATGTTTAAAAATGCAAATGCGGTGGCCAGTACCACGTCTTCACAAGGGCCTTACTGAGCACCACCGTCTCCACGAGTTAATCGCTGGCCAGGAGCTGGGCCTCTATTTTGCAGCCTTAGAGACCCAATTACCTGTACATTGGTATCATAGAATTGTACACTTAAACCTATATAATTTTATTAACCAATGTCACCCCAATAATTTAATGTCAAAGAATGGATCATGATCCCAAAGTATGAACTCAAAGTTCAAATGAGTAAACTTCCATGAGAAATAAATTCTAAGCAGATCTAGGAAAATATACATGAGAAACCAAAATATAATCAGAAATCACTTTTAAAATAAGGTAATTTCTCAGAAAAATTTAATGTTTACTACATCCTGCTCAAAGTAGCATTATACATCCTTTTACAAGAGAGAACAAAAGCTCAAAGCTTTAGAGATCAGGCAGAAAATATCAATTAGCAAAGAAATCCCAAATGAAGACTTTGGTAAAATGAAGGGCCACAAGTCCTTAACAAAAGAACTACAAGATACTCACCTCTGGCTGACCCAGTGTTGACATCTTCTAATTTTTTAAGAAACTCTAGAACTTCAGGTTTTTTTATTGTTGTTCAATTACAGTTGTCCCAGTTCATCCCCTGTTGCTCTCCCCTGCACCACCCACCCCCCTGGCCCTGCTCCCGGCTCCCACAGTCAATCTCTCCCTGTTACCCTTATCTATGGGTCCTTTATACACATTCCTGGACTAAACCCTTCCCTTTCTACCCCCACCCTCGTTATCCCCCTCCCCCACCCTCTGGTCACTGTCACTTCAAATTTTAATGCTTATCTTCAGATTTACAAATGTTGAAAATTGTAATAGGTTAATGGCTTCCCAAAGATGCCTATATCTTATCCTAATTCTGGGAACCTGTGAATATGTAACCTTACCTGGCAAAAATGACTTTGTGGATGTGATTCAGTTAAAGAACTTCAAATGGTAAGATTATCCTAGATTATCCAGTTGGGCCCAGTTTAATCACCAAGGCCCTGAAGGGAAGAAAGGAGGCCGGGAGGGAGACGTGAGGACAGAAGCAGGAGTCAGAGTCACAGGGATTTGAAGACACAACATCAATGGCTTTAAGGATGTCAGAGGGGCCGCAAGACAAAGAATGCAGGCTGCTCACATCTTTTCTTGTTTTCCAAGAGACTCGTTTCAGACTTATGACCTCCACAAATGTAAAATAATAAATGTGTGCTGCTTTAAGCCACTAAATTTGTCATATATTGTTACAGCAGTGTTATGAAACTAATTCAATATTTTAAAAAAATCTAAGCAGGCCAAGTTAAACATATCTGTGAGCCAAACTCCAGCCTTTAGATCATAAAAATAAGTACCTTGAGAAGATATTAAAAAGAGCTTTACCACCAGGATGGTAATGTTTAAAATATTAGCTAACTTCAGACGATCTCTGGCCTTTACAGAACAGGGTTGTAAACTGTTCACGTTTCATGGCTTAACTCTCCTTTCTTCTAACTGAGCCTCTCCAGCCAATTAGTGTTCCTGAGACGGGCTTATCTGAGTTTGCTCTGGTCCTGTTTTGCCCAGGGGTCACCCAGGGTCTTTAAGATAGCTTTGTCGGTCCCTTTTCTGAACTGTTACGTGTTGTTTTCATCGTGTACGTCTCAGAGGACATCTTACTTTGTTGCCGGGTTCTCAGAGGAAGCTTTCTGGCAGCTCTCAAGTGCACTCAATCTCTAATATAACACAGTATTATCAACACACAATGGGCGATTAGTGGATCAATCAGTCAGTCAATAAATCTGGAGGAAAATCTAAGACAAAACTAAGATCAGAAATACACATCAAGGGTGGGAAGTGGGGATGGCTGGGGTGGGGGGGACTAGTGAGGGGGAAATGGAGACAACTGTACTTGAACAACAATAAAAAAAGTTAAAAAAAGAAATATACATCATTACAAAATCATATTCATAACATTTTGCCTTGTCTATTAGCTCCAAAATATTAGAAAAGAGGAATCTATGTAATCAACCTACAAAATGCCACAGTTTCTATCTCAATAGCATGTGCTTTTATCAGCGTCCCAAATTTGTAGTTTATGTTTGTATAACAGAGTCTGGCATTTCAGAGAAGTTTCCCTTATCTACAACTGTTGCCATGTTTTACACTATTGGAGGAAAAACAGATGTTGAATGGTGAAGTATATTTTAAACTATTTCAAAAATATTTGGCAGTAAGGGCTGACACTAATGGAAGAATAACTCTGTATAAATGGAAGTTTATTTTGCATGTACTTTCCCTGAAAGAAAAATAATTTAAAATGAGACAAAGGAGAATTGTTGATGTGTGTTATACAGATATTTATTAATATAGAAAATGACTTTTAGTGAATATTATATTTCATCATGATTTTGAGTTTCTGCAAAATTCCATAGAGCTACATACATTTCAATGTAATACATTGAAAAATTTCACATTCTTTCTGCTCGTTACAATATTTGATTTTTAAAATTAATCCTAATAATTTTACTCTTCCTTCCTACAATTTTTACTATAGCTTTTAAACTAACTCTTGCTCAAGAAAATAGACTAATTCATGACCCAATACTTTTCCACAATAATTTCTGAAAGATTCTTGTGGTTGAGTAATAATTCAAATTTCTGGGCATATCTGATCATTTTGCATTAGTATGTTCATTTTATTCTTGGCCAAGCTATGTTTCTACATCACTAAAATAGCTTTAAAGTAACTTTAAGACTATTTTGGTGGACAGATTAAAAGATGATCTCACTGAAAAGAAGGTTTTTATAGCATTTCAAAGGATTTGGGGGAAAAAACATTAGTTGGCTTAACTCAAAATTTTGCAATGAATTTTTTAACCATTTGTCATAGGGATCCAATTCTGTAGTTTTCTTTGGCAAACCAAAAAAGATCTTATTAAAATAAATTTTAAGGGAATGAATTTAGTAATATATAGGATAGGCAAAATATCTCAGATTATTTTTCCCTTTGCTAAAATTCTCTAAGATGGCTGTTGATATTTGATACCATTATCACTCATTGCAATCATATACCAAAATAGCAAAAATGTCTATTTGTGATATTAAGAGAGGGTAGCAGTTTAAGCAATGAACTTGTCATTAATGCAAAGCTTAAATTCTTTCTCCAGTTGGCCTTGAAGTTTAAGGTTTACTGTGTATGTTATGGCCAAACTCCAGCAACTGACTAATTTATGGAGGGAGTAGATTGGTTATAGTTTCCTATGGTAATTCAGGATCCAAAGTTTCTTTATTCAAAAATAATCCAGAACTCATTAGGTGATTTCAACATACTTTATTATGAATTGTCTTTGTCATTTTATTCCAAAGTTCCAAATTAAAATTGGTTTTAAAGTAGTCCTTTTTTCTACAATCACCCTTAATCAAATGCTCTTGCTTAATTATTTAATTAAAAATAAAACAATTCAAATAACAAAGACACCATGCAATCACAGTCAGCTGGATTAAGACCAGCATAGTTATCTGTGTATCATTCCATGTACGTGGATATGATTGTAAAAGTGGAGGGAAGAAGAGCATGTTTCACTTCTGGTCTGCAGCTAAGGCACAACCTCCAAGGAAAATGTACACTCTATGAAAAGAATGAACAATTTCAATATATCTAACAACCGGACCACATGGCGGCAGCATCTCACACTTACTGTTTACAGAGTACAGTTCCTACAGCCTTGTATCTATTAACACATATAATTCATACAGCAAGCCTATGAGGTTGGTACTATATTATCCCATCTACAGGAGAGGACTAAAGCACAGAGTGGTGAAGTAACTTGTCAAAAGCATGTAGTTGATAAACGGAAGAGCCATGATTAAAACCCAGACACTTTGACTTCATAAACCATGCTCTTAACCAAGTCATGAAGTTTCACCAGGCTCTTTTGCAATTCTAGAGATTAATACCAGTATTTTAGCCAATTGCCCCCTGTTTTCTGTTTAACCAATCTGGAGTCATTTTAGCTAGAATCTTTAATAGGCTGGCTAAATTCACTAATATTTTGTTCATCCACCTCCCCTCCCCTGCTTGAAATTTCATCTTACCGTGTATTTTGTCTCTTTTCCTTCACTGAAAAAAATAAGGATTCTTCTTCCTTCCAACACCAATGAAATGTTCCACTTTAGGGTTAATTCCATCTCCTATCATACTCTTTAAATGATCTCGATGCATAACTGTCCTCATACTCCCTCACATATTTCCTCCTTCATCCGAGGCTATAATACATTTACATCTCCACTTCCTTCAGGAAAATGAATCTTCCTTCAACCCTGCTCCCCTCTAGAGCTATCATCCCACTTTCACACAACCTCTTGAACTTTATAATTTAATTAAAGAAATGTGATTAAATCAATTGTCATTATTTAGACACCAAAAAAATCACGATATTAATTATTTAATTGCTTTAATGTAAAGAGATTGCGACTTGGAGCGAGAAATCTACTCTGCTCTTAACGGTATGAATTCTGGGCATCAATCATTCATAAAATGTGAGCAATGATACCTGTCCCATGTGGTTTCTTGTGAGAAGTCCATGTAACCAAGCATGAAAAAAATCTGTCTCCAATTTGTCTTGGAACACAATAAATAATTAGGAAATATTTGTTGAATGTGAATTATAATGATTATAGTAATAAGTGATAGTAATGATAATATAGAAATGATCCTATATTAATAAATGATGAAAGAGGTCAGAAGAGGTCACAATGTATGAATAGGAAACAGTGCATGTATATGTGTGTGTATATGAGAGGGAGAGAGAATGTGTGTGTGTATGAGAGAGAGAGAGAGAGAATGTGTGTGTGTGTGTGTGTGTGTGTGTGTGAGAGAGAGAGAGAGAGAGAGAGAGAACAAAACAGAAAGAGGGAATGAGATTGTATAAGCACTGATCCTGAAAAATGCTCTGGGATTCATTCACTCAACAAATATTTATAGAGCACCTACTATATTCCAGGCAATGTTCTTGACACCTGGGATTCATCAGGCAACTAAGCAGAGAGAATCTCTCTCCTGCCTGATTTTACCCACTCTAACACATCATTGTTTTTAAAGAACCACCATGATGAGTTCTTTCTTGGTCGGAAGGCTCCAGCATTCTTCATTGTCTACTTAGTAAATTCCAACCCCCTTCGCCTGTCATTCAATGTCTTTTTATTTATTTATTTAAACTCCAATCTACTTTTTCAGTCTATTCCTTACTATTTCAACTTTTCCTCTGGAGTTCCTGTAGAGTTTTGGAATCAAAGCCTGTCTGAGTACGTCTACAACATTTGAGAGGCTTGAGGAAAAGATGGAGTTGACGATGATGGAGCTGTAAAGAAAATTGAACTACAGTCAGATTACAAAGAACATGATATGCCATGCTAAGAAGTATGAGTTGACTCCTAAAGGTAAACTGAATACTGCCTGTTTTAACACAGGAGTGATATGACCCAAAGGGAATTCTGGAGGCAGTGGTAAATTTGAAAAGGAGATGTCTAGTCACATGAAAGGCAACTAAGAAAGTATTATAAAATTGAGATGAGAGATGGTGATAGCTAAATAATGCAGTGGAGCTAATGCAGTGAAGAATCTCATTCCTAAGAAACATTTCAGAGTTATTATCAATAAGGTCAGAGATTAGTTGGCAGAACATTTTCATGGTTATGTAGCTTTGGAGTCAGACTCCCTTTGTACCAGCCTTACTTCCCCACTTACTAGATGTATGACCTAGTTCAAGTTTATATACCTCCCTTAGAATCATTTTTCTCATCTGTAAGGTAGATATAAACAAAGTACCTATAGCCAAGGATTCTGTGGGAATCAAAGTCAATAATTCATAACAAGTTCTTGGCACCATGTGTTATTCAGTGCCTATAAATGTTGGCTATAAATTGGATCCCTTGAATACAGAGAGGTAGGTGCATCATTTGGACCTGAAGCCTCCCTCCCAGGTTTGTGTGTCTCTAAATTTGTTAAATGGTCCTTATACTCTACTCATATTTCATTTTACCTCTATTAGGTCATTTTTCATGCCATCTCTTTCACTCTGATTTCCATCTGCCAAAATACAACCTAACCCCAGGGACCATGATTTAGTCATCTTTGAATTCCCAGCACTTCGGTTAATTAGGTTTGAGTTAAATTTGGTCAAAGTTCTCTGAAAACCTCATCAAACATGATTTCTCCTGCTCCTAAACTTTCATAGAATTTTGTATCTTCTTGACCCTTACACATATATTGTTGCATTGAAGGCTTGATGTATGTAACGAATCTCTGCTCATTGCTCCATGAGTCGTTTCTCCACTGCAACTCTTCTGGGGCTTTATATGTGATCAGAATGGTGTCTTGGAAGAATACATTTATTGCATAATTACTTGATGATTTGCTCACTCACTCAATGACAAATAATTCCCAGGAAAGCCACCAGCTAGGTTATAAACTCCTTAATGCCACAAACTGACTGTCCTTATAGCCAATACTTACCTTGAACGTCTCATCGGCCTGGACCCCGTTGCTGGGAATATTATCTGAAAGATGCTAATTAAGTAGTCTTGAGTTTACACTGTTGAATGTTCTTTGGTATTTTATTATTCTTACAAAATCTTCCCAAAAAGTAAAACTCAGGTCTTCTCAATTAAGATAATTTTAACTTTTAAGCACATGCTGTGCTATAATTTAACAGATGATAGCTGTTTATCCTGCTTGGGTCACGTTACATTTCATTGTGTAGGCAGGCATCTGAATGTTTCACAAACAGCTGTTAGGAAGGGTGTAAATATTGCTTGGCTTATACTTAGTTTAGAAACTCAAGGCTGCTTTGCCAATGATTTCAACAAGCACCACTGTTTCACTAAAGGATCTGGGGCAGGGCTTTAAAATGCCTTGGGAGGGCAGCCAGCCAAACACATGTGCTATCCAGATTTCCAAGTCCTGGAGGAAGAGAGAAGAAAACGTGCCTAAGCATGCTCAGGGCAGACTATCCCCACAGCCACTTCTCCTGCCCTTCGGTGGTGTGCTCCTGCCGGGTGGACCTTAGCAGCATTCCTGCACTGGCTGCTGCCTCTCCAGACCTGTGGCACAGAACATTCTCCCTGACATTACACCATAATCAGGCTGCCTCTGCTTGTCACAAGACGCCAAAACACAGTGTTCCACTGTATTAGAAGAAAATGCTGCTGAGAGATACCAGGAAAAATGTAAATATGGGCGAATTTGGGAAGTAAACCACCTCACCAATTCTTGCTCAACCTTGCAACAAAGCTCCTATCACTTGAATGCATCAGTGCACACCTCTTTCATTCCAAAGATACCAAATCACTCTGTGTCTTATAGAGTCTATCCCACTACCTGCAAACAGTTGCTATGTCTATTCAACAAATACGAAAGAAAGTTTCTGCACACTCCTTCATACATTCCTTACCAAGAGGTAGCCCTAAAGTCATAGAGCACAAAATCAATGTATCACTGCCCCAACCACCAATCAGAAAACAGGTTAGCCAGGTTCT
Organism: Desmodus rotundus; assembly: GCF_022682495.2. Classification (NCBI taxonomy): domain Eukaryota; kingdom Metazoa; phylum Chordata; class Mammalia; order Chiroptera; family Phyllostomidae; genus Desmodus; species Desmodus rotundus. Next base: position 172,612,992 of record NC_071388.1, read on the forward strand.
TTCCTATGTATTAGAAACATGTGCCTCTGATCCAAATCTTGGATTGATATGAGTTGAAGAATCCAAACAAATTCCAAATGTTGATTAAGAGAATGTGATTAATTTAAAGATGAACAGTTAAAATCCAAATATATTACAAATCTAGTTCAAATATAAATTCCATGAAAATAAAAAATATAAGCTACCTAATTAATTATTAAAACAGTCAAATTTGTGTAGTCCTTCAACATTCTTTCCAATGTGCAATAAAATTTATAAGGTAATTTTAATACCATCTGTATTTTTACTTTTCCCCAACCCCAACTCCCAAAATCTCTTTATTGTCGATATTCTGTCATGAAACCCTCTATTATTTGGATAAAATGTTTGAAAGATGCCAATATTTTCTCAAAAACAATCAAAATTATATTGCTCATGATATAATACTTTTAACATCAAAAGAGTCACTGCCATGTAAATAAACACTTTATTGTTCTTAAATTTGGACATTAATTCATATTATAGGTTGGTTCTGATGCTAGGCACTATATATAATAAAATAAGTTTCCTCTAGGAGCTTATCATCTAACAGGCAAAATAAACATGAAAATATCTAACCATAACATAGAGTGGAATAATGTAGAAATAAAGTGAACTGTAAGCATGTTATAAGAGTACAGTGGAAGGAACTATTCATCTTGATGAGGGAAATCAGGTAATGTTTCATAAAGGAGCGGCACTTGATCACCTCAAGAATGAGTAGAATTGTGATAGGAAAGAGATGGAAGAACCGTCTGCTCTCTGGAACATCATGCCTCAAAGTACAGGGAGGATGACAGTGTGGAATGGCCAGAGTATGTGGAGCATTGGAGTAGCAGGTAGGGCTTTAGATATGATTAGAGAATGATTATGGCCATCAGCAGTTATTTGTTATTTAGGTACTATACATTCAGATGGATCTATTGCATGCCCGTTATATCCCAAATGGAGCACTTGGTACTGAGGATTCAGTGGGGATTAAGAATCAGTCCATGCCTTTCTATCTAGAAAGTCTAGAAGACAAATCTAAGGCAAATCTTAGTTCATTTCTGTAGGCAACAAGAAGCCTCTAAAGGTCCTTGTGGAAACAGATGAAATGAATGAGCCCTTATTTGAGAGCACTGCTCTTTGGCAACATGTTATTCTGACAGCACAGAAGATTGAAAATAAAAGATGGGTATGTCTCGAGAGACACTTATGTGTTTCCTGTGCTGTTTTCTTCCTGGTAGAATGAGGGTTACTAGCAGTCTTACCCTTGGCTTCTTTTCTCCTACTAAGGTGGAAAAATGACTTTCCAGATTGGTGAATTTCAAAAAAAACTGGGTTTGTGGAACCTGGCCCTTTCCTCCTGGGAGAGCACCCGCCCTCAGAGAATTTATGTTTCACTCACCTCCTCTAGGTCCCAAGTTGTCCACAGTTGACTGCAACTGGGAGGGTAAGGCTGGCTAATACAAGAGTTTATAATTAGGAAAATTTGGATATCTTTCCAAATCAAGACTGTCCTCAATATTTTTAGTACCAGCACAATAACCTTTTTTGAATGCACCATATTTATTTAACTAGTCTATTATTGTTGGAATTTGCTACTTTCAAACTTTTGCAGTATTTGTTACTTACAAACAATACTGCAATTAGTGATGTGTATGTTCCTTATTTCACATATTATGAGTTTATCTTTAGGATAAGTACCCAGAATCAAAGGCTACATACATTCATAATTTTAGTAGATTGTCTTTCGCAGGAAAAGTACTAATTTATGTACAGCGACATATGGGAGTCCATTTGCCCCCACCATGCTTGCCAACACAATGTTTAGAATCCTAAACAGGTCCCTCAGTTTTTAAGAGACATATTTTATGAGTCATTTTCTTGTCATGGCATACTAAAAATTTTAATTTTTATTATGGTAGGATGTTTCTAAGCTTTAATCCACATAGTTCTGAAATATAAAAATGATGCAAACATCAAAGTAGATGAATTCTCTCAATTATTTGATGTTAATGTTGTGTAATAAGATGTAATTTATCTCATAGAATATAGACAACATGATCTGAGCTTCAATATAATTAGATTTAATTCTAGCACATAACTATTAAATACATTTAACTTTCTGGATTGGAATTTACAATGCAAAAATATCTATATCATACTTAGATTTCATGTTTATTACTACAGACACAGTAATAAATGTCATCATTATCAGTTAAATACAATATGTAGATAAATGGACCAGATCTTGGCAATAGAAATAAAAATAACATAATGGCTGCTCCTGCCCTCAAAGCCATTACCATCTGTAAACAGTTATCACAGAATATACTTTAGAAGCAAATCTTCCAATTATAATATAACCCCAAATGGAGATGTGTATATTTCTTCTTATCCAATGAAAAGCCTTCTTATCTATATCATATTATCTCTTATTAAAATACACCAAATACTTTTTATTGTGAAATAAGCATGCTTAAGTTTATTGTAAGTAAAGTTCTGTGGGATTAATTCCTGTTAGTTCTGTTGTGAATTTAATTTTTGTCATTGAAGAAGTACAGTTTCAGACAAATCAGTAGATAATACCACATGCTTTAGCAGACTAATCATCTGCCTCATATTTTCTTCCAATGGTATATAAAAACTAAAATAGTGGGGCTGAATGTTTCTCTGTGATGCCTAAGTTTGTATCCAAAATAATTCCTTTACATTATTACTTTTTCTCTATAATTTTAAATTACTATTCTTTCCTGAACAGACATCTTAGCTAGTGGCACATGATTATCTTATTGGGAACAGAAGATAATAACTAATTTTGTAAAAACTGAAAGTGTCTTACCTTTGTTTAACACAGTAATTACAGTTGAGACTGCTAAAAGAGCAATATGGCATTTCTTATGTAAATCTTGTCCTCAGAATGAAGATTCTAAGGAAGGTGATACTTGTTTGAGTTTCTGAATAAGAAGGGAGACATTGCCCAGGCTGGTGTAGCTCAGTGGATTGAACGTGGCCTGGGAACCAAGGGGTCGCTGGTTGGATTCCCAGTCAGGGCACATGCCTGGGTTGTGGGCCAGGTCCCCAGTGGAGGCCATGTGAGAGGCAACCACATGCTGGTGTTTCTCTCTTTCTCTCTTTCTCCCTCTCTAAAAGTAAATAAATAAAATCTTTAAAAAAAAAGGAAGACATATAAAATGAGAAAGATTCTTTTTCTTTCATACTGGGATTTCACTCCTTTCACCTGAAAGAAGAAGGACAATCAGCTGTAGCATCCAAAAAAATAGCCAAATGACCAGGGAACAAGATGGCAGCACAAGTAGAGTACTCACCCGGGAGCCAGGAGAACAGGTGCTGACCAGTTGTAACAGCCGAATGAGCCAGGGAGCATCACCTGCCAAACCTTGACCAACTTCCTCAGCTGAAAAGTTTGACTAGTTACTCTGCAAGATTCCTTCCTTGTCCAGTATCCTAATCTACATTCTGATCATTCCAGCCTTATCCAACACTGGCAGTCACCATCCCAAACAGAGCAGAACAGAGGAGAGAAATGAAAGCTCTTGGAGAGATAGCTCAAAAATAAGGTATCCAATAAAGCTTAGGCAATCAAAGAATCTGCTGCCTGTGCACAATGCCCAAACATTACAGACAAAAGTAATCTGTAAGGAACCCTTGGTCCATTTTAGCCCAGAAATACTTTTTGGTGGTAAAACAGTTGCTATTCAAAGAAAAATGCACTAGGAGATAATCATGCAAGCAAGAAATGTGTGTTAATTTCCTTCTCAAATTTGAAAAAAGTATGTAACTGAATGTTGTAAGCCATTCTGAGATTTTCCATTTATAGAGTCTTATAGTAATATTCATTCAAATCTAATTTTCAAGGCTATTTTTAACCTCACACAGTAACAACATGATTGTTCTACTTCACTATGGTAACCATATGTCACCACTTTTCCAAGGCAGTCTCAATTCCAATTTTTTTGTCCCAAATTTAAACCAAGTTTTAGACTTTATCCACTTTTTTTTTAAGTTTAGAGAATATGATTACCCATAAAGTTAATTATTCTCCTTCTATGTATGTCTTTCTTCCCTGATTACAGCAACAAACTTTATGTGAGAAGAATAGACTAAGGAGAGACCCAGATTTTCATATTTGTTATCTTGTACTTGGTTAATGGTTTCACAAGCCAATATGGTGACATAGTAAGTTAGAACCTGACACAGACTCACCTGTAATAGACACAGATACTGGGAGAGATTTGGCTATGAGAACTGACCACATAGAGTTTAGAAGGCCTGGGAAGCAAGGTCAAAATTGCTGAGATATTAGGGTCTCTATTGGAGAAGGGAAGCCAGCTAAATTTAGGAAGCCAGTAGGCTGGCAGTTGTCATCTGGGCAGAATATACAATGGCTACAGAGCCTTGGTAACTGGGCTGAGGTCCCTGTTACTACTAGTAATCCACACAGGAAGGAGATAGTGTCCCTTTATATATCTGCATTTGAAATTATGTTTTTTAATAGAAAAGGGCAAGGCGTGTTTTGGGGGTACCAAAGGAAATGCCCACTGCTGGGCACAAGGACATATGGAAGTGAGGAAAATGTTGATTTCTTTCATTTAATTGTATATTGGCTTTTGATATCATAATATTGCACTCAAATCCTTCAGCAAATATCTCTAAAATATTAAGTTGTTTTTAAGTTTTGCTGTATTATATTCCTCTTTGAAACACTGTTAAAGTTACAGAGTCAGGAAAAACAGACTATGTCTTACAAGCAATTCCAGAGGATTCACAGCTTCCAAGAAATTTACCCACAGAATGCAATCTAAAACCTTTAGCACAGAGAGATGTGACCTTGTAGGGTGATCTGGGATGGTAGTAGCCAGCAAATGCTAAGTATAGTTGGCAGCTGAGAGTATTTGGGTAGCCCAATGACCAGGGAAGGGGCTGCAATTTCTAGAACTGGGAGGATAATTAATAGTAAGCCTCATTGAGAAGTTGAAGCTGTTTATTTCTACCTTCTGAGTATTCTGTTTGGTCTAGGAAGTGGAGCAGGACTGACTTGTGATAAGAATACCAGTGGGTCCAGCTCCTGAGAGCAACTATTAAAAAATAAGACATCCAATGAGGCTAAGACAAAGAATCTGCTGCCTTTAAGGGTGAGACTTGAATAGTGAAGGTCAGAGAAGAGGTTTCTGCTAATGGCTTTGGCAAAAGTAAAAGAAAGAAGGAAAGATGGTGTCCAGATGTTCTACATTTAGAACCTGTAAAAAATGAAATTACATTACAGTAATAGGAATTCAAGTTATATAAAAAGAAAATCTTCCATCCAATGAACTTTGTAAAATATGAGACCTAGTTATTGATGGACATACTTATTTTCTTTCCATGAAATATTTAAAAATAGATTGGACCTTTGTATGTTTTCAGTGATTTGAATATAGTTGTCATAAACAAGATCAGGTCAGACATGTATGGACACATTCCAATTTCTCGAAAAACCGGCAGGTCTATAATTGACATTTATTTAATTATAACAATTTTTATAATTATTTTTGAAATCTATTGAATTCTTCTAATCTTACACTTCACCCAAACTTTTCTATACAAAAATGAGAATTAAAATATACAAAATATAATACATTATCAGCAAAATCATACAGAATCCATTCATCATCTTAAGTTTCCCTATTAATTCAAATTAATATTTATTAATAAGAATTAATAGTTAAAACAATAGGAGGTAGTGTCCCTTTATATATCTGTATTTGAAATTACATTTTTTAAGCAAAATAACTCAGATCTACATACACGTGTTGAAAATAATATCTTAAGTAAAGTACACTCTGGAAAACTGCAGAAAATAATGGAAAAGTAAACACAATAAAAGTTCTGGAAAGACTATTAGAAAAGTAATGAGATTTACAGACTGACTAAAAACACCAGAAAAACCTCCAAAGGATATTTAACTTTTGGTCAGTCAGTCAGAAAAGAGCTGGCAGTTGATCAGGAGAAAATGTGAATCATAAAAGTCTATCTCCTCCATCATACAATGCATATGAATCAGATGTCTGCTAGCTAGTTCTTGGCCTCAATTCTACAAGTCAATAACTACTTTATAAATTTGGCTTCATGACCAAGCTTAGATTTCCTGTTCTTTCAACTTGTAATAAACGTAGCTCACACTCACACAGAATTTGGGGTAGAGTGTCACAATCCTCCCATCCATTCATACCACCCTTTATTTGGGCCAATTGCTGAGGCAAAATTGCCATGTCTATCACCTACAGAGGAAGTTTGACTTTCTAGCCAAATATTAGGAAGCATGGTAGTGACTGCCATAGCAACAGACTAAACAGACAGTTTGAAAGCAGAGTTAGTGAAAGAGGTAAGCAATTCCAAATACAAGCAGGTATGAAGACAGTTAAAGAATTTTCAAACATAATCCCAAACCATAAAAACTAAGAGAATCTGCATCACAGTAATAGTATTCTTCATAAAGATATAGTTATTTTCTATAATTATTTGACCATCTAAGAGTTTGTTAAATAGTTTAACTTTAGTTTCTAATGAAATACAAATTCAAAGAATAGTTTCAAAATACAGACTCTAATCCAAAGTGTGCAAATGCTAGCTCTTTACATAAGATTACATAAAAATAATTTGAAATTATTCCATTTCTTTAGCACTGTTCCCAGCTCGCCTTCCAGATAAAAGGAAAATATTAGCAGCACCAAATATAAGCCACAAAAAAAAAAGATACCACCTGTCCAAACTTTACCTTCCTCAGTTTTTTTTCACGGAAAGCTTTTAACTCCCTTACTCTTCACGTTGTAAACTGACTCACACATGTACACACATTCACACACATGTGCACATACCCCAAAATCTTACTCTCATCTTCTCAGGACAAAGGCCATTTTTTAATCTTTTTATATAACTGGATGAAATTATTGCCCATATTGGACTGCTCTATTTATGGAATTGGGTGAAACTTTAAAACTGTTTATGAAGAGAATTATTATTTATAGTTCACCAACTGATTCTCTACTTAGACCAGTGCTTCTAAACACTGAGTAGCTTTCTTTTATAGAAAAAAGAGTTTGTAACATTTTTGTACTATCATGGAATGAAGTTCTCAGAATATATAACATAAACATATGTAATTTTAACAAAGCAATATGTCATAATTACAATGCAAACAAAGAGTTTTAAAACAAGATATTTATTTCAATATATGTGTTCAGCCATGACTATACTAGATGACAAAAAATGCTAAGATTTTTGTACCTACTCACAATCAACTGTATCTATACAATACAAGTAGGACGATAGCCATCTAATTATTGCAGTATTTTTTTACATTCAGCATCTAGATATAAAGGGAAGACTAAATAATTATACCCATATTGACTGTACTTAGCAGTTGCATTCCAAAGAAATTCATTATATATTAAAACTTTATGGAAATTATTTTGTGTTTGCATATATATAGTGAAGTTGCTTCTAAGCTCAAATAATTACAAATTTTTTTAATTTACATAAGTAACTCAAGACTTTCAAGTCCTGTAGGATGTGGGACAATTGTACCCTGCATTTGGAAATATGAGGCATATTAGGAAATATTAGGAAATATAGGAAATAATATTAGGAAATATGGCATCCACAAGTTTCTTACAAACACACTAAATTTTACTAGAAAGCAACACCATGCCCCCACCACCATCATTAAAAACCACAGGGCTAGATGGAAACCCCTATTCACCTTAGAATCAATCTTGGCTTCATAGAGAAATGTGGAGTAGCTCCTCTGGGAACATTGTAACAAAACTTATATGTGCTGTTACAAATATTTTCAAATTCAAAGTATTGAAATCATGCAAACTATGATCTCTGACAAGGAAAATAAGTTAGAAATCAATAACAGAAAGTTAAATTTTAAATTATATATTCAAAAATCAATTGCATTTCTGCATATAGCTACAAGTGCCTTAAAAATATAAGAATGTATAACAGCAAAAAGAAATACAAAAGAAAAACATACCAAAATATATTGAAAAAGTGCCATGAAGCATATTATAAAATTTTATTGAAATCCATTAAAGAAAACCTAAATAATTGAGAGATTTACTGTGCTCATTGAAAATAAAAATCAGTAATATTACCATGTCTATTTTCTTCAAATGATATAAATATTTAACATCAGTCCAACAGAATCTCACAAGAATTTCTAGTTTTTGGCCAAGCTACTCCATCCTAGCAAGCAAAGATCTAAACAAACTGAAGAATCAGCAACTCTTCTTGGATTTGTCAGAGAGGTGATATCATGGGGCAAACCACAGTCCTTCAAATTGGAGAGACCAATAAACTAATACAGAGAATCACAATCCACCTGAGCAGAAACCTGTATAGGAACTAGTACCAGGGTAGAAACCCCTGACCTGTAACTGACAAACTCCTGGAGACTCCGTGTGGGCAAGTCCGAGCAATACAAATTCAGAGGGGTCCCAGTCATCTGGGAGACCTGCACCATTCTGTGAGTTTTACTTCCTGATGCTCTACAACATTCTCACAGTGAATAGGGAAAAAAATCCCTTCATGCTTCTGGTTGGGGAAGAGGAAAGTAAACCATTTTGAAACACACCAGAGTACTCAGTTCTTCCCAACAAAGTCTGCCCTCAAAAGAAACTATTTAACCAGAGCCTAAATTGTTGGGGCTTTATAAAAACCTAATTTGCCTGGGGTAGGGGATACACCAAACTCCATCCGACACTAGTTCCACCTCACCAGGAAGACAACTGATCAGTCCCAGACAGAGCTCTGTCTGTAGGGCAGCAGCACAGGCTCCCCAATTACTGCGCAGGGTCCACCGCAGGCTCCACGGCTTTCCGGACATGCTCACTGGGATCAAACCCACAGCTGGCCTGCTGTGTGGGTGAAGGTTACTTAGCAGGAAGACCAGGGATTCTAATCCATGTGCCCAGCACTGTGCCGCTGTCTCTGGCTCCCTCCATATTGGAGAGGGTGGGGGCAAGCAAGAACAAACATTTAAGTCCATAATCCACTTCAGAAAGATCATTAACTGAGGAAGCTGACACTGAGCTGTCACTTACATTTTTTGGAGATTGTAGTAGATGCTGTTGTAGTAGATGTTGTCTGTGTAACAGCCATTCCCCAAAAGGAGCCCAAGTAACCTAGGGAAACATGACCCCAAAGCTCAAGGACAGGCATTGGTTATTTTAAGCAAATTATGTTCATTCCCAGACCTCTCTTCCCTGCCAGGCTTATATTAATTAGTGTAAGACGTTATTGGTCCAGAGGCAGGCACTTGACCTAAAATGTCCCAATCAGATGGGGAGGAAATATTTTCATTGCATATATATGCAGGAAAGAACTCCTCTTTTCTATAGATGTAGATAACGAAACAATAGCCACTTCATGGAACAGACTGACAGATCTGAGAGGGGAGGTGGGTAAGGGGAACTGGAAGACATTAGCCAAAGAATCCATATGCATATATGCATAGCCCATGGACACAGACAACACTGTGGTGAAGGCCAGGGTTGGGGGCCTGGGTGGAGGGGGCAAAGGTGGACGGAAGTGGAGAACATCTGTAATAGTGACAATAATTTTTTTTAAAGTGCAGACACTTTATGACTCTGAGGGGATGAAGGATGAGGATACTGTCAGAGGAGAAAAAAAGAATTATGTCCGTGATGACACAGTTGCACTTCTGAATCAACCAGCCCTGAATCAATCGGTGTTCTGCCAATCGCAGTTGGAAGCATTCTACCTGATTAAATGATCAAAAGAGCCAATAATCTTTTATCTATTAAACAGAAATTTTCTCTTAAGCATAATTTCTTTCTTAAATTTATTTTTCGTGATATAGAGTCAATTAAGCAGAAGGCTGTTAAGTAACCATGGATTTACAGCTAGGAAAGTTCATTCAACAAATATTTACTTGGATACCAAATCCCAGGCATTTCAATGGTTAGTGACCACAGATTAGGAGCATCTGATACGTCTGTCACCACAATAAGAACACGTTTGCCTCTGGAGGCCCCAGGCTATGTTTGGGCACAGCGCCAGTCCCCCACCCCCCGACCCCTGCCCGGGTACTTGATATATATACACCAAAGCCTGTCTTTTCAGATCTTTTACCTCCGTGGCTGACCAACTTCCACTTGACCAACATGTTCTCTCTTCAAGTACAAAGTTATATTCAACTGGGCAGCAGCAGTCAAGCCCTGCAGCTCCAGAGAGAAAGTACCTCCGCAGCTCTCTGCTCCAATGCGTTGTGAACTGATTTCAGATTTGAATTATTTTCTTAAAGAATGCTTTGTGTGACCTCCTCAATTTGAACAATGCAGTCTGTAGAAGAGGTCTAAGCTAGAGTAACATTTCTATTATTACAATGTAAAAACTACTATTTAGACTTCCACCATTAAAAAATCATTAAACTAATACTTCAAGTCAAAAAAAGTAGATGACCTACAAAGAATATTGCTCACAAAGTAACAGCTTCAAAGTTCTGAGAAAAAGTACTATCTACAGAGAATTCTCTTCTTAGTCAAATTGTTGTACAAGCTGAAGACTTTAAGAAACAGTGCAGAAATACACGTAGTAGAAAACTGAGCTTCTATTGAAGCAATCACAGTGGTATAAAGAAACACATTGGAGTGACGGGGTACAGGCTTTGTTATGGAGGTGATGAAAATGTTCTAAAATTAAATAATGATGCTGCTTACACTCTGTGAATATGCTATAAAATACTAAATTGTACACTTTAATATAAGGGTGAACTTGTGGTATATGATTTATAACTCAAAAAACCTGTTATAAAAAGGACACTTTAAAATATTGCTGTAAAAGAGCTTTTTGTCACTAGTCAAATAAAGTATATCCGGCCATTCTACTCGTACACACACACACACACATACACATACTTATACATATATCCAAAAGTCTTGGATAGTTACATAATAACATCTCCAAAAATGCTTATTATATTGTAATATACACTTTCGAGAACTTGGGGGCAATCTTCATGGCCATTACTAGAAATTTGTACAGGTAAAATATGGTAGATACGCATTAGGAAGTATTAGGCAGCTGTTTCAAAAAACAAATCAGATGCACATATTTCAATATTTCTATGTGGGTGAATCTGAATAAGATAATGCTTGGAAGAAATAAAATATGTATATATTTATTTGTTTAAAAATCTATGCATGAAAATATACATTTTGCAAAAACATACATTGAAATGGTTGCCTAAGAGATGAGGAATAGGAGCACTGAAATTTGAAATAAAAGGGAATTAATTAATCCCCATGCCATGTACCTATCACTTTAAAATAGCAAAATAAGAATGCTGGGGAATTAAAGGTGAGATCATATGGTATTTGTCTTTCACTGCCTGGTTTATTTTGCTTACCATAATGCTCTCCAGTTCCATCCATGCTGTCGCAAAGGGAAGGAGCTCCTTCTTTCTTTCTGCTGCACAGAATTCCATTATGTAAATGTACCATAGTTTTTTGATCCATTCATCTCACCTTTAACAGGAACCTAATCAACAAAAAGAACAAGCAAGCAAAATATAACCAAAGACACTGAAATTGAAAACAAGCTGATAGTGACAAGAGGGGAGGGAATTTCAGGGGAAAAGGGTGAAGGGTTTGCAGGAACAATTATAAAGGACACATGGACAATAACAAGGAGCGGGGGTGGAAACAGGGGAGGGAGGTTGGGAGGGCTGGGGTGCTGGGCTGGGGTTGGGGGAAAAGGCAGAAAACTGTACTTGAACAACAATATAAATAAATAAATAAATAAATAAGTAAGTAAATAATAAAAGAATGCTGGAAAATTGAAGATCCAGGATACCAAATGCACAGTAAAATTGAATAAAAATTTCATTTTGTTGCCTAAAATTGTCAGTAGTTCCAGCACCATTTCTCTGGTTTACTGAATATGTGGCACAAGTTTAAATTGTTTCCAGACCTTGTGCTATTTTTACATTAGTCATCTGAGCAAATTCTATTCAGCATACTCCTCACTTAGGAACAACTTTTCAGACAAACATCCTACCTCCAAGAAGTAGGAAGCAATGAGAATTAGTGTACCTGAGGTTTAGATCCATGTTTCACAACTACAAATTTGCTGGTAATGAACTGTTTAAACTAAAAGAAATTGCTCAACGGTGAGTGAACATATAGAAAACTATGCTTTTCCGTGGGAATAAACTTTAAAGATACACAAGGAGCTTTTCACCAGTTGACCGAAAGATGAATCATCTCCTTTTGACAAAATTTAGAGGAAAAACTGCCGCCATTAGTGTCTATTTTGTATAAATTTAATTCTCCATTAAAACAATATCTCTTTTACATAGTTACACATTACAGAAGACAGAAAATTGTACAGCTTTTGATTAAGAAGACAATTTTACAAGAATCAGATTTTAGGGTTAGTAACTACTCAGCAGTTGCTTAAATTCTCAGATCCTTTGTAAAAGAAGGATACTAAATAAGATGACCAGTCGTATCCCTAGAATTCTGTAATTCTCTGAAACCAAAGTCTAGCCTTGTCTTCATGGAATGAAATGAGAGATTCCAAACAGCTGGTCGGTTGCCAACTCTAATACTTCACCATTTTCACAATCAGGAAATTCTTCTTGGCTAACCTAAATCTCAAGCCCTTCCAATAATTCTTTCTATAATGTGGTTAGAAAACAGATAATTACTTTTCCTTGTATGGAAAAAATTAATTCCATACTTGAATAGAGCTAATAAATAACACCTCACATTTTCTTCTCCAGGTTGAATAACCCCAGACTTTCCTTAAAAATCTCAATTTCCAGCTAATCCTGTAGTGGTTCTTCTGTGATTCCACTCCAAGTTTTTTAGATTTTAGCTGTGGGTCCCAAACACAGACAACAAAATTCAAGGGGGATCTGAAGAAAGCTGAGTGCAATTCTCTACCAGATTGTGGACATGGACAGGCATCACAGATATTTCAGGAACTAAGAAAACCTTTACTCATTGAGTATCACGACCACCAATTTTGTGAAATGATTATAACTTTCTCTTTGCCAAGAATGCCAGTGTAAATGACTGGGTGGTTCTCCTTTACCATCCACAAACCAGAAGGTACAAATAACTTTTCTTTACAGTATTCTAAGGAAAGATAGATTTCAAATTAGGTGGATCAAAACACTGGTTATTTTCTGACCTCTTACAATATCAAGTGTTGTGCTTTCTGTACATGAAGTTTCAGACAAAATTAAATTGCTATGATGGGAGGTATTATGATGGCACAAAGTATAAAAAGTATTGAATGTGAGATCTGATTCAAAATTGTGTGACTTACTACCTCTTGACAGCCTATGTCCTTCCATAGGTTATTACTTAATTTCTCTAGGCCTTAGTTTCCTCAAATTCAATTGAGAATAATATGTACCTTCTAGGATTGTTGGGAAATTTTAGTAAGATAATTAAGGTATGGCAGATGTATGTGATCTTCTCACCACTCATGCTAACTCTGTCACGACACTGGTACAAAATTAGAATCCTTCACAAGCATCAATAGCAAATCCATTATGGAAAGGATATATTGATTTGGGTATTTTTATTAAAGATTTACAACATCTCTGGGGTTTGCACATACATTTCACTCAATAGTTCTATGCAGCCTTTCTCCAGATTTCAGCCATAAGATCTTTCTTCCGGCAACCTTGAGCTCAGTCTTCCAGGTCTCCTTCCTCTTGCGTCACCCTCACAACCTTCATCATTCCACTTTTTGTTACATGAACTATTTGGTCCAGCCACAGGTTCTGCTCTAAAAACATAGACTTTGCCCTAAGTGCTCAGCCCATTACTGAAGGCACTAGAGAATTGTAGGCACCTGATTTTTCCTACTGCAAAGGCAAAGCGCTTTTGCTTAATGAATGTTACCTTCCTTCATTCATTCCCGAGGGAAACTGCACTGAAGGGAATTATGACATGCCCAAAACTAAAAATAACACATACTGAATTATGGTAACTATTTGAACCTTTAAAATATTTGTTTTATGCTTTACAATTTAGAGTTTAAAATATTTCTGGTGCCCATGGTCAACCATTGCAGTAATAAAAATCAAAACCAAATGCATCTTCAAAGTAAGACCTGTGCCAGTGGTTGAATGGACACTATTATTTTTTTGAGCTTGTATATAATTATTTTTATCTTTACCTAATCCATGTCTTTGCTCTATTTATGGTATTGCAGTTCTTGCTCTGCTAAGTGAATTAATTATTTCTAGAAGAATAGCCCTTGACTGGGGGAAGCATTTCTATAATTTTAATTCTTTAATTCTATTTTTTTTAAAGTATCAGCCACACAACAGTAAATTTTATGGAAGGTCTGAGATCATTAATGTGAAAATAATCTTTCAAATTGCTTATTTTCTTATTACAAACCTTTCTTAGAAGTTATTAATTAAATTGTGTGACATTTGGTCCCTAAACCTCATAATTTTAAATATCAGCAAAGTATTTAAGGTGTTGAACATGATGATTTGATTTATTCATGCTGTGTAATAATTACCACAATAGGTGTTCACATCCATCATCTTATACAGATACAATAAAAAGAAAACAATTCTCCTCATGATGAGAATTCTTATGATCTCCTCTCTTCACAACTTCCCTATATATCATACAGCGAGCGGTGCCATCATCAAAATGCATCCCTACTGCTGAATCATTATGACTGCAAGTTTCTACCTTTTGACAACCTTCCTCCAATTCCCCCTCACCTTACAACCTGTCTCTGGTAAACACAATCTGATCTCTTTTACTATGAGTTCAGTGGGGTTTTTTTAGATTCAATATATAAGTGAAATCATATGGTATTTGTCTTTCTCTGTTTCACTTAGCATAATGCCTTCAAGATCCATCCATGTTGTTACAAATGATAGGATTTCCTTGTTTTTTATGGCTGAATAATATTCCATTATAAGTACTTGTGTGTACACACACATACATATGCCATATATATTATACACACACACATGCCACAGCTTCCTTCATCCATGCGTGCATCAGCGAACACTCGGGGTGTGTCCGTGTCTTGGCTGTTGTAAATAATGCTGTTATGAAAATGGGGATACAGCTATCTTTTCAAGTTAGTGTTTTGATTTCCTTTGGATATATTCTCAGAAGTAGAATTGTTGGGTCATATGATAGCTCTATTAGCAAAGTATTTTTATTAGCATTTAATTATTCTCATTGAAGAAAAATATTGCCTTCTAACCATCTACAGCACATTTTTAAATGTTTTATTTTAACATATTTTTAAAAAATACCATTATATAGTAAATTCATGTATATGTAATGGGTAAAACATGGAATACCCCTCCAAATATATTATTTTTCAAATAAAAGAGAATGTTTATCTCTCAAAGTTCAATCTATTGGAATTACTGCTCACAATTTGGAAGTAAATCTTACAGATTACCATTAATTTGTTTTGCTCTATATTTTAAGCTTTTTCCTCTGAACACCAACTAATCTATTAACTGCAAATACGTATAAATATAAGAAAATTTCTTTATTTCTAAATAACAATATTCTTTTTTATTGTTTTTAATAAGCCAACTATTGACCAATTCATTTAGTATTTGTATTATGTTGAACCTTATGAAATAGCCACTTTTATGTCAAAAAATGGCCAAATAACAGCAATTTCAGATGGTTCAAACTAATAATTATGTTTCTTCCCCAGAAGAAAAATATTGACACATATTCCTTCCTGTCAGTTACACATAATGCCAGTAGGAAATTGTGGTAATCTCTCATACACACACAGAGACTTCTTATGATTTCAAATTTTTATCTCAGCCAAAACCAACTTTTATATTTCTTTTCTCCAAATTAGGCTACATTCTGAGGGCAGAGTGGAGTTGGTTGAGCATTATGACTTTTACTCGCTATGTGTAATGACCACCGCATGATATTTAATGTCATATATTTACCAGATTACATGTCTGGTGAAATGCCTCATCCCCTGTTGCTTACTTACGGCAAATGGTCTCCTTTGAGGTTAAGGACATAGAAAAACCTGAGGAATTCTTTCTGGTTTCACCAATGACATCAAATTTCCAAGAGACTGCTAAATCTGTCCTAGTGTTTTAAAGTGCATGCTTACCATATTGCATACAATTATTGCCTTATTGCCGCATTTAAATTCTCCTTAGGAATTGCTCATTTATGACTCATCTTATACAAATTTGACTCACTTAAGCTATAGTATTTTAGAAAATTATTTCAAGAAGATATTTAAACAGAAGTTACCATATTTCAATACTTTTCCAGGAAAACAACATAACTTAGATTTAATATATTAAATAACACAAGATTTATTTTCTCCTATGAAATAATATGTTGGTTTATTTCATAGTATCTGCTACTTTTCCAGATTTTAAAATTCTCATCTCATTTCTATTATATCTGTTAACTTTGAAATTCCTGTTCAATTGCCATAAATTTTATCTAAAAATTAAATTCTTGACTTATTAGCATTTTAATTTTCTTATTTCTGTAATGTAGAAAAGGTATACTTCGTGAAGGTTTATCGGTATAGCTTAATTTGATTTTTGGAATAAAATAGAACTGTATTTGAATATCTACTCTGCCTACTCTTTACCAACTATGAAACTTTAAGGACATCATTTTACCCAACTGTTTTCTCATTTGTAAGATGATGACAACGAAAACTAAATGTAGAAATCAAATTACATAACAAATATAAACCATGTAATTTAATGACTGACTTATATTGTCACAAAGGTACTAATTATTTTTTTAAGATTTTATTTATTTATTTTTAGAGAGAGGGGAAAAGAAGGAGAAAGAGAGGGAGAGAAACATCAATGTGTGGTTGCCTCTTGCACCCCCCCTACTGGGGTCCCAGGCATGTGCCCTGAATCGAACCGGTGACCCTTTGGCTTGCAGCCTGTGCTCAATCCACTTAAGCTACACCAGCCAGGGCTAAAGGTATTAATTATTAATAATGTTAATATTACTTAACCAATAAACCACAAGCTTTATAGCCATAGATCTTTCAATTATCTAGGGACTAACTGCACGTGTGAATGAGTCGATCAAAATGGTCTTAACCTGACCCCAAGACTCACTGAAGCACATCCCATAATTAAGGTAAACCCAGTAAGCAAGAACAAGTATGGCTTCTTTAGCCAAATAACAAGTTGAAAACACAAGAGCTGGGTTAATTATTACCTGAGAGTTTAGGTCAATCATAATAAATCCTTGTCCCTCTCTATACTCCTTAATAGCAAAACATCATGGACATTACAAAGAACTACCTAGCCAATTCTCCAAGATTTAAGGATAATGAAATGAAGGTCTTTTGTGGGCCACAGTTTGGGAAGACATTAGGTTTCAGAAACAAGAAGAGCCTTAGTAGCCACTAGGTATATACAAATTCTATGAAAACAATATATCTTTGAATAAAACCAAAGTAGATTACTCTATATTTTCATTGCATACAATTGCTCATAGATCCAGTATCTTCTCCATCACTTAAAATATTCATTTTAAAATATTTAAAGACTCATTTAAAATATTCCAAAAGATTAGCCATCTGTCAGTGTCACTACCTATTTATTACTTGACCAAATACAATGGACAAAATGATAATGTTCTGCCAGTCGCCACTGGGTTTGGTAGTCAAAAACTTTCTGTTTTAGGAAAAGTTGGAATCATTTAGGTTACAAAGTGGGTGGGTTCCAGGGGGTAGTCAAAGAATATCCCCAGAAACATTACTTTTGCAACTAAAAATAGGGAGTTTCCACCAAAAAATAGCCTCCAGCCCCAGAATGCTAGCAGCAAACACCTGAGAGATGTTCAGGCAAGAAAAAGAAATTGTGAAACTGTAGAGATGCACTGCAGTGGGTCAGCAGTGGCCATGAAGCCAAAATAGACAGAGTATGCTCAGTACTAGACACGGAGCCACACTAATCAGAGTGCCCCCAGCAACTCGGATCAGTGTATCCAGAGTGGTCAATATGAAAATGACCTATAGGAAGGGTTAGGTAATTGAGTATGTAGTGAATGGACTAAAGCAGGATCCCCTGGAGGAATTAGAAACTCAATTCCAATCTCAGTGGTTCAAACAAGATGAATATTCAATACTGAAAATGAGCTATGACCACAGAAGGAAAATTAAGCAGTACAGGGCCCAGGGCATCAGTTTTAACAAGACAGAGTAGCAAACAAAACCTGGGTCTAAAATTATACATGAATCAAAGTAAATTGCTTTCCTGAAGCGAAGTTGGGGCCATCTGAGAAACCCGGCAGCCAACTGATAGGTCTTGGTTTAAAATTTTTCACCAGACCGATGACCCCTAACAGTAAGGGTGAGCAGAGGTGAAACAGAACCGTGACTCCAGATTGCCATCCCTTGATAGATGTAAATTCCTAGGAAGAAAACTCATTTTGATTTATATCTAAGTCAATTGTTAGACAAAATTTACCTTAAATGTTTTATCAAACAATTCTTTGGTTTATAACTTAGCAATACAGAGGTTTTTATATTTAATCAAAAATTGCTCTGCAAATTACTTTCTTAAAGTTAGTTCCAGAAATATGACCTAAACAGAAGATATACCTGACTCTGAATGTTACCAGGAACATAAAGGCTACATATAAGTGAATGTGTATAAATAATCTTACTTCAGTTAATATTCTACTGAGAAAATATGAAGCAATTTTCAGAAATATTTCATGACACATTTCTTTTAAATCACAACTTGATATCATCTTTATTATATTCTTTTTGTTTGTATGCTAAACTACATATTCTATTCTTGGCCAGACATTGAGATAGGAATAAATAAATTTAGAAAAAAATATTTAACTTCCCATGGAGAATCAATATTTTTTTTTATTTCTGAAGAATTAGTTAATGAAGTCATTTCTCAGAGACAGTAGAGTTTTCCATCTTGGTTTTTATTCAGGAAGTTTGGGTGGAAGAGAGTGGGTGGCCTTAACATCTCACTTGGTTAGTAAGGAGAACATTCAGTCAGTCGAGAAAATTTATTGTATGAGTATATCAAGAATCTGCAAAGCATAATTCTGGAAGGAAACAGAACATAAAACATTAGAAGACATGAGTCCTATCTGCAAATAGCTTTTAGATTTTTTTCTCTGCCTTCACTCTTAAGATTCATTAAAAAGGGTATGATATTGAATTTTTCTTATATTCTCTTTCGTATACTCTGAGCTTTTTCAACCTGAAGTCTCCATTTTTCTGCAGTTCTTGAAAATTCTATGTACTTTTTGAAATATTTTTATCTTTTAAAAGATTTTTTTTCTTTTTCTGGCACTGCTGTTAGGTACTGATACTTCTTTTGTTCTCCATATATTTTAATTATTTTCTCAATCTTTCTATCACTTTATCCTATTCTAATGCCTTCTAGGAGAGTTCATTAACCCAATATTTCAAATAACTAATTAGTTCTGAAGCTGTACCTCTTCTATTTAGTTGGATTTATTTCATCATTTTAAGAATTGTATCCAACTGATTGTTTTTTCACAAGAGTTTGTTTCTCCCTTATGTTTCTGTTATACTTCCCTAGCTCTCTGCAAATATTACTATACTTATTTTAAATACATTTCTATATAATTTGTCCTTTCTCTAGAATGTAGTATTTCAGATACATACAACATTAAGGAGACAAGATATCCTTAAATTCAATGCATTATCTTTGTTCCAAACTCTATTTTATTTTTTATTTTAGAATATTTTAAATTGTTGTTCAATTACAGTTGTCCCCATTTCCCCCCATTACTTTCCCCTTGCCCCCTACCCACCCCACCTCCCACATTCAACCCCCCCCCACATTGTCTTTTTCCATGGGTCCTTTATACATGTTCCTTGATGACCCTTCCCTTTCTTTCTTGTTTTCCCCCTCCCACATCCCCTCTGGTTACTGTCAGTTTGTTCTTTATTTCCAGGTCTCTGGTTCTATTTTGCTCACTTTTTTGTTTTGTTGATTAGGTTTCACTTATAGGTAAAATCATATGGTATTTGTCTTTCACCAACTGGCTTATGTCACTTAGCATAATACTCTATTCCATCCATGTGGTTGGGAAGGGTAGAATTTCCTTCCTTCTTTCTGCTGAGTAGTATTCCATTGTGTAAATGTACCACAGTAAAAAAAAAATCTTAGTCCAAAATAAAAGAAGGAAAAGAATGGAATATAAAAAGGAAAGAAATAAAAGAAGACAGACATACTCTACTATGGCAAGAATTTAATAAAGGAAAAAAGCGCATGGGTTGGAGAGAAGAGGAATAAGCTTTCAAAATAAGGTGAAAGACGATTATTAAGCTAATAACATAAGAGTAAAATAACACATATCCCTAGTTTATACCAGAGACAAATATCCAGAGATTTAAATGACAGATTCTTTAGAAAAGAAAGATATGTCATAATGAATAGGAAAACAGAATCATTTTTGAATTGGGTGGTATTTATAAACATCTCCATATATTCACAAATGTTGGCTGCTGCCAAATCTCTAGCATGTGTGGTAAACATACGAGCATAGTAAAGATAGCAATGTTGTAAGGAAATCAGCTAGCCACAAACACTTTTAGACTGGACATCAAAACCAAATTTTTAAAAAGGTAATATAAACAATTTGAATGTTAAGAATTTATTTCTGCATCTAGTGTTTTATTAAAAAAGTCTATAAAATGTACTAAATAGAACTTTTACCATTGTAAATATAAGTGTGAAGATACAATATATCTAAAATATTTCAGGGTCAATCAGTTGGGCAAGAGGAAACGTTCAAGTTTTCAAGTTTGAATTTTTTGTAATGCAAAAGAGTTCATTAAAATGGAAAGTTAAAATTATTTCTTTTAATATAAGCCTATCACCCCCACACAGATTTCTTTTTCCCTGCATTTTCATGATATGTGTATTCTTTCCCACAATAATTTAATGAACTTCATTTAAACATTTTTGCAACATTTATTTTGATATACCATCAAGTTCGTTCTTGAAAGTATAGGGGCTGCTCATTCCTATAGTTAAAATTAAAGTGCAAATTCTCTATTTTTCATATAATTATTTTAAAATCGATTTTTGTCTTATTTATTTTGTCAAAAATCCAGAAACAGCAAGGTTAAAACCACCAAATCTATAAAATTAGTAGTTAGTAAGAATTTATTGTGCATTTAAAAACAGTTTGCAAACTGGGAGCTTTCAAATTTAAAACTGATATAAAGCACAGAGGCCTGACCTTACAGGGTGGCTTATAAAGTAAAAATGAGGAAGTTGTTTAACCTTTACAGTGATTACTTATTACAACAGTGGTTTCCAGATGGCAGGGGATTGGTTAAAAATGATTATCTTATATCATTTTTAGGAACTTGACTTAAATTTCTTTTGACTAGAGGCATTCATAAGAAATAACCTAAATTAAGTTTTGCTTATGTTTAAGAAATAAGCTGGATTTAGTTTTACTTGCAGGGTTTAAATAGTTTCATCTGTTCAAGGAATTCTCAAGTCTATTCTCCATTTTGTATTTAATTCTAACAATTTCTTATAGTTTTTGCACAATATCAAAAAGTACAATAAGAATTTATATCATACAAGTCTTTAGTAATAAACCATAAGAGAATAAAGCAAGAGACCTGGAATACAGCTTGGCTTCAGAGAATTTTTCTAACTCATTATAGCCCCAAAATAAATATCTCCAAACAATGTTGTGTCAATCTTTCTGTATTTTCTAGCACGGTATATGCATTTTTACATTTAGGAAAATACTGTGGTGTCCTAAATGAGATCCTGGGACAGCCAAAGGACATTAAGTAAACACTAAGGAAATCTGAAGAAAGTGTGGACTTCACTTAATAATACTGCATCAATATTGGATCATTAGTTGCAACGCATGTGCCATACTAATGTAAGATGTTAACAATATGGAAAGTTAGGTGTGGGGCATAAGGAAACTACTAGCTTCACAACTTTTCTGTGAATAAGAATCATTCTACGATTAAAAGATTGTTTTTTTTAAAAAAAAGGCCTATATTTACTCTAGGTTCAAAATCTACCACGTGAATCCAAAGTCAGTCTCTAATATGAACCAAATTCACCATTAATCTGACAAAATGTACTGAAATTACAGGTTAGGAACAGCAATGCTGCTTAACCTAACTAGTTAGAACCAGAATTCTTAAAATAGAAGGTACCTGTCCAGTCCCCTCAGGATATGTACATCTTCAGTCAATGAGTCGGCCTTTCCTCATCAGGCTCCTCTTTTTAGAAATGAAAGAAGGAAAATCTGTCATGGGCAACACAGGGAATATATTGATATCCACCTCGATGTCCGTCACATTAAATCTGAACATTGACAGTTGTGGACACTTAAGAGTGAAGCATGTCCGCAGTTGCTACCTCTGGGGTCAGGTAGATGTAACTCAACTACTCGCTGCCTCACTTCCCTTGCGTAAGTTACTTAAAGTGCCTCATCATTTTTCCCAATTTTAAAACCTACATAAGAATACAACGCATCTCATAGGTGTGTTGTGTGATTTCCATGAAAGAATGCATGGAAATCATTTGGCGTGGACTTAACACATAGTTAGTTACCTCTCAAAATATACTAACCAGATTTTAAATGTCTTTAAAAGTTGTATTTTTTGTTCTACTCCCTTCCATTTCACACACATGGTAAACTACACCTTCTGGTATTCTTTCATTTAAGCACAGTATACGACACTCTGGCCAAAAGATTGTGAACAAAAGTGATGCACATCCCTTCCATGCCAACAGGAGATCCGTTAGAAGTCCTTCCCTCGGGCAAGGGGACCATTCATGTTCAAGCAGATGGCCCTCAACTCTCACCTTCAGCCCCTGAGTGACATCAATGAGCAAAGTTCTAATGTCAACCCACAATAAACACACAGAAAGCTGCTGGATTTGATAAACATAACCTAGCCTGTCCTGCCTAACATACTTCAGTTATCAACGTTAATGGCGAGATTCTTATAGTCTGTAATTCAAATTAAAACGCTATGTTAAAACAGACTTTTATACAGACATGGTTCTGTTAACAGAATTGCTAAAAATGCTAAGAATGCCTATCTAGTTCAAGTATAAGAGATAATGAAATACTACCTATATTATATAAAAATTGCAGAATTCTTTAAACACTGTAAAGAAGGAAGAGAAATGCTTACTAAATCAGATTTACTATGCTCTTCCACATTTTTCTCTGTCCCAAGGATTTTCTCAAACCTCATTTGATGTTCACAGTTTTTATTCAAAGTGTAATCAGTGATCACTTAATTGGAATATAGAAGTATTTTAATTCTATTTTTTGTTATTTGAATGTTCCCCATCAATGACTACTTTTTTTGTTTGTGGGTTTAATATGGCAGCCAAATATAGCATGTCTTGCAAACCTAAGAACTGACTAGAATATAAGCCATTCTTGGATGGCTCTAAGAACTTTGTTAGGGGGTTTCATGGCTTGGAGATGGAGTTGTTCTTGATTGTTTTTGTTTTTATTTATTTTATGAAGCCCTTACCTCTGTGATTGATATCCATATGGATAACTCGGAGCAGGCCTCTGGTATTCATGTGTGTGTGAGCATGTGTGAGCATGCACATGGGTGTGTGTAAGAGGAGGATAGGAACAAGTTCTCTTGAGGCAATATCCTTTGAGAAGGGAAAAAAATAAAAACACAGCAAAGCAGACTGAACCTTTCTGCTGCCTTCTGTCCTTGAATTGAGCATCTGTCTTCTGCCATAGGCCACCGTGACAAAAATCGGTGCTGTTGAAAACTTCCCCAGGCTTGAAAAATCACAACTCTTTCACTTTAATTAGTGCCCTGGACCCATCAACACCTAAACCTTGCTTGTAATTCCAGGTGCTGCACCTATAAAGAAAATTAAGGCAATTTTAAAAGGGCCCTTGAGTTCTGGGTAATAACCTACGTACATTCAAAGTGCATTTTCTCAGCACTAGCCATGTAGCTCAGGTAATTAGAGCATGGTCCCAATATGCCAAGGTTGTAGGTTTGATCCCTGGTCAGGGCACATATAAGTATCAACCAATGAATGCATAAATAAGTACAACAACAAATTGATCTTTCTCTCTCTCTGTCTCTCTCTCTCTCTCCCCCCTCTCAAAAAAAAAGTAAATTTAAAAAAATTTAAGTGCAATTTCTCATTTGTATCATTTCACTTGGTGCTCACAAAAATCCTACAAGATAAGAAAGGCAAGACATATTATGTTCATTTTCTAGAAAGAAAAACTGAAGTTGAAATAAAACAACTGATTTCTAGAAGGTCATATACCACACATGACTACCAACGTGGGACTGAAACGACCTTGGGTCATCTAACTCCACATCTGGCCACCAGCAACACTGCTTCTGACAGGCACAGTGTCAAAGACTTAATTTCAGAGTTACTGGTAAAAGGGACCCTTTAAAGTAAAAGGAAAAATATTTTTTATTGAATTTATTGGGAAGACATCGGTTCATAAAATGTTATAGGTTTAAGTGTACAATTCTGTAATATCAATACATCAACTGTATATGGTATTGTGTGTTCACCACCCCAAGTCAGTCTCCTTTCAACACGCTGGGCAAATTCTTTTGATAAAACAGTACGTCCTTTAGAGATTAATTTCTCTCAGCACTATAATATTTTTGCATACTTTTTATGAACTATAACCAGTAAATTTTTCCGTAAAACAAATGAGTGGCTAGCTGAAGCATAAACATTTCTGGTTGAATAAATCACTTCATTAGGATGTTGCCTATCTCCTCAAGTGTTCCAAATGAACACATTTTATATCAGTATCATAATACCCTATTTAGCATATGTTTCTGAAACTACTTATTATACTGGGCAGCCATTTATTTAACTAGCCCTACTTTGAAATTCTGTCTCTTGATTCTTTGGGTGGCCTAAGGGTGACTCCACAGAAGTTCACACGTGGTAAAACAAATGACTGAAGACAGCAAAGAGCACTAAATGGCACAGGCAGGTCAGATTGCACAGTTTGGCTGGCACTGCATTTAGTAAATTATAGTCAAGCAGCTTTTAGCTGCATCCTAACTGTCCATTTTCAGACAGTACTTCTGCCAAACACCAGATCACTAGGGCTGCATTAAAAAGCTCAAATAGCACATTCAAATTTGAAACTATAGGTCTCATTTATTTCTAGTTTTTCAGCTGGCAGACATGAAAAGCACTTTTGAGCAGCAAAAGGAGATGAAGAAATAACTTACAGTGAATGGAAAATGTTAGGAAAGCGAGGGCTAGACAATTCTATGAGTCACTACTGAGTTATCTAAAGGGACGGGGATTCCAGTCCACTCATTAAAGTGTGGGTTGAAACGTTGCTTTATTTTTCAAGAATTTCCATGGGAGGCCCTTGGAGGGGAAAACAGGAGGTGGTCACACGTGACTACCTCCAGAAAAGGACGATCTTCAGACGTGAGCTACCGACGCTCCACTTGAAGACACTCCATGACGCGGGCCAGATTTGCAGTCTTAAATGATTTTAAGAGAATTTATGGCACTATTTCAAAAGTGAAACAAAAATTTTTAAATTGTTCTAAATGAACAATGTAGCCTCTAAAGTTATTTTAATTACTTCTGGGTTAATAAATACAACATAAACTTAGTTTTGTTTGATTTAAAAATCTTAGAATGTCTATTTCTAACAAAGGAGAAAATTATTCTGTTAGGAACTAATTTTAGATGCACAATTTTCTTTGTATGAAGAAATTGCCCTCAATTATTTCTTTTTCTAACAACAGGAGCAAAATAAAAAATGAACCTAAGAAGAAATATTTATTTTGTGGATATTAATTTATAGTTAATACCATAATAATATCTACTACTTTCTTCCCAGAAAAAAAATAGTTATATTTATACTTATGAGACAATCTGCTTAAATGTGAAAAGTGCCATTGCCATGGGAATCTTAGTAATACATTTATAATCCTGGCTCTGTCACTCATTAGCTTAAAGTTTTGGTGTCCTCTATAAAAATAAGAATATAAGAATATAAGAAAATAGTTACTGTGAATTTCAATAAATAACATCTGCAAAGTACTTAGCACATAATGAATGATAGCTGTTATTATCATTAACGTTTTGAAATTTTCTTCCTAAAAGAGCAGAAGAGCAGCTGAATAAATGATGTTATCTGCCTTTCCAGTTTTGTTACTAACCACTGAGGTTTGGCATAGGTATGGCACCAGCTCACTGAGCACAGGACCAGCTACTTCAGGAGGGATTAGGGGAGTGCAGGGGAGATGCAATGATGTGTATACAGAAAGTCCCCATGCCCCTTCTCCATTCAGCTTGACGAGTATTTGACGGACTACCTCTACGGTCCCAGTCCTCTGAAAGATGCCCTATCCCTACCTTCAAGAGCCCTGATGGTAAGACAAAACTTGAACACATGGAATAAAGAAACATATGATTAGATACCAAAATGAGTGGTATCATAAGGGTTATTCAATGGGTACTTTCTAACGAACCATGTTAAATTACAAGATGTAGAGCCATACACATGCAAAGCCGCTGCAAAAGAAAATCACTATGATTAATCTTCTTAATATATCTCAAAATGCCGTACTCTACTACTAATGTGCCAAAAAAAAAAGTAAAATTCCAACCACCTTTGGTCACTTTACGTTAGACATCTAGTTTACTTATGCTTTCTAAATTAAAATACTAATCCACTAACTTCGGTTTCATCTATCTGAATTTTAAATGTAATATTTACCTAATAATTTCTCAAACAATTCAATGATATGAAATCATGATTATATTTCATCTTTTATGAACCCAAACCATTCAAGGATTTCCAAAATTATTTGCTACACATGTGCAAGAGGCAAAGAGCTACAGCAGTGGAGAGTTCAACAGATGTAAATAGCTCCACTAGAAAAAAAGATCAGAAAAGAAAGTATGCCCCCTGCTGTTTATAGAATGAACAAAGGTACAACAGTTTGTGAACACAAGAGCCACAGCCAAAAAAAGAAGTTTGAGTTGCTTCCCTCTCGTTCCCTGGACCTTGAGTGCAGCATGTTATAACAAGTTCATGGCCATGCATGTCTAACTAAACAAGTCTAGTTCTTCTCTCTTTCTTCTGGACAATACAGAGGTGTTCGATTGTCTATCTACCCCTGCCGATCTCCGATTTGGGTTTTTAAGTACCTGAAGGTAAAAGATGATATATTTTCCTAAGTATGACTGTGTGGTTATTAAAAAGGTCTACATGCAATACCAGACATTCAATAATATGACTGCCTGATGGTGGAACAAATAAATTATATGAATAATTTCCCTGAATAAGGAAGGACTTCATTACTATAAAAACAATAGAAAAAAATAAAAAGGTTGTTAAGATGTGAATACTTATAAGAACCAAATAAAAAGCGCCCTTTAAACTAGATCAAATTTTATAACAAAATCAAAAGGCAGACAACATCCAAGAAAAATATTTGTCTTAAATATAAGAAATAAATAGAAATAAATAATTCTGAGATTAATTAAAAGAATTAAATATATAAGTAAATTGATAAATATAAACTTATAAAAGAAATATAATTAACAACATGAGAAAGTTGTTAATTTCACTAGTAAGCAAAGAAATAAATATTAAAGCAATGAAGTATGATTTTTCAGCCATAAAAAGAGCAAAAATTTAAACTTATATAATAATGCTAATGTCTTAGTCAGTTTAGACTGCTGTAAATAAGTGCCATAGACTGGGGGGCTTATAAACAACAGAAATTTATTCCTCTCAAGTCTGGATACTGGAAGGCTGAGCCCTGGGTGGCAGCATGGCCAAGGTCTGATGAGAGCCCTCTTCCAGGTTGCTGACTGCCACGTTCTTGTATCCTCACCACGGTGGGAATAGAGTAAACTAGCCTCTTATAAGGGCATGAATATCATTCATGAGAGTTCCATCCTTATGACCTAATTGCCTCCCAAAGTACTCACCAACAATTATCACATTGGGGATTAGATTTCAACAAATGAACCAGGGAGACACAAACATTCAGTCCATAATAATTGGTATACAAAAGGAAGTACTATCATACATACATAGTAGGATTATACATTGATTAGATTTCCTACAGAAAAATAGTGATCCCTGTCAGCAATCTTAAAAATAATATAATCTTTGGACACAATTTCCCTTTTAAGAACATATCCTAAAGATATAATTAAACAACAGCTATTCAGACACAAAAACTATTCACTGTACCATTACCAAATAAAAATAATAAAAAATACTTCATAATAAGTTAACTATCAAATAAATTAAGGTTATTTTTATGTTATGCAACAATATCTAAAACCTAAATATATATATGAAGTATATCTTGAATTATGAGAAAATTCTAAAAATTAAGAGAACAAGCAGAATACAAAATGAGCATGTGGGTATAATCTTGTTGAAGAAAACCAGAGAAAAAATAAACAAAAATTGTTAACAAAGTCCCCTGGATTTTATAAAGAAAACACTTAAACATAAATACACATTATGTATGTTATTATTTTCATGTATCAGGTTTATTTACAATGACATACATTTGTAAAATACAGTAAAAATATATGTTTTGGTCACTATTAATCCCAGAAAAAAATGCATGACCAAAAATAAGCTCCACAAATTGGTTCTATCTATAATTCATATTATTTTTCTAGTTTTACTATTACATTTTAGTCACATTTATAGTACTAAAGAAATAGATTCTGTAATTGTGGAATGAGAGACAACTACAAACTAATTCTTATTGGCCTTCATGCGTTATAGTAATAGATGATATGCATCAAATTTTTATTTTAAAATAACACACAATGTTGATGTAATAATACAGATGCATAGCCTTTAGATAAGGGCAACTTGAACTGTACCACTTAATCTCCAAAATGTTTCCAAAACTCTAGCTTTTCTGGAGCTAGTGCTGAGTCTAGTGTCAAAAGGACAGATTTGGACTGGATAAGTGCATTTGAGATGGCTTCTTATCCAGAGTGACTGAAACCATGCATATGCACACAAACATTACTACACAGAGGGAACCTCCAATCTGTTTTAGGGGGTGTGCTAGACATAACAAGTACATGACTATTATTAAACTTCAAAGCCAGCGAAAATAACTTTGCCTGTAAGAAAGGGCCTTTGGTTGAATTAGGAAGGCCATCAGAAATATACAAATGCATAGATCAGGGGTGTCAAACTCATTTTCACCAAGGCCACATCAGCCTCACAGTTGCCTTCAAAGGGCTGAATGTAATTTTAGGACTGTATACATGTAACTATCCCTAACAGTTAAGCGAGAGCTTGGCACTGCCACTGGGTAGAAGCAAGGTGCCGGCCAGATAAAACAAGGTGGAGGGCCGGATTTGGCCCTCAGGCCTTGTGTTTGCCACCTGTGGCATAGATAATGGCTTCGTTGTAGATTGTAGATTCTAAAATACTGAGTCTGGTCCTTGACGATATGCATATTTTAGTAAAGAAAAAGTATTTCAAAATTTTACATGCTGTTCTACTTTTATGTTGATAAATTATAACACGATGTGTTAAAGAAACAGCCAATTAAATTTTCAGAACACTTAATTAAGACATTTAAGAACTCTCATTCTAATGAAAATCATAGAGACTTTGACCTAAATTCTATGAATTGATTTCATAAATCCCAGAAAACATTTTGATTTTATGCACCTTGGGTATACATAGTCTTCTCCCTTAAAGGTTAAAAAAAAAAAAAAGGCAAGTGTTCTAGTAGTTATCTTTATATTTACTCAAGACAGAAGATTGAAAGGCCGAAGTTTTGCTGCTATTTTCTGGATCAGAGAATCAGCTCTATAATCCTAACTACATGCTGGCAGGAAATAGAAAACCAGTTTTTCTCATTTTGTCACACGTGCTATTTCAACCATTCATTAATTCTCACAAATGATGAAATCGATAAAATTTTTACTCATTTTCATTTTCTCAGTTTTAGTCCCTTATGTGTGAAATTGATTATTGCATTCCTGGCATTTCTTTTCTTATAACTTTATTATGACATTTAATTAAATTTTCATTTAAACTTAATGATGGATAAATTCTTTTAGATTAGGTGTTGTTCTCATTCCTGAAGAATTTCAGACATACCATATAATGTGGTTGTAAGCCACTCTCTCAAAGAAACTCACTTGGAAAGTATGACTCACTGTGATAGGCGAAGTCATTTCTCTTCATCATGGCTTGACTTTTTATATCTTGGTAAAACTTTTTCTCCTTTTATACCACTGAAAAAATTTCTGCTGTTTCTTACTATGGACAATTAAGTTCTTGGTTTAAAAAAGAGCTTGCTATATTTTATTATGTTTTGTTCCAACTATTGGATTATACTAAAATATATTAATTTATACCTTTAATAGATCGTCTGTGAAAATCTATCTGGACATTTCTGGATTTTCCCTATTATAAAAATGGAGAGCTCACTTCCAGGGAATCCACGTATCTTTTTGATTACATGATCTTAATCAACACCCCAGAAGGAAATCAGTTTAATCAATAGTTCCACAGCCTATGAAATAGAACTTTTGCATTCCGCTAAAAAGAGAAACTGTAATCTACCCCACCCAAGAAATTTCACTAAGTGGTCTGACTCATGGTAACCTGGTAACCTAATTTGATATAAGTGGCTATATACCCAATAGGTAGCTAAGAGCCGCACATATTATATGGAAGATCGCAATTTAAAATTACCTACATTAGTTGGTAATTTACTTTTAGAATGAGAAAAAAATCTGCCTAGGAAAATGGGTCCATGATTCACATTAATTTTAGGTAAAAAATTATTTAAGAGCTAAATTGAAAGTAGAAGATATTGTCAGTCTCAACACTTACCCTTTGACATTGGCCATCTACTGCACGCTGATGAACAGCTTCCAAAGCCTGAGGACTTCACCTGCTCAGAGCCCGCTAGCACGGTGTAGGAGTCAGACCAGAAAGGCTTGGGAGTTAATGCCCTTTGGGGGAAGTTCTCAGCCAATGACTGGATTGATGGGAGTTGATGCACAAGCATCCCAGCCAATTCTTCCCTCAGTTGGGACAAGTCTGAGGTATTCTCTATCTCCCAAAATTACCCAACGAAGTGGAGCAAGTATTAATCTGTTTGAGAATGCACCCTATTGCCTGCCTTCCTGCCTTTCTTCCCTCCTTCCTGTCTCTGACTCCCCTTCCAGTGTTTCCTGCAACCAGCATTCAAATTACTACTGACACTCAAAACTCTGTCTCCAGGTCTGCTACTAGGGAAGTATAAAAATACTTACATATTTGGGGCCCTATAAAAATATAGGTACTCTAAAATAGTGAGTCAGAAATTACCGCGTCATTCATATTCCTCTTTATCAACTCTAATCTAATGTTTGAAGGAAAAAATAATAGCACTTTGTAGTGATTAGAGATTTTATTATATTCCTAATAACCTGTGATTCTTGGAATACATCACACTTGTCAGTGCAATCAGTCTGAACATATTCAATATCCTTAAATGAAATTCATTTTTAAGGCAGAATATACTCATACAAACTCATTAGAAAATTACAGTCTATTCTTTATTTAGGTTAAACCATATCTTCACCAACTTACTTGTTTCCATTTGTTTTCACATTCCCTTCCCTTTCTTCTAGACAATCTAATAACTCTCTCCTCAGGGAACTATGAATGGTGTACTCTCAATTCTTTATTTGTCTGAAAATGTCTTTAGTTTTTTCCCTCACACATGAATGGTAGTTTTTTCCTTCACACTTAGTACATAATTAGTCCTTCTCTC
Source organism: Desmodus rotundus (assembly GCF_022682495.2). Lineage (NCBI taxonomy): Eukaryota > Metazoa > Chordata > Mammalia > Chiroptera > Phyllostomidae > Desmodus > Desmodus rotundus. Next base: position 172,644,873 of record NC_071388.1, read on the forward strand.
TGGTTGCTTTAAAGCTTTCTTTTCCTTTTGTATTCTACAATTTCACTCTGATATTTCTAGGGGGGAATTTGATTTTTTTTCCTTTGCTATTTTGATTCAATAGCTTTATCTTCTTTATACCTGGTAATAAATTCTCAGCTAAAAATTTGTTTATTATTATTTTTCCATTTTTATATTCACCACTGAGATTCTTATTAGATATATATTTAATTACCATATTCTATCCTTTATATCTATCTATCTATCTATCTATCTATATATATATATGGTATAGGATATATAAAGGATACCCTTTATATCCTTTATACCTATTTTTTATTATTCTTCATTTCCTTGTTTGTCTGTTATAGTCTAGATGATTTCCTTAAATTTACCACAAATTCTCTCTTGAACTACATCTCCTTATGTATTATACTGCTCATTTTCTCATACTTTATTTCATATTGTCTTATTGTTTCATCGTGGTTTCTGTTCCATCTTTACTTTTTAAACAATTTAAATATACTTTACAGTCCTTTTCAGATTATTTATTTTCTGTTCTTCAGTGTTACTTCTCCTGTTTGCTATGCCTGCATACTGATTCATTTGCTAATGTACTTTGCAAGCTGTAAGTTCATCTTCAGTGTTTTCAACAGGAGACTTAAATTCCTTGAGTTGTGAAATTATCCTCACATATCAATTTTGCACTTTTTATGGCAAAATAAAATAGAATTTAATGGTCTTTGACCTGTTTTTATTCCAACTTCTCAGCTTGTATTTCCCATGCCATTCAGGAAGTATCCATTATGACCCCATTTGGCACAGTCCTGGGGTTTTCAGTTTATCACTAACTACTATCTTTTTTCTACTTAAAGTTCCAAACAGAGAGCAAATTTTCAGGCTGCTTCCCAAGATTTGCATGCAGGGTGTTTCTAGTCCCACTTTTGCAATTGGAACACTACTTTCAAGCACAGTTTTTAAGCTGGGTACTCAGTACTTGCTCCCCAGCTCATGTGGATCAAAAGGTATGGTTCTCAGCCTTCCATACTCATCCCATGAAGCCTATATCAAGCCTAAAACCCCTGTGAGCTTTCATTCACCCAGCTACCATTAAAACTCTGTCTTATTTCTCTCAATTCCTGGCACTTGTAGATTACATTTATGTTCATTGAAAATATTGTATTTTAAAGTATGTTAAATATTTCATCTAGATTTTTTAATTTTGAGGATGACGATCTGCATTAGCTTAGTCCATCAGGTTCTGAGAGTCTCAAAATATAAACCTAACGATAAAGACACCATGCCAAGCAAATATCAAGCTGTAAGAAACTTAACCTCATGGTTGTGCCGAATAGCACTTCCGAAAGAAACAACTAGTTCAGCAATTAAAAGAATGATGGTTAATCATAAACAAATTATCCTAGAGCATAATATATCCTTGGTCTCCAAATCCTACTGAATAGGGTTTGTATGACCTGGAAAGTGAGGGGACTAATCAAAGGATGAATTCAGACAGTACATGCTACTGTGACGAAAACAGTTACAAATCATAAAACTTACTGAAACGAGGACAAAACAAGGCAGGAACACTAGAAAAGATGCTATAATAACTCAACGGAGAAATGCTGGAAATTTGGAAAATTAACTTGGCAGCAAACATGGAGCAGAAACATTGCATCCAAGAGATATGCAGGAGGAAGCAGGGGCAGCAGTTAGCAAAGTGTTGGACTTGAGGGAGGAACGTTGTGAAGGAAGCCTCAGGGTATGGAATTTGTGAAATAGTGTACAGCAGGTATGTATTTCAGATTCTACAAACTTACAACATACCACAAATCTCATAAGTGCAAAATGCCGCTTATTTTCCTTTAATTTCATATTTTTTACTTGGAGGCCCCATGCTGCCAAATATAAAAACCTAATCTAGTTACTTTGTAGTAAACTCAATCCAATGGAGTGATTTTCAATGACTTCAGTTTAAAATGCAATCACAGCCCTTTTGTCCCCAGTTTCCCTTCCCTGGGGCTGATGCTAATCTGCAGGAATGCATAGATAATTCATCCTATAATGGTTCTCAGGTGTCTTTGCCCTGCATCACCACTGTCCTCAGAACCCACTTCTGGCATAGTCTCCTCACGTTATTTGAATTTTCTGAGCTGCTCTACCCATTCCACTTTTCTTCCCACGAGCACAGGGAAGATCTGGCTATATTCTCTTGTGTCCCGCTGAGCACTGTGGGAAATTTAGGGATGAGTGCAGTGTTTGATCTTCCCGACTCTTCCCTTCCGTTTCTGTGACTAAGGTGGGACAAATGTGGAGCAGGGCCCTTTGGTTTCTATATCCCTGATGCATGGTGGGAAATGTAGGCCAGGTTCAAGGCCTACTCTTTTTCTTCTTTTTTGCCTCTAAAATTCTCCTCGTCCCCAACCTGGAGATTTCCCTGACCACAGGTCAGTGCTGCAATGGCAGACAGACAGTGCAGAGCTCATCTAAAGGGTGGCACTGCCACTCAAAACCTCCCTTCACACCTGAATCTGCAGTTTAGGAGAATCTGGTATCTTTATTTGCTGTCCATTTCTGACAACATTACCCTCCTTCGCCAAGTATAAATAACTCCATGTTTCACTCTTCGAACAGAGGTGGAGAGTACATCAGTAATATCACACATTCTATCACATAGGTTTCCTGAAGATGCAGAGGGACCTAAATAAATGAAAATATATTCAAGGAAAAACAAAGAGATGTATTGTAACCATAACATAACTTGGTCATCTTTCACAAGATTCAAAAGTGAACAAAAGCAAAGAAGGTATGAATAGAAACTAAAATTAGAAGGCAAAAATATTTGCTTAAAGAAAAAATAGCCCTAGGAAACAGTAGGGGGAAAAAAGATAGACACAAAAAATTAAAAAACAGAAAAAGAATTGTAATAATTCCTTTAATGAATAATAAAAATGAAAGTCAAGGGACAGAAACATATAAGTTGAATATAGAAAGCCTTTTTAAAAACTCCAGTAAATTATATTGCATAGTACATTTTGATAAATTAAATAGCCAATTGTTTATAAATTAATATCTGTCAGTTATAATGCTTTTGTCTACAAGAAACAGAAGCCATACCTTAAGGTAGCTTAAATGTTAAGGAAACAATTACTGTCTCTCATTTAAGGGGGTATGGAAGCTCAGTAGATCCCAGAACAGGACCCACCAGACCTCTGGACTGCCTGCAATACCAATAAAAATTCTTATCGTGGCTGAGCTTTGTCTTCCAAGAGTTGGGTTCTTTTTATTTCTCCACTCTGCCCTCTTTATTCTTGGCTTTATTTTTAGGCTGGTAAACTGTTAGTTATATCCAATCTCAAATTATAGAGGAGGAAAGAAAGAATGTCCATTTCTGTAGTATAAAATGTAAGGAAACGTCTCCCAAAAGGAAGCAGTACCACTGGGTTCTATTGCTCTGGGTTCTATTGCCTGCCGCCGAAGAAACCATGACTCCTGATGCCAGAGTCTTATGAAAAGGAAAGGAACCATCTATTCGAAAGTTATACAGGTTTAGAATAACAGCAGAATTCTGCAGTTAAATCCCACTCCCTTTTGAAATAAAAAACACCTATAATCACACAGTCCTGCCTCCCCTTGCAAACCAGGCCATCAGGGGGACCGTCTCTCAGGAAAAGAAATAGAAGTCTGTAGCTCAGCATTCCCCCAGTCTCAGTTCAGCATTCCTGGCTTCTCCCAGGAATCTGTGCTTGGCTAGGCTCCTGCTCTTCTTCCAAAACCACATGGTCCCTCCTGGTGGTAGGCTGGTGGGGGTCCTTCTGCATCCTTTCAAACCTCGTGGCCTAGACCACTCCCAAGCCACGTGGTCAAGAGGTGCTTCTCCTTCCCAAGCCATGTGGTTAAGAGACCCCGGGCTTGAGTTTAAATCCCAGCACTCATCTTCCTCTGTAACCCCATTTCCAACTCCTCCCCAAAACGGATATACCACCAATACTCTGGTCTCTTCTGCCTTTCTCAGCTGCCATTGTCAGTCTAGGCAGGCTTGGACTGGTGATGTAGGAACCGACTCCAAGCCGCTTGCACAGGCACTGTAGCCAGGATGGAGGAGGCCTGCCCACTGGCTGCATCACGGGTCATAGTCATGCATGTCCCAGGCTCCTCTAGGCAAGCACAGCTATTACAGTTACTAAAACACTGGCCAAGTTCTTTAGATATGCAAAGTAACCCTTAATGGCGCTGCTCTGCTTCCCTTTTCCCCAAACCAGGTTAGTGGGGAATTCGGGGACTTCTAGCTCAGCACGCTATTACAAAAAGACTCTAGCAGTACTTCTCAACTTTGCCTGTCCTGCTGTAAAACCACCTTTTGCGCTGGGATAGAGTAATCAAGGCCCTAACATTCTCAGCAGGCCTCCCAGTCCATGCCTCCCCTCACCTCTCAGCTGCAGTCATCCAGAGCTCAGTCTCACCAGCGAGTAGCAGGGATCAGGATGAGACATGCTAAAGTTTGACTCACTTTTAATTCCCTCTCTGCCATTGACTTCAATCTATTTTCCTTCTAAACATCTTTCAGACTAACTTCTCTTTGTTTACATTTCTTTCAAATCCATATCCCCATCTTCATACCTACATAACAACCAATACTACAGTATGTGTTCACTCTTGCTAAACACTTCACACCTCATTTGATTGTTGTTCAATATGCACAACTATTCAAGACACTTAGTGTTCATATCTCCATTTTACAGATGGGGAAACAGCACAGTGAGGTTAAGTAGCACTCTCAAAGTAAAAGAAACTAGGGAGTGCCTATTAAGTAAGGTCTAAAATCAATCCACTATATCTACCTTCTTGAAAAATAATCCTATAATATTCCAAAGTTGGATTTAGTTCAGTACATTATAATTGACAAAAGCACAAATGTAAAAGAGAAACACACTGTCAAACAAGAATTTAAATTATGATTACCTATGTTAAACTAATGTGTCTTTTAATTTTTAATATTCTTTTTTATAATGAAAAATAAAGTTCTTTCCATTATCTTATATTAACTTTTACCATAAGCTTTCTTGCATATATAGTTTTTGTCCTTGATTCTTACTTTGCTGTGCAGAGATGGTCCCCAACTTGCAATGATCTAATTAACAATTTTTCAATTGTAAGATGGTGCAAAAAGTAATGACCCTTTATCAGGCAAGGGATGTGTGGTATGATCCTTTGTCGCGATGCTGGGCCACAGCTGCAGTCAGGCACCTGGTTGGGAGGGTATATCCTGATGCTCTACAGTGTACTCATTGTGTTAGATGATTTAGCCCAATTCTGGGCCAATGTAAGCGCTCTGAGCTCATTGCAAGTGATCTAGGCTAAGCTATGATGTTTGGTAGCCTAGGTGTATTAAATGCATTTTCAACTTACAATATTTTCAGTTTACAGTGGATTTATCAGGACATAACACCACTGTAAATCAAGAAGCATCTATATTTGGCAAGTAGGGGTGGGAAGAGATTAGTGTGAAAGTTTTTCAAGTTTAATTTTTTGTAATCATAGGTTGGGATGAGACTTGTATTCCATCTTATTTCTTGTAAGACAATGGTAATATCAAGAGGATAAAACTTCAGTAGGCTTTAGTAGTGTAAGGTGACTCTGTGGGATCAAAGCCACAAATAGTATCTTAGAAGCATGAGAAACATCTGCATTTTTAGCATAAAATGTGGACTCCTCAAATGATAACATAAAATGCTATTGCTTAAAACCACAGGGGCCTGGGGCTCTCCAGAGCTCCAGGTGTTCGCCGAGGATGCATGCTCTACCATCTGTTCGTACTTCTTCGGAGCCATGAATGCAAACTGGCATCTTCCAGATGTGTCCATTGCAAAAACTGGTTCACGGTGATTTACCTTTGTCCTCACATAATTGACAATTTATTTGTTATTTGATAAAGAGAAATCTAGATGCTTTTTTATTATGTGGTATTTTCCTTTAAATGTTTTTACATAGAAATATAATCCCATATAAAACCACAACCACAAAAATATCATTCATGTCACTTATTGTAATTTAATACCCAAAGTCTTGAAATTTTCATTTTTTTCCAGAAGCTGAAGTGAAAAAGAAGTGGCCCCTTGTTGCACATTTCTCCCATTAATTTCTCCACTCTATTTGCCAAGCCAATGAAAGATATTTTATCAAAAAGAATACCCTTACAATCTCAAATAGTTGGAATATAAACATGAATTCATTTATTTCAATCACTGCTTTCAATAATGCTTTGTCAAATCTCTTTTCCATCACTGAGTATCATTTTTGATAGATTCCATAACTTTCCAGTCATTTTTGGTTATTCAAATTCAGTCCAATATAAAACTTCAATCTCATACTAAATCTAAATCATCTCAGCCCCTAACGTGAGGGTAGACCTAGACTGCTAAGGGTAGTGACGGGGTGCAGGTTGAAGGGAAACCCGTACATCTGTATTTTTCTTCTCCCTTTGCCACCCTTTCCTTTGAAGCCTAGCTCCTTCAGTTGTTGGGGGTGGGGGAAAGGGAAAGGGAGAGGAACAAGTGCCTCTTTATTTAACTGGTTGCTATTATAGCCTCCTCTGTATTGGCTTTCTCTGCTCCTCTGGCAGGACATTGATGCCTATGTGTGGCAGCCATCCAAATGCTGATTCTCTTGTGAGGTCTGTACAACTTCTGGGAAGAGCCATACATAACAGGTCTCCCCATAATACAGTTCTCTGCTGAGGTAGATTAAGCGACGGTAGATTAAGCATAATCCAGTTCTAACTCCCTGCCTGGCAATACATCCACTGCCTCTTCCTGTTGGAGCCTCCTTGTCCAGCAAGCAACTCTACAGGGTATCTTAGTCAGCTCAGGCAGCTATAACAAATACCACATACTATGCAGCTTAAACAACAAACATTTATTTCTCAGAGTTCTGGAGGCTGAAAGTCCAAAATTAGTTTGAACATTACCAAGCTTTTGGGAAGGGCGCTCTTTCACTCTTCCTGTTTATGGCCTCACATGGCCTTTCCCTGGTACATGCCTGCGGCTGGGTGGAGTGGGAAGGAGGCGGGAGGGGGAGGAGAGAGAAATCTCATGTCTCGTTCTCTTTTTATAAGGATATTGACCCAATCGTGGGGCTCTTCTCTTGTGACCTCATGTAAACCTAATTACCTCCCACATTTGAATGCCTTACACTGAGGATTAGAGTTTCAGCATGTGAAACTTGGGAGTTGTGGGGCATAGCCAGTCTATACCAGCAGGCAAGCAGGCCAAAGCCTGTGTACTTTCCTTGGTACAGGCTTCATCTCATCTCTACCAAACCAGATGGTAGGAGTACAGGCTCGCTTCACTCTGCCAACAATCTCTCTTCACTCGGCCTCTGTTGAAATAGGCCAAGAGGTAGACTAGCAAGTTTCCTGGCTAAGCACACATCCGATCAGGAACCACAGTGCCAGCCAGTCTCTCCTGGTAAGCACCCCCAATCTTTACAAGTAATTCTCTTGGCCTCAGGAAGAAAAGCATCACTGTTCCTCCCCAAGGGAGGGGAGAGCAAAGTGTCTAACACAATAACTGCATTCATGATGATTCCTTTCTCCCAATATAGTCATTTTCTATAAAAAAGTGAGTGGGTGGGGGTGGCTGATGCACAAGGGTTGGTTCTGCCACTTATTATTATAACTTTGACAGAAGTGGTAATAATGCCCTCGCTTGGGCAGTTCTCTTTAAACTGTGAGATACATAACACCTCACATTTTTCATCTCTGACCCTAGACAGTGAACGCTGAATCCCACTGAAAATCCTGCTGCAGAAGGGAAGTTCATGGTTTTAATGCTACACTTTTTTAGACAGCTTTTGCCCACCACTATCTGAAGTTTTCGTTTTGGGGTTTTTTTCCAAAAGCAGTCAGAAAAATATTGTATTGAACCCATGGTTATTTGAACACAGCTAATATTTGAATTTCCCAGATTACCACCTGAGAAGGTATATCTTTAAGCTGAAGTTTTAAGCTAAAGCTTTAAGCTATAGTTCTTAATCAGTTTTTAATATTTGCTATCAGATATGCAATTCCATTGGCTTTCAAAAAAGTAATTTGGAAACGCATTAATTCACTGAAGTTCTCATTGCTTTGAGATCAACCTGCATTTTTGTTATGTGGCAATATCATCAGGTTTAGGAAATCTCTGCACCCTGAACCCATGAACCTGCATTGATGCATGGCTCAATTCTACCTAACCTGTGTAGGACTGCCAAAACTTGATACCACCCCTCTGCCTGTAGCTTGGGAACACACGTATTTCAATATTTCTAGTTTTCTTAGGCCATTAAATATGATGGGTCTCTGATAAATATTGCTTGAAAACACCTATATATAATGAAGAAGGCATCGTTTTCACTGACAAATAACCTGTGTTTTGGAGAATAGGAATGCCTTCTGGAATAATCAGTTCTGTTTTGATTCCAAAGTAAGTCATGGTGCTTCCATACTTTACTGAAGTGGTTGCCTAAGTAAAACTTAATAAAAATCAATCCTAAATCAAGAAACTCTTTTTTAATGTAAATAGATCAAATCACATGACATCTTGGAGAAAAGAAAAAAAAACAACCTCCAGAACTTTTAAAGACTGACTCCAGGAGAAAGGTGGAACTAGAGACTTACAAAGGGATGCTCTCTCTTGCCTTTATAGGTCATCATAAATGATGTATTGGCAACCGTTCTCGTGGAAAATTATAGGATTAACCCTGTTCATCATATTTTTCCATAGTGTACACAAATCTTCAAGTTAGACAATCCCTTTAGGTATTGTCATACATAGACACTTGAGCCAAGCAAGGTTCTCATGCTTTAAAAATAACACTCAGTCTTCTGACTTAAAATACATATTCCTTGCTATGTTACATATTGCACATCTTGTACAAGTTTATTTTCTCCCTGCATGCAAAGTTGTATGGAAATATCTTTCTGCATATTTCTGTCTTTTCCTCTGTAGCTGTATTTTTTAAACTCTACTCATTACATTTTCAGAAAGGAGTCAAAAACTACATTAGAAACTATGACTATCCATCTAGAGACTTCATAAAAATAAGAAATGTTAAATGTTCACAGGTTTTCTGTATTTTCTTCACTGTATTTAACAATAGAAAAATAAAATAGTTCTGTGCTTGTTAGCTAATTTGGAGAAATAAAAATAACTCTATGTTTGGAGTAGCAAGAAAGGAAACAGAGTGGAACTGTATCCCACTCTGCAATCAGTCTCAAAAGGAAACAAGCTCCAAAGAATAAGGTGATGACCTCCTCAGGGCAGAAGAAGACACACCTCTAGGAGCCATAGCAAGACAGGTGCATCCAAGAAGCACTGGGGGTGGGGTTAAGAGTAGAAAGCCTAGATGGCTAGCGAACATGCGAAGTGATAACCGATCCTGCAATAATCATGGGTTCTGGTGTCAGACAGATGGGAGTTTTCATTCTGACACTGCACCAAAGACTAGAAAGGGACTTTGGAGATGTCATGTCTTCTTTCTAAACTCTGTTTCCTCTCCAGGAAAATGGGTATGTGTACACCACCTTAAATAATTTTTGTGAGGATTAAAAAAGGTGATCTGTGAGAGTATCTACTTCAGTGTCTGGAACACTAAATTGCTTATGGAATAAAAGGCAAATATAAATGTGACACTGTTAATTACTCAGGAATGACAACATTTAAAATGCACCTTTGAGGTATCCTACCAATCCCTGTACCAGTTTAAACACAGCAAAATATGTCATCTGCTAGCATCAGAATCATCAAATACTTGAGAAATAAGAATCCCTGTAATTTTATGTTGGGGGCTATCAAACTGATATGTCCTTTTTTGTATTCTTAAGGAAGAAATCATTCCCTTGCCTGAAGGGAATGGTTTCCCTTAAGGGAAAAAATGGTTAATCATTTTTATTCTTTATTAAAGGGTGTTTAATTACATTAGATTTATCTATCTACATGAGATAGTTGCCCTAATTTTATGGACTATCACTTTATCAAAGGCTATTATTGAACAAATAGCTAATAACACAGTTAAACAGCTCCACAGTCTGGTTCTACTGTATGAATAACTCAAAACACAGAAATTTTACCAGAGATTTAATTCATGCATCAAACTAAAACAAAATCCTCAACTCCAGAGGAAACAAAAAAATAAGATATTCTTCATAAGAGATTTATTTTGTTGTATCTTTATTTCATGAGACAGCTAAGTAAAGCCTAAAAATACATACAGCAGGAATTTCCTGAGGGAACAGTTTGTGCTATATGTAAATCATAGAGAATACTGGTCTGTTTCTAAGTCATAGAAAAACAAAAACCAAAACACAAATAGGATTTTGCTTCCATATATAATGGAGCTTATGCTGTAATTTAGACAAAATTAAAATGTGTAACATTATGACCCTGATAATTGAGATGATTTTATTTGAATAAATTTTGGTACTAAATTTCTCATCTAATCAGGTAATTTTACAATGGATTTCTCTTTTTTCTGTATCCCAAACTTAGAGTTCACTGAAAATCCACTTTAATTTGTATAATTAGGTGCTATTCACCAAATTAGTGTATTAAAGAGGTGTACCAGTGAGCCAGCCCACGACCAGGGTATCCTCTGGTCACGTCACATCCCACCCCGTTCAGAACCTGCCAGTCTAACAGCGCACTGGAATGGCCCTGCTGGGGACACAGCTGAAGCAACAGCTCAGAGACCATACTCTCTGGGAATGGGGTGACATTCCCCAACACACTGGACACACATTGAACCACAGACGCTTTATAACGTACTATGCACTGTGTGGTATGTACTTTTGTATGTCAAGATCAAGAACCAAGGGATGGAAGTAGGGATGCCTCCACTTCCCATCACTCTCAATGACCCCGAGGAACTTGGGCATTCCCTTCTCAGAGTGGCCCGCTCATCACTATGGGCTACAGCATCTGGGTCACTTTGACCCATTGTGGGACAACTCCAACAGCCCGTATACATTTCCAGAGCACTCCCTGGGGAGTTGGTCAGAGTTCTGTCATATCCACATCAGAGTTTAACCTCTCCATCTATACAATCCTGTTTCTTCCCTAATTCTTTCTACAGGGGAAGATCCCTAAAACTATCCTGCACTCCAAACTCTTTCTCAGCGTCTGTTTCCACATAACCCAACCTGTGATAAATGTGTTCCCATCATGAACATCTTCAGAGTTGCCATCAAAGATCATTTTCACATCTCTAAAATAAGCTAACAAGTGCATAATCAGAGAATTCTAGCACATAGTTTCCTCAGTGGGGAGTGGTCTCTTCAAGGGGAAGTGATACAGGTCCAGTTATTAGTGTTATTTGTTTTTACTTCCTGGGAACTTATCATGCTTAATTCAACTGTCATTTTTTTCTAAAATAATAATGCCTCAACACTGCACTTCAAGAGGACCATGTGATAGCATCACAGAGTAGCTGGCATCCAAGATTATTAGATTGATTAATAGGAGCAGTAAATGTGATTGCAATTCTAAGGAAATAAAAATATGAGTACTCACTTGTCCCTGATGAATGTTTTCTCATTATCACAAAACTTAGTATGTTTTATTACCCTCCAAAGTCCTGAATTCTCTAGAGAGATGTACAATACACAGAGCTCAGATACCATCATGCATTTTTTTCTAGACCCTGTATCTGACCCACAGTAGTGTACCTGTGTCTGCAACCACTGATATGAGTGGTCCTTGCCAGAGCTGAATTCAAACTGCATTAACATTTCAATTCATTTCACTGTCTGAGAGGAGATTTGATGAGCATACTTATGAAATTAAGTATGAGGAGGTGAGTTTGGGGTTGAATTGTGTTCCCTTCAAATTTCATGTGTTAAAATCCTAACCCCCAGGATCTCAGAATGTGACCTTATTTAAAAATAGGGTGATCATGAAGGTAATTAACTTCAAGTGAGGACATGAGGGCAAGATGCAATCCAATGTGGCTGGTGTCCCAGAAAGGGGAAATTTGGACACAGAGGTGTTCATAGAGGGAGGATGCCAAGTAAACATAAAGATGATCATCTGCAAGACAAAGAAAAAAGAACAGTCTTCCCTCACAGCCCCTCAGAAGGGGCCAATCCTGCCAACACCTTGATCTTCACCTTCCAGCCTCCAGAACTATGAGAAAATAAATTTCTGTTGTTTAAGCCACCCAGTTTGTGTTACTTTGTTATAGCAGCCCTAGAAAACTAATACAAGGGAATAAAAATACTAATTAACTTTTTCTTACTAGCGGTCAACCTATATAATGTTATTTATGCCCCAATCAAGAAGTTTAGGGAGTTCCACCATCTTCACCACCCATTTTACTAAATTTCCTACTTCTCCCACTTTGCTCCAGTGTTTGATTTCTATGCTAGCCTTGAATTAGTTGGTTCCCTTTACACACCCGCTTCTTCTAGTTACTTAATTCATTTTTTTAAAAAATAGGCTAATTATTTGGCATTAGCTTATCAAACAGCCTCAACAAGAAGCCCTTTCAACTCAGTCTATACCACACCGAGGTTTGCATTCTCCATGAACTCCTCCAAATAATAGTACCCACAGATAAACACTATTTTGAGAAGGCTATTTTGAAATGATATTGTTCTGAAACAGCTAAAAATCAAACCATTAAACTTTTATCACCAACTCTTACTTTCAATTAATTTTTGAAACAAATATCACTCTGTGTCCTCCACAGTTCTACTGGACGAGATAGAAAAGGAGCCAAAGAAAGAGTGAGGCTCAGGGGTGCCTGTTGGTTTAGGCTGGAATTTTGACACAGCTGCTTTAGCCACCTGCAAATAATCCTCTGTTAGATTTAAAGTAGCTGCCTCCAAATGCCCAAGCTAAACCTGACTATAATTTGTTTATATATCACTATATCCCTGTGCTTCTCAAGATATGTAAACCCCCAAGATATGATTGATGTCCTGTGCCAAGAGATCCTCTAAAGCAAAGCTAGACAAGGTATAGCCCCGTGACGTGTCTATTTTAATCAGATTTGAAAATAAAGTAACTTTACCTGTTATTATTTTTATAGTCATACAAACATGACTGTGGCATAAAATAAAATGAAAATTTAAATAAATTTTAAAACAGAAACATGACATGTTGAAAGAGTCTTCTCCAAGTCACTCCTTCCTTACTGCTAACCATCCATGTCCCTTCTCCTCTGTCTATACTGGTCCTTCAATGGAAATGTTTGAAAAGCACAGCCATAACTATTCTATAGCACTACAACATTTTCTACCTACTTAGCATTTAATCATTCATTTGTTTTATGTGTATCCATGTAACCTGCAGTACTTTTTTCCTAAATTGTTTATTCTTAATTGTTTGCAATATATCTGAGAGTTTCAAGGTTCTCTCTCTACAACATTAAAAGAAAATGTACCTCTACTCACTCTAACAATTCAAAAGTCCCAAAGAACATAACTCAGAGAGTTCTTGATCATAAATGGGTATTTGTCCAAAATTTTTTCTTTAAACCAAAATGTTTTTGCCATGGAAATATTAAAAATAGAGTTGAGAATTGTATATCCACATCACTAAAATATGTTTAACCCATTATGCTGTTAAAATACCATATATTTTTCAATGAAATGATGAACAAAACTAGCTTTTTTAATGATTATGATATACAAAAGACAAAACCAAGCAAATCAATTAATAATTTATTTTAAAAGGCTAATTCGTAGGCTGACTTGGGGGAGGAGCAACTTCAGAGGCAAAGATTTAGAAAGTAAATTATAAAAAGATTCTGAAAGGACTCCCAAGGTCTTTGGACGAGATGGTTGTTTGTACCAACGCTCTCCCCACAAAAAGTGTAATAACGTTCACAAAAAACAAAAAGCACAAGTTATGCCACAGTCTGACTAGCCAGAGAAGCGTAAATGGATTCACTTTCTTTCAGGTTTTCTTCTAGTTTTTATATATTGTACTCTTTGGGGTTTAAATTATGCTAATTTCCATTTATAACTTATGCTTTCCCTTTCCTCCATACTAGTCTACCACCTACCCTCTCTTTTATTTTTATGCCATGTTTATTTGACATGTTTAGTTCACAAATAGCAATAAGGAGAAAAAAGATGAGGACAGGGCAAGGACAAGGAACAGGGAGAAAGAAGACTGAGAAAAGGAAGAAAAAAGAAAGGAGCCCACAAATATAAAAGGATGGGTTGAAGAAAGGAAGAAATCTCTCCTTAGAGACCCATATCCTTAGAGAGATTTCTGGGAAGGAATTAGAAAAAGAAAGATAGGTTTGCAGTTAAAGAGATATGTGAGAAACAAATTGTCTAAGATGGAATTGAAAGATGAAGGAAAGAGTACGAACTTTCTGAGGGAGAAAATGAAAGAAGTCATGGTAAAGAGGTTGGGTGAGACTTAAAGCCTCCACACTGGTCATCAGAAGCTTGATACCCAGAGTGAAGAGTAAAGGACAAAGAGTAGCCTCTTTGAGCAAGGGAAGGCCAATGCCCCCAGACCTTATTGAGTAGATGTGTTGTTCTTCCTGCCACATTGTGCAAGCTCTGGAATTATTCTGAATTACTGGTTTGACATTATTCTCAGAGACCTTGTTTTGTTCATTAATTGAATAAATGTGCTGCTTCATTATTTGTAGGTATAGAACCTATTGAAAATGGCTTAGTGATACTATTTTTCTTGGTGTAACATCTGGATCCATGTGAACAACTGACCTCATGATAGTGGAACGAGAAAACGGGATTGTATTTCAGAATTCTGAGGACACTAAGAGACAAGTTAACATTTTTTAAATAACAACAAGAGATTGGCCTGATAACCTGTCATGCAGAGTGCCTTAATAAATCATCAACAAAAGTTGTATAATGAAATATCAGAATTCTAGCATTGTTGAAGGGTTATTTGTATGTAATTCCTAAAGAACTGCACAGCTACAGAAATAAATGGAAATTCTACATTTTCTAGAAGCACATAATATAAAATCAACTTAATGCTTTGATTTAGTGCTTTTATTAATGTTTAATTAATAAGAATTCAGAAATTCAGAATATCTCATAACAAGAGCAAAACATAATTGCACCGTTTAAAAAAATAAAACACTGTTTCAAACACTACCCAAACTTCATATGCTACCAGATTCTAACTCTTATTGTTTAAGGGAAATTGTAAGAGCTATCTTAACTTTTTCATGTGTGAGTCTGTTTGGCTCTAATAATAGTGAGATTTTTAAAGAAATCTAGTGGATACATATTAAAATGCACATTTGCTCATCAACTAGTTAATGGCCAAATAAATACTCTCCTTTCAGTGCTTCCTTTTGGCAGATTACTTTAAAATATTCAGACTTGATGATGAATAAAACTGAGTGCTCGACAGATACACAGACTAGATTTTTCACATAATTTGATAAAATTAACTAATGGTCATCTATAAGTAAGGAATTACTCAGATTACAAATAACCATATAACTAAACATGATTGATTTTTTTTCAGGTAGAAGTTTAAAATAATGCAGAGTTACAGACTCTGAAATTTACAGTTCATCTCCGCATCTTGATCTGACAGAACTGGATGGTTCCAGTGCTCGTTTTCATGATGGAGTTCGCGCTGAACCAGTTTAGAGCTTCAAAATGTCACAGCAGGAAATAGGCTGTTATCTTCCAAGCCTTATATGTTATATAATCCATTTATAATGCTGCTGATGTGATCCAAAATTTCAGAATTTAATGGTATGTTTACCTTCTGAGATATTCAGGTTGCATGTGCAGACAGAGAAATTTCTATAAAGTCCACATGAAGAGCCAGATGTGTTCTGCCCCTATTATACAACAATGCTTTCAACTAAGCTCACCCATGCCTTATCCACCCAAAGTAGTTCTATTAGATTCCAACAAAAAAAAAACAATAAACACCGAGGGCTTACCATGTGTTAGTTGCTGTGCCAAGAAACTCATATTTGCTGACTGATAATGCTTCGATGAGTTAACTACTTGAGTTGACCACTTAAGTAAACTTCTTACTTTTATACATAATTTATTTTGAAATTGCATTCAAAAATTATATGTCCAAAGTTTGAGAAAAAACAGACATTTATAGTGGTAACAAATATATACAGGTTTGATTCCCAGAGAGCTAAAATGTATTACGAAATCCGATATTGAGGTTCCTGTAGACACTGCCTCCCTCGGGCCCAGGCAATCCAGCGTGCAGATGCACGCTTTACAGGCCTCTTGACACCTAGAATCAGGAAACAATCTGCCCTTTTGAAGATATCAGTTAATACTCCTGTGTCTGTGTGGGAATTGAACCAGGTACCTCCCATTCCCACAGATTGCCATCAGTGCCCCATACTTGTTGTAGAAGCCAATATTTATACCATCACCTTCCCCGGTTCTCAGGCTTTTATACTAGGACTGGAATTATACCACTAGCTTTACTGGATGTCCAACTTGCAGGTGGCAGATCGTGGGACTTTTCAGCCTCCATAATTACATGAACCAATTCCCTATAGTAAATCTATCTCTCTAGATAGATCAGTGTAGATGTAGATGTAGTTGTAGATCTAAATAGATATACTAGAGATACAGATCATATTGGCTCTGTTTCTCTGAAGAACCCCAATACAAACATCAAGCCATAAATCCAAGAACGTCAAAACCAATGAAGAATAAACATCAAAAAGACGATATCTAAGCACACTATAGTCAAACTGCTGAAAACCAAAATACAGAAAAAAACATTTAAAAGAAAAAAACAGGTAATCCAGGCTGGTGTGGCTCAGTGCGTTATTGTCCTGCAAACCAAAAGGTCGCCCTCATACATGGATATTTCTCTCCCTTGCTTTCTCCCTCCCTCCCCCTCTCTCTAAAAATAGATTTAAAAAGTCTTTTAAAAAATAAAAATAAAACCTCTTCAAAATACAGCCAGATAGGAAAAAATGACACATTAGTTTCAGGGAAACTAAAATGACATCTTAATTCTTATCAGAAACTATACAGGTCAAAAGATAATAGAATGACATTTTTAAAGTTGTAAAGGAAAAAATTTCTCAATATAAAATTCTATACCAAATGATACATATAAATTTAGCACAATTCCAGGCATTTTGTACATACTAATAAACCAATTCTAAAATTCCAATGAAAATACAAGGAGGATTAGCTATAGATACAGATATGCTGATTCTAAATTGTACACAAAAATTTATTAAGAACTTGTACAACTCAACACTAGAAAGAAATCCAATTAAAGAACAGGCAAAGGACCTGAATAGACACCTTTCTAAAGAGGACATACAGATGGCCAATAGGCATATGAAAGAGGCTCAATGTCACTAATCATCAGAGAGATGCAGATTAAAACCACAATGAGATGGCATCTCACACCTGTCAGAATAGCTATCATCAATAAATCAACAAACTGTTGGCTAGGATGCAGAGAAAAGGTAACTCTCATGCACTGTTGGTGGGAATGCAGATGGGTACAGCCACTGGGGAAAACAGTATGGAGTTTACTCCAAAAAATTAAAAATAGAACTGCCTTATGACCTAGTGGAATTATGACCTTATTCCACTTCTGGAAATATATCCGCAGAAACTGAAACACTGGTTTGAAAGAATATATGCACCCCTATGTTCATTGAATCGTGATAAATAAAGCAGGCACGTTGCAATCAGTAGAACAACCACTGAAACATAATTCAAAGAGGTATGTCAAAGGTATCAATAGTAGAGAAAAAGTAATAGTAAAAACCACTTGAATAAATACCCCCCCAAAACGCAGAAATGGAAATTTAATTAAAAAGTACAGATGACGGTCTTAAAACCAACTCAACTGCATCAAAAATCACACTAAATGTAAATGAACTCAATTCTCATCTTAGATATTGTCACTGAATAAAAAGAAAAGCCAAACTATTTGCCATTTACAAGAAATATACTTTAAAAATAAAGATGCATGTTTAAAATTATGAAAAATATATGTACTTATTTTTTAAAGTATGAAAATAATAGAATTGTTGAGGTTTTATATTAATATATGCCAGACAAAGTAGACTTCATGATTAGAGATAAAAAGAAACACAATGGTAAAGTGTCAATTCATCAAGAATATGTAGCAGCACTAATAAGGTATGTACCTAATAACACATGAAGCAAAGACTGACAGAATTAAATGGAGAAACAGAATAAGAAATATCATTGGGGATTTTAACACTTTTGTCAGTAATTGATAGTACAGGTAGTCAAAATCAAATCAATAAGGATATATAAAATTTGAATGCTATTAGCCAACTTAACTTAATTGCATTAATAGAACACTGTAACCCACGGCGGCAGGATACACATTCCTTTCAAGAGCACGGGGAACATCACCATGAGAGGCCATACACTGGGACACAAAACAAGTCTCCATATGTTTCAAAAGATTCAAAGCATAGAGCCATTTTTAAGACAATTAATAACTTAAAAATCAATAAATTATCTCTTAAAATCCCCAAATATTTGACAACTAAGAAATACTTCTCAGTATCTCATAGCTTACAATAAACATTTATTTCTCACAGTTCTGGAACCTGAGAAATCCAAGATCAAGGCACCAGCAGATAGTCTCTGGTGAGGTGGATTAGAAACCTTCTTTCTGAATCCTCACATGGTGGCGAGTAGAGAGAGGAAGCAAGCTCTCTAATCTATGCAAGAGAGAGAAAGAAGGAGTTTACACCTTTTGCAATGGCATGGATGGAACTGGAGAGCATTATGCTAAGTGAAACAAGCCAGACGGTGAGGGACAAATACCATATGATCTCACCTTTAACTGGAACATAAGCAACAAAAGAAGAAAGCAAACAGAATATAACCAGAGACATTGAAATTAAGAACAATGTAGCAATGGCCGGAGGGGAGTGGGGAGAAGATAGTGGGGGGAGGGGTCTACAGGAGCTACTATGGAGGACACAGAGACGAAATCAAGGGGGAGGATTGGGGTGAGGGAGGGAGGTGGGACTGGCTGGGGTGGGGTGGAGGGATAGGGAGAAAATGCAGACAATTGTAACTGAATAAAAATTAAAAATTAAAAAAATAATAAAATAAAAGGAAGCTTTCTCCGGGGGGGGGGGGGGAAGAGGGCTGTATCCTCATGAACTAATCACCTCCCAAAGGCCCAGTTTAAATACCCTCACCCTGGGGTTTAGGGTTTCGATGTATGAATGTTGAGAAAACACAAGCATTTAGTTCATATAAGGAATATACTCAAAAGAATTGAAAGCGTATGTCTACACAAAAACATATGCATGAATGTTCATAGGAGTATTATTTATAATAGTCAAAAAATAAAAACAACCCCAAAACAATCAACCAATGAAAGGATTTTTTAAATGTGGTATATATATACAACAAAATATGATTCAGCCATTAATCATGTTAAACATAAGAAGCCACATACAAAAGGCCACAGATTGTATGACTCCTTTTATATCCCCTATCCAGAGTAGGCAAATCTATAAAGACAGAAAGTGTATTAGCAGTGTCCAGGGCCTGGAGGAAGAGGAGAGAAGAGGGAGTGAATGTGAATGGATACGGGGTTTATTTGGAGGGTTATGAAAGTGTTCTAGAATTACATAGTGCTGATGGTTGAACAACATTGTGAATATACTGAAAACCAATGAATCATTCACTTTCAAAGGCTGAATTCTCTGCTATGTAAAGTACTTCTCAATTTAAAAAAAAGTAAAACATCAATGAAATAAATAGACAAGCTACAGAGTAGGAGAAAATGTTCAGAAAACATTTATCTGACAAAGGACTTACCAAGTATAAAGAGAAATCCTTTAAAAAATATAAAGACAAAAGTATTTTAACAGGTAAAAGAGTTGAAGAACACTTCATAAAGGAAGATATAGAAGTGGTCAATAGCCCTGCTAGTATGGCTGGACTGAGTGCCAGCCTAAAAACCAAAAGTGTCACTGGTTCGATTCCCAGTCAGGGCACATCCCTGGGTTGCAGGCCAGGTCTCTAGTAGGGGGCGTATGAGAGACAACCACACATTGATGCTTCTCTCCCTCTCTTTATCCCTCCCTTCTCCTCTCTAAAAATAAGTTTTTATAAAAATCTTTGAAAAAAAAAGAAATGGACAATAAACACAGAAAAATTTACTCAACATCATTAGTAATCAGAGCAATGAAAATAAAACCATGGTGTTATAATGTTTCACTCACTTGAGTGGTTAAAATCAAAAAGACTGATAATACCAAATACTGGCAAGGATGTAGATTACTAATAAGATTATAAATTGTACAGTCACTGTAGAAAACTGGCAATTTTTGATAAAGTCCTATGATACAGCAATTCTTCTCCTACATATTTACCCAAGAAACATAAAAACATACATCCACAAAACAACTTTCACCAGAATGTTTTAGCACCCTATTTATATGGCCAAACTGAACACAGTGCAAATGTCCATAATCAAGAGAATAAATAAGCAAATAGTGGTTATTCATACAAAGGAATACTACTCAGCAATTTAAAGGAATGAACTGATATGCACAATAATAGGAATGAATCTTAAAAACATATTGGGTCAAAGAAGCCAAACCCTAAGAATACAAACTGTGTGATTCAATTTATGTGAAGCCCAAGACATGCAAAATTAATCTATGCCATTACTGGTATTTGGAGGAGAGTAGGACAGTTACCAGCACAGGGCACAAGGGAGCTCTCTGGATAATGGAAATGTCCTACATATTGATTTGGATGGTGATTATGCAGGTTTCTAAAACAGTCAAAACCTTTTAAACTGTAAACTTAAGATTTTTACATGTTCAGTAAAGTATACCTCTACTTTAAAAATGAAGTAAAAACAACAAAATCTGTAAACAATAAATCAATTTAGAAAGTATTCAAACTCCATCAAATATGAAAGAGTTTAGATTCAGGTTGAATTTGTGAGGAAAGGATTGGGTACTCTTTTTTTCTGACCTACTTTTTGGTCCATTCTTAACATTGATAACTACCATTGTAAAATATGCATTTGTGTCTATATTGTGTCGTCTTCAAGCACTAATATTTACACTAGAGTAAATGACCCCAATGCACACATGCACACACACTTGGAAATAAACCTTTCTGGCAGCATCATGAAGTGTTTTTTTGACATCCTTTTTTAATGAAATGAAAACACATGTCTTCAATTACCAGTACTATAAGCTTTCAAAATTGTGGAAGTAATCCAGACTACTTCCTTCAAAGACAACTGAATTAAACATATCCACAGAAGAAGCATAGATTAGGATCATTACTTTTATCTATTTTAAGAGAACTGAACAACAGAAGCGGTTACAACCTTGTCATATTATGGGACTCTTCTGCTCCAAAATACCAAAAACTTGATGAATCAAGGTCACGCAAGACAGCTGAGATGGAATCAAAGTAAACAATGCACCTTGTTGCCAACAGAGCCTGCCAATATGAGATTAGAACTCTCCATCCTAGCAAGAAAACGTCTTTGGAAAGTTCCTTATAACATTCTATGACTCACAGATATTCCCAGAGGTTCCTGTTTCCATTCTGCAGTAGACAGTGTTTGAAAGCGTGCAGTCCTCATCAACTGTTGTTCTTAGGCAACTTGGCTAAAAGATCTGTTTAAAAAACATTTGTTAGAAAAATTATATGTTTGGATGTTTTCATTTTGTAAACAAAATTCCAGATTTTATATTTGTTTAACTCTTAATTCAACACTGACTTAAAGAACAGCCTAAGAAGAGCTCCTATGTTACATAATATGTATTATGAACTCAGCAATTTTCCCTTTTGAAAACTCCCAAAAAGGGGGGTACGTATTCTTGGCATAGCCCCTATTGTATATCCTTCCAAACTGCCTCCAGATCCCTGGCTCTGTAGTCAATACTTCTGGCTCTGATCTTGGCCACCCAGTTCAGTATCTCACCTTGGCTTCTACTTTGACTTATATTGCCAAGTCAACTCCCAACCCACCAGGACTTGATTCCTGGCTAATCTCCACTTTTGTCTAACCCTGGTTTTCTCTTTCTGTTCTATATATTTAATACCATCCCTGAGGTACATTTTCTCCCCATACTCATGTAACTCTACTCCACTCTACTTACAGATTTGTAGTGTTCACCTCCAAGGTCTATTCTCTCCTCTAGCCAGCTCTCCCATTCTTTCCTTTCTTTTCTTCCAAAGTTTTCAAATAATAAACCACCTGGTTCTTTTTTTTTAACAAATAGATTTCTTTTTTAAAGATTTTATTTATTTATTTTCAGAGAGAGGTGAAAGGAGGGAGAAAGAGAGGGAGAGAAACATCAATGCGTGAGAGATACATCGATCAGTTGCCTCTTGCACATCCCCACTGGGGACCTGGCCCGCAACCCAGGCACGTGCCCTGACTGGACATCGAACTGGTGACCTTTTGGCTCATAGGCCAGAACTCAACCCACTGAGCCACACCAGCCAGGGCACTAAATGGATCTATGATCTTGTTTGTTTCCTGGTAATAACTATAAAGATAGGGACATGAAGGAAGGTATAATATTATAAATTTTAGTATTATCCAAATAAAAGTTATTCCTTCATTTAATAGGCATGTTAACGGAAGGAGGCCCAATCTCTCTTGACTCCTTAAGTGAGCCGTAGCTGTTCTATTCCCTAGTCCACTCCTCAACCTTTTCTTCACTCTTGGCATTTCCCTCCAACTTGCTTTCTCTGAAAAGGAGTTCTTCTCCAGTTTCCACACCCCTCACACCCTTGATTCTGTTGTGGATCAGACTCTGCACAGATGCAGCAAACTGGGTCCAGCACAAATACATGTTTAGTTTGACTTACACAGAAATTTAGATTTTTTAGTTGGTTGCCAAAATTTAAAAATTGGAACAATAAGCCTAAAAGTAGAGATTTCCAAAGGAGATAATCACAGGCTATCAGAGAGAGATCTGCACTATCATGTTCATGGCAGTATTATTCACAATAGCCAAGGCATAGGAACAACTTAAGTATCTATCAGAGGACGTAAGGTAGATGTATATACACACAAAACACACACACACATAGAGTGAGAGGGAATGGCGGCATGGATGGACCTTAAGGCCATTATGCTAAGTATAAGCTAGAAAGAAGAACACAAATACTATGTGGTATACTTATATGTGGAATCTTTTTTTTAAAGAGGCAAACTCACAGAAACAGAGAACAGAAAAGTAATTTCCAGAGGCTCAAGGTGTGGGGGATGGGAGAAACAGGGAGAGGTTGGCCAAAGAGTATTTAGCTATAAAATAAAAAAGATCTGAGGATGTAATGTATAACATAACTATAGTTGGTGATTGTATTGTGTAACTACCGAAATTTGTTCAGAGAGTAGAACTTAAGCATTCCCACAGAAAAGAGAAATATGCGAGGTGATGGATGTGTTAGCTAGATGAAAAAAACCTTTCCACAATGTATCTGTACATCAAAGCACCATAGCAAATATCTTACAATTTTCTATGTCAACTACACAAAGAGCTAATTTTTTTTAAATGAGGAGCTATTTGTTTAATATCAGGGGGGTCAGAAAACTATGGTTTCAAATTTGTGTCCATAAATAAAGTTTTATTGGAACACAGGCATATTCATTTGTTTATTTTATCTATATCTACTTTTGGACTACAACGGCACAGTTGAGCAGCTGTGACAGAGAGCACTTAGTTAAAAATATCACAAATAATAAACCAAATCCAAAAACTAGCCCTGTACAGAAAATGTCTGCCTATCTCCATTCAAGATGGTCCTCAACCTGGGATGCCCCACCCTCAGAGATTATAACATGACTAGTTTGCAGAGGTACTGGTGACCAGTGCCCAGAGATCCTACCATCATTGGTCTGCAGCAAGAGCTGACATCGGCCTTTTCAAGCTCCCAGACGATCCTGATGTGCATACAGATTTTTGAACCCCTCAGTTAGGTAATCGGGTATCTTCAACAATCTATGATTCTTCTCTCTTTCTCTGGGAGTATATATTTCCCCTGTTTAGATGGGAAAATACTATCTTCTACCCACCTTAATAAGTGTTCTCAGCAATGCAGAATAGACCTTTGCAACACCAGAAAGACATCCCCCAGATCCTGGCCAAGTGCTTTATTAAAAACAGATTTCAAGCTCCAACTCATACCTATCACACAAAAGTCTCCAAGAGGTAATTGTAACCAGGAGGTTAAGCCCAGGATCTCGACTGCTCATTTAGATAAACTGAAAAAAACCACAAGGAGGACTTCATGGAGCAGACATAGCCTTTATGATTCACATTACAGGGAGCACCCATGGCGGCAGATTGGCAAAGCAGGACCACACCTCCCTGAGTTCAACTCATTTTAAGGGGTCTCAGACAAAGGGGGCATGTGTCTTGTGTGTGACTCTAAACTACATCACCATGGTGTGTACGTGCAAAGAGAAAAGGTCAAGAAACAGTCACACAGGACAAGAAGCTTCTCCCAAAAGAAGAGAAGGAGGGAATTACAATTTATTTCCAAAGCAATACACATTCCTTCTGGCCAAAGGCCCTCCAGCTAGCCTCGTAAAACTACAGGATTTTTACAATTAAATTAGGTCTAGGAGTAAGAATTAGTCCTTATATTAGTACCACAGGCCAACAAGACACTGCAGCCTAATATCTACAATCACTGAGCTCATACAACCTTGAGCAAACTGTGCAAGACCCTGAAGTTAAGATAGACCAACAGTGACATCTGCTGCCTGGAACTCATTTTCAAAAGGGCCAGTCTCAGCATTTCAAAGTTTCCTGCCAAACCACTGGACTTCTGCTGTAATGAGTCAGCACTCCTGGAACTTCTGTTTGTCATCTGTGCCATTGGAGGATTTTCTAAGTGAGCACAGAACATGGGAAAATGAGAGAATGTTTGAAAATGTAACTAAAACAAACAAAAAACATTGGGGGTGGAAGCATAAGTGGTGAGAAAAAGAGACTTCACTTTGTCTTTCTCATCCCAGTTTTCTTTTGGCTGGTAAATTCACATTAATTTTGTAGTTGTTAGCAAGCATAAGCATATCCTCAGTAAAAAGAAGGATTAATTTAACTGTTGCCAGCTTCACTGGATTTCAACCCAAAATTTACAGCATTACATCCAAACCAGGAAAAAAAGAAGTCAAATGATCAAAGGATAGTATGTGGAAAATGTTTAGTTACTTTCTTAGGAAATGTCTTCCTAGTTATCTAATTGTTTACCTTGATTATATCCCCTTCAACATCTGCTAACTCTTTGGCTTTTTCTTTTCTGAAAGCCAAACAGGAGATTTGAATCAAACATCATAGCTTTTTTAAAAAAACATAATCACCAGTGTAAAGTGGTCACTGTGCCTCATATATAAAAACTAACAAATTCAAGAAAATCATGGGTTAATTTATTTACTCAAGAAAAATATGGCAACTGATAATGAATCCCGACTCTGGTTACTATAAAATATGAACAAGAAAGGCAGGTGTTGCAGTGAAGGACTAAATTAAGAGTTAAGACTTCTAGTACTGGTGCTGACTAGGGTGTCACTCTACGGTGACACTCATTAAATGCGTCACCCTGAGGAAATCATATAGAAATCCTGTCTTCTCTACTGCAAAATGAAAGGGTTGGACTACATAAGGAATGGAAAATGGATTTGACTCATTTTCCTACTTTGGTTAACTAGCAATGGCTGCTTATAAGTAATCCCAGTGCTGTATCCAGACTCACTGGAAAAGATGGTGACTAATTAGGAGAGTCTGCTGTGGGCAATATAAGCATGGAGTGGCAGCATGATGCATGCTCCATATATACCAAGCTCAGGCGAAATTATGCCTCCCATTTTTTTGCAGCTATAAATTCTGCTACTGGCTGTCATTTTGAGTGCTAATATGTTCCAGCTATGTGAGAAGCTCAACAGACATTACCTCCAATCACAGTTTAAACAAGAAAACTCAGATACATTAAATAATTTTCTCAAAGCTACATAACATACCTGACTCAATTAACATAATATCCCAACATTCTCTATTAGAAATAAAATCTTAACTTCTCATATTTTGTATCACATCACCTAGCTTCTTGAAACACAAGAGCTGTATTATAATATGTTTGTGTCTTGTCTGATAATACCTTGATACACCCATATTCCTACAGAAAAGAGGGTGAAGATTTTGACATGAACTTTGACTAGCCCACGTAATCATGAAAGGGCAGAGCAGGAGCTTCCAGGAGAAAGTGTTGAAAAAACTGTTTGTTTGTTTCTTTGTCTTCAACAAAGACTAGGAAGGATTATATGTTGAAAATTAAAAGTGGCAAAGGAAAAAACAATAACTAAAAGGCATGTTCAACTGTAAAGCAAATAGAATTCTAAACAAAATCAGAAGGATACAACATCAAGAATTTAAACGAGCCATAAAAATAGGACATCATGCATTGGGTCCTCACAGGCAAGTTAAGGGTACAGTACTCGGGATGTCAGTGTCTGGTAGAAACTTTTTGATGATGATAGTTTATAAATAATTCAGAACATAGAAATATTTGTGAAGCTTCTTTAATTTGTGCAACATTTTCAATATTTATAGGTTATAATGTCCAGGTACAGTAGACAGCAAGACATTCTCACTTTCAGTTAGAAAAAGTAGCTCTTCCCATCAGCTAACACAATCCTCAGAAGTCTTTGAAAGGGGTATCACAAAATTGCTCTATCCTAACTAATTACAGAATTACATTCTGATGCTTTCAGAGTACGTATTCAGAAACTTATAGTTGCCTTTAGAAAATTATCCAGCAATGTAGATTAGTAGAAAGTTTTTGAAACCAAATGCAAGAATGTACCTGTAGGAGAAAAATGATTTATTAGTAGACAGATTGGATTTCATTTCAAGGTACATCATGGTCTATGATTAGCTGACTGATTCATTTATGTTATAAACATTTATTCTTCATTTATTATGAGCTAGGCACACTGAAAGTCACCAGTAACACATTATAAAATAAAATAGTACTAGCTTCCAGGCATAGACATCTGAATAAGTTAAAATACAATGACAAGTAAATCAACTGGATTATGTTTGAAGTACATTTGTATTACATGAAAGTGAAGTAATTAATTTTCTCTCATGAGATGAGAGGGATCAGAAAGATACATAAGTACAAGGCTGAACTGAGAATCAGTAAGTTTCTTAGGACACCAGTAACTTACAAGTTATTTACATGATATTAACATAGTAAAAAGTGTTAAAACCATAGTCATAGACTCTTAGATTAGCCTCAGTCATATATAATTATTTGCATAATTGTGTAAAGCAAAGTGTTGCATTATTTTTCATCCCTGTTATTATAAGGTAATATCATTCCAAGGTGCAAGGGTCCATCATGGTATCATGCAAAAGTCAACACAAGAAGGTTCTGCAGAAAGTGTTATTCCACATGCACTCTGTGACTAATTCTGTTTGTAGAATGAACTGAGCCATGGTCATAGGTCACACATTCAGCCAGCCAAGAGAATGTTTCCAGAGTGTAATTGTTCTGGGCACGAAGGCACTTTACAGCATGTTCCCGTTGCTTTTTGATACTTCATGGCCAGGAGACTGCTGAGAAAATATTATTCACCCGAATGAGACTGGACTAGTCAACCACCTGGTTATTACATCTCCATGTCAGCACAAGTGGTGTCTGCACCCGAATTTACCAGATGTTTCTAATTTCTCTACCTTCTGAACTACAAGTTGGGTTTTTTCCCTCTGACTTTGAAATATTTTAAACAAAGGACTTTCTGTAATGTCTCGAGAAACTTACAAAATTAAATCCTGGTTAATACCAGAATAAGAGTCTTGGCTCTGTCTCCTGCCACTGCGACACTGATGGGATTTCCACCTTGCTACTAACTGCCTATGAGATTCGCAGCAGAGCTTTTAGCTCTGAGAGTCTTATTCATTCTCTAAAAGTTTCCATCTGGCTAACAAATAGAAAAACATAACTAAATTCTGGAGGGAACCACATGTCGCATTACCTAAAATAAATGATATTTCAAACTAAGGCCTTGAAGTTGACAAAAATGACCGAGTCACATACCCTGAAAACCAGCAGCTGCATTTCTAAACAACTGTCCCAAGATTTTTACACATGCTCACAAGGAACCATACAGAGGATATGCATTGCAGCATGGGGTATAAAACCTGGCACTTGGAAACAGCCTAAGCATCTATTTGTAAGGGATTAGTAGAATACTTGATGTATATTTATACAAGGAATAATATTCAGTCCTTAATATAACTAGATAGCTCTCTATATAGAATAATCTGAAAAATCCCTGTAATAATTGTTAGATAAAATACAAGGTAAAGAACAAGGCCAAAAAGTACAGGGTGGGCAAAAGTAGGCTTACAGTTGTGAGTACACAAAATACAGCTTATTCTTGTACTATTATTAATTAATTATTGTATTATTTTCCATGCAAAAAATTGTAGAGCTACTTTTACCCCACCCTGTATGCAAACACATACAATATACACCATGTAATTTTCTGCAGCTTTTGAATTTTACTATGTTGTCATGTGCAAGTTTTATCTACTCAAAAATTAAAGAAGTTTGGTGAAAATAAAGTAAAATCAAGATTTTAAAAATGAGGCCCTTAGGAAACTGCACACAAAAACTAATAAAAAACAGACATGAAGGACATGATGGAAGAAGGGAAGGAAGAAGGAAAAGAAAATTGTGAGAATTCTAGCTTCTGAAACCATGGAAGGATCTGTCTCTTATTCCCACCAGTGAAAGTTCCAACTTGTATTGCACGTTGGCCTACCTCAGCTCTGACTCTTTGCAGCCCCTCAGGAGAGGCATTGGCCACAGACTCTCCTCTTTGTGAACTGCCTTGCTCTAACTCCTACGTGGCTCTAAGGCACTTCTTCATCTCCCTCCCTGAGATCTTCCTTCAAAGCTTTGGCAGTGGGCACTTCCCAGAGCTCACGGACTAGTCCTCAGTACTTCAGATACTCCCTTGATGACATAGTCCACTCACTTTTTATCTGTAGATGATTTACAAAACTACACTTCCAACATTTGTATATGTTCTATCATTTGTCTCTTGCCCTTTTTCCTTTTTTATTATCATTACCTTCCAACATATACCCATTCTCTGATTGCCTACCCAAAGAGAATTTCCACCCAAAACAATGAACTTAATCTTTCCTATCTCTCCTGCTTTCACGTTTTATATATGTATATGCACTTCTTTAAAAACTAATCGTCAAATTCCTCAAAGTTAAGATTTTTACAGCTATCATAATATCCAACCCCTCCTTCCATCCTTCCTCTATACCAGATTATTACCAAATAAATTCTTGTTAACTATTATATTTTTATGAATAAACAATTCCTTCCTCATGTAAATGTCAGATTTAATATATAATCTGGTATGCATAACAGGATATAGGGATTTTATTTGTGAATTATTTCTTTATTGCTAATCTAATTATTCCGCAATGGATTTGAAACAGCCTATGTTAGAACATTTTGTTTATGTTTCCTTTCTCATGAGACTAAGCTTTTTGACGCTAGTGCCTGTGTACTATTTGTTTTCCTATTGCTAGGGACCAAATCCCATTAGGAGATTATAATAATGCTAGGAAAGAATGAATATAAGAAAAGAGAAAATGCATGATCATAAGTATTTTCCAAAAATAATTTTACCATTTAGTAAATTAATCCTTTTCTAATAAAAGAAACGGTTTGTATTCACATTGGGTTAATGGATTTGTCACTATTGTGGCAGGGATGAATGAAGCCCACAAATTTAGATGTACAATAAATTCAACTGTATTTCCCAATGCACCACTGAATTATTATTATGATGCTGTAAGGCAGGCTGGAAACTTTAACTTGAGTCTTTTTGATGGTTCCCGTAGTTCCCTAGGGTTAAGCTGAGGTTTAAAGAGGAAAAGATTTTGTAGGGTTAAGGACGAGAGGAGGTAGAAAACTAACATGGCGCTGAAGTCACTTCTCATATAAAGGTTACCACTGAGAAATCCACCATGCCATGCTGCTATGGTCTTTCAGATACAGTTTCCTTACCATTCTTGGAGCACAAGAATCTGTCCACAAAGTTTCCCATTCCCTCCCGAAGTTGTTTCCTCAAGAGTGTCTTATCAAGCCCCACCCTGTCAAGGGCATGGCCAGGAAGCAGAGTGAACACTCAGATCTTTAGGATACATGGACATGCCAGGCTTCCTCCTCCTTGCCCACTCTTTTTCTTTCCCATCTCAAGGCAATTCTTCCTTCAAATATCCAGCCAAGACACTTTGCATTCACATGGATTTTATTTTACTGATTTCACAAATCTTAATCCATTAGCAGATTTAGATTTCTCAAACAAAAGCCAAGTTTTATGTTTCTACCTGGCCACATCCCTATCCTGGGACAGTGAGTGCAGAATGGAATATTTACTTGAATAGGAGAAGGGAAAGGAAAAAAATATATCGTGAAGCTTAAACCTAGGTTACTATATCAATATATTCTCCCACTCTGTTTTCCCCAGACCTTTCTGTCATTTGTCTCTGTCTTCTCTTTCCTTTTCCACTCTCACTGCACTCTCACTTCATAGCACCATTTTCTGGCACCTATCATCTCATACTTGGATCACGACAATAGCCTCCTTGAGTCTCCAATTCACCCAGACTTTCATCATTACTTTCTTCTACAAAAGCATTTATCATGCCTCTGTTTAATCTTCTGTTGTCTATTGCAGAAAATATAACTTCTTCTGCCAAGTTGAAAAATTTACAAGTAATTTATTTGAACCTAACTTATTTTCACCTGATTCCAAGCTCTTAATCTGTTTTCCAAGAAGACCAGAACATCTATTGCTCCCACTGGCACCTACCATACTCATTCCTACTTTAGTTCACCTTGTTTCTCTCATCTTAGATGTCCTCAACCATTTTCTCCTCTTACATAAATTTTATCCAACCTTTAGGACTGACTCTTGATTCACTACCATACCCAGTGAGTCTACTTCTCTTCTACATAGTAATTTCTCCATAAAGCATGTGTTACCCAATTTAATGTTTAATTATGATGATGTATTTCTTGAATTGCATCTTGTTTCACATATTTTGTTGTTTGCTTCCTTCACTAATTGCAAGCTCCCTGAAGACTCTAATCTCTTTCATTATACCCAAAAAGAACGTGACACATGATAGACACCTGTTAAAAATTCATAAATTTAAGTAATAATATAATCTTATGGATAGGAAAAAACTCCCTCAAAAAGTACAATGCTAATTAATAAAATTTATTTTCACACCTGTAAGTGTCACACTTAGATGTGAAAAAGAAAACATATACGATCATATAACGTGAACATTATGACAGGGTAAGAGTATATTAGACCATATTTTTAAGACATTTGTCCATTTTTTTTACACAGGCTAAAGTGCATAAAATATAGGCAAATGAGGAAATAATGATTTTAATACTACAGATAAATTTATCACCTTGAGTCTTTTTACAAAGCTATCAATTACTACCATTCACAAAGCTTGAAAAGCAAGAATTTTACCTATGTAATTTTTAGATAATCATATAATGGGTTTATAAGGCTACCAGACTGTTAAAGAAGAATGTAGAATATTGTAAATGTTTCAAATTAATAAAAAGTATTCAGCTAATGCCTCAAATATATAGACCATTTTCCCTCACCCATTACTACTCTCCTAGTTTTACCAACAGCATTCTGTCAACCCAGTATCCTAAAACCACAATGATGGGAAAATATTGGTCATTAGTTTCCTTCTTACATTGTGTGAGTTATTAGCCAAGAGCACAGCTGGATGATTAACTACTTGTCTTAGTTTAAAATATTCCAGTTGTGTCCTCACTGCCAGAATTATTTTTTTTTCATTTTTGATTTATAACTTCCCTGGCAAGCATATTATTAACTTTACATCTCTGTAGTTAACTGCTTATGAGAACAATAAGTTATTGAATGTATCAGCTTCCCTACGCTAAGTAATACTAGTCTTGGTGAGAAAATGTTCATGGGAAAGTGCTAAATATTAGTAGGAAAATACTCCATTTCTTGAAATTAAAAATCCAAACCTACATCCTGCTCAACAATTAAATATTATTTAGGTACATTTTCACTTCATACATATTTCAGGTTTTCCATCACACTAAATAATGTTTAGATCGCATTTCTAATTACCAATGTTGTCATCAAAAAGAAAAACAAAAATTAATTTATTATAGTCTGTATAATCTTTGAAGGAATAGATCTTCCTGAAGAAGCTACTCTTTGAAACAGATAGAAAGAAACTACTTCACCTTTTTTAACACTGATTTCTAAGTAGTAGCCTGAAGACCATGCAGAAGCCTCAGTGGAGGCAGACGCCTTCCTAGAAAGGCTGGCCTCCTCAGGTATGGCTACCCTCTCCTCTCCGGTCCACTAGACTGCTGTCGACAGCCATGGGTTACCATAACCTGACTCGAGAATATCTGCCTCTGCTGGTGAGAAAGGGGATTTTTCACCAACACTGCTTTAAGGCCTGGATAATGTGAACTGGTTCCTACCAGGGAAGATGCCTGCAGTGGCTCTCAGAGGCCCTAACCAGGCAGGGACCTGAACTTAAAGGTGGATTAGAGAAAATTTATGAGATGGGGCACTCTCTGTGACTCAGGATTTAATGCTGGCAAGCTGATAGGCTGCTGGGATGGCTCCTGGAAGCCTGGATAAAATGATGGCCTTTTATTAAACAGACTTGAGATGCTAAAGCTGCCCTGGAAGAATGCTGAGGAAACAAAGCAAATGTCCCAGAAAAGTGAACATGTTAGAATGAGTCCATCACAGTAGACTTGAGTCTATTACATAAGACATGCTTATGTAATAAGATGGAAAGGTCTGGAGAACATTTCATTAACTGTGGCGATATGGAATGCACTGGAGAGTGAGACGCCACCACTACTGCGAAGCTTGGTAGTGGCTGTTGGCTACAAGCTGAGACAGATGGCAGGACATGCTGCGTGGAACTGGGCTCCCTTGTATCAGTGAGGTTGGCAGAATTCCAGAGTGGCAGAGGCGGACGGCCTCACTTAATTATCAGAGGCAAGGTGCATGAAAGAACCGTAATTGGCAGCATGGTCGAAATAGCATCCAGGACACCTGACCCACAGAGAACTATCACGATGACCAACAGAACATGGCTCATGAGAGCAAGAAAAATAGACAGTAAACAAAAGATGTTTTACATGCATACATGTATACATGCATGTATACATACACACATGCATGTATACGTGCATGTATAGAGAAGCAGACATATAGAGTCAAAAGAGATTGAGAATGGATGAGCAGAAGGATGATATAAGCTGCTCCACTGGAAACAATGGAAATCTATTTCTCACCTACATTTCACTCCTGAGCCAGTTCTTAGAAAAGAACACCACTTAAAAGAGAGGTCAGATCTCCATAAGGAAAGACCCTAGAACACCATAGTAATTGAGAGTAGTAATTCTTTCAGTCCTTCCCCACAAGTGACCTCGGGTCGTTTATCAAATAATTTACACTGAGGAAAGGGAAACTGGGATATTTTGAGTCTATTAAATCCAGGACCTAAACTGGCTTTGACAACAGGGACCACAATACTATACCCACCACAGGTAAGATTAGAAACAGAGACTATTGTACTGCAGGTGGATGACAGAGCTGAGTGCCAACTGAAAGACTTGAAAAATTCAGGGAACATGCTTCCCGTCAAGAATCCATTTATTTATTTTTTTAATATATTTTATAGATTATGCTATTACAGTGGTCCCAATTTTCCCCTTTTTCACCTCCACCCAGTACCCCCATTCCCTCCGGCAATCCCCCCTTAGTTCATGTCCATGGGTCATGTATATAAGTTCTTTGACTACTCCATTACCTATATTGTTCTTAACATCCCCCTATTTTGTACCTACCAATTTGTGCTTCTTAATCCCTGCACCTTTCCCCCCATTTTCCCTCTCCCCCCTCCCAACTGATAACCCTCCAAATGGTCTCCAAATCTATGATTTTGTTCCTGTTCTGCTTGTTTACTTAGTTTGTTATTTGGATTCAATTATTGATAGTTGTGTATTTATTGCCATTTTAATGTTCATTGAGTTTTTGGATCAGCTATATGTGCTAATGAATCTTAAAACCTAGAAGAAATGCATAGTTTTTCTTAAAATAATATAAAATGACAAATCTGACAAACAGAAATAGAGAACATGAAAAGAACACTAAATACTAAAGAAACTTAAAAGTTGGTCCAAATAGAAGGTCAAAGTCTATAAAATAGTTTTTTCTCTTCTGTTCCAAGAGTAACAACTTTCATAAAATTTTTTAAATTTCCTTTTAGTATTATCTAGGACCTTCAATATGCTTTTAAATATTATCAGTAATAGTGAAACAATTGGCCTCTCCCCTGTCTTAAAGGTAATGTATCTAAAGTTTCTCCAGTAAGTTTTCATATTTAAGGTTTATCAAATCCAGAAAATTTCTTTTAGGTTTCTAACAGTTTTTTTAATCATAAATATGTTATAAGCTTTATCAAATGCTTTTTTCCTATATGTAATTAAAATTATTTTATACTTCTCTTAATCAATTAATGTGGTGAATTAATCTCATAATTTCTCTGATGCTGAAGCATCTTCACATTCCTGGGACTAAACCCAATTTGACTACGATGTATTTTTCATTCATGTTATTTATAAATTTATCATGATGTTATTCAGTATTACATATTTACTAAAATATTCATTTAAATTATGTGATCACCCACCTAGAACAATGTAAAGTGACAGTAGCCTCTTATAGCTAATAAGAGATTTCAGAAAATTATCAACTACAAGATCAAGTTCTTCTACATTACGATGTAGCTCAAGGTGTAGGTGGCACTGGGATCTGGCTAAGGGAAGATGACACTGGCGATTCATTCCGTTTGAGCTGACTGAAGTATATTTGTAGTTCACAGACACTCCCACATGTAGTAAAGTGGCTACTAGTTTTGTCAGAGTAGAAATTACTTCAGGAGTTCTACTAGAACCGGCTGTGCTGGCCCACGTGTCATTGTGACACGGAGGCAGAGTGCCCTACATCACCCAACAGGAAATGCGTGCATAAAGGGGGGGAACCAAGGCCTCCAACGTACAGAGCCAGATATGTGTCTGGGGAAAATTCCGCCAATCACCATATTTATAAAATTATAAGCAAAGGGCCAGTTCTCGCCAATGTGTGCACAAAACAGAAGCAATCCCCTGTCAGGAATATATGTGATAATGCAACTAAAATAGTCTTAAAGGCTCTATACATATTTCCCTTTTTAAACATTGCAAAATAGTATTTATCATAATTCCTGGATTTGTAGGACAAAAACCTATAGCTACACCAGTAACTATGACTTCATCTGTGTGTGAGCTTCCTTGCATTCCAATTATCAATAACAATTTTTTGACTATTCATGCAAGAGATGCAATTACCTTTCTATTTTTCCTATATATGGAATATATTACAAAATTGTCTGCACTTGATGATGTTATTAAAAGTCTGTACCAACTTCCAGTTTCAGCTCTGACATGTAAAGGCCTTGAAAACATCACTTGCATTCTTACAATAAGAAAAAAATACAACAAACTGAAAATTAGTGCCTTCTTTGGCCCATCAGAGAACTGAGGTTGCAAGGGAAAATGCCACTCCAGTGGCTGGAGAGACAGGAGAATACAGAGAAAGACAGCTGAGAGCAGTTTACCCAGAGAAGGTGCTACAATCATAAACTGGTAGGAAAATTTACAAGGTAATTTTGACAAATTCCTGGAAGCTCAGTGTGTACTAGCTTAAGAATAAGAAACTCCTGGGGGCTACAGCTTTAGAGGCCCCCCATCTCTGGGGACCTCACCAGGTCTCATGAAAAGCCAAGAAAAAAATCATCTGTTTTTGACAGCAAGAGGAGAAAAGTAACCATTATGAAATATGCTTATTGCATTCACCATTACAAAAAACTACTCTCTAATGAAAAAGACTTTACTATAGATTTATAAGCAGAAGGCAATTGCCCAACTTGTAAAGTTCATAGCACAGGGACACAGGCCCACTAAAATACTTAGATTTAATCATAAGTTTATAGAATACTTCCCCTTGTTCACTCAGTACCATATCAAGAGGATTGAATATAATATCAGTGATTAAAGCTTAAAGCGCTGTAAGGCAAAGAGTCTATTTTAGGAAGGACTTCTTAGAGAAACCTGAAGATAACAATAGAGACAAAACAAAATCACTAGAGAAATTTGAAGCCCCTGCAACTAAAGCTATAAAAAACATTAAACATGGGCAACTCCTAGCCTGAATAACAGATAACTTTACAATAAAGTCCTATATATCTCAGTTCCTATTACCATGTAATGTCAACAACAACAACAAAACTATAAAGCTTTTAACCATATTAAAAAACAGAACAAAGGAGACTTCTGGCCAAGATGGAGGTGTAAGTAGATATACTTGTCCTCCTCACACAACCAAAATAAGGACAACAAAAAATTTAAAAACAAAAAATAACCAGAACTGCCAGAAATTGTCCTCCTAACACAACCAAAATAAGGACAACAAAAAATTTAAAAACAAAAATAACCAGAACTGCCAGAAAATCAAACTGTGTGGAAATCCAACAACCAAGGAGTTAAAGAAAAAACATTCATTCAGACCAGTAGGAGGGGAAGAGATGGGCAGTCAGGGCAGAGAGGACTAGTGTCAAGGTGGTGACTGGAGGACCGGGCAGTCCCACATTCGTGTGTGGATAAACCAGGAGGAACAATTGGCAAGCAAGAAAGACCACACAACCCAGGGTTCCAACTCAGGGAAATAAGGCCTCAAAACCTCTCACTGAAAAAACCTGTGGGGGCTGCAGTGGCAGGAGAAACTCCCAGTCTCATAGGAGAGTTTGTTGGAGAGACCCACAGGGTCCTAGAAGGTACACAAAACCACCCACCCAGGAATCAGCACCAGAAGGGCCCAATTTGCTGGTGGGTAGTGCAGGAAGGGACTGAAAGCCAACAGAGAGCCAAGCATGAGGCATTGTTTCCTCTTAGACCCCTCCCCCACATACACAGCCACAATGTAGTAACATGGGTGACCCCCCCTGCATTGAATACCTAATGCTCCACCCCTTACTATGTAACAGGCACACTGAGCAAAAAAATATGGCCCAAATGAAAGAACAGATCAAAGGTCCAGAAAAAATACAACTAGGCGATGAAGAGATAGCCAGCCTATCAGATGCACAGTTCAAAACACTGGTAATCAGGATGCTCACAGAAATGGTTGAATATGGTCGCAAAATAGAGGAAGACATGAAGGCTACGCAAAGTGAAATAAAGGAAAATGTACAGGAAACCAACAGTGACAGGAAGGAAACTGGGACCCAGATCAATGGTTTGGAGCAGAAGGAAGAAACAGACAATCAACCAGAACAGAATGAAGAAACAAGAATTCAAAAAAATGAGGAGAGGCTTAGGAACCTCCAGGACATCTTTAAACATTCCAACATCTGAATCATAGGGGTGTCAGAAGGAGAAGAGGAAGAGCAAGAAATTGAAAACTTATTTGAAAAAATAATGAAGTTATTTCACTAATGAAGAACTTCACTAATATGGCAAAGGAAATAGACTTCCGGGAAGTTCAGGAAGCTCAGAGATTCCCAAAGAAGTTGGACCCAAGGAAGCGCACACCAAGGCACATCATAATTACATTACCTGAGGTTAAAAATAAGGAGAGAATCTTAAAAGCAGCAAGAGGAAAGATTCCCATAAGACTTACAGCTGATTTCTCAAAAGAAAACTTGCAGGCACGAAGTGACTGGAAAGAAATATTTGAAGTCATGAAAGGCAAGGACATACATTCAAGATTACTCTATCCAACAAAGCTATCATTTAGAATGGAAGGGCAGATAAAGTGCTTCCCAGATGAGGTCAAGTTCAAGGAGTTCATCACCACCAAGCCCTTATTATATGAAATGTTAAAGGGACTTTTCTAAGAAAAAGAAGAAGATCAAAAATACGAACAGTAAAATGACAACAAACCTACAACTATCAACAACTGAACCTAAAAAAAACAAAAACAAAAACTAATCAAACAACTAGAACAGGAACAGAATCTAGAAATGGGAATCACAAGGAGGGTTATCAGCAGGAAGCAGGAGGTGGGGAGAATAGGGAAAAGGTACAGGGAATAAGTAGCATAATTGGTAGGTACAAAATAGACAGGGGGTGGTTAAGAATAGTATGGGAAATGGAGAAGCCAAAGAACTTAGATGTATGATCCCTGGACATGAACTAAAGTGGGGGAATGCTGGTGGGAGGGGATGTACAGGGTGGGAATAAAGGGAAGAAAGAATGGGGACAACTGTAATAGCATAATCAATAAAATATATTTAAAAACTAATTAAAAATGAGGAAACTGGAAAAAACAGAACAAAAACACAAGTTGAAGACACAAAGCAAGTATCAGAAGCACACTCAGATATGACACAGACTTTGGAATTATCAGATAGGAAATGTAATGTGAATATTATGATAAGAGCTCTAAAGGAAAAAATAGACAGAATGCAGGAACAAATGGATTCTATATTTCATGCTCATGAATTAGAAGACTAATTATTGTTAACACATTGATTTTTCTCAGTTTGATCTATAGAATCAACACAATGTCAATCAGAATATCTGGAATCTATTTCATAGATATTGACAAATTAATTCCAAAGTTTATATGGAAAGTCAAAAGACTCAGAATAGCCAACACAATGCTGGTGAACAAAGTTCAAAGTTCAAAGTTCAAAGCCCTGAACAAAGATACAGTAATGAAGAGAGTATAGTATTGGTGAAAGAATAAATACAAAGATCAATGAAACAGAATAGAGAATCCAGAAATAGATACACACATATATATTCAACTAACCTTTAACAAAGAATCAAGGGTAATTCAATGGAGAAAGAACAGTCTTTTCAAGAAAGTGAAATAAGCCAGGCAGTGAAAGACAAATACTATATGATCTCACCTATAAGTGGAACCTAATCAACAAAACAAACAAATGAGCAAAATAGAACCAGAGACGTGGAAATAACAAACTGACAATGACCAGAGAGGAGGGGGAAGAGGGGTAACAGGGTGGGGGAAAGTCAAGGAACATGAAGAGAGGACTCAGGGTATGGACAATGGGGGAAGGGGATTGCCTGTGGAAGTTGGGGGAGGGGACAGAGCAGGGAGAGCAATTCGGGGGGGGGGGGGGGGAAGGAGGGACAGGACGGCTGTAACTGAACAACAATAAAAATACATAAATAAATAAAATTTACTACTGCATTAAAAAATAAATAAAATCTAAAAACAAGAGAACTAGAAGTCCATATGAAAAAGAAAAAGAACAAATATCTGTAGTTGTAACCATTTAGCTTCAACACTGTCACAGATGCTAGTAATCGAACTCATCTCTCTGATTTATATTGCCAATATCAAGCTCTTCAGATTGTAACAGTGGAAAATTGTAATGGGAAATTATAACCCACCCCACCATTCTTTTGTGGAGGCATTACGAATTAGTTGTCCCATGACCACAATTAAGTTGGCCTATTTGGGTGATCACAAAGAAAAAAGTACTATTGAGGAATTCTATCCTTCTAAAGTTACTTTCTCACGAATGAATATAGGTCATTCAACCACTACAAAATAGTAAACAAAAGTGATTTTTGTACCACAAGTACATGTTTTTGTTGTTGCTAAAAACAAAATAATAACACTAAATATTTATTTTGTCTAGACAGTATACTAAAGTCCAAAATTTAAACAACATACTAAAAGTCCAGATTCATCTGGAAGAAAAAAGTCACTTTGATCTATCAAAGACTTAAGTTAGAAATGTGTATCACTGGTGCTCAGAAAATTACGCCTGTATGTCTTGAACTGGCCCAGGCTAATTTGACTCTGAAAACTGTTAAGTTCTTTTGATAATTATTAATAACCTTGAACAATCTTAAAATATATTGGTGGACATTAATACAACTATGCTAGGTTTCTTTTAGTTGGGATTTGCTTGTTATTTTTTCCATGCTTTTACTTTCAAACTTTTGTGTCCCTATGCTTTACCTGTGTATTTTATATATAGCATATAGCTCATTTTATTTTTGTTGTATTTTATTTTTTAATCTGGTAATCTTTGTCTTTTAACTGGGGGAATTTGGTACATTTGTTTTGATTATGATTAGTCAAGCTTCTTTCTAAAGGATTTTTAAACATATATATGTCCTGA
This sequence comes from Desmodus rotundus, assembly GCF_022682495.2. Classification (NCBI taxonomy): domain Eukaryota; kingdom Metazoa; phylum Chordata; class Mammalia; order Chiroptera; family Phyllostomidae; genus Desmodus; species Desmodus rotundus. The sequence continues at coordinate 172,685,169 of NC_071388.1, forward strand.
TTTTTATGTTGTTTATTTTTTAATCATGTATCAACTATGTATTTCATTTGTTATAATGACAGGACATTGGCACTGATAAAGAACCACTGTTCTATGATAATGTGATTAAATGAACTCTTGGTCATTTCTAAGGAAATTACACAATTCCAAAACAAAACATTCCAAGTATATTTGTAATAGCTCCATGGGCAAAATATGAAGTTTGCTTTGATCATGTTATCCAGCAACTTTGTTTGACTTGGGTTACTTTTCTATTGTTTTTTGCTTGCATGGTGAGAACTAACATCTTAGTACACAGCTCAACTACATACAGTATGCAGCCAACTATTCTTAATTCATTTATTAAAGCCATAAACCACATGTGTCAATAACTTCTATTAGCTCCACCTATAAATTTGCCAGACCAGCAATAATAATCAAAGTTAACATACATAGCACATACTATACACCAGGCATTGCTTTCTTTACTTTGCCTATTTTAGTTCATTTAATACAGTAAGTCAATTATCTTGCCATAATATATGTAAAATGATTTTCTATTATTTTAAATTCTTCCCATCTCAAATTATGAATTCTCCACTCTCCACCTCTAACTGCACTTTTATCCCTGCTTCTCTCTCTATGGCCTTTCTTCTAGTTTTAGGAAAAGGCAGTGTTATGACCTGAATGTTTGTGTCTGCTCCAAATTTATATGCTAAAATCCTAACCCCCAATGTCATGGTCTTAGGAGGTGGGACCCTTGGGTGAGGATTAGGTCATGAAGCTCTTATGAATGGTATTAGTACCTTTATAATAGAGACCCAAGAATGCTTTCTCTTGCTCCTTCCATCATGTGAAGACACAGCAAGAAGACGGTTGTCTATGAACCAGGAAGTAAGGGCTCATCAGACACCAACTCTGCCTTAACAACATCAAAAACAACATACACGTTTGATCTCTAATTTCAACAAAGCAATTTCAGAAATGTCTTCTCTGACCATCATCTTATCTAAAACAAAAGACACACACAACATATACACACATAACCACATTCGATGCACAAACGTATCATACAACACAAAAATATACAATCACTCAACACACATACAAAATACATATAACATATGATATAACATATATAATAAACAACTTACTTACACAAACACAAACAGCCAAACACACAAATCAATATATCTAAACCATACATTATTTTCTCCATAGCATGTTTAGTATCTGAAATTATTTAGTATCTGTAATTGGTTGTACTACTTATTAAACACCTGTGTTCACCAGAATGTAGGCACTAGTGGAAAGGGAAAGAGGCCCAGCTGTAGTTCCTGGGGAAAAAGCTAAGTCTGACAGGGTAGCAAATGATTCATCTATTTATTTATTTGGTTTTTTTAAGTGAATTACTTGGGGCCCAAAAGCCAAGGGACAGGAAGGTGGGAGAGAAAAAGTTTCTGTCCTCTTGATACTTACATTCTAATAGGTTCTAGTATTTACATTTTTAGAAAATTAAATTATATGCTCACTCAACGTTGAATAAAGGTTACTGTACGTTTAATAATGGATGCTGGCTCTTCCTTTGTTAAAGTTAAATCACTAGACAAATTACTTATGTTCTGAACCTCAGCATTTCAACTTGTAAAATGGAGAATCATAATCTTACTCCACAGAGATGGAGTGAGAATTAAATTAATTAGTATAAAACATAGAATAACACCTCAAACAGAGCTACATGCTCTATATACATTCATAGAGACTATAACTTTGACTATTCTAGGATGTCAGTATGATACTAACTTTACCCACTCAGAGTAGTTACTTTCAATTCAGTAAAATATTTAAAATTGACTTCAGGATTAACTAAAATATGTATTATTATAAATAGTATAAAACTCATGGACATATTTCAAGCTCATGTATGTCTTTTCAAACTTTAATATCATTCCAAATTTGCATACTTGATATATATAAAACACTGAAAATTGATAAAAGTCTATCTTTTACTATTTATTTATATATGAAAAAGTTCTGTAATTATATATAAGAAAGTATGATATTTCTGCAAGTGCATTAGCAGGAGGATTTTCCAGTTGGAATTTTAAGCCCTTCTGTATTATTTAAGGTTTTTACAAGAGCATGCCTTGCTCATATAATCAGTAAAAACAGTAAATACAGATTTTTCCAAAAATAGTCTTTATAAAATGGAATTTATCCCTTTTTCCTGAAGCATTTTCTCATAAGTAGGCATACTGAAATTTACATTTCAAAGGACAAGACTTCTTGACTCAAGTCATTACTTCATCTTCTGTTTGTAGACTTTTATTACATTTATACAAATAAGCTGTATTTCTTGGATACTTTCGTGAATTCACACCTCTCACATTTGAAGTTAAGACTGTTCCAGAGGGTGAGTTTTGTAAGCCAATCAGTTAGTACCAAATACAGTGACTTCACATTTTGGGAAAATTGACATATTTTTAAAAACAGGTTTTCATACGCCACACTTGGCACTAACTTCAGAATGCCCTAGATTGTTCTGAATCATTTCATGGCAAACCCAATTTCTGTCTTACCTCACTTTCTCCCCCAGAGGTTGCCTTTTTTTCTGTTAAAGTTAAAGCAGACATTAAATTCTCAGCAGGGAAAATATGACTCTTAATTTTTACAGTAGCCTTTACAGTCCCAACCATTATAGTGTTGGTTATAGTTACTGCTCAGTAAGTGCAAAAGGTTCTTTTCAATTCAGTGCATTTCAACATTTATTGGTCATTTTATGTACCACAAACTGGCTAATGTTTAAGGGTTACAAAGATAACTAGGTATCCTCTATTATCCAAGTAGTCATCAACTAAAGGGGTAAAAACATGGAAAGAGAATTTCAATATGAGCACTGAGGACTATGGATCCGCAAAGGGCAGGAACCTCTCTCGTTTCTACTTTTCAAAATAAGCATACCTTCGTCCTTTCAAATTGATATTTCTCTCTTATAAGTTCCTACTGGATGAAATTCTTTTATACATTTCTTTGTGCCAGACTTTCTAGATAACTACGAACAGTAAGTCGCAATAATATTCCTTGTGAATGACGTTGATGAAAAGTGTCTGAGAAGACACGTGGCAGAGACACATACCGAGGGCATCAGAATCATGTGAAACCAAATTCAATATAAGCTTAAATACTAAGTGCACAGAAAAACATGCAGTTGACAGAAGAAAAAGTAGAGGAAAGGAATAAGGGAAATAATATGAAAAAAATTAAAATTAATCAGTTCTCTAATTTCTCTACCCTATAAGCAAAAGCATCTCCACTCAGGAAATGCCATTAATCCCCTATGTGACTAAGGCCATGGCACACTTTCCAAATACCTATTTTGAACTTGTTTTTTTAAGCAATGGAACAATGGGTTGACTTTTGCTGTGAGCACACAAATGAAAAGAATTTATCTTTGAAATTAATTTCATTTTGTTCAAGAAAATGTCCTGTGAAGTAACAGGAAGCAACCTGCACAAACCCTATCTGAGAAAGCAGCCGTAAAAGAAGTTATCAGGACAAAGGACAGTTAGGAATTGAAAAGGAATATTTTTACTATAAAGAAACTATAATATGAAATATTTTTCATATTATATTCATATTCAAGACACAGCACATGAATGACAAAGTGTGGAGTAGGGCTCAAATTTCACTAGATATTGAAGTAATTAAACCATTATTTCTCACATTTCTTTTTCTTTCTAACAGCAATCTCAAAGTTTAGATGTTTTGGGGGGAGGATTCAGATTTTTACAATTACTCAAGTCCCCATGGTCCAATTTTATCCCTTTTGTAGTTTTAAGATCACTTTAAGAAAGAAATTAACCATTGCCTCAAAGTGATCTTTAATGAATTTTCCAATCATAGTTACAGAAAAACTCTTAGAGAACCAATTTTATGGAATAATTGGGAAGTCATATTTCTAGGACATGTATTGTTAATGAGCACATTGCTAATTTGATTAATTCAAAAAATTATCAAAGATTCACTTTACCTCTGTATTATATGGAGGGTACAATATTAAAGCAAAGCTATAGTCCTAAAGGAATTTTTCAAACAAGTTTTTGTGTCATGACTTAAAGTAAGGTCTTTTCCACTTGTAAGTCATCTAAGATGAATATTCAGTATTTACTCTAACATGTATTCTGCAAATTAAAAGTGTGCATTCAGGTCAAGGGAGATGTGAGCTAAAGAAGCTATGAATGAATAAACATAAACAGATATTAATCAACAATGTATAATAGTTCACAGACTGTCTTTTCACACTGTGTACCTCTTTAAAGATGTTTTCTAAGCAAAGGAGGAAGACACACCTTAATCTTAAATAAAGTTAATAAAAAATACAACCACTTAGCCCTGGCTGGTATAGCTCAGTGGATTGAGCACAGGCCTGCAAACCAAAGGGTGACTGGTTCAATTCCCAATCAGGGCACATGCCTGGGTTGCAGGCCATGTCCCCAGTAGGGGGCGTGAGGCAACCATGCATTGATGCTTTACGCCTCCTCTTTCTCCCTCCCTCCCCCACTAAAAATAAATAAATAAAATCTTTTAAAAAAAGAAAAGAAATACAACCACTTAGAAGATTCAATTGTCAAATATATGCTCCGAGAATGAAAACCTAAACAAAATGTAAATAAAATATTATATACCAAGATAAAGGGGTATCGAAATATATTTATAAATATATACATTTGTATTCACATGTATGAAGTACATGAATTGGAGGAAATTCAAACCTCACATCTATGAAAGCAAGAAACAGCATGACAAGGTCCATATTTATTTAAGAATGATCTACATATATATATTGAAGTATAAAATATAATTACTGAAATAATTTAAATGAACATAAAATCAAGTTATTGAATAAACCTTTTTATTTCTATGCCAATCTACTTTATCAAATAGCATTACTTTATAACTATATTTTGCTACATAGCTTGGAGTTTCCATTTTCATTTATTGAACAATCATATATAGATTATAACTATTTTATTAATTTTATTATTGTTTTATAATCAAAATGGGGACAATGGCTTCTTCTGTCAACTAACATGATGTCTGGTATTTGCTTATACTGTAAGTTGTACATAATTTATCAATGTTTAAACTTCTATGGAGAATGTTAATTTTTCAAATTAGTCTAGCTTTGCCCAGTACAGTATTATCAATTATGACAGGTCTTGCAGGTCTGGAAAAGATCTTATGCCTAATTCAGTCCAATATCTTACCTCAAGATAGGGCTGAAGTGATTAATAAGCAACACAATTTAATAAAAAATTGTGATATTTGAAAATAGTTACTGAGACATCTGAACTACAGAAGAAACTTAATAAAGAGGAAAGTTTTCTTCTGCATGACCCTTTCTACAAGCACGTTAACAAAGTTCCAGGGATGGAGGTCAGAACAACGGAAAAACAGCAAGCCTTCCTCGGGAAGGTTTAAACTCAGCTCAGACTGCCACTTGGCTCTTACTCCTTTGGTTCTCCACAGGGAGAATGAGACCTCTCTGGTGTTTTCTATTTTTCTGGCCACAGGGTGACTTCATGAAAGTTTTTCCACAGTGTGTGTAAGCAATGCTGCCTTTATGACTCCAATAAAATATTATACTTTATTTTATTCTTTCATTCTTTTCTACTTGAATTTTTATGCTTATCATCTTTGCATTTTACGTGTTGATTAGTATTGGTATTTAATAACCTTCTAATGCATTTTCAGTTTTGTTTCTCTTTATCCTTTTCTAGACTCAATATCAATAATGAAGAACTGATACATTATTCCATCACAAATATACTAAATCTACCATAGTTTGCCCAGCATAAGATCTAAGAAGATGAGACCTCCAGGCTACTTCAGTTGGCTTTTTACGAATTTTTTTTATATGTTTTAAAAACATTTAAATATATGCATTATTATGCATATATGCATAAAGCCCTGAGGGAGCTCAGCAAGGAGCAAAATCAATCTTTAAAGTTCATTCCTGACTCTTCCTGACAGAGTGTTTAAAAATGTAATAAAAAAGCATTCATAAAATGGCATAATGTTATACGTCAATTATACCTCAATAAAAAAATAGACCATTTACTCATTCAACCTGTGCTGTTTTAGACACTGAGAACATAGCAGTAAAATGGTTCTCCTGAGAGATATCATAAATTACTTCTGTATACAAATAGAGACTGACCTGGAAGGAAGTGATGGAGGGAGCATCATGAAATGGGCAGGGTGGTCAAAGAAGGCATCTTTAAGGAGGTGACCTTTGATAAGAACCAAGTGATGGGGAGAAGCAGGTATGTGAAGAGCTGTCTTCCAGGCAAGGGGAACAGTCAGTCAATGGTCCTGAAGTGAACACCGGCCATGAACACAAAGAGGGCCATTGTGACCTGGGTGCAGTGTGAGAGGAAAAGAGCCGTGGGGGATGAGATTCCATAAGTGGGCAAGGATCAGACTGAACATGCACTTATAGGCCATGATAAGTGTTGGAGTTTGTACTGACTACAATGAAAAGGTATTAGAAGATCTTAAAGCAGATGGGTGACATTATATGATTTTTTAATTTTTTATTTAATCGTTATTGCACTTTTTCCCATTACCATTTAATCCCCTTATACCTCCTCCTCCGAGCAATCACCACACTGCTGTCCATGTCCATGAGTCCTTTTTTTCTTTTTGCTCAGTCCCTCCGCCCCTTAAACATCCCCTGCAGCTGTCATCTTGCTCTCCATCTATGAGTCTCTCCATTTTCCTTGTCAGTTGAGTTTGTTCATTAGATTCCACATATGAGTGAAATCATATGGTATTTGTCTTTCACTGAGTGGTTTACTTCCCTTAGCATAATGTTGTCCAGGTCCATCCATACTGTCACAAAGGCTAAAATCTTCTTTTTTACAGCCGAGTTGATTTGTGCTTTTAAAAATTCATGGTTGTGTAAAAAATAAATTGCAGACATATAGGCTCAAAAAAGAGGAAGATAAAATTAAGAACTAGGAGTCTAGTACATTCACCAACTAAAGGAGTTATGCTACCCTTTGTTTTCATAACACTAAGTAATAGTAATGTTGAGCAGAGACAGCACTCAAGTCCCTCCAGCATATTTCCTCCTTTCCATTCATTCATTCTCTCATTCATTCATTCATTCATTCTGCAAACATTCTCTATGTACCTTTTACATTCTTGGTGCTGATACTAATCAACAGGGCATAAGATTATCCCCAGTGCTATAGGCAGTTCTGATCCTAGGAAATGCTAATGGAAGAACCACTGAAAGAATCCAAACATCCTGTCTCAAGTTACATCAAACAGCTGTGATCTAATATTGTAAATTAGATATCTTCTGGTTCTAATGCTCTACGATTCTAGGATAGGCCTGTGTTATTCAGGGGGAGTTTTAAAAATATTACTTTCGGGAAGTCATATGCAGAGAGGAATATAGACACAAATGTGGGGACACATTTTATTCATCATACTTAAAAAACTTTTTAATAAAATCATCATGAACAAATGGCAAAGATTCTAGAAATGTTTTTCCAAGATCATCTTTACCTTCTCCTTCAGAGAATTCATCTGTTCTGGTGCGCTTAGAATGCCCAAATATATACTGTCAGTCCAATCTTTGGGATACAATAACTTAAATTTCAAATTGAAAAAAGCAGTTTGGTCTTATAACCATATGTATGATGTGTTTGAAATCTGTATAGGGGCCATTGCATTATTGCTTATTCCTGTTGTATTTTCAGAAAAAGAAAATACAATCAGCTAGAGTTCCTAATCCCCACACCTCAACCACATACATACTGAGATTATTAATTGGGTCATTAATGAAAACAAATGCTATTCCAGTCTAAACTAAAGATCACCGCAATGGGAAATGTTAACTTCTAATAACCTGCCAGCATTAATGAGTTTGTAATAATTCTAAGTATATCTGAAGTCTGGAAGGAAGATATTATTGCATCAAGAAGCTAGATTCCATCAACACATTTTGTCTCTCATTAAATTTCCTAAAACCTGGAAATATCGTGAAGTACTTTTGAATAGTGAAAACACATTAGTCAGTGGAGGCACCCTAGCCTGTCATTCTGATGAGCAAGATGACTGAGTCCTGGAACAGAAGCAAGTTCTTACGGGCTTCCTAGATCTCTAAGGCCTGCCCAAAATTTGGCAAGCCAAGCCCAAAACACTGCCTAAATAGAGCATAATGTTGTAAAATGAATGCCCAGAGGATGACTCTGTATTTAAGTACAGACTCACCACCTTAGCAACACCAGGCTGCGGAGCTCACCAGCACAAACCACAAGAATGTACGCCAAGACGGCTTGATCCTTCAAGCCAAGACATGAACAGCCTCAGCAGATTGGTGGTACCACATACCACCTATGTGGTATGATGTGAGAGTCACCAAAAATGTTGGTAAGGACACAAACAGGTCTAATAAATAATATATTTGTTTTTAATAAATAAAGCCAAGGTGGTTGAAACTACCAAATTTTAGCAACATTTTTTCAGAATCTAAGAGTAAATAACTATAAACCTGATTGCCCACACATCCTAAGGAAGGAAATGCCCCAGAAGAATAGAACAGAAGACAACTTAGAATTACTCTAAATCAAGTCAAATCCAGCTGCTATTGCCTAGCAAGGCAGGGCCATACAGTTGGGATGGAGGAAGGAGGGAAATAAGGTTATGAGATAAAGGCTATAGACAGAGACAAGCCAAACATTAAAACGTGGGGTAAGAAGTTATTCCAACAGACTGGTGGTTGCCAGAGGGGATGGGGGTCAGGGGACTGGGTGAAAAGGTAAAGGGAATGAGAAGTACAGATGGTAGTTATAAAATAGTCATGGGAATGTAAAGTACAGCACAGAAAATATAGTCAATAATATTGGAATAACTCTGTATGGTGCCAGCTCAGTACTGGAAATATCAAAGAGAACACTTTGTAAGATACTGGTATGTGATTGTCCAGCTTCTGTGCTATACACCTGAAACTAATACAAAATAACACTGAATGTAAACTGTAATTTAGAAAGAAAGAAAGAGAAGGGGAGGAAGGAAGGAAGGAAGGGAGAGAAGGAGTGAGGGAGTGAGGGAGGGAGGGAGGGAGGAAGGAAGGAAGGAAGAAAGGAAGGAAGGAAGGAAGGAAGGAAGGAAGGAAGGAAGGAAGGAAGGAAGGAAGGAAGGAAGAAACTATCCAAACATAGTGGCTGCCCTGCTCTCAAAAGTCACAAAAAATGTAGTATAGGCTATGCTCACCTATATCTATCCCAATGTTAGTGATCTTAACCATCAGTTCCCAAAGGCAGCCTTCACCTTACAGTCTAACTGAATACAAGAAAGTAAAAGATCAAAGGTAAGAATAGGCAGTCAGTACTTAGAAGCCATTTCTCTGATTTATTTAGCAAATCTATAACAATTTATTTATTTTTGAAATTCATTAAAATTGAACTATTTTCATGTTCTGAAGCTGTCATCTTGGAGTGAGATGCTAATTTCTTAAAATAATAAAGTTTTCCTTTTGGTCAACAGGTTTGTTTAGTTTAAATGTGAGTTTATTAAAGTTGGCTTAAAAGGTAAGTTATTAGTCATGGAAATTGGTGGCTGCTATTTTCAAAATTTTTTTAAAAGTACTTATTTTTTAAATGTATCCAAAGCAACAGCACTACTTTGAAAGTAACAAATGCTCCAACAAGGGTGCCCAAACTTCTGACGTCTCTGGACCACACTGGAAGAAGAATTGTCTTGGGCCACCCATTAAATACACTGGGACACATAATCACACACACACAAAAATCTCATAATGTTTTAAGTGAATTTATGATTTTGGGTTGGGCCCCATTCACAGCCAACCTGGGTTGCATGTGGCCCGCAGGCCACAGGTTGGACACCCCTGCCTAAGACTTAAATTTGGCTGGATCTTTTAAGATGGAATTGAGGTGTAGATCTGAAATGGAGGTAGGATGCTAGGACACCCTAATCCTGTCTTCCATGCCCAACATCCAGCACACACACCACATGGGAAACTGAGTTTGATGTTGGAGATTTACAGGTTTCTGGGCTGCAGAGAGTGAGAATTACAGTGGACATCTCAGACTGGTGGCTATGATTCCACTGACACAAATTTAAAATGAGAATCCAATGCTCCTATTAAATAAAGGAAATTAATTTGCTAGTTCCTTAGACCAATGCTGATTGATGGGGGTCACAAAGAACAGAACCAGGGTGAACAAGGTGGTATATGAACAAATAGCAATCTAGCATCTTAGAAGAGGTGATGTGCTAAGTGTAATTTACTCTAGACTCCCTTTTAAGAAAAGAAACTAATTATCTGATACATTAAATTTTCTCAGAGACTGTCCACCAGATTTCTCCCACTAGTATAAGGAACAGGGCTGTTCCTACTGAGAAGATAGATTGAAAAGGCCTTCTTAGGTATACTACTCATTAAGTCTTTTCTCTTATTTCTGAAATATAAAAAGAAAAATATTTAAACTTGCTTTAAAAAATGATTTACATCATGTTATCTCACTCTACATGATAAAATTGTTTAATTTGTTGTTGTTGATGCTGTTGCTAATTGGCCACTAATTCTTCCCATTTAAAAGAATACATTTTCCTTATATTACTTGTGCATCTCAATATTACTAAAGTTTGACATCACATTGAAATGGTGTTCTCATTAGGTAACTAGTCTATATAAGTTATTAATGTTTACCTGGCATATTGGTTTATCCTTTATTAATATATTTCTTTGCCATGTTAACACATGATATTCCATTACCCCCACTACTTTAAAAGTAAAATAATTTAAGGAAATTTAACATTAGAATATATATGACCATTTTTACTTTTATGTATCAAGTTATCAAATATACGAAAAGTTTAGATATTGCACTTAATTCAATCACTCAAACTTCCATATAAAGCTGGAAAGAAAAATTGAGGGATATGAAACGCTGCCAGTGCGGTCCTAACCACAGGTATGTATCTTCACAACCTTCAACAGAGCGTGGATTCAACCAGAACTAGGAGTACATGTACAGCATTCAGGAAATACTTCCTCAAAACTGGCATGCTGACTTCGACCTTATCTATTCCACTACAGGAGCAATTATCCTCCTGTGCTCCTGGTTGTCCCAAACATTCACATTCATTTCAAATGATTATCTGTCCCTTCTTCTTAACTCTTTTTTTTATTCAAATATAATTTTTTAATTAATTAATTTATTTTTATTCAGTTACAATTGTCTGCATTTTCTCCCCTTCCCTCCACCCCACCCCAGCCAGTCCCACCTCCCTCCCCCACCCCACCCTCCCCCTTGATTCCGTCCCTGTGTCCTTCATAGTAGCTCCTATAGACCCTCTCCCCACTATCCCCTCCCCACTCCCCTGTGGCTATTGTTACAATGTTCTTAATTTCAATGTCTCTGGTTATATTTTGTTTGCTTTTTTCTTTTGTTGATTATGTTCCAGTTAAAGGTGAGATCATATGGTATTTGCAAATGAGTGGATCAAAAAATTATGGTACATTTACACAATGGAATTCTACGCAGCAGAGAAAGAAGGAGCTTATACCCTTTGCAATGTCATGGATGGAACTGAAGAGCATTATGCTAAGTGAAATAAGCCAGGCGGTGAGGGACAAAAACCATATGATCTTCTTAACTCTTAAAACAAAATGAGAGTTTACATTTTCACCTCTAGAAAGATGTGCATCCCTTCATTGTCCAACTTTAAAGAACAAATGTGCTTCCACATCCCCTGATCTAAAGAAGCACATCATCCCACTTTATCTCCAGGAGTGGCTTCCCTTCATCCCATCACTCCCAGAGTGCAAACAGCTTGGACCAGCCTTACAGCAGAGTGAAAGGGGGGAAGCAGTATAGCAGGGTAAGAATTCACTGGCACAGTAACTCATGCTCACCACATGGCCCAAGATGCAAGCAACCATTTGACGCACTATCTACTCTCTAACCCCACTTGGAAGGCTTGTTTAGTATCCTCTCTTTGGATTTAGTGTAATAATAAATTATCCTATCACCTGGGCAGCTAAAATACCTACCCTGAGAGTACTGTCACCAGGCAAGGGGAATTTAAGATATATCACATCTATCTATAAAAGAAAAGGTCTGTATACTAGTTACACCTACATTGTCCTTATATTACCCTTATTTTACTGCACAGAACTCTACCCACAAATGAAAAACTTTAAGAACAAATAGATTTAAATAAGTCCTTTGCCAACTTGCTTCTAACTAACTATGTGAATTTATCATCATATGTGTGCCCCTGGAATTCATACTCTTTCATTTTTTGACACTTTTTTGAAATCTTCAAATACATTTTGCAGAAACACATAAAAAGAAGTTGGCTCCAGTTATGACTTTATTCCATATGTATAAAGGAATTATGATTTTCTAGTCTTGGGTATGGCAACATGTATGTATATTCTTTAGTTCACCATTTTCTTAAAATTAACTGTAAAATGAAAGAAAACTCATAATTAAATAGGATTAGACCATGTCGCATTTTATAGTAGCTAGAAATGTTCATGTTTTAAAAGTTTATATACATATTTATTAACTCAGTTTTTAATATTTTTATTAGCTTAAATACTGGCTAGAACTACAGAGACCTCTTTCTATAGTCTAACTCTCTACTTCAGTTTTATGAGACTCTGATTTCCACCCAAACACAGATACTGTCAAAGCAGTATCCGTATAACGTCTGTTGGTTGCTGGGATGGGTTCGCAGTTTGAGGAATGCTATTTACAGCAGGGAGATTTAAAGTTGGATTCCCCTGGACAACAGTGGCACAAACAAACTGTTTTCTAATCAAGAAAAAATATTAGCCATGAAGTGATAACTGGATCTTTCAATAACTAGTTCTTAACTCTCCATCCGTATACCCCTAGAAAGGCAAAAGAAATGAATGTGTGCCTTTACTATATGCCAAAATTCCCTCAACATCTCTCAGTTACAGTAGCATATGGCAAGACCTATTAATGCCTGACTTTTTCATGGCATACAGGGCCTTCACCACAACACTAGCTCCCAGCTGCCTGCCTGCCATTAATGCCTTAAAAAACAATCTGTCTCCTTAAGTTTCACTCCTTCTCAGCCAAATTTTTAATGCTTCCCATCCTTAGTAGGCCATTGCCCTGTGTTTAACTGTATTAGTCAGAAATTAAATCAGACCTTCCCTTGAGCACATCTTCCAATCACAAGTTCCCACAGCAACCAATCCTTTATAATTGCTTACTAGTCATCACTGTGTTTTCTTTTTAGGTTCACACCTTTAGCAGAAGAGTTAAGTTGTTCCTGGATAATGTTGATATTAATCTTGTTGCAGTAGGAATATCAGGAAGTTTTAGGAAAAAAAAACCATTCCTTTAAGGTTCTTCACACAAATGTTCCCTTTTAAAAAATGAACACTCTTGAAATGGTTATACTATGGACTAAATGTTAGTGTCCCTCCCTAAAAAACTGCATTTTGAAACCCCTAATCCCTACAATTATATAAATTTTATTATATATAATTATATATACTTTACATATACATTTACATGTATAATTTTTACTAAATTATTCCTGCCTTTCACTATAATAGTGTAAAGCTGAAACAACTAGTCAATAGAGGTACAGTAGCAATAAAAATCTGTCTAATTACCTGTTGTTTAACATACAATCACCATCTCTACTATTCCGTTGACATGCAGAACAGAACGGCAGTAATGCAAGGCACTCCAGGGAAATCTTAACAGTAAATTAACTTCATTTTCCTGTTATCCAAGTACATGTATGAGTCTGTCAGGTGTTTAGATGTAATAAATTGTTAGAGAAAATATTTCAATAAATGTATATTTATATATGGTATCTAAAGAGACATAATATTAGTGTTCATAGTGAATAGTGTGTCATTTTTTACTTTTTTTTGTTAAATATCTGATTTTTCATTTCATTTGTGAGCTTGTACTACCTTTTCTATTCAAAAGAAATTCTAAAACAAATATGGAAGTTGGGCATTCTAATTTTTACAAAATATTTTAATTTATTTTAAGGCAATTATACTTGCTTTTCTTGTTTATGTTTCACGCATAAGAAGATTTAGGTAGTTCACACTAATTCCATTTTCAAATATTTACACGCATCCAATTTTTTCCTACTAAAAGCAGCTGAGCAGGGGTTCTGGAGACAGACTGGATACAAATACTGGTTCTGCCATTTGCTAGTTACATGGTATGGGATGGATTATCTGATATCTGTGCAACTCAGTTTTCTCATCTGTAGATGACAAAAACTGGCCGTGGTCAGTGTGGCTCAGTTGCTTAGAGTGTCGTCCCATAGACCAAATGGTTGCGGGTCCAATTCCTGGTCGGGACACACACCCAGGTTGTGGGTTCCATCCCCAGTTGGGGCGTGACAAGAAGGCAACCTATGGATGTCTCTGTCTCTGCTTCTGCCTCTCTCACTCTCTCTCAAAGCAATGAAAAATGTCCTCATGTGATGGTTTGAAAAAATGATGACACCTGTATCTAGTTTATAGGGTAGCTGTGAGAAATAAATCAGATAATCCAGTAAAAGTAATTTGCTGGCATATGGGAGATTCTCTATAAGTATTAGCCATTATTATCAATATAAGTATTACTAATGGGAAGGTATTAGAATTAATTTAAAGAAAATAAATAAAAAGAAACACTAAAAAAATCACACAATGACACAGGATATCCATTTGCAATTAAATTTCCTTTCAACAAGTTTAGTGTCATAGAACTTCTTAAGACTGTAGCATTCTAAATATATACTACACATTGGCCACTGGGGAGGCGTGCAGGAAATGGACCCAAAAGAACTAGGCTACAAATACAAAGCAGAGGCATGCAACCTAGTACAATGCAAAATCGAAACACGAAACTCTTGCACAGAATTTATTTTATGCTCGCAGTAGAAAATGCGAGTAAGACTAGATGGGTATCTATAAGCCCAATATAGATGTACAGCACATTTCAGTGGAAAAGCTCTGTTGTCCCAGGGTTCTTCTGACAACTTCTAAAGCTATTGTCGAAACTTAGCCAACATTTGTGAGCCTTTAGAAACTTTTTGGACAAATAAAATAATCTGTTGCATCATTTGAACTTCCTAATTTCTTTTCAAATCAATGAATCCAAGTAGCTTAGTTCCTAGAATATTTGCAACCACTTCATAGTGATGAAAGGGAAATAGGCAAGCAACATATTTCAGCCAAAATCAAAGCACAAAACAACTAATTTTCACATTTCCAAATGCTAATAGTAACTCTTCTAATAAAGGAACAACTAAAGAAATAAGTTCAAAGTAACAGAAAAAGTCATTGTCAAAAATATGTTGGAAATTGTGAATTTTAATTTCAATCTAACTTCGATTTTCATGCTATACTTTTAAAAACATGGAATGAATGCTTTTAAAGATATATTTCTTCTGCTGTATAGTATTTTGGTGTAATAGCATATTTTAAAATTAAAACAAAGAGGTGTTAAATTCCATCTCTGAGATAATACCAACTCAGACACTACTAAAATTTGACTATGTTCAGAAATTTCCAAGGCCATTTAAAAGCTTTTATTGTTAAAATCTAAAAAACTAGTTCTTATCTATATTTCCTGCCATGAATTAAAATCTTATCCTTGTACTTAAACTTAGTCTAAAACCAAGTTCTTCCCCCCAACTAAGCTCCAGCAGAAAAAGTACTCCTTGAGATCTTACAAGAAAACTTCTACAGGGAAAAGCGTCTCTAACTAAGCACGTTTGACCGGACTCCGCCTTCCAGCCATGTGCCTGGGAAGGTTAAAAATTGGTTTAGGCTGGATTACTTGTATAGGAAAAGCCACCTGTGCATGATATTATTCAAATACAAGATGCCAATAAACAACTATTAATCTGTTACTACAGTTTCTAAGATGTGGGAAGTTCACCAATGATGATGCAAAATCGTAACATTGTTCAGACAAAGAGCCCATAGACAAATCATCACAAAATCGAGAAAGAGGGCACTATAATTTATAAGGGGTGAAGACACTGAAAGGGCCACTTCCTATAAACTCAAAGAGAAAAGAATTGTAACAGACTTGCCCATTTAAACCCAGATATCTATTGAACGTGTATAAATTTGTACCATCTGTGCTGGCCACGGTCTTCCCAAGGGGAAAATGCAGTAAAATTTGTTAAGAAGGTATTTTAAGGTTTTATACTAAATTTCTAAAACACAATTGTTTTTGCAACCATTTTTAGGTCATTTGTTTCAAGTAACTGTCCAAACTCCATCTGTGTAGAAGTTTTTTATACAGTGTCATTTAGTTAAAAAGGTAAACAGTTGTAGGAAGTGCATGATAAGAAGAAACGGCAAAGTTTTTAAACCCTTTGCCTTGAGGCTGGAAAGTGTAAGGAGAAGGGAAATGTTTATATCACTCAAAACATAACTACAACTGTTTTGCATCAAAGGAAAAGTTTTTAAAATGTGCTAAAAGCTGAGTTCAAAATAACTAAAAAAAGATTCACCACACACTGAAAGGGGTATCCACCTTCTTCAAAACTCAGCTAAGGAAGTATGTTATGTGGCATTGTTTTAATGTGACCACACTAACATTTTAATCACAAAAGATAAGACTCTTTCTGCCTTTGAAAAATCCACAATCCTCCATTAACACAGCAGCTGTGTATCATTAAGAATGTAAATAGGTTCAAGGACTCATTCCATTTCCAGGTCCTCTGTTTATGAATCACCTACCTAGAGACATAGTTTTAATGGAAACGAAATTTCTTTTTAAAGCAACAGATAAAGTAACTTGCGGGAATACTAGAGCAGGACAACACTTCTTCCCTGGTGCTGTTGGACTGAAAAACCTAGGCTCCATTTTCCTTGCTTTAAGACATTTCTAACAGTTGACATATAATCAAGAAATGAGGGTTTCTCTGTTTTTCATTTTCTGAGGGAAAAAATATTAAGGTTACCTTTCCAGTAATAGGAACTTACACACCAGATCTTGTTATGTCAGTTTAAAGACCGTCCATTAAGGACGAATGCAGTAATTTTGATGGTGAAAGTAGAGTGCATTACTTAAGGCCGTCCAATCCTGCCTGGATCGACTGTCTGTTCCTCTGGCCCCGCTTGACCCAGATTCATGTGTTTGATTTAAATGTCAAGATGTAATCCACCCTAATTTGGGGAGGGCTAGAAAAAATTGTTTACAATTTTATTTATTTAGCCAATTATTTAGCACCAGGGACCCATTTCAAGTCAAAAAGCCATTGTTTCTAAGGGAGGGATAAAAGTAAGTGAAGACACATCTGGGTGAAAGTAACACTAAGTTATCTGAAATGAGAAGCTACAGCTGACACTGAGGTTAAAGGTGTTACTTACATCTACAGTAATGTCGTAGTCGTTGTATTATATATTGTAGCACCTGGACACACGCACGGTTTTCCTTTTTGCCTCTCAGGTGGTGCGATGTTGAAAGAAAGTACATAGATAAAACTCCCATGTAACTGGAATTGGGATATTCCATTTATACTCAAACACACGAGTGACTATCAAAACATCAAGCTGTGTACTTTAAAGGTATAGGATTTTTATTTTTAAGTTATACCTCAGTAAAGCTGTTTTTTAAAAAATTCTATGACTATCAATTCTTATTACAGGTCTGAAGACCACAGGATATAAATCATAAAAAAGGAAGGCAACTCAAAGAATAAAACTCGGTGACCACAGTGACCTTTAATAATAATTCTTTAAATACAAATATACTATAAATGTATCAAATCAACACATTGTATATTAAACTTACATAGTGTTATATGTCAATTATATCTCAAAAATAAATATGAGGGTTTTTAAAAAAAATATTGGATTGTAATAAAAATTAAAATACCATGATTCAAATATACTGTTTTATCTTCTTACGACCAGCCTTAAACCATCTTTCTAAACACCGGACAGAAGCCAGACAAAATACAGTCACCACCACACTATTTCACTGACCACATATAGGCCTGAACCACAGTGGTGTGTAGTGATGAAAGGCATTTCACGGAAGTACTGGCAAAAACACTTACGCACATCATCCGGAATTACCCAGGGATATCTGTCAATCTATCAGGTGTTTTAATATAATTAACTGGATTCCATTCAACTGATCCTCTTGACTTTGGCTGTAGAAACCCAGCCTGGACAGAATCAAAGGAAAGTGAACTGAGGGTGTCCATGATCTCAGTGCTTTGCAAGTTTAATTTTATGGTGACAGTCACTTACCTGAAAATCAGCATGAATCCATTCCCTTATTTGAAGTTGTGTAAAATGTTCACCTCATGGCATTGATCTTGTTGAGTGATACATTTCTTTCTGAAAGTCACTGTTATTTCTTTTTTTTTCAACATAAAATTACACTCACAAAATGACACGGGATAGACTCTACTCACAGAGTTATAGAAACTCCCTTACATTTTATTGATTTTTATAAATCCACTCAAAATGGTAGGACATATGCCCTAGTGCGGTGATTATCAACCTTTTTCATCTCATGGCACACATAAACTACTAAAATTCTGCGGCGCACCAAAAAATATATTTTTGCTGATGTGAAAAAAAGGTATAATTTTGATTCATTCACACCCACACCAGACAACTATTGTTATATGGGCTATTGTCATTTTTTATTTTACAATCTAAGGGAAAAGAGGTCAGCGCCAGGTATTGCATGTTTTAAAAATTCTTGCAGCACACCAGCTGAAAATCACTGCCCTAGTAAATCAGATAATTGCTCAATTAGCATTGTTACACAGTAGTGTGTAAGTCAGGGGTGTCAGACTCATTTTCACCCGGGGCCACATCAGCCTCACGGTTGCCTTCCAAGGGCCGAATGTAATTTTAGGACTGTGTAAGTGTAACTACTACTCATTAGCTAGGGGCAAGGAGCTGGATGCTGCCGCTGGGTAGAAACCAGGTACCAGGCCCGATAACACAAGGCGGAGGGCCAGATTAGGCCCAGGGACCTTGTGTTTGCCACCTGTGGTGTAAGAGGTTAATAATACAAGGGAATTATCTTTAGTGTCTCCTTAAGACGGTCTCTGAGAAGTCCTAGAGATGACAGATTCTACTTCTAACTGGGAGGCAAGGAATCCTTAAGTAATTGCAAGGTTCAGTATATAACTACCAACTAATCCTTTAAAAACTATTCGCTGCATCCTAAAAATAGAATTGTTTTAATGTAAAAAATAAAAAGACAGTCTTTGTAACACCCCTTTATAAGACTGAATTGATTTCTGACAATAGTAGTAGTCAATTATTTTTTCAAGTGGCTTTCATAAATGAAATTACTGAAGCTTTACTCTTTATTTATGAAATGACTCAAGCAGACTAAAATACCTAAAGAGTGCCATAATAATTTTCTATCCACTCCATGACCACAGTTTGATGGAAACTTTAAAATGGAAAGTAGAGCATTTAGAATCTGTTTGTTTTAGAATTATAATTCAGGCTAAAAAAAATAAAGACGGAGTTCTATATCAGGAATAAAATGGAAGACAGCAATATGAATGTTTCCCTCTTAATTTAGAAGTATGTTTTTTTCTGATCCAATAGAAAAATAAGATACATAAATATTCTAAGGCCAAATTTCCAATAATATTTTTAAAGATATCCACATATGTCCCAACAAATACCATCACTTATTTCAACATAACTAAGACTGTAATGTCAAGATTAAAAGATGTATGATTTGAGAATAAAGCAAATATTAAAACCAGAAGTGGAAGATTTAACCTATTTTTATAAAAGAGTTAAACAGTATTATGTATCTAACAAAGCAGCTACTGAAACACTTCCATCAGTGATTCTAAAAGCTAGACAAGATAACATGAAATTTAATTTTTGAACATAAGTTTCTCCACAAACACTTTGAATTTGGTTTTACTTTTTGAGGAAAATACTATATTGACAATTAAATCATTCCTGGTGCATTTAATATACACTAGAGCTATCATTTAGCCAAGTTGGCCATTAGTAAAAGTCAAATTATCAATTAATTACAAATACATTATATTATACACCTGTATTACAATTACACAAATGCACGATATACATTTTTCACTAAAGCTCTGCTTCTTTTTCTTATTTATTGATTCTTAGAGAGAGAGAGGAAAGGAGAGGAAGAGAGAGAGAGAGAAACATTATTTTGTTGTTCCATTTATTTACGCATTCATTGGTTGCTCCTTATATGTGCCCTGACCAGAGATAGAACTCACAACCTTGGTGTATTGGGACGATGCTCTAACCAACTGAGCTACCCAACCAGGACTAAAAACTCTGCTTCTTAATCTAGAAGCTAAATATCTATGGACTTGAACTATTAAATATAAAGGCAAATTCAAGGAGACTGTTTATGCTTATATAACAAAGCGAAAATGTTAATATACATGGAGTTGCACAAATTTTTAGTCGATCAATGCATTTTGCTGATACATGTAGACAGTAACTCACTAATTTTAAGAACATCAGCTATTATGATATCTATCTTAATTTTTACTATGCAGAAAAAGGTCATATATTTCACCTTGAAGTAACGTAAATTAAAACTTTATCACAAATCAAAACATGCATCAAAACTTTGGACTATAATCATAAATGTTTAAGGAAAGATTTTGCATTTATATCTCCAAACCTTTAGACGTAACTAAACCTGGCCCTTCTCTCTATTCTCATCTCCTAATCCCCCCCACCACCATGCATCTATTAAGAAAACCATACCAGAGTTATGCATGTTCCACAAACCCAGTGCTCATTCCACTCTGCTGCCTAGAAAATGTGTTCCCCCCGACCCCGTTGCCTAGAGAAATTCCCCTCCATCATCAATGCCTAGCTCCAATATCATCTCTTCTGCAAAGCCTTCCTAACTTCTCCACAATTTTGGGTTGGCTCATCTGTGCTGTGAGAAAGATTTTTAATATGTGCTTCTTTTCTAAGTTATATTGACTATTCCTTAAGACCTGCATCTGTCAAAAAAATTCTTTTTGAGCCTAGCATAGTACCTGAGGTAAGCCTTTAACAAGTATCTTTGAAAAGAGAAAAGGACAGAGGAAGAAGATACAAAGAAAGTAATTAGATGTTGTTTCTAATAACTCTGCCTTTTGTTCTTTGGAAAATTATTGGGAGCACAAATGGTAATTTGTACTCCATTTATTAACTACAACCAACATAATTCAGATATTGGAAGACTTTCAAATATAGTGCTTTAACATCTGCCACCACAGCAGTGAGAAGGTGCGCAGGTGTAGGTTGAACATCGGCCTTGGCTGCTAATTTGTACATAAATGAAAGTTCAAAGTTATTATTTAAATGATAATATAAGTAAGATATAGTTTGGTTTTAAGAAAACGTGCGTTATTAGAGTGAATAGCTTCCTAATTAAAGAACAAAGCTTATAGGGAAGGAAAGAAAATCATGCAGTTATTAAGGAAGTTTAAAGCAGAATTTAACATTTATTTGGGGCAACTGTTTCCCAGGAATGAATTGCTACATACTAATTTAGGGGTCAAAGATACTAGATTCTCTGGTTCTCCAGAGGCCTTTTTCTATTCAAAAGGGCTTTCAAAATAAAGTGGGGGTGGAAGCAGAGGCTAAGGAACTGTTCTTTCGTGCACCAAATGCATTCTCAGAGTACTAACATCTGTTTCAGTTTACATACTTTAAGTATGACTTTACACATGGAAATTAAACTTCGGCAACATGCCTAAGAAGCCTGTCTGCAAAAGAACTACGTGTACCATCAACAGCTGGAATTTGTATAGGTCCACATTCTACACAGCCTGTGAGTCACCAATGACCCCAGTCTCAAAACCCAAATGTCAAAGATCAACTCCAAATGCTCATGAAACTTTCCGAGTAGAGAGAGATAAAACAGGAAGGGAAGAGGAATCTGATTTCAAAACAATATAGAGGAGTTCTAGAATTTAAAGAGATGCTTTCTTTGTAAATAGAGACAATCAAAAATCCAAAGATC
Organism: Desmodus rotundus; assembly: GCF_022682495.2. NCBI lineage: Eukaryota > Metazoa > Chordata > Mammalia > Chiroptera > Phyllostomidae > Desmodus > Desmodus rotundus. Next base: position 172,707,209 of record NC_071388.1, read on the forward strand.
TTTTTCAATTTCCTTTTATTAAAAAAATTCTCATTCCATAACATTCCACTAAGCTTAATTAGTTATACATTTAAAATATTTTTTCAGAGAACCAAGATGGCGGCGTAGGTAGACACACTGCGCCTCCTCGCACAACCAGAACTGACAGAGAATCGAACAGCAAGGGGGACCAACACCAAGGAAACAGAAAATAATCATTCATCCAGACTGGTAGGAGGGGCGGAGACGGCACTGGGGTGGAGAGGACTCGCGTGGCTGTGGCGGGACTGAGACTGGCGGAGTGTGGGACAAATGGCGCAGGCAGTCCGAGCACTAGCAGACCCTGCGGTCCCACATTTGCACAGATAAACCCAGAGGGCCGGACTCAGAGTGGCGGAGAGTGGGACAGGCAGAGTGGCGGAGAGCACATTGTGGCACCACATTCGCCCACAGATAAACCGGACGAACGGCGGGCAGAGAAGCAGACCGCTGCGCAACCCAGGGCTCCAGCTCGGGGAAATAAAGCCTCAAACCTCTGATTGAAAGCGCCCCTGGGGGTTGGGGCGGCAGGAGAGACTCCCAGCCTCACAGGAGAGGTTGTTGGAGAGACCCACAGGGGCCTAGAGTGTGCACAGGCCCACTTACTCGGGAACCAGCACCAGAGGGGCCCAGTTTGATTGTGGGTAGCGGAGTGAAAGACTGAAATCCGGAGGAGAGTGAAGCGGGCGCCATTGCTCCCTCTCGGCCCCACCCCCACGTACAGCATCACAGCGCAGCGACCAGCATTACCCCGCCCCGGTGAACACCTAAGGCTCCGCCCCTTAAAGTAACAGACGCTCCAAGACAAACAAACAAAAAAAATGGCCCAAATGACAGAACACTTCAAAGCTCCAGAAAAAATACAACTAAGCGACGAAGAGATAGCCAACCTATCGGATGCACAGTTCAAAGCACTGGTTATCAATATGCTCACAGACTTGGTTGAATCTATTCGAAAAACAGATGAAAAAATGAAGCCTATGCTAACAGAAACAAAGGAAAATGTACAGGGAACCAATAGTGATGAGAAGGAAACTGGGACTCAAATCAATGGTATGGACCAGAAGGAAGAAACAAACATTCAACCAGAAAAGAATGAAGAAACAAGAACTTGGAAAAATGAGGAGAGGCTTAGGAACCTCCAGGACACCTTGAAACGTTCCAACATCCGAATTCTAGGGGTGCCAGAAGGAGAAGAGGAAGAACAAAAAATTGAAAACTTATTTGAACAAATAATGGAGAACTTCCCTGATCTGGCAAAGGAAATAGACTTCCGGGAAGTCCAGGAAGCTCAGAGAGTCCCAAAGAAGCTGGACCCAAGGAGGAACACAACAAGACACATCATAATTACATTACCCAAGATTAAACGCAAGGACCTACGTCCAAGATTACTATATCCAGCAAAGCTATCATTTAGAATGGAAGGGAGGATAAAGTGCTTCTCAGATAAGGTCAAGTTGAAGAGGCTCATCATCACCAAGCCCTTATTATATGAAATGTTAAAGGGAGTTACCTAAGAAAAAGATCAAAAATAGGAACAGTAAAAATGACACCAAACTCACAGTTATTAACGACCACACATAAAACAAAAACGAGAGCAAACTAGGCAAACAACTAGAACATGAGGGTTGTCAATAAGGGAGTGGGAGGGGGAGAGGGGGGTAAAGGTACAGAGAATAAGTAGCATAGAAGATAGGTGGAAAATAGACAGGGGGAGGGTAAAAATAGTGTAGGAAATGTAGAAGCCAAAGAACTTATAAGTATGACCCATGGACATGAACTATGGGGGGGGAATGTGGGAGGGAGGGGGGTGGGCAGGATGGAGTGGAGTGGGGGGGGAAATGGGACAACTGTAATAGCATAATCAATAAATACATTAAAAAAAAAATAAAATAAAATGTTTTTTCAATGCGCTAACAGGATAATTACAATTTCTGGCAGATTGAAGTGTATACAAAACCTGCAAAAATAATGGTGTAACTTTGCTGCCACCAAGTGGTATGCCAGTGTTTTTGCAGTTGTAGTTTAAGTTTTTGAATGCTAATGTTCAAACCTAGTTCTGAAGTCACCATCACAAGCTCCGATCTCTGGTATGCAAATACTAGTAAAGACTTTAGGAATATACGGTCTTTTCCCATAACATGCAGGAAGCATTCACTGCATGATGATCTCCAGAAGAAAAACATATCATCTTGCCTATGAAGAGCATACATCTGTTAACAGAAAACAAAGGCAAATCGGAAAAGCTGGAAGATATATGAGAATATTCCTGTAAGAGACTTGAGAAGTTTTAAGGCTATTGGAAAGGATTTAAGTATTCAGAATAAAAACAAGAGAGTATTTCGGATACAAGTAACATTAAATAAACGTATGGATCTGAAATCGTCATGGAATGCTAGGAGGACCATACCCACAGTAAGGTTCATAGAGGTGAGAAAAAGTAGATTAGAAAGATAACTCAGGACAATCTGTGGTAGTCCTTTATTGCCAGGTCAAGAAGCCTGGAGTTTAGCCTATAGGTCACGGGGAGCCATTGATTCAGTATATCGTGCATTTTTACCCCATTTTAGATATAATCCCTCTGACACATAAATGCCTATAAGTTTGTATGAAATAATTTATTTCCCAAACTGAGAATAATCTGGCAGCTAGATCCTCTAATCCTTTACACTGAGTAAGTAATGTAAGGTAACAGAGCCCTGAAATTAAAGTCAACTAGCAAAGAACTGCCAAATATCCAGGGGTAAATATAAGCAAACAAATATTAAAAAGGATGATGACTGAACCTAAGAAGATGTGAAACCTTCTTCCTAATATCTTACTGAGATTTTCTGTTCTGACAGGATGGGTGTAAATTGTACGGAAGGAGAAGAATTCTAACAGAGAAGAAAGAAGAAGAAATTGAGGCTCACAGGCCCTTTTCACAGTAGAGTGTAACGAAGAGTGTGTTGGGGGAGGGGTAGCATCGGGCAAAGGAATGATGGACTCGGACAACTGCAAAGTGGGACATTGGATGTCCAGGTAAAAGTAAATCCAGCACTGAGTCTGTCTGCTTTAAATGGTCGATGTAAAATTTTTAAGAAAAACAGAAAGCTTATTGTGGGTCATATATAATTGGATGCTATACTGATTTGTTCATAAAAGTGAATTTACAGTGCATCCTGAAGAATTAAGGCTCTCCAGAGTGAGGTTCAAATAGCAGTTCCTCAGTCTTTGCATGTGCCAGATCATGAGGGAAACTTACACACAGCCGTCCTAAGGAGACATGGTAATTCTCAGAGAAATACAGAGACAATTCATTGTGTTAATGAAAACATTCTCTTAATTTAACATAATATACACAGATGTTTCTGCTCACTAAAAAACAGCTCTTTGTATTACCATGCAAAGCAGCGGTGGTTTGCCTTTAATCTCCTCCAACTCTCAAGCTGATTCCTGGGACCTAATGATGCTGAAAAAATGTTCCATCCCAGACTCCTTAGCAATAAGACACAGCAACATTAGTTATTAAAATATTTCCTTTAATTTGTATATTTTGTATACAAGTAAAATTCATAGGCAAGGTTTCCTCTGTATAATACAAAAGGAATATGAGGTTCTATCCAAATATTAGGATTAAAAATTAGGAATCATATTCCTCCATTAAATAGAAGCACCAGTGGAATACATTAGAGGGAACTCTAAAGAGTAGATTTATCTTGTTATTCCCATTCTGGCCTCTTAAGATAAAAGCTTAGTAATTAACTTTCGATCATGTAGTGCTCTGATAAATGCCATTTAAAGATACAAATTTTCCTCTGAAATTGCTTTCTTTGTAGTTTTAAGTTAGTGTTTTCATTGTTTATTTTATTAGTGCTATGCTCTATTTTGATTATTTTTTAACTTTAGTCATTTAAGGAAAATCTTTTATTTCCAAATGGGTAATTTGGTTTTGGTCTCTTCCTTGTTCTCTTGGCAATTATTTAGCTTTAAAATTCTAATTCTGTTGAACTGTAATCAATGAATATGGCCTGCACGTTGTCCCGTACTTTGGGAATTTATTTAAATAGTCTTTATGATCTAAATGATGGTCTGTTTTGTGCATATTATGGTGGTTGTTTGGGGAGGGAAGTATGTTGTCTGCTGACCATGTATGTAAATTAGATCCGTCTGGCTAATTGTGTTTTTGACACATTCTACATCTTTACCTTCTGACCACTTGATCAGTTGATTTGTGATTGCCAATTTCACCTTTAATTTCTACCAGTCTTTTTTTATGTAGTTTGAAGCTATGTTGGTAAATTATAAAATGTTCAGGATTCCTATCTTCTTAATGGAATGTATCTTTTAAAATATAAGTGTATTTCTTTGATCCTTTAAAGGACTTTGCTCTAAATTATCCTGACACATATTGCTAAATCTACATTTCATTTATATCATTTTCCATCATATTTTGCCTGCCCTTATTTTCAAACTTTCTGTATCTTGTTCTTGATTATGTCTTTTGAAAACATGTTTGTAGGCTATTGGATTTGCTCTTCTGCCAATATTCTTTGTCTATTTTTCTATTGGGTTGTTTGGGGTAGGTGGGGGAGATAAATATGAAAAGATGACCAACATCATCAATCATTAGTTAAATGAAAATTAAAACAATGAAATCTCACTACAAACTTGTCGTAGTGGCTAAAATATAAATGCTGACAATACCAAATGCCGACGAGGATGTGAAGCAACTAAAACTTTCTTAGATACTGACTAGAATGCAAAATGGCAGAGAACTCTGAGAAAACAGTCTGGTGGTTTTTTAAAAATTTAAACATATCATTTGACCCAGCAATCCCAAAGAAATAAAACTTACGCTCACATAAAAACCTACAAATATCTAGAGCAATAACAGTCATAATTTCCAAAATTGAGAGAAAAAAACAAACATCTTTCAAAAAAAGAATGAATAAACAAACTGTGGATTATGCATACAACAGAATACCACTCAGCAATTAAAAAAGAAAAAAAGGAGGAAACCATTGACCTACACAACAACATGAATCTCAAATGCATTATGCTAAATGAAAGAAGCTAGACTCAAAAGGTCACATACTATATAACAGTTTTATATGGCTTTCCGGATAAGGCAAAACTGTAGAAATAGAGTGGTTGCCTGGCATGATGGTTAACTTTATGTATCAGCTCAACTGGGTCATGGGGTGCCAAGATATTTGGATAAAGATTCCTTCTAGGTTTGTCAATAAGGGTATTTCTGGATGAGATTCACATCTTAATCTGTGGACTCGGTAAAACAGATTGCCCTCCCCAATATGGGTGGGCACCATTCAGGGCCTGAATAGAATAGAAGGGGGAGAAATGGAGCATTCATTCCCTCTCTGCTTGACTGCCGAGTTGGCACATGGGCCGCCTGCTGCACTTAGACTGGATTTCCACCATCAGCTCCTGTGGTTCTCAGGCCCTCAGGCTGAATTATACTACACCTGCTTTCCAGACTGTCCAAGTTGCATATTACAGATTATGGGACTTCTCGGACTCCACAGTTGAGTGTGCCCAATCCTTTTAATTAATTAATTAATCCTATTGATTGTTTTTCTGGAGATCCCTATTAATAAAGATTTTGCTGCCAAGAATGGGACGCTGCTGTACGAACAAATACCTGAAAATATGGAAGTGGTTTGGAAACTAGGTAAGGGCAGAAGCTGGAAGACTTTAAGTGTGCGCCGGAAAAAGTCAATATTGCCATTAAGGAACTTTTAAAGATAGTGATTCTGGTTAGGACTCAGAAAGAAAAGCAATAAGCTAGAGAAAATAGGGGACCTGTCAAAGATGCTCAGAGCCCTTCTCAACGAATGAGCCAAACGCTCCTTGCTCTTCCCTGTCAAAAGCCTAGGGAAGTATCTGATAGTTTAACACATGTAGAGAGTGTCACCTTCTTCAGTATTGTATCTTCAACATTATAGTCTTTTCATAGTCTTCTTCAATAATATATCTTCAATAGTATAGTCTTTCCAATTCTCCAAACCCTTTAGAAAATTTTGCTTGTATTTTAGTGTTTGAGGGCCAATCAACAAAAACTGATTCATGATGCCAGTACATAAAAGGAGATAATGGGCTGAAGAAGCAAATTCATCACACTTAATGCTTGACAAAGTGACGCTCCACACTACAATGTACATTTTAAACGATGCACCCCCCCTTGCTACCTTTCAACTGTTGCTCCTTCAAGCAGTATTTATAAGCAATTTTGTTTCTCATATATCATTTCATAGTCCTCTTCCCTCCTGATTTCTTCTTAAGAAATCATATTCTCTTATAAAACTCCCTCTCCTTATGGATTTTTCCTGAACTTTAGATTAAAAAAACTAAACATTCCCATTTTTTTACTATAAAATAAAAAATGCAGATATCCTTCAGCCCTGCAATACCTATTCTAGGAATTTCTCCTCCGGCAATACTGTAGCAAACTTATGTATCCTATAACACTATTTGCCACTTCTAAAAAATGGACATGACTGAATAGCCACATTTGAGAAAATGATTTATGGTGTATCTACCCTATGAAATACTATGCAGTCGTTAAAAAGTAAGATCTCTATATGTGTGTATATGTAAGATTTCACATTCGAGAGAAAAACATCTGTAATGCTTTGCACTGAAAGGTGTTTTTCTATACCTAAAAAAATATCAGGAAGCATACAAACCGAACTTTTAATGTTGGAGAAATATTCATGGGTTGTAGAATGGACTGGGCCCGTTCCAATTATATTTCTGAATAGGTTTATTTTACCTCAAATCTGTATTAACGTTGAACTATTTTTTCAATTTTTTACCCGCACAACTTTAAAACATATTCACCAGTTTAAAATTAAACCTCCTCAGAGAAAGCTATTGTCCCTCCTATTACTACTTTACTGTTTCATTTTCATTACTACAATCTGTGACTATTTTGTTTATTAACCTTTTTTACCGTCTCTCTCCCATGCAAAGTAACAGGACAGAGAACCCTTGCATTGTCTCAGATATAAGGTCTCCCAATAAACCATTCGTCTCCAGAAGCACTGAACGGTGTGGTAAATTCCAACACACGAGGAGTGGCAGGTACATTCGAATAGAAAAGAGTACTAAGCTCAGAGGAACGGGACACAGGACGGATTAAGAGAGAAGCAAAGAACTGTGCAAAAAAATAAAAATAGTTGAGTTCAACCCCGAACTCCACGGCGCCTCCGAGAAACAAATAGGCACGAGAAATTGGCGTCATTTTTCAGCGCCTGCATCGTAGGTACGGGAAGGGAATAGAAGTAGAAGAACTGGAAGTCACGTGATTCGTTATTAACCACCTTTCCCTTCCGGCGGAAAGAGCTTTACAGTCAGACCGACGAGGCTGGAGGGAAATTCATCTGTTCTAAAGGAGAGTTTAGGGGTACCAATATAAATTCATCGTCTCCGCGTCTGTTGCTTTTACTTGAAGTCTAACCTGGCGTTGTCCAAACCAAAGATGACAGCACGGGCGCGGGCTTGTACCGTAGAGACGCAGCCCTAGAAGAGCCCCGCGTGGCCGTCTCGGACTAGGTCCTCGCGCCAGCCCCGCGAGCGCAGTCCGGGGCGGGGCCGCCGCCTCGAGTTCCGGCCTCTGCGGGAAGATGGTGGAGGAGGGGAGTCTCCGCGTGGTTCGTTGTGGCGGCAGCGAGTTGAACTTCAGAAGAGCGGTGTTCTCTGCGGATTCAAAGTATGGGGCCACTGCGCTCGTCTGCGGGCCGAGGGGTGTGAGTGAGTCCTGGGATGCGGGGCAAGAACTGTCAGGTGTCTGGGCGAGCCCGGTCTCCACCCAGGGGCGCGGTGCGGGAGCGGGGGCCTGTGTGCAGAGGGGAGTGACAAATCCTGCCGTCCCGTGTGGACGCAGGTTGGGACGCGATCCCCGCTCCCGCAGCGTTTTACCCGCGCGAGTAGATTGAGGGGCCCGGGGCGGGGGGGAGGGAGCGGACCCACGTGCCAGAATCCGCTGGGCGCTGAGCAGTTAGAAATGGCCCAGGCACTGAAAAGGGGGACAAAACCGTGACTCGGAATTACAGAACTATTAATGATTTCTGTTTCTCCACACTTCCCTACCCACCCACCCCAAAGACATTTTGGCAACCTTTTGGAGCTTTGCGTGAAAAGTGGTATTAGAGTCTACGGAATAAAAGCATACCTAAGCCCTGGTGCTGACCTGGGTTCAAAACCTGTTTTTCCATTGTGTGACTTTTGCAAGTTTCTTAATCTAAAAATACGGGCTATTCTTACCTTTTTAATTCCTAAGTTATCACAAGCTGTGTTCCTTACTCAAAATAGTTTTACCTTGAAGATCATTCCGGATACTGCTGCTGTAATAATTTTTCTAAAGTATTGCTGTGATAACATTAACCTAACCTTATTTCTAATCTTAGCTCAGAAACCTATAATAGTCTTCTATTGTCTTAATTATAGCTCTTCTGTCTGGCTTTCCAGGCCAGTTAGCTCAACTCAACTTACCCAGTTGTGTTTCCTGATACTACCCTTTGTGCACAGGTTGCTTATTTCATAGGTGTGTGTGTTCTCCTTCTCTCTCTCTCATGTTAATTATTTCCTTGCTTTTCCTTGCATTGCTGTTCTTTTTCTTTCCCAGCCCTTAAATCACACATCCTTCAGGGCTTCATTTAAATCCAGATTCCTGCTTAAGAACATCCCTAACTTCCTACCTCTGCCTCATCATCAAAGATGATTGAGTCCTGTGTGATAGGCATTGTGATGAGTGCTTTGCACACATTTCTGTCTGCAAGGTTTAGGTATAATCCTTATTTACAGAAATGTTTATTGAGTGTTTGCTCTGTGGGCTAAGCTTGCATTTGCATGCATTGTTTCATTTAATCCTCATAATAACACTTTGAAAAAGTGTTATTTGCCTTATACAGTGGGTAATAATGAGGTTTAGAGAGATTAAGTAAATTCTTCAATGTCGTTCAGCCAGTACATGATAAAGCTGCCATTCAAACCCATTTGTGGTTGACTTCTTAAAAATGCACTTTTTGTATCTTACCATACTTGTGTTATTATTTATAGTAAGTGAGCACAGAATTCCTCCCCTCAGGAATGTCTGTTAGGGGGAGTCTTTCATAATACCACATGGTGAATATTGCAATAGAGCTAAGCCCTCCATCCAGTAGAAGCACATTGGGACTGCTGATCTGGAATGAGAAGACAAGGGAAGGATTGTAGTGGGACCCCTGAGCTGAATCTTAAAGGAATAGTCAGCAGAAAAGAGTGTTGTGTATACATAGCAGAATATTCAAAGGCATGGAGTGTTTCCTTTGGGGGCTTACATTCACATAGTTAAAGCCATTATTCTCTGCTGGGATCACGGAAAGGAAATTCCCTTCCTTTGGGGAATCATATCGGAATCGATTAAGGCAAGTTTTCTTGGCAAACAGTCTCCACTACCATCTCCAGGAAGCACTGTCTAAAGGACTGACTTGTTGATACTAATGGAGTATGTCTTGCTAGGGGAGGAGGTGGTTGGAGTTGTGAACCACTTGACACACTGTTAAATGAAAAAGTAGATCCAGTCAGACCAGGATCAAACCACAGAGGGCCTTAGGAGTTCGGAGTTTGGATCACATCCTGAAGGCAGTAAGTGGTGTGGTCAGATTTGCGAAACTCGTCTTATACAAGTAAGAAAGATGAATTGAAGGGCCACACCTGGAGGCTGTAGAAAGTCCTTAAGGGAGGTCCAGGCTGGAGATGCTAAGACTCTGAACTAAGGTACTCAGGGAGATGGAGAGGAGGCTCTAGCCACTGGGGAGACCAAGTACCCCAGATGTTTGGGTTCTCATGTTCTCTTGATCTTACTCAACAGTTGCACACAACCATGTTGTGACTGACTCCTGGCTACAGCACCTAAAAGATGCAACCTGATTTCAGAGAGAGGAACATGTGAAAAACCAAGTGTCTTTGAGAACTGAAAAATACTAGTTACGCCATTCAACATCAGAATATTTACTCTTATATTATCTTATAATAGTTTATTGGTTCATTTTATCCAGTTAATTAATAAAACCTTTGAGGTTCAGGCAAGTTCTGTTCAACAAACTGGATTAAACATTGGGAATCAAAGTAATACCTCTGGCCTCCAAGATCCTATAAGCAGGTAAGGGAGATAGATATGTAAACAAGTAATTTCAACACAATATGAAAATACTGGGATCAAGTCATGCACAGGATTCTTTGGGATCACGGAGGAGAGATCCAGCCTAAGGGTTCTGTGATTTGTACCTTCTACAGCGGATGGAAAGACACTGTCTGACGTGTATGGTGTTAAATGTAATTGGCACAAAGCAAACATTTTTTTATTTGACAGATACTAGAAGATTTTCATTTCTGAGCTGTGTCCTATGGTTATATCAGGAAAATAGTCAAACAAGTATTATCCCAACTTTATTACTCTTAACAATTTAGTAGCCTCTGTTACATGAGGAAAGCCACGCATCCAGAAAGACAAAAGCAAAACGAGCATTTTAACAAGAAAAGAACTGTCATAATGTCCTTGTACTTGGCTATAGAATGGATTGCACTGACTAGAGAGAACCTTTGACTTACTGTTTGTTAGCTGGTGTCCCCAGTGAACAGTGGAAAATTGGGGGACATGGGAATATGCTGCTGTTAGCAGAACCACTAAAAAGTAAGCCCTGATAGTAAGTGAATGCATAGCACAGTGTCTGCATCCGTTAGTGAGCAGACAGGTTGGTTAAGTCAGCTGTTTTTATTGGGTGGTTCCATAGAGCCTCTGCCCGTGGAACCCGTGATAGGTAAAACAGTGTCCTCATTAATACACTTTCCGGAGTTAATGAACCAATCAGTCTTAGATGTCCCCATAGACTTAAACAGCACACTAATTTAAATGTACACTTTTTAAACTGTTGTTTTGAAAGAAACCTTTGTTACAGTAGTATTTTTCATGGATAATCAAAGATTTTACTATAAAGTGTGTGAAGCTTCTTTTTCTCCCTAATTTCCAGGTTTATCTTCTGTGTCTCTGGGGACTTTGTTAAAGTGTACAGCACAGCTACAGAAGAACGCGTACACGTACTGCAGGGGCACCGAAATCTGGTGACGGGAATCCAGCTCAACCCCAACAACCATCTGCAGGTGCCAAACGATTTATAATTGTACATTTTAATACTGGCTTCATTGTTGCCAGAAAAATTTGAATTGAACTTGACTGGGAAGCCTTCCAGGTAATGATTAGGGAAAGAACTATGTTGATTTTCTGAATCACGCTATTTTTCACTTCTTTTTAATTATTCAAATAGGGTCACAGCCCACAACTACATTGTCTGTGGTGTATTCTGTGAATTAGTTGTTACCCAGAATGGTAATAGCTGTTACTTGACTAAAGGGGTTTTTGGCTGTATGAGTTTCTGAAATTCTGGGTTTGACATATAAGTGAATTTTTTTTTTGTAGGTCTTCTCTTTTATATGCGCTGTGAATATCTAAAAAGGGCATATGGTGTTTGTTGGTCCTCAAACTTATGTGACATCTGAACTCTTGTTTCTGGCACACTTTTTTTTTTAATATTGACCAGGAGATACTGATTTTGTAGATCTGTTCCTTTAAGGATGAGGCTTCTTAGTGTTAATGCAGATGTCACCTAATCTTAAGGCCAACATCTGGACAAACAGAAGGGCTTCTTTAGTCTGTGGACCAACCAGGTAATTTTAGGATATGCTTGGATCTCCCACTCCCTCCACACATCAGCTCTTCTCAGAATTCAAGAATAAGAAGTGGTCATTTTAATCCTGTTCATAACTTCCAGCAAAGCTACCACAGAGTTTTCTCAAAAATACCCTTGCTCTAGTTTTTGATCAAGTTCCACTTTTCTAGATTAGTCACAGCCAACTTGGAAGTTATTGCTTGATTTAAAAATGTATTTGCATTGTATTCACTGCATTATCACAAGGGAAGGAGGACATAAAGTAACATTGATCTTTTCTTTCCAAAACTAAATGAGCTACTCTTGAAGATCAGTTAAGTAGCTTTTCTGCAGGGTTCAAGCACATTTTATCCTTTCTGTCCTGTGAGAGTTTGAGAAAACAATTTATGATTATATATATAGCATTTGAATGTTTGTTTGTTTTTGTAGCAGAAATACCCTTTCATTAAAATTGGAATTTGTGAAGTCTGTATAACTAAGCTTTATAGCAAAATGAAAAACTATGTATACATTGCATAAAAGATCTATTTCATGGAACTGAAAATTTAATAAAATTAGAGGAGGACAACTTTAACAACAGGCTTGTTTGAGGTGAGGGGGTGGGTGCCAGAGATTTTGTGGACTTTGGAGTCACAGTATTTGTCTAACCATTGTTTTGACAGTGATTATATATTTCCCTTATTATATTTTACTAATCCATGTTTATGATTCTCAGGTTATATGTACTAATTGTGATATGTGTTTTTAACTCAATATAAATCATTTACTTGAATAGATCACATTTTCTCCATCATTTTTTATTTCTATAATTCCATATCCTCATTAGTAGAAACCTTAATTGCCACTTCCTTTCAAAAAAAAAATAAAATTTTTTATAAACATAAGCAAAGTGTTTTCACAATACCAGTAACAAAAAAAATGCAGTGACCACTGGGACAAAAATAAAAATGTGTCACTAAGGCCTTCTGGTGCTGCCAACGTAGAGTTCACAGACCAGTGCCACAGATGGCTGGTGGCTGGTCTGCAGTGGGACAAGTAGAGAAATTGAGTGTCCCAAAACTGTAGAGCATCCAAGTACATAATAACTTCTATTGTATTTTACAAAAGTATTGGTCCTTGATGGGTTGGAAATTTCAAAAAAAAGAACCAGACATTTTCAGGTCATTTGAGAAGCATTCCTTTAATGCCCATGTAAGGTAAAAGCAGTTCTGCTCATAAAAAAAGGAAAATAGCAACAAACTCTCAGTGCTTTTCATATCAATACCTTACCATTTCCCTCTTGAAGACAGAGGGTTGACTTCCCCCCCCCTCATTTTAATCTTTAATTTTTTTTAATTTACTGATTTTTAGAGAAAAGAAAGGAAAGAGGGAAAGAGAAACATCAGTTAATATGCCCTGGCCAGAGATTGAATCCTCAACCTTGGCATATTGGGATGGTGCTCTAGCCAAGCGAGCTACCAGGCCAGGGCTTTAGTTAAAACTCTAAATTGATGGATCTGCTTTCTCTAAGGAGCTGTGATGAGATTGTCATAAACAATATAAATTTTGCAAAAACAATACAAATGACTCAATCTCACTAAGGCGGATAATGAATTAATGAACAAAATGCCTTCTGTATCAGCACTTAATCCATTTGATATCATAATAAGTTCTACTTTTTAATCAATTTTGTACTATTTTTACTCTTTTAGCTGTATTCTTGTTCCTTTGATGGCACCATTAAACTGTGGGACTATATAGATGGCATTTTAATAAAGGTACGTGGATTAATCTTCATTTTTAGTATGTGAAAAGGAATGGCAACATATTTTAGTGACAGGCATGGCAACATAATTTTTTTTAATGGCAGACATATTACTCCCTTCCATAAGGCCTAATCCTTAGAGCACTCCTAAACAAGTGATGAAATTCACATACCGTAAAGCCAAATTTGACTATATAAAGATTTTAAACTTCTCACAAAAAATAAGCAATAAAACTGGAAGAAACTTTACCAATAAACATGAAGAGATATGTAACCTCATTAATCAATAACTAAAGAAATGTAAATTAAAATAGATGACCCAGCATTTTTCAATTGCAAATTGAAAAAAACTAGTGATGGGTAAAGTGTAGAGAAACATACTTCTGAGCGCAGTCAGTGAGAATAAAACTGCAATTGAGTGTCCTTGCTCCAGCAATCTCACCTTTAGGAATCTCTTGATGAAATGATGTCATGTAGATGTGGTTCTTAAAGCATTGTTTGTGGTATGAAAAAAATTGATTATAACTTTGATATCAGTTAAGATTTGATATTCAATAGAACACTATACGACCATTGAAAAGAAACAGCTGGATCTATGTGTATTAACTTAAAAGGTTACTTAACTTAACAAATACATACTGAGTATCTTCCATATCCCAGGCATCCTCCTGATAATTGGGTGTGCTCCAGTGAGCAAAATGGATAAAAATCCCTGCCCTTTATGGAACTTATGTTTGGGGGCAAGGGGGTAGGTAGATGGGGGGAGGACAGACAATTAACAATATAGTGCTTTTCATCTTTCAGACTTTCATAGTTGGACATCAACTTCATGCCTTCTTCACTCATGCCCGTGCTGAGGATTGTGTTTTTGTTATAATAAATAAAGAAAAACCAGGTATAGTGTAATTAATTTGTTTTGTATAGCATTGAGTGACTCTTTACATTTTACAGTTTCTCATATTCCAGAATGCCACTGCGCCCTTGTTGTCCTTCATGGAATAATGCTATGTTCAGAGTCCAAAGTACAAAGCAGCTTTGAGACGGTTACTGGCCAGGCAGCTAGGTTGGCTCACAGCTCATTAGTTAAGTGAGTCCTTTCCATGATTCTATATGTGTGGTGGGGGGCAGCGGGGTTGTTTGGGGTTTTTTGGGGGGAGGGGGCTGGAACAAATTTGCAAATTGTTATATATCATGTACTTTATCAAAATTCTGCATTAAGGAACAAATAAATAGTAAGTTCAGTTTTTATTATGTAGCCTTTAAACCATCTCTGAAGGATATTCCAAAAAAATATTCTGGAAATGGCAGCATTCTAAATAATTAAGTTGTCTTCCCAAATAGCTACTTTAAAGATAACACTTTTCAATATTTAGGTTCTGTTTTGTATATAAATACATGGATTCTTAATGTCTATCCACATGCTTATTAAAAATTCAGATTCCTGAATTTTTAGTCTCCGTGACTGACAGTTAATTGAGTCACTAGGTCTGAGATTTCGTATCTCCCCAGGTGATTCTGCTTATCACTCATACTTGGTAACTATTCTTCATACTCAGCCCATGATTTCTCAATTGGAAGGGTATTCCTGGCATGTTTGAGGAATAGCAGGGAGGCTGCATTGGAGTGAGCCAAGGGAGAAGGGGTAATGTAGAGCCTTGTAGGCCATTGGAGGGACTGGCTTTTACTTGAGTAGATAAAAAGCCATTGAAGGGTTTTGAGCAGATTGATACGATCTGACTTAGTTGTAATAAAATCACTGGCTTCTGCATTGAGAATACTAAAGGAGAAGAAGGGTAGAAGTAGGGAGAACGGTCATTTCTTCAAACACTTAAAATATGAAACGTGATTATGGTTTTAGGTTAGGCGATAGTGGCAGAGGTGAGATATATATGATTGAATTATGGATATCTTTTGAAGATACAGCCAAACAGGGTTTAATGTGGGATATGAGAGAGAAGTCACTTAAGATGACTCAAGGATTTAGTTAGTCTAAGCAACTGGGTAAATGGTGGTGCCATTTCCTGCAGTGGTCACTGTAAGGGAAGACGAATTTTAAAAGGAAAATCAAGAGTTCAGGGTTTAGGCATGTCAAGTTTGAGATGACTGAGAAGGCTTGAAGAATCAAGAGTTCAGAGCATATAATAAGGCTGGGAAACAGGAAGGTGGTAGACCAGTGTGTTGCTGAATTTTACATTTATTACAAAGTATAGGAGGATACGGCTGTTGTCCCGCAGGGAGAAATTTTTTTAAAGGGGATGTAAAGGGAAGAAGCAAGTCAGCATTGCAGAAAAGGAGGTCTATTCTATGAATGTGTGGCAAGTCCATAGCATTTCTAAAAACTCAAATGGTTTGTTGCTTTTGGCTGTTAAGTTCACCAATCAGATAGCATTCCATCTCCATTTTAGAGTTCAGCTTCGTACTTTGGAACATAGAACGTACCACTAAAACAAATTATCTTCTATTTCTACATACATGGAGCATGTATGCATATGAGTTGTGGAACTAGACTTTCACTTAAAATTTGTACGTTCAAAGGAAGAACCTAACTTTAGTATGTGAACCCTAACTTTAAGGCACATTTTGTTCAAGGTGGCCTAGAATTCTTATCTCGGCATCAAATGTATCCTAGAGTACTGGTTAACAGTTTCGTGTGAATGAATGCACATCTTCACTTTCTCCACAGAAGCTCTGCATTAATATCGCTTCCTTTGGCAGATGCATTTCAGCTGGTTTCAGTGAGACTGCCCAGACCAACCAGCCAGGAGATAGAAGCTGAGGAGCTCTCCCTTGTTTTGGATTACGTAAACCAGTCACCCAAGTGCATTGCCTTTGGAAATGAGGTAAGATTCCTTTTGTTGGTTTTGTTTTTTGTGCGTAAAATCTCTTTCCTACAGTCTTTCCTCTGAACATTTTTTTGTTACGGAGATTTAATATTGCCTTGAGTTACAGTATTTTTGTTAATAACTGAGAGGTCTGTTTCATTGCTCTAGCATGGATTCATGGTAAAGATTTTTAAGACTATCATAATTTTGTATAGTCGGTTGTATTGCTCTTGTGAACGCTCTAATTGTCCAAAGTACAATCAGTGTTTTTGGCATTTGCACTGATTTCCTAGTGTATCCCACATAAAAGCCACTTGAGTCTTTTCATTTTAGACTGTGTGTCTTTAGAAAATATGACATCCATGACAATAATATACCCATTGGGGAAAATTTGGAAATTACAATTAAAATATAATGAAATTAAATCTCACCAGTGATAATATATGACCAGTCTTTTTCTGAACTTTTGCCTAAACATACATACAACTTTTCCCAAACAGAAGTAGTATCTGTCCTTTTTTTTACTTAACATGGCAGCATGAGTGGTGCTTAAATGTTCACCAGAAATAATGACTGTGGTGGTCATACTACGATTCATTTAGCCATCACCTGTTAATAATCCCTTTATTAAAATCAAGTACCAGCAAAAGGCCCCAGTGATGTTATTGCAGTGGCATGTTTCTCTAGTCTTAAGTTTTATAGCATTAATTTGGCTTTGTTTTGAAAAGAGTTAATTTCTTAAGAGTAGACTGACATTATAAAATGCAAGTTAAAATCACAGTGAGATACCATTTGTGTTCACTAGAATAGCTAAAATTGAAAGAATGGCAGTGCTGAGTGTTGACAAGATACAGAGCAAAGTTAGACACCTTTACAGTGACCCAGCAGTCCCACTCCTTGGTAGAGAAATGACAACAGGAGCACAGAATGACATGTATAGAGTGATTAATATTAATAGCCCCCAAATGGAAATAACCAAATGTTCATCAAGAGAATATATACAATATAGTCATTCGTTGGAATGCTGCTTCTTAATAAAAAGGAACTAATGATACACATAAGAGCGTGGGTGAATCTCAGAAAAGTGATGTTGAGTTGAAGAGTTCAGACAGAAAGGTATTTATTGTACCATTCCGTTTGTATAGTGTTCTAGAACAGGCAGGGAAATGGTTATAGAAATCACTCTTTGCTGGCAATAACTGGAAAGAAGAACAGGGAACATTCCAGAGGTGAAGAAACTGTTCTAAATCTTGACTGTAGTGACAGTTTCATGGATATAGACATATGTGAAAAATTGCATTTTGTTGTATGTAAATTATGCCTTAGTGGGAAAAAAAATTAAACCATCTGTTTTAATTTTTATTGAATTTATTGGGGTGACACTGGTTAATGAAAGTATATAGGTTTCAGGTGTATAGGTCTTGAATACATCATCTGTGTACTGTGTGTTCACCACCCCAAGTCAAGTCTCCTGCCATCACCATTTGTCCCCTCTACTCTGTCCTACCTCCCTGTCCCCCCAGGGGACCATACTGTTGTCTTTGTGTCTGAGGGGTTTTTTTCCTTTGCTTAATCCCTTCACCTTCTTCATTCAGCTCCCAACCCCATCCCCTCTTAACAGCTGCCCGTCTGTTCTCTGTATCTGTGAGTCTGTTTCTAGTTTCTTTATTTTCTTCATTAGATTTCACATGTAAGTGAAATCGTGGTACTTGTCTTTTACATCTGAACCTAGATAGCCTAGTTTTAGGATTTAGGACCTAAGTTGTTCTTTTAATTTTCTGTGATTATTTTTAAATAGGATTATTCTATCCATAGCTAAACTATAATACATTGTTTTATATTAACATACTCTTATTTTGCAAAATACTGTTTTTACTATGTTAACTTTTATGACAGGAATATTTCTTCTTAAAGAGGGTTGACTATTTTTGTGAATGTTATATCTATTTTGAAATACCAGGGAGAATATGTTGCTGCAGTACGGGACTTTTACTTGTCTGTGTATTTTTTCAAAAAGAAAAAAACCTCAAGGTAAGAATGCCTTTTTGAAAGCTTTATGTTATAAATTTCATGTTACAAATGATTGTGAAATCCTAGGATATAGAGGTACTTTTGTTTTGGGGGGTGTGGGGTTTTTTTGAGGGGTGTTTGGTTGGTTTTTGGGGGGGTTTTTTGGTTTGGTTTGGTTTTGGGGCCTGACACCTAGTAATATTTAACAAATCAACTGTTAATTACAATACTATATTTTGCATTTAACTTTATGGGTTGTGGTAGGCTTTGACATATATTTTTTATTTAATCTATCACATGGCCCTGTAAGACAGATGTTACTTGTTTGCCATATTTTTTTTAATTTTATTTTTCAATTACAATTGACATATATTAGTTTCAGGTGTTCGGCAAAGTGGTTAGACATTTACATTAACTTACAAAGTCCAGTACCCACCTGACACCACACATAGTTACCACAATATCATCGACTGTAGTCCCTGTGTTGTTTTATATCCCCGCGACTATGTTATAACTACCAGTTTGTCCTTCCTAATCCCGTTAGCTCTCTCACCCAGCCTTCTAACCACCGCCCCCAACCACCCGGCAACCATCACCTTGTTTCTGTATATGAGTTGTTTTTGTTCTGTTTGTTCATTTATATTGTTTTTTAGATTCCAGTTTTTAACCCACGGTGGATGGGGTTGAGAGATCATTAGTCTCAAAAACCTGGGGAGCTTTTCTAGCCCAAAATGCTTGTACACCAAGACTCTGGTGTGCATATTTGTGTCAGAATTGGATTTGGCTTGAAAAGGCTTCCAGAGATAGTCCTCGCTGCCACGTTATAGATACAGGAGTGAATAGAAGCTTTGGGTTACCAGGGTTTAAAGTGAGTCAGAATTATCCAGGTGAATTTCACTGTACCTCAAATTAACATATTCTAAATGGGGTAATATCTTAGAGTTATAACGATGAATGAGACAGCATACGTTAACAGACTAGTGCTAAACACGAGCAGTCACTCTTCAGATGACGCTGTCTTTTAGTGCCCTCTTCCCTTTTACCACGTCAGTATTAGCATTTGGTTCGCTCTGCAGTATAACAAGGATCCTCACCTCTTTAGACACATTACCCACTTACCTCAGGTGTAATTTCATAGGCCTGTGCATATCTGATGCTAAAACTTCAATAAGAAATTTGAACAAACTTTGTCCAGGCAAAAAGCCACTAAAAGGACCATGTTTTCTTTGTTTCACAAAGTCAGTGGCCTCTGTAAACAAGTTATAATGGTAGAATGTTAGTCACACGAAGTATTCATTGCATATTAATAAATTTATAAAACAAAATTCTTATTTTGATCACAATTTTCAAAATTATGGATTTATATTCAATGAATTCTGAGAGCTCTCCCGTTTTCATTGATAAGGGTGAGAAATTCCTTTTACTTAACTACGTCACCACTTACCAAGTCTTTAATAATCAAGAAAACTTAATTTTCTTTTAGGTTTACCTTGTCATCATCAAGAAATAGGAAACATGCGAAGAACAATTTTACATGTGTAGCCTGTCACCCAAAGGAAGATTGCATAGCAACTGGTCACAAGGATGGCAAAATTCGTCTTTGGTCAGTTAGCTCATGAGGAGCATGGGGACGATTCTGTACTGTGTTACATTAGTGCTGCAGAACAGGGCGCTCTCTGGGTCCAGGGTGAAGGACAGCTCTGAGAAACCCCTGCTGGTGACAGAGATTAGGCCTGACTGACATCCTCCCTTTCTTGTATGACAGTGTTCTTCATTGCATAGGCTTAGTATTTTAGGGGGAGTGAAAATTTCTACTTTGCCTATAGTTGTTTTATTGAAGAGAACTTTTCTTGTCAGGATTTAAGTAAAAAGGAAAGTGACAATAGGGAGTATCTACATAACAGGACACAAAGGTGGCCTGTTGTGTATATCAGGTTGGCCAAGAAGTTTGTTTGGTTTTTTTGGTGAGATGGCTGTAGTAGCACTTAGTTGTCTTTAACTTCATTTGAAACAGTTTCATTAGATTGTATTGTGACAGCTGTCATGTCAGCATACATTAAAAAAACCTTACCAAAATAGGTGAATTTTTTTGTAGCTATCTTAATATTGAAGATGGAAAAAACTATGCAACATTTTTGGCATATTATGCTTTATTTCAAGAAAGGTAAAATGCAGTTGAAACGCAAAAAAATATTTATGCAGTGTATGGAAAAGGTGCTGTGACTGATCAAATGTGTCAAAAGTGGTTTGTGAAGTTTCACACTGGAGATTTCTCACTGGACAATGCTCCACGGTCAGGTGGACCAGTTGAAATAGATGGCAAACACATTAAGACATTAATTGAGAATAATCAGTGTTATACTACACGAGAGATAATCATCATACTCAAAATATCCAAATCAATAAAGTTATTGGTGAAAATGAAAAATGTCCCTTATTTTACAGAAAAAACTAGTTGGACTTTTTGGCCAACCCAGTAGAAATGACTCCAGTTAGAAATAGAAAATGTACTCTTTGGACATTAAGACCCGTAAGCTTGCTATTACAATTTATTATTTGGGGCATATATGAGGGCAGACCCAAAAAACTGGAATTTATTTACAAAAAATTATGTATGTATTCTTACATGTTTAAACTTAGTCACCTTCACAGAACTCACCATTTGATGGCAATACACCTATTGAGATGTTGTTTTCCACTGTTCAAAACAGTTTTTGAACTTGTCAGTCTTGATGCCTTTTAGTGCTCTTGCCGTTTTCTGTTTCACCTCTTCCACAACAGCAAAAACTTTCCCTTTGAGGACTTTTTCATCCAGGGGGAAAAAGAAGTTGCTCAAGATGAGATGAGGTGAATTGGGAGGGTGGGTTCAGGGGTCAAGCCATTTTTAAAAGGTCAAAAACTGCTGAACACTCCGTGTGGTGTGGGCAGGTGCACTTGTAAATCAGTCTTCAGGAAATGGGCAAACACATTGAAAGTGTCTTCAAAAAACAATTCACTGAAGCCGAACTCAGCCTCTCACAACAATGCCAGTTGGTACACTGATATAGATGGGTTCCTAGAACACTCACCTAGCAGAGGAACCCTATACTACAAGGGGTCCACCCTCCTAAAGATAATCACAGTTTTTCGGGGGAGGATTCCCCAGGTAGTATGTTCATTATACTTGGCATGCCATTATTTTTCTAACTTCTGCCTTTGATGAAATTAAAAATTTTGGTTTTCTCCAACAGGAGAAATTTTGATGATGATAAGAACTA
This sequence comes from Desmodus rotundus, assembly GCF_022682495.2. Classification (NCBI taxonomy): domain Eukaryota; kingdom Metazoa; phylum Chordata; class Mammalia; order Chiroptera; family Phyllostomidae; genus Desmodus; species Desmodus rotundus. The sequence goes on from NC_071388.1 coordinate 172,728,768, forward strand.
TACATACACATGTCTACACTGGCACCATGATACGGTTATGGATCTGGCTTTTTCAGTGACAGGTAAGTATAAGGTTAACAATTAAAATGAACTTTTGAAGCATGTGAATCAAGTATCTTAGCTTATTTGTAATTTGAAATATCTAGGATTGCATGGGCCAAATGACTTGTAAATACCTGTGTATTACCCCTGTGTTTAGGGAATTGCTCAGCACAGTACCATATACTTCAACTTTAAAAGCCCTTCAGAGTATCAGAGTGTACAGCTGTGTAAAGTCTCATCCTTGACCCTATGAAACAGGTTATCATCATTCTCATTTCACAGATGAAAGGAAAATTTGTAGTTGAGAACTAACTTGCCTAAGGTCACGTGGCTAGTAAGTTGGATTTGGACATAGGTCAAATTCAAAGGCTTGTTTTAACTGTTAGAGTGCCTCATTCACATTGACTACTTTAAATTAATTCAGACGTTTGTTCCATTTAAGCTGCACGAGAGCAGTAAAAATACCTCGTTGAAAATAAGATGAAATTCAACAGAAGTTTGGAGAAATACACTGTGTCTCTGATTACTTTTAACATGCTTACACCTTTGTGGTGAAATTAGGTCAGCATTTTTTTGACTGGTCCTCTAAAAAGAACTGTAATAGAACAACAATAAAAAAATAAAAGGAGAGCTAGATGCTCGAGTAGATTGTACCTGGAGAAAGTGATTTTTCTTTCTGCAAGTCTTTCTAGAGAATGCCAGGACAAGTCTTCTCCGTGTGCCCTAGATCCTTGAGACATTCAGGATCGCCTTTTCCAGCTGGTGTTGAAGAATAAATAGTTAGATTATCTGGCACTTAAAGAAAGGAAAAGAGGGAATACAAAATGCTTCTACCCTAAGCCAAGGCTTTGGTATGGGAGCTACTGCAGATAATCTTGGCTGTTAGACAGTTGAATTCTTGGGTTTATAATTTAAGTTGTGTGAGTATTTATAAATGAGAAGTAGTGGGTACATATAGTAGTACATGGTTGTCAGTGAGGTGTCACTATTGACCTTCTGTATTTATAAGAGAGTTAATAGAAGAAGAAAGGAATTAGCTGCCTGTATAAAAAGAAGTATAAATTATAGTAGTTTTGAGAACCTTTGTAAGTTACGGCAAATAAGAACAGTATAAACTGTTTCGACTGTGCTTTGAACCCAGACGTGCTGTATGTGAATACTTAATTGTCGCTTTTTTCTAATCCTTAAGTCTTTTTTCGGACCTTGGATAATGTTGACTAAAAGTGGTAATAGTGTTCCCAGTCACTGGGGAAACGTTTTCAGTATTTTATCCCTTAAAATAATAAGTATCTTCAATGAAAATACAAAAGTCCCATCAGTTCCTAGGTTGCTGAGTGTTTTCATCATGAGTATAGAATTCTGTCATTTAGTACTTTTCTGCATCTATTAAAATAATCATGATTTTCCTCCTCATTCTGTAAGTGGAGTTAATTACATTGATGTATTTTCCCAATATTAATACAGTCTCACATTCCTCACCTTATATAGTTGGATTCAGCTTGCTAATTGTACTGTTGGGGAATTTTCATCTGTCATGAAATTGGCTTGGAATTTTTTTATAATGTACCTGTTTTGGTGTAGGATTACGCTAGTCTTACGAAACAAATTGGGGAGTGTTCTCTTTTTGTTACTTGGAAGAGTGAAAGTTGGTCTATTTCCTCCTTAAATATTTGTAAAAACTCAGCAGCCAAGCCATCTGGGCCTAGAGGGCGTGTGTTTCATGGGGTTTTCCTTGTTAGGGGAGAAGAGTCGATTACCAGCAAACTAATCAGCCATTACTGGAAAGGAAAATGTCTGAATCACGTGATCTTTATTAAATCTTTTGTCTGGAGAGGATTAAAAGATTAAAAGATATGAACACATTTCTTTGCATATTTTAAAAAATAGTTCATTTCTCTCTACGTGGTCAGAAAATTTTAAATGCTGACTATTTTTTCTATTTTTTTTTTTCTCCTGAAACACTGTCCTTTCATTTCTGTGGCTGGATGAGAAGGCACCAGCCTGCTGAGCGGTGGCCGGGAGTCTGTGCTGGTGGAGTGGCGTGACGCAGCCGAGAAGAACAAGGAGTTCCTTCCCCGTTTAGGAGCCACTATCGAACACATCTCAGTCTCCCCGGCGGGCGATTTATTCTGTACTTCTCACTCTGATAACAGTGAGTCTGATTTGTTACTGGGAGGAAATACAATTTGTGTAATGCCTCAGTTATTTAGCATCTGTAAGAAATGGAAAATACAAGACCTCAAACTAAAAGTAGCATCAGATTTAATAAGCATTTTTTCTTTTATTCCTTCTCTTAGTATTGCCCCTTTCTGCCCCAAGATGCCACCAGAATATAGTATTTTCAGAATTTTATGCAAATGTAGGGCTAGGTATATTTGAGTTTTGTTGTGCCTCTTGTGTTTCAGAACATTTTCATGTGGAAAGATGTGGAGAAGTAAGGGAAGGGTTTTGAAGTAAGGGTTTTGTGTTTTCATAGACATAATGGCATTTTCAAAAGAACACTGGGATTCTCCTTTGACATAGCTGTTACATCAGTGTGGGAGTTCTGTAGATTCTGGCAGAAATGGAGGCAAGCTTGTATTCCTCCAAAACCTCCGCTCCTTCTGCTACTCTTCAGTCTGGATGTAGATCCCCTAGCTTATTGCCTCCTTTCCCTTCAAAACAGAATATAATGTGAGCAATCCATTAATGCAGTGACTCATTTCAAAGTAAATTATCAGTCTCTTTCAGGATATTTAAGTTTCTTGAATTAACACTTAAAAGGTATCCGTAGGCACAACCAAGAAAACTGGGAGTCTCTCACAGAAGCTCCCCACCAGTTAAATCACGAAGTATATTCCTGATTTTTCTAGTAACACACTGACTAAATTGAACATACTCAGTTGTTTTGTATTCTGGTATATTGCAGAATATTATAAATTAATTTTTTGTAGCTATTAATTTTCTAAATATGTACTTTTTTACCCACAGAGATAATAGTCATTCACCGAAACCTTGAGGCATCCGCAGTAATTCAAGGCCTAGTAAAAGGTATTAAACACAGTGGATTTGGGATTGTGCACATTTTATAAGTGGTTATTTGTCTGATTTCAACTGTTGTTTGTCACTTTTTTTGCAGACAGCAGTATCTTGACTGGTTTGATGATTGATCCAAGAACTAAAGCTTTAGTTTTGAATGGAAAGCCTGGCCACTTGCAGTTTTATTCTCTCCAGAGTGATAAGCAGTTATACAATGTAAGATTTTGATCCATAAATTTACCTTAAAACCAATGAAAACTCTTTACAGCACCACCAAGGTCTGTAACTTACTTAGTAGCTGCTAACACACGTCCTGTGGCTGTGTTTACTTCAGCAGAGTCAGTCCGGTCAGTTTTCTTCATCACGGCTGCCAGCGGAGTCTACATGTAAGCCCGTTGATAATCTCGGGCAGCCTCTCTTTGTCTGTTTTATTTTGTTTCAGACTACACTCTAGTTAACTGTCACACATATCTATGCTTTTGAGTCACAAGGGCAGGAAATGAGAGTACGTAGCTTGACAGTACAAATATGGCTCTGCTTTGTGGTGAAACTGTCACATGTGCATACTGAAGATAACATTTTCAAGGTAATTAAAGAGAATAGCTTCCTTTAATCCTGATACATGCAACCCAGACTTCCCACTTTCTCCTTTCCCCCCCTGAGTACCCTTTATGGGTTCCTATCATAGGAGCTGTAACACTTGGTCCCATTCTCTTCCCCACCTTTAAACCAGAGAAAGGAAACTTACTGATCTTTGTACATTTCTACTGCAGTGCCTGGAAATGGTAGGCATTTGATACGTGTTTGGTAAATAGGCAAGAGGATGGAATAAAAGACAACCATAAATAAAATGCTGGCCTACTTACATTATTTCTTTTTTTTTCGCTTCTTAAAAATTACCGATTTTATTTTTGCTCATGTTTCCAGCAATGTGAAATCTAGCCTTGAGATTTTATATAAAGCTATCTTCTTAGAAACAAGTAAAAAGTATTATTATAAGCTAAAGGTTCTGTTGTATCATATAAATGGGTCATGGTCATCACTAATATTGGAGGACATGGAAGAATTGTCACTGAACTGGTGCTGTATAATGCACTCCATTTTTATTGACAAATTTGATGTCCATAACTAACAATTAGTTTATTTTTCCCTTTACCTAAAAGTCAGTTACTATAGATTCTACAAGTTATGTATCAGGTGGTTAATTGCCATTTCTTGTATGCTTTAACATTTATATGTTTACATTAATAAGCACTTTGGTTTTTTTTAACCCATCAGTTAGATATTGTGCAGCAAGAATATATCAATGATTATGGTCTGATCCAAATAGAGCTAACAAAGGCTGCGTTTGGCTGCCATGGTAACTGGCTTGCAACGGTGGAGCAACGTCAAGAAAAGAAAACTGAGCTTGAATTGCAAATGAAACTGTGGACATTCAATAAGAAAACACAAGGGTAATGCTACTTATATGGCCATATCATTTCAAAAAAAATATTTTCCTTTCTGTTTCATGGTTTGAGATCTTAATTTTTAGATGTTCTATTGTGATAAGTTTTAGATTTAGATTAAATGAAGGGGGTGTTCCAAAGCCTTTAAGCTTTTGGCTCTGAGAAAGCACAGGTGTCCTCCAAGTTACAATGTCATCTCATTGCATCAATGAGGAAGCAAGGGAAAGTGAGACCCCCAAGGACATAATACCTAACTCCAGGCAAGTCTAGGACAAGAATCTAAATGTCTTAGTTCTTAACATTATACTCCCCCCCAAAATTATACCACCTTCTTTGGAAAAGTGGCAGTGGTAGACAAGAGACATGTAGTGTAGTGTGTGTTTTGATTAGATAGAGAGCCCACCAGTTTCTCATACCATGTCTGTAATAGTCATTTATTAAGTCCTTGCTTTGTGCCGAGAACTAGGCTTCGGCCTTTTGCACCCACTGTCTTACTAATCTTCACAAGAACACTAAGATAAGGCTGTTGTCTATGTTTTCACAGGTGAGGAAATAGGCCCAGAGGGATTAAGTGATTGTCTCTAGTCACCCCTCTTGTAACCTGAACTTTTGAAAACCACAACACTATTTTGCGCTGATGTTCTTCAAAGAACACGGTGCTAGCATAGTTTATCTTTCATTCACAACCATGCCTGGAAACAAGCTTTGAAAGGTAGTTTGGGTGGTTATAAACATTAAATATTGACCAGGGAAGTTTGATTAGGTAGTTTGCTTTCTGTATTTTCTTGCCACAAGTAGGGTCTTTTATAGTCATTCGGTGACTATATGCTTTGCTTATTTTCAAAAGTAGCTAGTGAGGTACCTGTATTCTATACAATTTTCCTGTAGAGTTTAGTAGAGTAGGCTTTTAAGTATCTTTTTTTTTGATGACCCCCGTTTTATAATCATTTTGTACATTAAGTTGACATTATACTTAATCCTCTCTCAGTTGTGTGAGTTGCACACAGACAGATGATGTGCTAGGACTCAGTCTACATGTAGCCGTTAGAGACAGAGCACTCGATTGTTTGTCATCCTAGGTGATAATGTATCTGTTGTCTGTTCTTAAAGATGCTATTGTAAGAGGTACAGTATTCAAGAAATTGATATACGACAGTATATCATGTTGTCCTGGTGTAAGAATAAATTGGTGGTTTCCTTCCTACTAGGTTTGTTCTTAATACAAAGGTTAACATGCCACATGAAGACCACATCACAGCGCTCTGTTTCTGCAACGCAGAAAAGTCTGAGAACCCCACCTTGGTTACAGCTAGTAAAGATGGTCACTTCAAAGTGTGGATATTAACAGATGATTCTGATATATACAGTAAGTTAAGTATATAGTATGCCTAAAGAGCACACAATTTTAAGAAGTGATATATTTATCTCCCATGAATTTGAATTCATCCTTGTAGGGTATTTTCTACCTTGTTTAATTCTATAGGATATTGCCTGATTTTAAAAGACGCAAGTTACTATTTTATTACATGCCTTTTCTCCAAATCTATACTCTTTTTTTTTTTTTATGACATAATCATGTGCTGATGATTCTATTCCAGTTTGTGAGGACACAGTAAAAAGGGCTTTTGCATTTAGTTTTCCACTGTTCCACTAGAGGGAGCCCAACCTCTCCGAGAAGGGGCATAACTTTCAAATCAGTCAATGCTTTGTAGCACTTCTAACTACAGTTTTGGGGAACAGGCTTTCTGTTGTGTTTGTTTCTTTCTTCTTATTGCTTACAACTTCCCTAAAATATTATCTAGCATTTATACCATTTCTGAACTCTGTGGTCTGTATTTCCACAGAAAAAGCTGTTGGCTGGACCTGTGACTTTGTGGGTAGTTATCACAAATACCAAGCAACTAACTGTTGTTTCTCTGAAGATGGCTCTTTACTGGCAGTTAGTTTTGAGGAAATTGTTACAATATGGGATTCAGAGACATGGGAACTTAAATGTACATTTTGTCAGCGTGCTGGGAATATAAGGTAGGTCAATAATTTGGGGAATATGAAATACTATTTTTTAAATTTAAACAGGTTTTTCTCCATAAACTTTAGTAATAGTTTAGGCTTTCTCTAAAGTTAACCTTGGATCGTCAGGCCAGCAGCTAACCAGAGTGTGGAAAGCTAAAAAATTTTTACATATGAACCATGTGCAATGATTTATCCTTTCTGAAATCAGGATTAACATTTAATTCCTGGCCTACAGATTCCTTTTCTTTGTACTAATACTTTTCATGGTTGTGCTGCATAATAATAGAAGCTGAACAGAAGCCTCTGTGGATCCAAACAATGCTCAACTCAGCAGTATCTTCTACTTACTTCACATGACAGCATTTGAGGGCAGAAGGGCAGATGGCTAACAAAGTTGTTCCTAATTCCCGCCATGTCTGATTCGGAATTTACTTTGTACAACTTCCTGCAGAATTCATAGTGCAAACTGTCCTCTTTAGGTAAATGAGCAAAAGGGGGTTTTTGTTAAATGACTATACATTTTACATATACTTTCTGTACGTCTTAACTATTATACCACACAGCTTATTAGAGAAAAGAACTGGTCATCAAACCTATTTTTCTAAAGAAACAATATACCCAAATAAGCCTTTTGTTTTGTACTGTTTAGTCCCTTTTCCTACAAGACAATTGAGAATGAAAACATACATGCCTATCTAAAAATCTGCTTTGCGTGAAGCCAGTACTGTGTGGGAAGTCTGATAGAACTGGCCTGTTAACTCCCCCGTGGTTTTCATCTAGGCACCTGTGCTTTGGGAGACTGACGTGTTCAAAGTATCTTCTTGGTGCTACTGAAAATGGAATTCTTTGCTGTTGGAATCTGCTCAGTTGTGCATGTAAGATATTTTTTACCATAAAGTGACTTGGCAAAGCAAGTAGGAATTGCAATTAAAGTTAGGCATTTTAGGACTTCTGGATTATATCTTCATGTCTCTACCCAGAGAATATATAATTTTTTAAATGGTATACCACTAAAATTTGGAGTACTAGGCCTGTAGTAGACTTGGATTATTTATAAATGGCCTTACATCTAAGTAGAATTCATTACCTCACCTTTTCCCAGTGTCTTCAGTGTGTGACTTTCTGCTGTCCTCCACACTCTCCATCCTCCTAACAATTTGAGGATCGTGTCTGCTAATTCATGCCGCACATTAACCTGCAGTATCCCTGACAGCTTTAAATTTAAATACAGCCCGCCACAACCCTCCTAACAGATGTGGACTCAGTGGCATTTGCTCATTCAAATACGTGTTTGGAAGGCATAGTGGTTGCTTAGCAATGAATGTATGTGATGGCATTTCTTTATATTCTTTACAGTAACGGTTGCCAACATGTTGCCCATGTTTAGTAGCAGAAAAGCCCCTGGAAGTAGTTGCACGAAACGATAACCATTTCATAGTGTGCAGAGAAGTACGTTCTTCTTCCGCTTCCTGCCCTCTCTTTACTGCAGCCTTCCACAGATAACTTCAGTGTGTCTGCGTGTGTATTTGGAAGTGTAAAGTCCCTCTTCCTAAGAACAATAGAATTGATTGTTCCAATGAAGATTTAAGATTGCCTACTTTAAATAACAAGCTTTGAAAAGCTTTTGGTAAACCCCTTAGAAGTGAATCGCTTTTTCTTTCTTCCCCAGTGGAGTGGAGTGCGAAGTTAGATATTAGAGTCATGGAACCTGACCCCAGTTCGGAGAACGTTGCTGCGGTCTCCAGGTCTTCAGTGGGTTCAGACTGTAAGTACAGATCACGCTTGGAGAGTAAGAGATCTGTTACCTCAGTTTTCTTTTTCAACGTCTGTTATCTAATTGGAGTCAAACTTGCCTTCCAGTCCGCTGTTTAAAGCCATTTTGCCAGAGGCGCTGCCCTTTTTTCTTGAGTTCTTAACCCAACGCTTTGTTACTTAGGCATTCATGCTTAGTTCTAGGAGAGTTTCAGCCCATTGCTCACTTTTCAACATGGCAGTTCCTACTTAGCCATCAATTCCAAGCGATTTCACCTCTCTGAAGTATTCCACATTCCTCTGTAAAGCCTTAATCATTCCTCCTCTGTGTCCTTGAAGCGCTTGCTGCACTTCTGTTCTAGTGTGTGAGGTAAAAAATCGCTTTGATATTTTGGTGTCTATCTGCTGCATTATGCTCTGGTCTCTAGAGCCAGGATTCCTTTCTCTTTTTTATCTTCATGGCCGTTGTTCCTAACCTGCTTGGCACATAGTAGGTGCCCAGTAGATACTTGTTGAATCAAAGCTTAAAATAATCATGACCTGGGTTATTTACTCAATGGGGTAAGTCCCAGGATTAGTGGGGTTTGCCAATCTGAAGTTAAAACTAACCTTTGCGTGCAAAACATTATTGTCTGTTTGTTTTTCTCTGTAGTGTTTGTATTTAAACCTAGTGAGCCAAGGCCTTTGTATATTCAGAAGAATATCTGTAGAGAGGAAGTCCAGTGGGGAGTGTTTGTTCCACGAGATGTCCCTGAATCATTCACCTCAGAAGCTTACCAGTGGCTGAACAGATCACAGTTTTACTTCCTAACAAAGTCACAGGTAACCATCCTTCCTCGAATAAGCCATCACTTTGCACTGTATACGTAACTGTTGGTTGCTTTCATATTTGAGAGTAGTGGCCCACGGAAGGTGCAGTAGTTTTATTGAAAGGTGTCTGGCTGGTGTGTGCCCGTGCACCGCCGTCACTGTCCACACCTGTGAGGCTCTGTAAGTAGATGTTCATGTAGCATAACAAAGAGCTGGCCTCATTTTTCTGACTTCAACATCTTACTGAGGTTTACACTCTACAGCTTATCTTTTGCATCATTAATCAATCTCTCTTTTCAGAGTTTATTGACATTCAGCACAAAGTCTCCAGAAGAGAAACTCACACCAACAAGCAAACAGGTATGTTTTAGCCACTTGTGGCAGAGTGCATTGCTTCCCTACAGAGATGAGGTTATCTTGTAGAACTCAGCGAGGAGAAAAAAATATTTTACCTGGCCCTAACATGGAATTAAAAGTCGTACTTTTAAACTACTTGCCTATCTTGAAGTAATATTCTTGTAAAGTACAGTTCTGGTTTGTAATATCAGTATTATATGCTTGTGATTTAAAGAGTCAAGTAGTTCTACAACACTTCTCAGGAAAAACCTTTTCAACAACAAGCTGCTTTCCTGCTTCCATTGCCCACATTAGCTCCATATCTCTGAAAAGCATGTATATATTGCTAATTTTGGGTTCTTCAGACTGAGGTATTGCCTGGTGGCTCTGATCTGTTGAAGTTACAACTCTTTTTCACACAACCACTCCCCACACAGACACAGCACACACATCACACACACACATCCTTCCTTTTCCAGTTCTGAAATGTAGGTAAATCTTAAAGTTGGTCAGGTGAGTCAGTATTCATCATGTTAACCTAGTGAATACAATTGATAGGCAAGCTATGTAGTAATAGGTGGTTTTTTCCTTTGTGACCAATTTTTTTCCTTGGGAGTTAATGATTCTTCCTTCATTTGCTTAGTAGTTTTCTATTTTTTCTCACCTAATTCACCCCAAACTATTCTAGTTGTGCAAGTTTTCTTAGTATTTTCAAACACATTAGGTACCCTTTTTTAAGTCTTGATGAAATATTTTTAAAATGAGTCTTCTGACCTGCTTCAGCCTGGACTGATTGCTCTATACACCTGATGCACAGAAATTATCTTGAGATCTGCGTTCATCCTCATTCAGGAGCCTTGTTCCACCTCTGCTGTAATAGAACCCGCAGTTTTCCTCTTTCTCCGGTCCCTCCCTTGCTTTCGTGAAGCACATTTTCTTGAGGCATGGGAGGTAAAGACCCATGTTTGGAAACGTTTTTATTTTCTCCCACCTGATTGGTTGGTTGAGTACAGAGTCCTAGGTTGAAAACCATTTTCTCTTAGAACTTTGGAAGTGTTTTCCTCTTAGGTTAAAGTTTCCAATGTTACTAGAAGCCCAGTTACCATTCTTATTCTTTATCCTTTACTCATTGAATTCATTCAGCATCTTTTCATTGACCATCCACTATGCCTGGATGTTAGAGACACTTCGATGAGCAAGTCTGTAGACCTGTGGTGTTTACAGTGTAACAAAAGGTATAGACAGTAAATAACAAGGATAAAGTAAGTTAATATGTAGTATTTTAAGTGATAAGAATTATGAGGAGAGGAATAAAAGCAAAAGGACAAGTAGGGTGCTGCTTGCCATTTTAAATAGGGGGGTGAAAGTCTTAATGAAAAGAGTTTAGGTTTTATTCAGGAAATGTGGAGCCTCTTCAAGGGTTTTAATCAGAGAACTAAGGAAAAATTAATTACTTCTTTGCCATCATTTTCTCTGTTCTTTTTCCAGAATCATATTATTTAGTGTTGGACCTTCTAAACTGGGTGCGCATTTATTCTTATTTTTCTGTTTTCTGGGAGATTTTCTCATTTTTATAACCTAATGTACTTCTCTCTCTCTTTCTCTCTCTCTCTCTCTCCCTCCCCCCCCCCTCCATCCCCCTATATACATATGTACACACATACACATACACACTTTGGACTCTGTTTTGGGAGGTTTTCATCAGAATCTCATGATCTTTAGCTGCCCGCTCTTACTTAAAAGTGAGAATGGGGAAAACAGCCCTTTGGAAGTTCTGCCTAGGTGAAACTTATTCTCTGGTCTCTGCTGAAGTATTTTGAGAAAATCTTCAATGTCATTATTTTTTAGCGCTTCTGCTCTTAGGCTGGTCACGTTGCCCAGATAAAATTCTTCTAAGTTCCTATCTGAAGGATGTCAGCCTGGCTGCTGGTGTTCTGCAAAGCACCCCCTGTGAAGTACAGCTGCCTTCAACTGTGAATGCACTACCCCCACCCCCACCATGTGGTCCAGTCTAAAGACACACCTTTGTTTCAGTCTCAGATACGCTCCAGTCCTTTACTGGGGCCAAGGCGAGCTGTGATTCTGAGTGCTCCCTCAGTGGACCCAACAGCCAGACTACCTGGGTTTTCCATCCCTTTACGGATACACTATATATCTCAGCATCAGTTCCTGAGCATCTGCAGGGTTCTGCCCCATAAATAGGGGTACTTGGCTTATCCCACAGGTAGCTTAGAGTCCTCCTTTCTCAGATCTCTTAAGTTACTTACCACCCTTCAACCTGCTTTCCCACTTCCAACATGTTACATTTCACCCATTCACGGTGGCTCTGGGCCCTTTTGAAAAGCCCTTTGCTGTCATCTGTGTAGGATCTGGAGGGAAAGCAGTGATCAGTGGGTGTTTTGTTCTGTCATCCAAGTGTCCACTGTTAGCGTTTCTCATAGGAATTGGGCTGCTAGGCCTCAGTTGCCTTACCTATAAAATGAAAGATACCAGAAAGTTCTAAAGTTCTTCCATCCCTGACCTTTTATGACTCTGTAGTACTTCTTATGGAGTCAAAGGCAGTTCCTCCTCTTTATTGAGGTACTTTCCCTTTGTCTCACATCCTTACAGCTGCTAGCAGAAGAAAGTCTTCCGACAACCCCATTTTATTTCATCCTGGGAAAGCACAGGCAACAGCAGGATGAAAAATCAAATGAAGCTTTGGAGAATGAACTGGTACAGCTACCCTTAACAGAAAACATACCTGCCATTAGTGAGGTAAGTAATTACTAAAGCAACCCATGTGAAACAGGTTAAATGCACTGGCGTGCCATAAATTAGACTTTTTGTACATCTCTAACAAGTAACTTTTGAATAATGATTTGTATGTTGTATAAGTTTTAAACCAAATAGCATAAACTTGGGATTTTCAGATTAAACTTTAGGTGAGGAAGTTGTTTATATAAATGTAGGAAGGTAGGAATAGATTTTTCTTGGTTTGTTTTTTCTGTGGGGAAAGGCTGTCGTGTTTGGCTTTGGGGATTCAGTCCTTTAGATAAAACCCTGTTTTTCTGTTTTTACTCCAGCTGCTTCACACTCCAGCCCATGTGCTGCCATCTGCTTCTTTCCTGTGCTCCATGTTTGTGAATTCACTGCTGCTCTCTAAGGAGACTAAGAGGTAATGTAGTTCTTAAAATATGGTCAGATACCCTGTTTTGGGAAAAAGGGTGACTTTTGTTACCCTTTTTTAGAATATTCTTCCACTGTATTTCTCTTTATTTTAGATTTAACATGTAGTTAAAGGACATAGAGTTATTAAGTCAAGTAAATAAAATACATTGAAAATAAGTGTTAGAAAAAAGATCTTCTGTGTGTAGATTTTAAGGATTTGATGTTTAATTCAAAATTATACTTTTTGTAGATTCACCTGCTCTTTTATAAAAGCCCCATCATTTTTAAACTACATACGATAATAAGATTATTCATTTACTTTGTCTATATGATTATATATCTATGTAGATCTTAAATTAGAAAGTTATATTTAGAAATATATATTTAATATTAAGCTTACATTTTATTCTGTTACTGTTAAAGTGCTGAAGAAATTCCTGATGATGTAGATATGGAAGAGGAAAAGGAAAGTCACAGTTCTGATGAAGAAAATGATTTCACTGAAAAGGTCGAGGATATAAATAACACAGACTTGGGAGAAGACTTTGTCCATCAGTTGTCAAAATCGGAAGAAAAGGAACTGAGAAAATTCAGGAAAGTAGATTACAGCTGGATAACTGCTCTTTAAACCTTGGAGATGAGGGAGGGTTCTTGCACTTTTTTTATGTGTTGATAATCCAGAAATGATTATTTTAATGTTATTTCTGTTTTTAAAATAAATATTGACAGGCCTTTTTAAATAACGGGTAATATGAAGTTGTATTTGCATCATGCTTTCTAGTTGCTGGCTTCATTCATGTAGATATCTCATTTTGTTGTTGTTCTTGTCGATACTGTTTTTATTAAGCTTGACCAAAAAATTCATTTGGGCCAAATATGATCTGAACTGGCAGGAGGTATTTTATAGAGCTGACCCATCTCCCTTGGTGTATGTGTTTCTTTTGGAAATTTAGAGAATTTGATTATGTGGTATTACACAGACCCCACTGAGGGAATTGTATAGTAATATGGATTGCCTAAAATCTAAAAAATTCTGAATTCAAATCATTTGGCCCTAAGCCTTTCAGACAAGGTGTTATCCACCGTACTTTCCAATACAGATGCCATGACCAACTGGGAAGATAAGAACCAGCGGTGTTACTGTCAGCGCTGAGTCTGCGAGTACAGGCGCACCTCGTAAACACTGCGGGTTCGGTTCCAGGCCACCACAGTAAAATGAGTATCGCGGTAAAGCAGGTAGTAACCTTTTTGCTGGTGGAAGGTTTTGCTTTCAATTTGTAGAAAACACAATATCTGTGAAGCACAATAAAACGAGTTATCTTATACTGAGTCAAGAACAACTACTATTTAACCAAAGTCCCATTGCCAATAGAAGAGACTCCATCTCTATATTATGTAAAAGTATTGAAATTGCTACATTTTAACCACTTAGCATTTGGAACTTTTCAGTACCCTGATAACACTTCTTTAAAAATTACAGTAAAAAGTTAACATGGAGGTGGAGTGGGTAAATTCTGAACTCACCTTCCATAAACACATCGGCATTACAACTAAACTATAGAAAAGCCATCTGAGAACCACCTGAATGACTAGCTGCACATAATTCCTGTAATTAAGGGTATCAAGAAGTCGCATTGAGACAGATAGGAGGAGCAGAGGAGACATGCTCCAGGCAGGTCCCACACCCACAGTGTGGTGATTAATAAACAGGAGGGATAGCTTGGCTGCTGAACTACCCTAGAAAGTGTTTGGGATCCCAGCCTGGGGCACCGATGTCAGGAAAAAAATTCCCCATAACATCTGGTCTTGAAAACCAGCAGCAATTACATTCAAGAAAGACAAAGGGAGATTCTTAGATAAACTCACTTGATCCAGCAGAGTCAGCAGCTCCAAAAGCATCTGGGTCATACACAGAAGATTTAAATTGACTAACTCTAGGGTGAAGACAAGGGGTAGGGAACAGGGGAGCTCTCAGGACAGAAGCACTGGCAAGCATCACTAGGTGAGCTTTCCTCCCACCTAGCTGGCCTGATACAGACAAGCATAAAGTCTGTTCTCCATTAACCTGGCTAACTGCTTGTCCTGCCCGACCTGGTCAGAGCCTCTTGCACTATCTCCAGATCCTACACCCAAGTGTCAGCCAGCCTCAGAGTGCACTGCAGTCTCTCCACAACCTCACCGCGAAGGCCAGCCTTGGCTCACTATGGCACCTGCCAAGGAGCCCCAAGACCAGCTAGCACAAGCAGCCAGATTCAGTTTGCACTATAGCTCCCAGCAAGTGGCCATAAGCCTGGTACAAGAGTCATCCAGTCTTGGCTTGCAGTTTAGCTCCTACCAAGCAGCCCCAAACCCAGCACAAACTGCGATCTCTGTTACTGCATTGCAACTCCTACCAAGCGGCCCCAAACCTGAAAAACCAGCCTCAGGCCACACAGCCCCACCCACGTAGCTCCACAACTGATAGGCCAAACAGGCAGCATTGGCTGGCACCAGAGCCCTGTTTCATGCCACTCATTCCATGGGGTCA
The DNA here is from genome assembly GCF_022682495.2 of Desmodus rotundus. Lineage (NCBI taxonomy): Eukaryota > Metazoa > Chordata > Mammalia > Chiroptera > Phyllostomidae > Desmodus > Desmodus rotundus. The sequence goes on from NC_071388.1 coordinate 172,743,864, forward strand.
CCCTCTCCCACCTGTAGAACAGCTCAGTGCACTAGTATAGCCAGGCAGCCTAAAGATCAGCCCCACCCATCGACATGCCAACTGCACTAGAAGCCCAACTACATACAATAGGAACCCATATGGACATCTTGCAGCACCTGACTCAGTTGGCCAGGGGGCACCTATATAAAGCTGCTTTCGAGACTGAGAGGTGAATCTACTGAATACATACAAACACAAAAAGTGGCTGGAAGAAAATAGGTCTGGATGTACGTACACTGCCTACAAAAGACTTCAGATGGAAAGACAGACTGAAAATAGATGGAGTATATTTCATGCAAACTGAAAAATAAAACAATTATTGTATCAGATAACAAGATAAAGGCATAATGAAGAAGGATCAATCCAACAAGAGGATATGACTTGTAAGAATGTGCATCCAACATAAGAGCTCTAAAATACATAAAGCAGATATTAACACACGTAAAGGGAGAGATCAACAGTATTATAATAATAGGGGATTTTAATATTCCACTTACATCACTGGCTAGAAAGACATCCAGACAGAAAATCAACAAGAAAATGATGGCCTTAAATGACACATCAGATCTGGTGGACTTAATAGTTATTTACAGAATATTCCACCCAAAACAACACAATACTGACTCTTAAGGTGTACATGGAACATTTTCCTGGATAGACCACAGGTCACAAAATAAGTCTCAATATTTTTAAGAAGTTTGAAATCATACCAAGCATCTTCTCCAATCACTACAGAAACTAGAAATCAGTTGCAAGAAGAAAGCTAAAAAATACCAACACATGGAGGCTAAACAACATACTAGCAATGAGTTAATGAAATCAAAAGATAACAACAAATGAAAATAACACAATGACCAAAATTTGTAGGACACAGCAAAAGCAGTTCTAAGAAGGAAATTCATAGCAGTACAGGCCTCCCTTAAGAAACAAGAAATGTCACACAATCTAACCTTACACCTGAGGAGCTGGAAAAAAAGAAGCCAAATTGAGTAGAAGAAATGGAAGATCAGAGTGGAAGTAAATTAAATAAGGACAAAAAATAGAAAAGAACAATGAAACCAGCAGCTGGTTCTTTGAAAAGATAAAATCAATAAACCTATTTCCAGAATCAAGTAAAATTAATAAAATCAGAAATGAAAGCAAAGTAACACCACCACAGAAACACAAAGGATTATAAAAAGGTACTACAAATGGTTATACACCAACAATTTGGACAACCAGGAAGAAATGGACAAATACCTAGAAACCCATTTCTCCAAAGCAGTCAGGAAAAAACAGAAAATCTGAACAGATCACTAATAACAAAATTAAATAAATAATCCACAAAACTTTGGAACAAAAGTTCTGAACCAGACAACTTCACTGGGGAATTCTAACATTCAAAGAATTAATACCTACACTTCGCAAACTATTCCAAAAAATTGAAGAGGAGGGAAATTTCCCAAACTCATCCTATGAGGCCATGGTTTCCCTGATGATAAAACCAGACAGACACTGCAAAATACTAATGCCCCTGATGAACATAAATGTAAAATTCCTCAACAAAATATTGGCAAGCCAAATTATTCAGCAACACCTTGAAAAGATCATACATGTGATCAAGAGGGATTCATTCATTCATTCCAGGGATGCAAGTTTGTTCAGTATCCACAAATCAACATGATACACCATATTAACAAAATGAAGGATAAAAATTACCATATTTTGCTGTGTATAGTGCATACTTATTTGCCCAAATTTTTGAGAGAAAAATAAGGATGCACATTATACATGGATATAAGGCTTACATACGATGGGTATAATAATCCCATGTATAATGTGCACAAAAACACAGGTGCTCACTATACACAGCAAAATATGGTATATGATTTTATCAAATACAGAAAAAGCATTTGACAAAATTTAATATTATTTTTTTAATTCAGCAAAGTGGGGATAGAGGGAACATACCTCAACATAATACAGGCCATATATGACAAACTCACAGCCATCACAGTGATGAAAAGCTATATGCTCTTTCTCTAAGGTCAGGAATAAGAAGGATTCCCAGTCTCACCATTTTTATTCAACATAGTACTGGAAAGAAGAATAGCCACAACAATTAGACAGGAATAAGAAATAAAAGGCCCCTGGCTAGTGTGGCTCAGTGGATTGAGTGCTGGCCTGAAAATCAAAGGGTCACGGGTTCAATACCCAGTCTAGGGCACATACCTGGGTTGCAGGCCAGGTTCCCAGTAGGGGGCATGTGAGAAACAACCACACACTGATGTTTCCCTCTCTTCTTCCCCTACCCTCTCTAAAAATAAATAAATAAAATCTCTTAAAAAGAAAAGGCATTTAAATTGGAAGGGAAGAAATAAAGTCCTCACTATTTGCAAATGACATGATACTATATATAGAAAACCTTAAGGTGTCCACCAAAAAAACTATCAGAATAAATAAATTCACTAAAATTGCAGGACACAAATATTCAGAAATTGGTTGTATTCTTATAATGAACTATCAGAAAGAGAACTTAAGGAAATCCCATTTACAAGTGCATCAAAAAGAATAAAATGCCTAGGAATAGATTTAACCAAGGCGGTGTAAGAACTATACTCTGAAAACTGTGAGACATAGATGAAAAAAAAAAATAGAAGACACAAAAATTGAGAGAAATGCCATGCTCGTGGATTGGAAGAATTAATAATGTTAAAATGTCTATTTTACCCAAAGCAAGGTACAGATTCAGTGCAATCCAATCAAAATATTATACCAGTGACATTTTTCACAGAACTACAACAAAAAATCCTACAAAAGACTCCAAATAGCTGAAGCAGTATTGAGAACAAAATGATCTGGTTTCAAACTAGACCACAAGGCTGTAGTAATCAAAACAGTATGGTACTACCACAAAAAACAGACGTATATCAATGGAACAGAATAAAAGCCCAGAAAAAAAAAAAAAAACCATGCTTCTGTGGTCAATTAATCTATGGCAAAGAAGGCAAGAATATACATTGGGGTAAAGACAGTCTTTTCAATAAATGGTGTTTGGAAAACAAGACAGGTACATGCCAAAAATGAAAGTAGACCACTTTTGTGTACCATGTACAAAAATAAAATGGATTAAAGACTTAAATGTAAGACCTAAAACCATAAAACTCCAAGAAGAAAAAGTAGGTAATAAATTCTTGACATTGGTCTCAGTCATATTTTTTTGGATATGTCTCCTAGGTCAAAGACTTCAAAAGCAAACATAGGCAAATGGGCCTACATCAAACTAAAAACCTTTTGCATCTCAAAGGAAACCATCAATAAAACAAAAAGGCAAACTACTCAACAGAAGATATTTTCAAATGATATATCGAATAAGGGGTTAATATCCAAAATATATAAAGAAGTCGCACAACTCAAAATCAAAAAAAGTCCAATTAAAAAATGGGCAGTGGACTTCAATAGAGGTTTCTCCAAAGAGGACACATAGATTACCAGCTGGGAAAAGACGCTCAACATCACTAATCATTGGGAAAATGCAAATCAAAGCCACAAAGAAGTATCAGCTCATACCTGTCAAAATAGATCTTACCAAACAACAACAAAATAAGTTCCGGCAAGAATCTGAAGAAAAAGGAATCCTCATGTATTGGTGTGATTGTAAATTAGTGCAGCCACTATGGGAAACAATATGAAGATTCCTCAAAAAAATAAAAATAAAACTACCATATGACCCAGCACTTCTAGGTATTTATCCCAATAAATTAAAAACACTTATTCTAAAAGATAAGTGCACTTCTACACTCATTGCAGCATTATTTACAATAGCCAACTTATGGAAGCAACCTAGGTATCCATCCATAGATAAATGGATAATACAATGCAATATTGTTCAACCATAAAAAAGAATAAAGTCTTGTCATTTATGACAACATTGGATGGACCTAAAAAGTATTATGTTACGTGAAATAAGTCAGAGAAAGACAAATACCATACGATTTCACTTATATGTGAAATCTAAAATAAGTGAACAAACAAAATAAAATTGAAACAAACTCATAGATACAGAGAATAAACTGATGATTGCCACATGGAAGGGAGGTAGGGGGATGGGTGAAAAAGGTGAAGGGAATGAAGAAGTAAAACCCCTCAGTTACAAATTTAGTCTTGGGGATGTAAATACAGCATAGGGAATGTAGTCAATCACATGGGAATAACCGTATGATGCCGGATGGGTGCCTAGACTTACCGTGGTCACTTTGTAAGGTATGCAGACATCTTATCTCTATTTGTACACCTGATACTACCAGTAATATAACATTGTATGCCAAATAGAATTTTTTTAAGTTTAAAAATTAATTTTTAAAAAAACATAAAAACAGTAAATTATATCAATCACAAGGACACATCTCAATGAATGTTCTAAAATTGCTGCAAATGGCTTTTTGGTGTGTTTTGTGTCAGTATCCAAGTAAGGCCTTTACAGCTAAATTGAGATGTAACTCAAAACTGTACAAGTCACCCGTTTAAAATGCACAATACCGTAGTTTTTTTTTAAAGAATATTCACAGTGTTGTGCATCATCACCACAATCAAACTTTAGAACATGTTCATCATCCCAAAACTCAACAGTCACCCTCCATTTCTCCCAACCTACCAACCGCCTCATGCCCTAGGCAGCCACTAATATTTCTGTCTCTATAGATGTGCCCATCCTGGACATTTCACGTAAATGGAATCATTCAATATGTGGTCTTCTATTTACTAGTTTCCTTCACTCAGTGTCCATGCTGTAGCATGTAACCATCTTGTTGTTTCCTTCTCTCCTGAGTATTGTTTTCTTTTGTACCTTGGAGTGGAATCACTGAGTGACTTGGTAAGTAACTCTGTGTTTAACCTTTTGAAGAACCACAAGACTTTTACAAAGCAGCTGTGCCATTTTACAGTATTTTCATTATATGGGGTATAAATCATTCCACAGGCTGATCTATTAAATTTAGGTACCTTTACAGGGTCAGTTTCTGAGGCCAGTCTTTAAGATTTATGCTAATTTAGGAAGGATTCTCAGCTGTCTCTTTTCCTGGTTCTTTCTGGTGAACTATCTGGTTTGTAGTGTAGCTTATTGCTCACAGGGAGCTACTAACTTTACCACCAAACTCTGCGTTGTTTTCAAGAATATCTGCAGGCTTGAACTGCACTCTATTTCAAGTAACACCAGATATTCTTCTGGACTGCCTGTTGCCCCTGAGCAAAATCTCTCAGCCACTGCTCCAGACTGCAGGCAGTTCTAGAGGCAGGTACTTCTCGCAGAGTGACAATCTTATACCCTGGGCAGAGACAATAGCCTCTGGTCTTTTGCTTGTTTCTCCTGGCCTGGAACCTCTGTCCTATAAGACAAGGGTAACCAAGATTCCAGTATTCACAGCCTACTGAACGTGGCGTAGAGGCTTCATTCTATGAGGGCTTAGAGGAAGGGAGACCCCAGGCTCCCAGCTACACTCGCCTGGCATTTAGCCTCTTCAGCACGGAGCTGGGGCCATGAGAAATGCTGATGGCCTCCCCTTAGGGAGCTGAGGGGCAGGGGAAGGGTAGGCCTGTCTTGTTGGCCAAAACTGCTCAGAGCGAAGCTTCTATCACACTGGGCAGAGAGAAAAGGGGACAACTTGTGGCTTGAGTGCTACAGATTCTCATTGTTCCTGCTGAAATTTATTAGATTTTCTTTATTACATGTTTCTTAATTTGTTGTATATATACCCTTAAAACAGTTTCTGGAGACTTTAAATAGTTGGTTGTATTTTAAATATTTTTTTTTTACTAATTATGGTTGTTATGAGGAATATGTCCACAGAACTCATACTGCCATTCCAGACGTAGAATTCTCTTAAGTCTCATTTAATCTACATTTTCTTCTCTCTCCCTCTTTTCTCTTTCTGTGCACAGTTTATGGAAGAAATCAAGTTTGTCCTACCGAGTTTCTCACTGAGGTCACAGGCTACTTTGACAGCTTTTAACATGACCCTCTGCCCTCTGTGTGTCCTGTGTGTCGGCAGTTGTATCTAGAGTAGCACCATCCAATAGAAATCCAGTGCACGTCCTTGTATAATTTTGATGTTCTAGTAATTAAAATGCAAAGAAAAAATCAGATGGAAACAATGTCATATAATCTATTTTATTAAACTCCCAAATTATTAATGACTTATTTTATTAAATCCCATATGTATAAAACACTATTTGAACATATAATCAATTTTCAGGATATTTAATGATATTAATTACAGGTTTTTTCCATACTAAGTCTTCAAAATCCAGTGTGTGTGTATTTCACCCTTAAGGCACATTTCAGTTTGGCTTAGCCGCATTTCCAGTGCTCAGAAGCTACATGGGGCTAGTAGCTACCATTTTGGAAAGTACAAATCTGGAAGCTAGATTGACTTAGAAACTTTAGTTAAAAAAGAAGGATTGTATCAGCATTCATTTTGGTTTTGTCAGCCTCCCCACTCCACCAGGGAGTGGGACATATGGACTTAATTACAAATGAATTTCATGATTATCTTTCCATGTTGAAACATGTCTTTTTAAAATAGTGATTATTGTATAATCTGAATAATTGCTTTAAGTGTGGATTTAATTATTTTTTCTAAAGGGTTGATCACTCATACTAAAACATGACAGCCTTGTGGAGGAAAATTATTCTAATTCCTCCTCCAATATAAAAAAAAAAATTTCCCAAAGACAACTATATAGATAAAGAGGAAGTGGCCACTCTTCCTTAAAATCTGGACATCTGTTTTGAAGATCTGTAATGCTACCTCTGTTCTTTTTTCCACAGAAAACTGGTCCCATCATAGTAATTGAACCCATAAATATCGTTCCCGTCTATACTCCCTCATTTTTCTAATTTAGCTGTCAAGGCCTGAACCCATTACTCTGACTAGTGTGGCCTATGCTTCAGGAAGTACACTCTCAGCCTCACTGGGGGATGGATCACATGGTAACCACCTAGATGCTGTGCATTTCACACACATCACACTTCCTCTATGACAACTCCACATGTCAGGTACTTGCCCAACTTCGCAAATGAGGAAAAGGGCTCCAGAGAGAGCAAGTAGCATCTCAGTCCTTGGGCTCTCAAGAAGGGGGGCTAAGGCATGAGCTCCTCTGTCCCAAATCCTGTGCTCTTTCTAGAATAGCACATTGTCTCCCAGACACTTAAGACAGCTGGTTAGTATTACAAAGGTAATTAGGGAGGAATTGTGATCAACAAACAATAGCCAGCTCACATTTAGGGCTGGTGCCAGCTGCAGACAAAAGCTAGTGAGCTCTGCGACTTGGCTAAAGTCGTTCAAGCTGAGTTTCAGCACCCTTATTTGTAAATGACGTGCTCCCTCCCCATGTAAGTGGTTTTGATTGTCTGCCCTGTGCTGTTATGTTTCAAAAATAGGAAAAGTGTATAAAATGTGGATATGAGATTAAATGTTGTATGAGATTATTCACTTGATTATATACAAAAATTTAATGAAAAGTCGAGGCTAATTGAATGACTGTACATTAATTAGAATAGACTCATTGTTAATGTGCTACAATAATGTTCTTTTTTTTTCCTTATAGGAGCACACAGTATAAAAGTTGGCTAGTGTTTTTAATGTTGTGGATAATGTATCTTAAATAATTCCAGATCTTCGTATTATGACTATGGTGAAGCCTTAACAAAAACCTATTAAGCTAAACATAACCACTTGGTTTAAATTAATAAAGCCCTGATTGGTGGCACTGATTTTTCTGTGAGGCTGCTTTATCTGAACTACTACTTCTGAAAACTGTGTGTTCCTCTGTTACTTGTCAGGCTTCTCAATAGCCATGAAAATGGCAAAATTCTCTTACATCAAAGACAAGGTTCTGTAACACCACAAAATTCTAAGTGAAATGGTAAAGATAAGCCCCAGGAAGGATGTAGGATCCCAGGTAGATTATTTACCTTTGAGAGGAAAGAGAAGTAGAAGTGAAATAACTGGAATTTGATGGAAGGGTACCATGGAGGGGGCTATGAGTAGAATAGAATCGACCAGAGATAGATAGTCAATGAGTAAATTGCTCAAATTGCTTTTGTTTTTCTGAAACCATGAGCAAACAACTTAATCTCTGAATTATAGTTGCTTCATCTAAATTGCAGGATTGGACAAAATGATCTCCTCCAGCTCTGATACTCTGTGACCACAAAATGAAATTAGATCTCAGAGTGATGCATGATAGCCCCCCACTCACACCCCATACCCCAAATGCCAAGAATCTGGTCTTGCAGGTACTAAACTTGTGGTACCTGTATACAACGAGGTCTGTTCAGGAAAAGTCCAGTCATTGTTAACATAATGAGAACGGTTTATGCGACATCAGTGTAACCTGGCAGTCAGATGAGAGGGACTGGAATCAGCATGCACGAACAATGACAACTTGACTGCGCTAGTCAGTGCGGGTGGTAGACACCACTGAGTGAGCATGTGTATTCTGTGGCTGTTGCATTCAAAATGTCTGGGTGAGTAGAGCAAAAAATCTGCATCAAATTTTGCACTAAGCTTGAACATTTTTCTGCAGAAACTATTCAAATGATTCAGAAGGCTTTCAGGAATGATGCAATGAGTGCAGCAGACATAAAAGTGTGGTACACACATTCCAAAGATGGTCGAGAATCTGTTGAAAGTGATCCATGCTCTGGAAGGCCTGCAACAAACAGAACACCTGAGAATGTTGAACGTGTGCAGGCTGCAATCCACAAAGATGGGCGACTGACAGTGTGAGAACTAGAAGCTGATCTGGGGATTCCAAATACTATGGTGTCCAAGATTTTGACACAGGATCTTGGCATGAAATGTGTTGTGGCAAAATTTGTTCTGTGCCTTCTGCTACCAGAGCAGAAGGAACATTGTGCTGCTGTTGCTAATGACTTGATTCAAACCACTACCAATGAATCAGATTTCCTCAAGAAGGTCATAACTGGAGATGAATTGTGGGTCTACAGCTGTGATCTGGAAAGAAAGGCCCAGTCATCCCAATGGAAGTCGCCTGGTTCTCCACGACCAAAGAAGGTGCAAAGTCGTGCTGATCAAGACCATGTTAACTGTGTTTTGATTGGGAAGGTGTTGTCCATCATGAGTACACTCCTCCAGGCCAAACAATTAATAAGGAGTACGACCTCAATGTTCTTTGTCAGTTGAGAGATGCATACAATGAAAATCAGCCACACCTATGGGCAACTGGTAATCAGCACCTTCATCACGACAATTGTACCTGCTCATGCTTCACATCTTGTGCAGAGATTTTTGGTGAAACATCAGATCAACCAGGTGACTCAATCTCCCATACAGACCATATTTAGTGCCCTGCAACTTCTGGTTTGATCCCCAAAACTAAAATCACCTTTGTTTTTTCTTTATTTTTAAATATATTTTATTGATTATGCTACCACAATTGTCCCATTTTTCTCTCTCCTTTATTCCCATCCATCCTGTACCCCACCTCCCACTAGCATTCCACCACCTTAGTTCATGTCCATGGGTCATACATCTAAGTTTTTTGGCCTCTCCTTTTCCCATACTATTCTTAACCTCCCCCTGTTTATTTTGTACCTACCAATTATGCTTCTTATTCCCTGTAACTTTTCCTTTTCCCTCACTCTCCCCCATCCCCCTCCCCTCTGATAACCCTCCATGTGATCTTCATTTCTGTGAATCTTGTCTAGTTGTTTGATTAGTTTGTTTTTGTTTTAAGGGTTTGGTTGTTGATAGTTGTGAGTTTGCTGTCATTTTACTATTCGTAGATAAGTAAAACTTCTTTTTCTTAGATAAGTCCCTTTAACATTTCATATAATAAGGGCTGGGTGATGATGAACTCCTTTAACTTGACCTTATCTGGGAAGCACTTTATCTGCCCTTCCATTCTAAATGAAAGCTTTGCTGGATAGAGCAATATTGGATGTAGGTCCTTGCCTTTCATGATTTCAAATACTTCTTTCCAGCCCCTTCTTGCCTGCAAAGTTTCATTTGAGAAATCAGCTGCTAGTCTTATGGGAACTCCTTTGTAGGTAACTGTCTCCTTTTCTCTTGCTGCTTTTAAGATTCTCTCATTATCTTTCATCCTGGGTAATGTAATTACGATGTGCCTTGGTGTGTGATTCCTTGGGTCCAACTTCTTTGGGACTCTGAGCTTCCTGGACTTCCTGGAAGTCTATTTCCTTTGCCAGACTGGGGAAGTTCTCCTTCATTATTTTTTCAAATAAATTTTCAATATCTTGCCCTTCCTCTTCTCTTTCTGGCACCCTGTGATTCAGATGTTGGAACATTCAAAGTTATCTCAGAGGTCCCTAAGCCTCTCCTCATTTTTTTTGAGTTCTTGTTTCATCATTCTGTTCTGGCTGAATGTTTCTTTCTTCCTTCTGGTCCAAACTATTGATTTGAGTCCGTTTCCTTTCCATCACAGTTGGTTCCTGTAGAATTTTCCTTTATTTCACTTTTCATAGCCTTCACTTTTTCCTCTATTTTGCAACCATACTCAACCATTTCTGTGAGCATCCTGATTACCAGTGTTTTGAACTCTACATCTGATAGGCTGGCTATCTCTTCATCGTTTAGTTGTATTTTTTCTGGAGCTTTGAACTGTTCTTTCATTTGGGCCATATTTTTTTGCTCAGTGCACCTGTTCCATAGTTAGGGGTGAAGCCATAGGTATTTGCCAGGGTGGGACAACCTGAGTTGCTGAGTTGTGGTGCTGTATGTGGGGGAGGGGCCGGGGAGGAAACAATGATACTTGCTTGGCTCTTGGCCAGGTTTCAGTCACTTCCCCAGCTACCCACAACTGAATTGGGCCCTTCTGGTGCTGATTCCTGGGTGGGTGGTTTTGTGTACCTTCTAGGACCCTGTAGGTCTCTCCAAGGAACTCTCCTGTGAGGCTGGGAGTTTCTCCTGCCACCTCAACCCCCACAGGTGTTTTCAATAACAGGTTTTGAGGCTTTATTTCCCCATGCTGGAACCCTGGGTTGTGTGGTCTGTCTCGCTCCCCATTTGTTCCTCCTGGTTTATCCTCATGCAAATGTGGGACTGTCCAGCCTACCAGCCACTGCCTTGCTGCAAGTCCTCTCCACCCTGGCTGCCTGTCTCCACCCCTCCTACGGGTCTGGATGAATGTGTCTTCTTTCACTCCTTGGTTGTTGGACTTCCATACAGTTTAATTTTCTAGCAGTCCTGGTTATTTTTTGTTTTTAAATTTGTTGTTGTCCTTCTTTTGGTTGTGCAAGGAGGCAAAGTGTATCTACCTACGCCTCCATTATGTCCAGAAGTCCTAAAATCACCTTTGAAAGGGAAGAGATTTCAGACTATTGATGAGATTCAGGAAAATATGATCAGGCAGCTGATGGCAATTCCCACATAAGATTTTGCAGAGTGTTTTGAACAGTGGAAGAGAGGCTGGGAGAACTATGTGAGGTCCCAACATGCCTGCTTGGAAGGAGACTGAGGTGTCACTGTCCTATGTACAATTTTTCTTGTATCTTTTTCAATGAATGTCTCTATTTTTCACAGTGCATGGCTGGATACTTTCTGGACAAACCCTGTATACATACGTGTGTGTGTAAGTGTATCTATATATACAGAGTTCTAGCTTATCTTAGGTTCCCATCTCTAGGCATGACACACCTCTAGCTTGGAAACTCTTTAGGAGATCAGAGCACATAGTTCACAAAAAGAAATAATCAGACATGAAAGCACACCAGTTCCTCCCATTGTCGTGTCGAGGTTTGATCATCCTTGTTACTCAGCGGTTGCCTACTTTAACGGAAGGATGAACATAAGTGCTATGAAAACAAGCACTTTAAATGGAAATATTGCTATTATATCCTATCTCACTTAGGAAGACAAATTTAAACTTATTGTTCCCTCAGAAATGTCTGTCTGCAATTGTGAAATTTGAGTCCATTAGTCCAGCTTTACTTGGTGAGCAACAACTCCGGCCAGAAAGACCCCTGGTCTAGGAGTTGAAAGACCACTAGCTCTACTCTCCCTTTTAGTAACTTTGTGTTTTTATTAAGTGTATTTAAGGCCTTAATTTTTTTCATATTTAAAATAAGTGAAACTGTGTTTTATTAGATGGTCCTCTAAAGCACTTTCTTGACTCAAATTGTGATTCTCCAATGTGCCCAGAGTTATATTGGCCCTATTCAAAGAAATATGTGTGGCTTTGCAGGTTAACTGCAGCCTCCTTTGATGCTGGCGAGAAGAGGAAACCTGGAGCTTAAAAGATTTCATTTCTGAATAAGAGAGTAGATCTTGCACCTTCTTGGGCTCGGGATGCCCTTAGCTTGAATCTCTGCAGACTTTACCCAGGAGAGCAGAGAAGAGTCCGAACTCCTCATCAGCAACTTCCCCAGCAACTATGAGAAACAGTAAAGAGTGGAATGAGGAGGCAGGCTGTATGACACACCAGGGGCACTCATGTTTGTTGAATGAAGAAGGAGAAAGGAAAGTAAGAGAAGTAAGGTTTACAGATCGTGGAGGACGGTGAAGGCTGGCATCATATAGCCAGAACCCACAGGGGTTAAGACGGATGCGACTGTAACTTTTTGCAAAAGAAATATTTATCATTTAGATAGCCTGGGAACAGAGCAATTATGCCTCCAGTTTTTCCCTGAGTCTGCAAAAAATCCTTGAGCTTTATCTAACTAACCCTTATAAAATAAATGCGGAGACCATGTTCAGGGTCATTGTCTCTCCATCAGAGGACAATGCTCCACCTGGCCCCTGCTTTTCCTTAAACTGTGTCTGTGTCTTTCTTAATCTCCCATCTACCCCCTCAGGGACCTCCTCCCCGAGCTGGTCACGGCAACAGATTTTATTTATATTCAAAGTCAAGGTGAAAATGAAGGGCCAAGCTTGCCATATATACTCAAGTCTACTTCCCAGGATCCAAGTACTCTCAGAAACCACTGAGGAGGTATGCATTATACAACACGGGCAACATGGTCCATGAAGTTTAGTCAGGCAGTTGAGTAGCCAAAAAAAAAAAAAAATTTGAGTATGTGATTTTTAGTCTCAAAATAGTGTTTTACTGTGTATTTGAAACTGCTCTCCACTTCCTTCCAGGAAGGAAGGCTGGGTGGCTTTGTATCCACAATGACTCCTAAAAGCCATTGCTGTTTCATCCTTGCGTACGAGCACATCCGTTGAGCTTCACGAGGGACTAATTCTCACTCCTGCCTTCATGGTTTTGACCCTGTTTTTTCTAGTCTGCTTGGAACCTCACTCCAGCTACCTTACCTCCAAGCCTTCTCTCTTTTATTTTCACTTTCCCCATTCCACTTGGCGTAGGAACATGCTTACACTCAAGTGTCTTCAACCTTTGAAATAAAATCTCACAGCTTACACATTGTGTTGTATATGAATCTCATTGTTGGCTTTTTTTCTCACCTCAATTGCTTACTTTTTCTTCTTATTTTGCTCTTTGTTAAATCATATGTATTTCTGTGAGCTATCTTAAGTCTTTTTTGGAAACAGCTGAATATAGGGACATGCAGATATGCATATATCCTAATAGGTATCATGTCCAACTTGTCATCCTGTATCTAGTAAGTTCTAAATGAAAGTCTGAGAACTGAATGAGCAAATGAATGTCTTAATTTATGAGGTAACATGCAATTTAAAAAATGAATCAAAGTGAGATTTTTGTGGTAAGACTGACCCTCTTTCTAAAAAAGTTATTGTGGATTTGCAGATCTTAATTAGCCTGCTCGCTCTAGTAACCTAGTCATTCTATTAACCAATTCTGTAACAACCACTCTTCTCAGAAAGATGGGCAGGTAATGTATGGATGGTTGCAAGCCGGTCTCAACAAACAATGGACTGCGAGTCTCACTTGGAATGAGGACCCATCTCCTCTCTGGGCTCCAGTCACCTTATAACCTCACAGGGTTATTATGAACATTAAATACAGTCATGTATGTTAAAGCCCCTCATAGAAATATAAATTTTTGTATAAATGTTAAGCTTAAGTCAGTTGGAAAATTGAGTCACCCTAGCTAAAATGTGTCCCCTTGAACAGGGAGAGTATTTTCATTGCACTTGGGGGATGAATCCAGCAAGAATCACCTCCATTTTGAGGTTAAAACATTTATATTGCCAAACATATTGTATCTGTTTTTTGAATCAGTTCCTTTAAGACAAAACAAAGTGCAAAGTATAAGCTCTAGAATGAAAAGATCTGACTATCAGTAGCAGGTACCAGCCCTCTGATTCCTGAGCTCTATGTAGCACAGACTGAAGTAGAATTTTGAATGAATCCAATTTATGTAATGGAGGTTTAAATCAGCTTTCAGCGCACCCAGGATCACTGAGTAATCATCCTATCTGTTCTTTACAAAACACAGATGCAAGATGAAAAGCAGAATCACAGCCGGCTCGTAGCTCTCTGGTGCAGGATGACCTACTGTAAAGCTTGTCATCTGCAGTCTCACTTACATGGTACTGCAAAAAAAAAAAAAAAGTTTAACCTCAGTCCAATCATGAGAACACAGACAAGTCCAAATTGAAGGACGTTCTGCAAGACAACTGGTCTGAACTATAAATGGCAATCTTGAAAGAAAATGAAGCTAGGAAGCCATTATAGATTGAAGGAGACTAAGATACATAACAACCAAATGCAATGTATGATCCTTGGTTGGATCCTCAATTGGGGTGGTGGGGGCTCTAAAGGACATTTTTGGGACATCTGGGGAAAACTGAATATATACAAATTTTAGATACAGGATTGTATCAACTTTAAATTTCCTGAAGGTGGTGAGTTGTAGTCATGCAGCCATGCCCTTGTTCTTGGGAAATACAAGATGAAATATGGGGGTGGGCAAAAGCAGGGTTACAGCAGTGAGTACATGAGACAGTTTATTCTTGTATTATTATGTATTAATTATTGTAGTATTTACTATATGAACAACTGTAAACTATGAACAATTTTTTTGCCCACCCTTGTATTTAGGTATGAAGTGTGATACAGACCATTTAAAATTGACAGGTAATGTATATGGTTCAGGGGAAAAAATGATGTGAATGAGATATAGATGGCCACTCCTAGCTCCAAGAGAATCTAGAAATCAAACACATGAAAAAGAACAATAGGTTGTCTTAGATCAATTTTGAGTCATCCTCTGGAGCTGGGCAAACTGCTGCCTATATTAGTCAGCTATTACTGAGGTAATGTTCCACAACAAGCACCCCCCACAAAATCTTAGTGGTTTTATAAGAATAAGCCTTTGTTCCTCGGTTGTGGGCCTATAGGTCGCCTATGACTCTGCTACATTTGGCTGGGATCAGTTGGGCTTGGATCTAGGCTGCGTGTGTTTTCATGTCTCACCCACATATTTCCTTATTCTGTCACGACTCGCCATCTAAGGCATAGTTTCCTCATTGCAAATGGTAGGTGTACAAGAAGCCAGATAAAATCACACAAATTTAAAGTCTCTGCTCACGTCATGTCCAGTAACATTCCATTTGCCAAACAAATTACCTGGCCAAGTTCAACACAAAATGGGCAGGATATATACTCTGCCTACTCCAGTGGAAAGTGCTACAAAGTCACATGCCAAAAGGTGTAGATGTATAATTCTATTGCAGAGAGATAACGAAAGATTGGGAACAAAAATCCAATCTATTTCCTCATTCCAAACAAATGGGGCTCTGACAGCAAGAGAGAAAGAATAGCTGTTGGGTAGCCATCCAATAGTGTCTTCCATGCTGTAGTCATCAAAAGAAGTTTCAGAAACTTATTTCTATGGTTTAATTAGCAGGAAGAAGAGGAGGAAGTAAGGGAATAGTAGTTACAAATTGCTTTCAGGGCAGGATTTTCCAGCTAGAACATCGATAGATAGTTGAATATGCTGATATAGACTAAACAACATCTCAAACTCTGTTTCACCGTCTGAATTCCTGCTAATAGCAACATCTCTGATGCAGGACACGCCAAGCACTACGCTAAGGCCTTTACATGCATTATCTCAGTGTATCCCCACAACAAACCTATGCGGTTTATTCTCACTTCACAGCTGACAGGTCAAGTGATTTATACTTACTATAAATGGCAAAGCTACGATGGGAACCCAGGTCTGCCTGATTTCATTCACTCAGGCATCCACTACTTGCTAGACACTGTGCTGAGGATGCAGACCAGCAAACAGCCTCTGTCCTCCAGGACTTCAGTTCTTACTCTCTAAGCTCTGCAGCCCCCTGAAAATTACCTGTCGACTGAAAAACGAGTTCAGTGCAAGCATGTGTGTTATTTTAAAAATGCATGTACTTTTCTACGGGCTTATGATGTCATATATCAATGAACCATCAAACCAACTACTAAATAAGTACTATTATTCCCCATTTTAAATACTAGGAAACTGATATACCTGGAGGTTACCCAGAAAGTGATGGAGCAGGATTGGAAACCAGGCACTCTGACTCTAGAGCTCGCCTTTTCACCAGCACAAGCAACCCATGATTAATAAAATACAGGTTTATTTAAATATATGAGTATCAATGAATCAATATAGTTTTATTCTGATGTATTTTTCCAATAAAAGATACTAGCTATACATGTAATCACATAAAGACCTGTAAAATATTTTGTTAAAAAGGGTTCCTCACACTTGAGAAACTTAGAGTCATGGGTATGGAATTTTGAAAGTCGTTCAAAATTATAAACTAAGAGGGAAAATACTAAAATCTAAAACAGTAAGTGTGGCTTCTTTTTCCTTATATCTCAGAGACTGGATTTCAGTCATTCCTATTTTATTCGTATTTGCTGTTCACAAAATACTTTGTAATTGTTAATGAGTTAGTACATTCTAGCGATAATGGTGACCATTATTATTAATGTCACTTCCTGTGGGAGTGCGGGAGGCACCATTGGAACCGGCTGGGTCTGCGAACTCTGCTGAGTACCCAGAAGTTGGGCTGCAGTTCCAGCCACTTGGGCATCTGGTCCCCGGCCACTTGGCGGCACCCGAGGCGTGCCCAGCGCTGCAGCCCAGCTACCCTAGGCGGACCTGCACCGCTCTGCGCGGTCACTCCGGGCCCAACGCAGAGCCCACGCCTGACTCCGCAACTGCTTGCCGCTGCCCGGCACCCCGGGGTGCCAACAACTCTAGAGTAAATTTTTTGAGAACATAAAACAAGAACATAGAGGTGGAGTGAAGCTTGTACTTCGGAAAGTTAGCCTCACTCCTCAGCACCGCACAGCACAGAGCTCTCCGGGATCCTCCTAGACGAAGAATGAACGACCACCCCCTCGCCACCCGCATAACCCCGTACCCTCCACAAGTAGGAATAATACGTGAGCATCTCTTAAAAGACTAGGACAATCAAATTTGGGATGGGTATGAGCAAATCCTCAAACTAGCAGAACAATATGAATCTTTTGTAAAATTCACACCTGGTCACCTCACCAGATAATATGACAAGACTGGAGAAAGCCAAAATGCTCTGTGACCTAAAGCATTTCTGAGGGCACATTTAATACAACTTTAAAGACATTAAAACTTTATGGTTGCCACAAGCCTCTCTCTTGTGCTCATCCAATAAATGGCTGTACCCTACTGGGGACAGATTTTCTGAAAATACCCAAAGCAGCACTTTAGCAAAATACTTCTTCAGTGCACTGAACAAATGGAGTTTCCCCAAGCACAGTTCTGTAAGAGGTATATGTATATGTCTCTGAAGTTATTATTTGTATTGAGCAAATATTTTTTATCTTGGGGTTCTGGCTGTTCAAAACATTTGTTTGGTCTACAGAAGAGGGATGGGTGATATCAAAGTATCCAATAGAAGTGGCCAAGTGCTGAGAAGTGAAGTAAGAAGAGGACTGAGAATGAACCATTCATTCAGCACAGTGGGGGTCACTGGTTCTGTGATAAACACAGTCTCCTTGGAGTGATAGGAGAGAAGCCTGATTGGAATGTGTTAAGAGAAAATATGAAGTCAAGGAATGGAGTCAAGACTATGGAAACCTCATTTAAGAAGTTAAACTCCAAAGTAAATAGGTAAATAGCTTGGTCCTTTTAAGAGGAGTGGAGTAATAGAAAGGTTTTGTTGGGTGGCATTTCGTTTTAGATTTCCTGTTGTTGTTTAAGGACAAAAGGTACTAGACACATTTTATAGCAAAGAAAATACTCAGTGAATAACAGTTTGATGATGCAGAAGAAAGCCGAGATAATTGTGGGAGCAGTGGTTTCTCTCTGCTGTCAACACCTTGCCAAACTCTAGCTCAGGTGAAACTCAACTGTCGGCCATGCTCCTGAACACGAGCAGGTGAACATAGTGGGAGAAAAGTACACAGCTGGTCTCACTTAAAATCCATGACCACAAATCTCAAAAGATCACGTAGTATAAACCAACAATCCTACTATACTTGCCTAACACGATGACTTCTCTCTCCAAAATGAGTACATCACACATCTCCTCTCTCCAAAAACTTACTTATAATCTTCTTCTCCTTCACTCGCCTCATACATCATGGGAAAAAAGGAAGCTATTAGATAAACATTTTCTCATCTTCCCACCACCAAATCTACCTCCTGTTCCTGCACCTGACTTCTTCCTTCTGTCTCTCCATGTGGTCCAGACCCTACTTCAGTGTAACAGTTAGGACGTGGGCTACACTTGTTAACCCAGAAAAAAATTGAAAATTTCTAAAACTATACATAATAAAAATTTGACTAAAATTAATGGAAGAATTTAATCTCTTTGAAAATGTTAGATTTGCCAATTTGGCCTGGGAAAATTAGATATGATAGCAATAATGCATCCCAATAAAGGTCAAATACAATATACCATCATCGATAAAAATCTTCATTATAAAATGTACACAGAAAAGCTGTCCTCCAAAGAAAATAATTTCAGTAAAATAAAAATGGAAGGTTAGTAGAGTTTACCCTTGAATAACACAAGGGTTAGGGGCATGACCCACTGCACAGTTGAAAATCTGAGTATGACTTTTGGCTTCCCCAAAACTTTTGTTGCTTGGTATCCACAAAGGATTGACTTCTCTTGCCCTGTAGGCTCTTACATTTCTCTTGTAATACATATCCCTTAATATTCACTAGGAAGAACTTTAGTATCTTGTTAAAACTAATTTCAAGCCATTTTCTGCTCTGCATTTAAGGATCTTGGTGGTAGCCACTCCATCCTAACAAGTAAAAAGCTAAACACACTGAAAAATCAACAACTCTTCTTGGACTCATTAGAGAGGGGAGAACACAGGGCAAATCTCTGCTCTCAACATTGGCGAGACTGACAGGCGAATACAGAAAGTCATGGCTTATCAGAGCTGAAGCTCAGTTAGCAGAAATCACCTCAGGAATGGGTGCCAGGGTATAAAACTTGAACTACATTCATAAATGCTGCCAGCTCAGTGTATAAAAACTCCAGGGGATCCAACCATAGGGGGCCCCCCACAATTTTGTGAGACTTACCTCCAGGCGCTTGAGCAGGTTCCAACAGTAAATGTTGAAGAAAAAATATCCCCTCCCACTTTCAGCAGGGTGAACAAGAAGGAAACCAGTTTGAAATATGCCAGAGTGGTCTGTTCTTAACGAGGCCTGCTCACAGGAGAAACTAGTTAACCAGAGCCTAACCTGCCTGGAGTATCATTAGATCCTAACTCACCTGTGGGAAGTAACTATGCACTCCAGTCACCTCTACCCTTCCAATTTGGGGGAAGGAAAATACCAAATGAGAGCTCATTCTAGCCACCCTGTCCCACCTACAGGGGGAGGAAAAACCTGAGAAACACTTGCGAAGTTCACGGGCCAGAGGCACAGGATCTCTGAAAGACCGAGAAGACTGAGACCTAATCATGGAACTATAGAATGCTCCCCCCACACATACTTTACCACCACTAAAGGCCTATTTACAGCAGTTCCTTTCACCCAGTATATTATGTCCAGTTATCAAAAAATTATGAAGCATACTAAGAGTAAGAAAAAAAAAGTACAGTGCCTACATGGTATTCTAATAGATGAATGAATCACGTTTTATTTATACAACCTCCCATTTATGTTGTTTAAATTCTCCACTATTCTAAAACAATAAAAACCTTGCACATATATATTTGTAGAATTAGACAATAAATTTCCTTAGGATATATTTCTAAAAATCATTTTCCAGAAATTTGAAAATAATAGATTATCAGCTAGTTTAATAAACAACTTGTCAGAGAAAAGGAAAAGAACATGGGGGGGGAATGTGGAAAGAGGAAAAAATGCAGTTTAGGAAAATGTATGACCACATATTTTCCTTAGAAAATAGAAAGAATTACCACAGAAACCATAGAAAGAATTACAACTAGATCTCAAAACAAAAAATACTTAGAACTATCAGAAAACCAAGCTGTATGAAAGTCCAACAACCTACGATTTAAAGAAGCCACATTCATCCAGACAGGTAGGAGGAGCAGAGTCGTGGAGACAGGTGGAAAGGCACAGAGACGCAGTGTGGCATGGAGAGATGGTGGCAGTGGCAGAAGGGATGGTCATACATTCACCTGGATAAAGATCAGGAGAGATATCTTGGGGGCCAGCAATCCCAGCCCAGGACAGGCTGCATGGCCCAGGGTTCCAGCGCCAGGAAGATAAATCCCAATAATTCTGCCTGTAAAAACCAGTGGAGTTGGGGTAATGGAAGAAACTGTCAGATTTTCAGGAAACATCATTTAAAGGACCCGCATGGACTTAGAACATACACAAACCCACCACACTGGGATTCAGCACCAGGGCAACAGCTGGGAGGGCACCAGTCATATACAGGAAGTGGATGAAGTGACTGGAAACAAGGCGAGTGCCTGGCAAACCTGCAGAAGCCAGGCAGTGGCACTGTTCCCTCCCTAAGCCCTTCCCCCACACAGAGCCACAAAGCAGTGAATTGGGTTGCTCCACTCTGGAGGTTACCTAAGGCTCCATCCCACACAATTTACAGGTGCCTTTTCTATAACAGGCCACGCTATTAAAACGGGGAGACTAAGCAGCTCTATCTAACACAGAGAGACAAACACAGTGAAGCAGCCAAATTGGGAGACAAAGAAATACAGCCCAAATGAAAGAGCAAAAAATAACACCCCCAAAAGAACTAAATGAAACAGAGATAACCAACCTATCAGATGCAGAATTCAAAACGCTGGTGATCAGGATGCTCAGAGAACTCATTGAGTACAGCAACAACATAAAGGAAGAAATGAAGGTTACACTGAATGAAACAAAGAAAAATCTACAGGGAACCATCAGTAGAGGGGAAGAAGCCAGATTCAAATCAACGACTTCGAACATAAGGAAGAAATAAGCATTCAACCAGAACAGCAAGAAGAAACAAGAATGCAAAAAAAAAAAAAAAAAAAAGATAGTATAAGGACACTGTGGGACAACTCCAAACGTACCAACATTCCATTTATAAGGATGCCAGAAGGAGAAGAAGAGCAAGAAATTAAAAACGTATTCGAAAAAGTAATGAAAGAAAACTTCCCTAATTTGGTGAAGAAAAAAGAACACAAGTCCAGGAAGCTCTGAGAATCCCAGATAAGTCGGGCCCAAAGAGGACCACACCAAGACACATCATAATTAAAATGTCAAAGATTAAAAATAAAGAGAGAATCTTAAAAGCAGCAAGAGAAAAGCAAAACAGTTACCTACAAAGGAGTTCCCACTAGATTGTTAGCTGATTTCTCGAAAGAAACTTTGCAGGCAAGAAGGGACTGGCAAGAAGTATTCCAAGCGATGAAAAGCAAGTACCTACAACCTAGATTACTCTATCCAGCAAAGCCATCATTTAGAAAGGAAAGGCAGATAAAAGTGCTTCCCACACAAGGTAAAACTAGAGGACTTCATCACCACCAAGCTATTATTACTTGAGATGTTCAAAGGATTTATGTAAGAAAAAGAAGAAGGTCAAAACTATGAACATTAAAATGGCAACAACTGAATCTAAAAAAGCAAACTAAGCACACAACCAGAACAGGAACAGAATCATAGATATGGAGATCATTTGGAGGGTTATCAGCTGGGACGGGGTGGGGGAAGAATGGGGAGAAAGATGCAGGGATTAAGAAGCATAATTTGTAGGTACAAAATAGAGAGGGGGAGGTTCAGAATGGTATAGGAAGTGTAGAAGCTAAAGAACTTATTTGCATGATGCATAGACATGAACCAAGGGCAGGATTGCTGGAGAGAAAGAGGGTAACCGGGCAGAAGGGCAAAGGGAGAGAATTTGGGACACCTGTAATAGCATAATCAATAAAGTATATTAAAAAACAAAGACACTGGTCACCAGGAGACAGGGGTAGGAAAGAGGCTTACTTTTCATTGTACACCTATTTATATTATTTGAATTTTATCACATGTGTGTGTGTAAGAAATTCAAAAATTAAACATTTCAAAAAACGAAATTATGTAAAATATTTTTTAAAAATTAACACTGCCAAGGAATGTTAGATAAGTAGAGTAGAGGTCTTGGGTGGGGTGTTACTCATTTCCCCAAAATGAATAACGGTTTCCTTTAACTTGAAGGGGGAGTAACACTTTTGAAGTCTAAAACTTACATAAACAAATGATAAAAAAACATATTGTCTGAAGAAAATATAACAAAGCCCAATGGTTTCCTACAGAATCCTAGGAGGCCCGGCCTCTGGCTCTGCAGGCAGGCAGGCTAGAGGGTGCTGTGGTGCAATCCTAATGTGGTTCCTATTGCCAGAATTTAGGAATAAAAGTGCCTAAAATACTCTTTAAACCAATAAAAACCTGTGGGTGAATAGTTTGTCTATAGTGACCCCACTCCCTAAAGTAGCCTTTCAGCTGGAAAAGCAAGAGGGAATTAATAAATCTTAGCTGTTTAAGTAGAATAGTATCTTTTAAAGGAAAATTCATATTATAGAACTGGAAGAAAATTTAAAGATCATCTAGGTCCATAGTTTTTAGCAGGAAATCATTTCTGAATTGCCTGTGGCATTTTGGGTAATGGTCCATGATTTTTTTTTTCAAGTTCAAGCCCAGGCCTTTGGACCCTGTGGCATTGGAAAGTGATTCTTCCTTTATTAGTTGTCTCGCATTTCCAAATTACTGCTCAGTCACCTTCTCTCAGAAGACACTTTTAATTCTCTCTAAAAAGTATATCTGGAATCACTATATCCTGGTCAACTCTGCCAACTCATAAATACATGTCCTCACTCCTGATCCCTGAAATAAGTTTATATAGTATAAATTCTGTCTATCATGTATTGGGTTTATTTCGACCTTCTCTAGCCTCTCTTTTTTACACGTGTGTTCCTGTTCATTCTAACTTAAAAAGCATTAATTTGAGCGTTAAGATGACTGTTTCAATGGGAAAATATATTCTTGGGTCAGATTACAAAGTGGTTGGACTTCCAGGCCAAATCACCGGAAACCATTTAATCTATAACTTACCTGAAGCATGATGCCAATGGTCCTTTTTTCAATTATACCTTTATTCCGTTGAACTACCATTGAATAAGCATGGCTTGGAAAATGCCGATGTGGTCCTGATGTAAGACACCATCAACAAAAAAATTCTCTTAACTTCAGTGGGAGGCATGGGTCAAAAAAGGGTCGCGGGGCACAGGTCTCAGTGATCACTGCCTGCGTCTGACACTCTTCTGGTCCTCATGTGTATTCGTGGTTTTGTACATTCAGTAGGCATTTATTATCCTGGAAAATTGTGTGTAGTGGATCTCAAGCTAGAGAAAGGAAGTGGAGGGGCCCTTCATTTTACCATAATGAAAATTGGGTAAAATCAAAGTTGGAGCAGTTAGGTGAGACAGTGTTTAGTAATTAGATGAGCTGAGCCAAAGTAAGTCAGCCTACAAAACATTTCAGGTTTTCTCACCCAGCCACCCCAACCATTTTATCTAAAGTTAGCAGCATATATTCAGGGAGTATTAGGGCAACAAAAAGCAGAAATGCAGAAGATTTCCCTAAATCTTGTCACAGCATTGTCAAGGTGAAAGTAAAAGAGTGTGAGAAGACATTTAAGATGGAAAAGTTAGCAAAGGTCATCCGGGCACCATTGGTGAGGGCAGCGGTCAGTTCCTACAGCCTGGTTGGCTGGGGCTTGTTCTGGTTCATTTGGAAATGATTATAGGAAGTTTTCCTAAAAATAACAACATGGTAGCTGCTGTTTACCAGTTTCCATCACCTCATAAACAGGAACATACTTGGACAAAATAAAAATCCCAGTTTCGACTTACATTCCTAACCCCCTGCCAACAGCCTCTCAAAACTGCATATAAGGTCACCAGTGAAGAGGCATCTGGATGGATCTGTAAAAATTCACCATCACTACTAAAACACTAATTCCATGGTCTGGTCCAGCGTCAACGAGTCATTCGCAACCTATTTGTAAGGAAAAGACAACAGTATTTATTGTGTGGACAATGGATCATTGACACATTTCCCTCCCGGAGTATTAATGTGTTTGCTTATAGTGGACATATTCACTGCACAAAGACAAATATTCTCATTCTGAGCAAAAGGTAAATACTGCTGGCAGTGTTTTCTCTCTGAGATGAGATGAGCTTTACTATATGGGTGGAATATTGAGGGTATTGGGGAAATCATCAGAATAAATTATGGAATAAGTAGCAAATGTTTCATGGTAGCTGGCTTATATAAGATAGAAGCTATTACCTGTTTTTCTGACTCACTGAAGTTTCTCAGTTCAAGAGGCAAAGACTGTACCTAGCCATCTGACAAAGGTAAATATGTAAATCAAAGGTCTCTCTTCCAGTATAAGAAAATCTAATACAGATAGAGGCATTTCCCCAAATTAGGAGATAAACACATATAAACACAAATGCTGTGATATATGTTGTATATGCTATATTTGTAGCTGTGGTGCAATCTACATCATTCTTTAGGTATTGTTAACCATAAAGATCCAAATTTCGACTTGACCAAGTGAAGAGAAGCCACAGAAATTATCTGACAGTGTGATAAGACAAAACTTGGCATCGCAAAATCTGGGATAAAATCCCTGTTCAGTCTGCTGTTAGCTGAGATAACTTGGTTAGCTCCCTAATCCCTCCAAGCCTCATTTTCCATGTTTGTTGTTTAAAAATAGCTACTTCAGAGGTGTTTGGGGCTCAAATGACATAATGAAAATGTATACACTTTGAAAAATATAATATGCTGTACAAATGTTATTTGAAAACATTTAAAAAATAAAATCTGAGACAACTTTATGCCTAAGCAAGGCTTTGAGGAATAATTTAAATAATCAGAAAAGAAGAGCACTAGAAATTGAACTTGACACAATTGAGTACGAGATGGTCACAGTCCATGCTCATTTCCGATGCCCGGTGTACCTACTTTAGGATACCCGTGCTCTGTGGCTGTGGAAGACCCACTCCACGGAGACCTGGAGGCCAAGAGGAAATCTTCAGGCTCTTGAACAATCATAATTAGTTGGTTTCTTCACCCCCTCTCTGTACTGGGTTCTGGGGATGCAGAAAGGACTATGCAGGTAGTGCTCTTTGGAGGACCACCTCTAAAGAGGTAGAGGACCTTTGCCAAGGTACTACCTCTTCTGGAGCTTAGAGTCTAGCAAGAGAGACACAAATTAATAAAATATTCACCCAAATATATAAAAACAGTGAAAACCCTTTAAAGAAAAAATTCAGAAGACTCTGAAGCATGTGAGGGAGGGATGGACGTGATCTATTTTGGTGGTGTCAGGAGGTTTTTCTGGGGAAGTAGCATTTTGGCTAAACCATGAAGAATGACCAGGACACAGCCAGTTAAAGTGGGGAGGATGGGAGAAATATTCTAGGCAGAGGGAACTGCCTTAGTAAAAACCTTGAGACAGGGAGAACTGAAAGGAAGATGTGATGATACAGCACGAGGCTGGTGGCCGCGGTAGCAGCAAGCAGGCGCTGGTTTTTAAAAGCAGAGGTGACAAGGTTACTTTTGAACAATAACACAGTGGAGAGTGAATTTGGGAGCAGGGAGTTAAGTGTGAGTAACAGTAAGTTTGATTAGCATGGTAAGTTTGAGCCAATGAAAAGAATTTGATAGCTTCTAAGAGGTATGGGTGACATCCCATATCTATGGATGTAGATTAAGAAAAAGGTTTAGAAACAATCTTAGAGGCTCCAACTTCTTTAAAAAGATTTTTTATTTATTTAATTTTTAGAGAGAGGATAAGGGAGGAAGAAAGAGAGAGAGAAAATTGATCAGTTGCCTCTTGCACACACCCCAAGTATTATTGAATCCACGACCCAGGTATGTGCCCCTACCCGGGGTCAAACTGGTGACCTTTCGCTTTGTGAGACAATGCCCAACCAACTGAGACACACTGGTCAGGGCAGAGGCTCCAACGTTTAAGGTCTTAATAAAGGATGATAAGTCTGAAAAAGAAGAGGTGGGGATGTAAGAGGGACATTAAGAGTCATAGAAAAAAAAAATACTGCTGAGTGGTCAAGAAAGATGAAAACAGGAAAAAAAAAAAAAAAAAAAGCTCATTTAGTGACCTGGGGGTCATTAGCAAGAAATACATTGGAGGAGACTTAGGGACAAAAGTCTGGTCAGAGAGAGAGGGAATAAGGAAATGGGTCAATCTGTTTAAGAAATTTGGTTTTAAAATTAGAAGTAAAAGATCATGGCGGCTAATAAAAAAGATAGGCAGGAAAATACTGGGGAACATTTATTCATTTCTCAAGTCATAAGAGTCAATCCCTTAGTCCGTTGGTCTAGAATTTCCCTCCCTTTGATATGAAGTGATGTTGGTTCTATCCAGACTATTGCCTTAGAGAGCGCTTGAGTTGGAGAATGGAGATTGTACCAATATATGTAAACTCCAAAATTTTTTTAAAATGTGTTATTTATTCACTGACTACCCACTACGAGTAAGCCCCACACCAGGTTTATAGTCTCTAAAAGCCAGTCTCAGTGGTATGGTCCCAGAAAGAAAGAAAAAATAAAAACATGTAAAATTTCTACACATAGGTCCGGGGCTTCCCTCTTATTTAAAGTTCTTTCCCCAAACAACTCTGCAAACCATGTCTTGTTCCCTCCTAATACCTCTTGTGTTCTCTGGCTGTTCCCTCCCAACCCCCTCAGTCTTCACTCACTTGGAAACTTCCAGTCCTGCACTGGGCCTCCACCACTTTCTTTATTTCAGCCATCATGACTCACTTCACTCATCCTTCTCTCCCTGCAGAGAGACTGGCATGGAACACCCAGCCACCGGTGTCACCCTGTCTGTGCTGTGGCTGACGAGATGAGGTCCAGGCCCGCGTGCCACTCTGCGAGTTCTCTACTGCCACTCAGTGGTAATAGGCCACAGGTCAAGGGTCGGCAATTGGTGCTTGTCTTGTAGTTTCTCCTGAGCTCAGCTCCAAACAGAGGTTCCACACCTTCCTATAGACCCTCCTTCTAGCTGAAACTAGCTGATAGAGTATCCAAATATATTTTAAAAATGTAAATTTATTTTCCACTACTGACCCAATTTATTAGCTAATTAACTGAAACAATTACAATTCCTAAACAGCCCTAAAATTTTATGAAACCAAAAAAAAATTAAGAATGCTTTAGAAGCCATTTCCCTGATTCTTGGTTGCTGAGCTCTGGAATCCTGAGTACATATATAAGGGTTATTTATATCTTTGGGGAATGTGTTGGCACCTGTGTCTGAAATGAAACAATGACAAATAATTATACATGCTGTCAATGTATTTTCCAATTTAAAAATAACCCATAACTGCAGTTAGAAGGTTGCACACTTTAAAATACAAAGCAGGACATAGGGGTGGTAAATAAACACACAAAATGATACTGAACTTCATTAGCCATTGATAAATGGCAATTAAAAGCACAACGAAATGTCACTATATGAGTATACCTATCAGAATGGCTAAAATTTGAAAAAAAGTGACACCACCCAATGTTGGTGAGTATATGCAAAAACTATATCACATATACATTGCTGATAGGAAATAAAAAGGTACAGATACTATGGAAACCAACTTGGTGGCTTCTTATACAAGTTAAATATCCAATTACTATTTAACCCACAGATTGCAACCTTGGGGCATTTATTCCAGAGGAATTAAAACTTACCATATAGCTACACCAAAAGCAGTACATGTATTTTCATAGCAGTTTTATTTGTTTTTATTAAGTATATTTCATTGATTATGCTGTTACAGTTGTCCCATTTTTCCTGTTAGCACCCCTTCCTTCCAGGACCCCCATTCCCTCCAGCAATCCCCCCTTAGTTCATGTCCACGGGTTGTACATATGAGTTCTTTGGCTTCTTTATTTCCTATACTATTCTTAACCTCCCCCTGTCTATTCTGTACCTACCAATTATGCTTCTTATTCCCTGTACCTTTCCCCCCCCATTCTCCCTCCCCACTGATAACCCTCCATGTGATGTCCATTCCTATGATTCTGTTCCTGTTCTAGTTGCTTGCTTAGGTTTTGGTTTTTAAATTCTGTTTTTGATAGTTGAGAGTTTGTTGTCATTTTACTGTTCATAGTTTTGATCTTCTTTTTCTTAGATAAGTCCCTTTAACATTTCAAATAATAAGGGCTTGGTGGTGATGATGAACTCCTTTAGCTTTTCCTTGTCTGGGAAGTACTTTATCTGCCCTTCCATTCTATATGATAGCAGCTTTATTTGTAATAGCCAAAAACTTGACACAGCTCAGATGTCCTTCAACAGATGAATAGTTAACCAACTGTGGAACAACCATGCTATAGAATATTGATCAATAATAAAAATTCAAAAGCTACTGACATTTGCAACAACTTAGATGGATTTTCAGATATATATGCTGAGTGAAAAAAGCCAGTCCTAAAAGTTACATAATATATTATTCCATTTATATAAAATGTTGAAATGACAAAATTTTAGAAATGAAGGGAAGATTAGTAGCTGTTAGTGGTTAGGACTGGGGGGTGGGCAAGAAGTGAAGAGAGAGAAGTGGGTATGGTTATAAAAAGGATTCTTGTGATGATGGAATTGTTCAACATCTTGACTGTGGTGATGGGCACAGGAACTGTATAAAATTGTGCAGAACTAAACACACACACATATACACAAAGAGTACCAGTAAAATGGGGGACACTGAATAAGATGAGTGGATTGTATTAATGTCAATAAACTGGGTGATAGACTAGTTTGCACAATGTTACCATTGAGAGAAACTGGGGAAAGTATAAATAGTATCTCTCTATATTACCTCTTACAACTGCATGTGAATCTATAACTCTATCAATAAATAAGAAATTCCAGTAAAAGAAAATACAAAGCAAATTTTCTTACCTCAGTATTTATTGCCAAAGTACTTCTCTAAGCAAAATAGTGATGGGGAATGATCATTAGTAAGTAAATATTTTGCCACATATAGATTGAGACAGCTGTGTCAATAGGACATTCTACCACAAGAGCTGGAAAATGAGAGTTGAAGCATTTTTTATGCATATAGTCAGTGAATACTTTATATTCTTTTCGAATAGTATCCAACTAACCAATTCACTATATGAAAGCCGCAACTATTAATTTTCCCCAAGCCTTGTTTTTGTGGTGATCCACTTCTATGAAAATGTAAGAAGGAACTTCCATCTGGGCAGGATTTTGCAAACTGTTTAACTTGCTCAACAGAACTTTTACTTTGCTTCCTATACAAGGAGTAGCTACATGAGGAGCTCATATCACTTGATAAACCAGAATTCTGGGATTTTAGGAGCAGACTTGGTTTGGGGTTCTCTTCTTTGCTCTTCTTCTCATAAGCTCATCTGGGATACTTGAATCATGATAGGGGAGCTCATTGCCCCAGCTTCTCCACAGTTTCCCTCTGTAGCAGTCAAATCATATAAAAAAATCCAATTAGTGATTTCCTCTAACACAGACATACTTTCACAGGTTTGACTTAACTTTTTTCCTTCTGTTTTAGAAAAGGTTGTTAAAAAGAAATAGCCACATGAAGACTATTTCTGCATTTCCTTAAACTATGAATCGAACGTACTGCCTACCATATTATTAAATGTCTCTCATGTCATTGTTTTGATAAATTGCATTTACAGTGTTGAGGAAAATAAAAATTTCCCTTTGGATACAAAGGTATAATTCCTAGATTAAATAATGAGAAATTTATGATCTAACATGATTTATTTTGGCCCAGGTTACCAAGAAAGTCAGATTTAAGTTTTCTGTTTATTTATTACTTTTAGCCTAGCTATAGATAATTTCTCTTCCCCTACCCTATTTGAATAGAATTTGTCTTAAAAGTTGTATTTTTAGAATTTTATTAAAGATTTTAGCCAATTTGAATTCATTTAACTTTGACAATTTAATAATAAAATAACCTTTATGATACTACTTTAAGCAGTATTTATTTTACTTCTTTTTACAAAGAGATAAACAATCTACTTGAAGGAAATAGACCTAGCAAAAGGACACGTGCAGGGTTACTTAATGTATTTGTGTTTCTATTTACTTTAAAACTTAAGACCCAGGAATGTTAGTTCCCTATTTTAACAACTTCACAGATGTCCTTTTATTTCAAAGAAATTGATTGCTTGAATCTAAATTCAAATTGCCAAATATAACTTATATAGTGGCCCTAAAACAATAAGGAAAAAATCTGCCCAAGATTCCTCTAAACAAATTTCTGGCCCTAGGAAAAAAAAAAAAGAAATGACTCCCATATAAATATATTTTCTGCTTGTGTATAAGCAAAATAACAGAGAAAGAAAACTTATTTCTGATCTGCTACTTTGCAAAACAAAAACCAATGTCAAAGGACAGCATATATTTCTTGGCTTTATATAACCACCTTTTCTCTTCCCTGCTACCACAGGTTCAAGGACAGGTTATAATTCTGTATAAGCTGATCCAAGTCCCTGCCTGAAGTGTGTTTCCCAATTCCCTTCCATCTCTATTCCCTGTTTATATCAAAAGTGACTTCTACTGGAAGTTCAGAGAAAGCTGGGTAGAGACCACTGAGCCATGTGGCCTTCCAGCCTGAGCCTCTGTTTCCCCTTCCAGGGGCCATCTTTATCTTGAGTCTCTCAGCTGTGGTTTTCTTTCATTTCTTTTGACAATAGTTCTCAGTGTCAATAGTTCCAGGTGGTGGATCTTGGTAACTCCTCTGGTTTACTATGGCCTTCTTTGATGAGCGCTCTTGCAGGTGCTGGTTCCAACCAATGGTGACCATCCTGTCAGCAGCGCCCCTCCCTTCTGTACTTGTCTACCATGACCCTACATCGCAACCGAAGATGGCTTATTCATGCCAGTGCAGGCAGCGCCTGGCAAAGGAGAATCCAAGCATCGTTACCCTGCTCATATTCCAGACCCAGATCCCTTCACTCATGAGATACTTGCTCCTCTTCTTCTTGTTTCTGGATTCCTACTTGACTTTTGCACCCATAAAAGATTTGGTTTTTCTGATTTTGATCCCCAGCACTCTTTCTTAGACACATACTATATATAGACTAGCTCTCTGGATATCTCTGATTCTTACAGTTAAATAGTAACTACGTTGTGTAGTGCCCCACGGCCTGCCTCACCCTCCTTTCAACCCCATTATGGGGCTCTACGGCTCTTTCCAGGGTCATAGTCAAAGCTCCTTCTGAATGCTAATTCCCATTCCTTTCAGAAAGCTACTCCCAGTAAGGGCGTGGAGGACAGTACTCGGAGCTGCCTCATGGACTTGTCTCCTATCCCTTCCCGAGACAGGGCCTAAGCTTACTCTTGTCACAAACAAGCCCTCGAGATATTTGAAAACGTCTACCCAGGGGATGCTGTGCAGATTTCAGCACTTCTTTCTATCCAATTCAGATATGAAGGCAGCTTGACCAGGCACCAAAATTCTATTTCATTTTTCTTGCTCACCTAGGGCACTCATCCAAACTGGATCACAAAAGCATCCTTAGCTATTCCATAGTTCAGCAAGCTGGATAAATTTATTGAACTCTAATGTTCAGATTTGTCACCACTTATACTGATGATTTTAAATATTCCTCTTAGATGGTTCCGGTCACAATGGCCTTCTTGAAATTCTTCAATTATACCAAATACATGGTAACAGGGCTTACTAGGCATAACCTGATCAGCTTCTGCTCACTCCTCATTCTCATCTTTTTCCACTTCCTTTCTCACTTCAGCCATGCTGAACTCCTTCTGGTTTCTCAAGTACTCTTACTGGGATCCAGGATTTCATCCTTGTTTTTGCTTTTGCCTAACATAACTTAGCCCCCAGCTCTTATTCATTTTTATAACAATATCTCCTTAGCCCATGTTTGGTTTGTATAGTTTATCTGTGGGTATACACGGTAGGGAGCTACAGAGTATCATGATTTAATGGGAATTAAAATTACATCTGTTTAGCATTTTTAAAATGTTACCCTGATTACACCTGTTTGCCTGTTGGTCTCCACCCTTAGACTGCCAGCTTTGTGAGGGCAGAGACTGTGTCAACATGGTAAATGGTCAAAATATATTTGTTGAATGAATGAATAATCAAACTATAATTTTCTAATAAATCCCTCCAACAAAGTGTCTCACTTCCACTGAGATCGGTTACTGTCGATATAATTCCACTTTTTGTGAAAATGGAAAGCCTACCCTGCTGGAGTAGCCTGACCCTATCTCCCTACACCAGTCTCACAGCTAGACTTTCCTGTTCTGACACAGACGTAAAGTGTGGCTCCTTGGTTTTGAGTGATTAACTCCCTGAAATCAGATGAAAGCTCAGGTAGCAAATACATCACCATGTTCACAGTCAAAGCATGCAGGCTTCAGCGGAAAGGTAATTGAAAGCCATTCCATTCTTTGTTCTCATAACCACATTAGCTTTGACAGTTTGTAGTTCAAAACGCAGAAACCTCAACGTCGGCAGACAGTGTTATCTGGAAGGCAATGTCTGCCCAAGTACTAAATTATTATCTCATTCCCAGGAAATGCTCTCCCCATCGGTTACTTTTGTTATGGTTCTACCATAAGCTTAAAATTGAGAGGGGTTTTTATAAACAGTCGCATATTTTTAAGGAAACTTTAAAAGCAATGTTTTTGAGAGTCAGTGAAAATGGCACTAAGAAGATTTCAGTTGTTTTTCTCTGACCAAAGCCATCCTCATTTTTGCTGAATCACCAACCAAGCTATGCTTTCTTTTCTTTTTGTTCTCACTGAAATATGTTTACATTCTTACCAAAATAGAAACAGTCACTGTAATCAGTTCTCTTGGAAAGGAAGGAAACATTGGCCCTTCCTTCACAAGAGGATGTTCGTTCATGGGAACAAGTACCAAAAAGCAGTAAGTCCTGATTAAAATACAAGGAGTGTTGATTTATTTTCTATTAGACCCGTTCAAGAATAAAATACTCATTTTTTTCTCCAAGTTTTATCTTGAACTTATCACATCTAATTCATTGATTCAATTAATCAAACATTTGAAGATATACCATTTCATTCTTAAACTTTTTAATAATGAAAGAAATAATCATTTTAGCCTCTAACTTTCAAAGTCCAGATTATCTGCCCTGGCTGGTGTGGCTCAGTAGATTGAGCAAGAGCATGCAGACCAAAAAGTTGCCGGTTCAAATCTTGGTCAGGGCACATGCCTGGGTTGCAGGCCAGGACTCTCCTTCTTTCTTCTTCCTTTCCTCTCTCTCTAAAAATAAAAAAATAAAATATTTTTTTAAAAGTCCAGATTATCCTTCAAATAGTTTTATGATTAATCAAGTAAACTGTCCAACCAAATACATTAATCTTATTCAACATCTACAAATCTTCAAAGGTTATCCTGAGACCTGAGATCAGAACATTCAAACCACAGATTCTAAAATTCTCAGATCAGATCTAAGGTTCTGGAAGTGACTAACTCAAGAGCCAGTATAGTTAAGTGAGTCATGGATGGTTTAGTGAAATAGCAAGACCATGTCCATGGGAATAAGACGTAGAAAGAGGAAGTGTTGATGGTGAGGAGAAAGGAAATGTGGCAGATTGTGTCTTGAGTGAAGACACAATCTATTTGAGGACACTGGCCCAGGAGCAGACATCTGGGCCAGACGCTGTATCAGTATTCCTGAGTTGTTGAAGCAACTTGACCACAGACTTTGAGGACGTGGACCCAGAGAGACATCTGGGACAGATGCCTTATCACTCACCATTCCTGAGCTGTTGAAGCAACTTGGCCAAGGAGGGCAAACCCCAGTCTTATTGCTTTGAGCAAAATGATCTACTTTCTTACCTAACCTTGTATGTGTCTATTATGGGTATTTTGTAGTTATACAGCTCTTTTTTTTAACTTCTCGAGGCAAGCATCTGTGTCTTATAATAATTGGCACCACCATGCAACTCTAGTGGCACAGAGAAATATGCAAAAAAGATTTGTTAAATCAATGAGTGAGGGAAGTTTTATAATACTTGAGGTTCAATGTAAAAAGTCACAAAGTGTATCTTCAACATAGTTCAATCTGTACTATGTAGATTATAGACAATATAAAATTTGTTACTTGATTACTAGTTCTAAATACATGCATCTAAATGCATACATTTAAGGAAAACACTCATTCACCAAAAGAAAATTCAAGGCAATGTTTTTATTAGGAGAATGCTGTTATTTAAATAAAAGAATACCAAACATTTTACACTGCTTAGCTTGGGGCTAATTATGCTTTCTGAATTTTGCCAGTCGGTACATTTGTCACAAGCATAGTGACATTCTGCATTTATTCCATAGCATTAGTTCATCTGTAAGCAAAATGGGGTGCTTCCCTTCTTTGACATCTTCTATTCCAGCTTCCTCTACAACTATCTCCAGCACACTTACTAGAGCTACTTTTTAACCTTCACTATTCAGCAAAACATTTATTAGTAATCAGAATAATTGTCATTTGCTTCTATTATTCCTAGGACATGACAAGAAATGTTCTATTATTTAATCTTACAGCAACATTTTATAGATAAAAAAAAAATCTGAAAGTCCAAAAACTTACATCAATTGTCCATGGCCATATAGATGTCAAAGGTGCTGTCACAGATACATAAATGGAGTTCAAAGAGGACTCAGTGCAGGAGGAATAGAGTTGTTATTGGTAACTGTTGACACTGTGAAAATAGATGGAATGACTAACTCAGGGAGAGAATATTGAGAATAAGCCATGCCAAGGAAATCCTGGGTGAACAGAAAGATTTAAGGGTCAGAAGCAGAAAGAATAAGAGAAGCTGAGAAGGAAGAGTAAGAAAGGTAGAAAGATAACTAAAAAAAAAAAAGATCAATAGTATTGTCGTTACAAAGAAATCGAGGAAGGTGAGGATTAAAGAGAGGTTCTGGGCTTGTCAACTATAGAAGTTACTAGTAATCCCAATAAGTGCATTTTCTCAGGAGTTGTGGTGATAGAAGTCAATTTAAAAAGAGAAATCAGGTAATTAAAGACAGCAAACATGGACAAACTCATATGAATTTTGGTGCCAAAAGGAAGAAGACACATAAAGCAGTAGTGGAGGTGGAGGCAGAAACAAGGGAAAATCTTTTAGTCTTTTTGGTTTGTTTTTTAAGAGGGAAGAGACAAAGCATAGAATGTGAAGCTACCACTGGCTGAAACAAAATCCTAAGGCGGAAAGGAGACAGGATGAGAGGAGGGAGTGCTGGCTAAGGTTATTAATGCTGGAAGAATAGAGA
Organism: Desmodus rotundus; assembly: GCF_022682495.2. Classification (NCBI taxonomy): domain Eukaryota; kingdom Metazoa; phylum Chordata; class Mammalia; order Chiroptera; family Phyllostomidae; genus Desmodus; species Desmodus rotundus. Next base: position 172,779,561 of record NC_071388.1, read on the forward strand.
AAGGAAATAAATGGGCTTTATTTTATGACTTAGGAGATAAAGTCATACAATTAGAATGAGCAGATGACTAGAATAAAGATGTGCAGAGAAACTGAAAATATTTGGGATCATTCCAGTGGAGAAAAAGAGGGTAGAAATCACCTTAAATGCCTCAATTTTCCCAACAGAACTGGAGGTCAGTAAGTTCCCTGCCCACCGTGGGCTCAAGCCAGATTGGCCAGATGGAAAGGTTATATACTCTGTGAAATCAGCTACACTCAAGAAGCACAGGAATTTCAAAACCAGATGCAGGACTTAAATTGTAAGACAAAGTAAGGTCCTCCCTGTATCTTTACTCTCTCCACCTGCCATTACCACCCCTTCCTAGAGGATGAATATCCTTCACTTGCCCTTTATTTTTCTACATTTATTTTTTTGCAAGCCCAACTCAAGTTGTGCCATTTATAAAACTCACAGTTGAAACATGCATATGTGTCATTTTCTAATCCAAACATCATATGATTGGAGAATCTTTTATTTTCATTTCACTCTGTCTCAGGTCAGCATGCCAGTTACTAAGCCAGTCACAAGTCTCAGCAATCATTTCTGAGAACTGTAAGGGAAAGAATCCTGCTATAGAGATGCTGGCAACATGGGAGCACTTTGTGATCTGAGTTACTAATTAGAACTTGCAATTTTGAAATTTAGTTAATTAAAATTCCATATCTTGGCACTCCCATCTTTATAGAAATGCATTAAAAATAATTTTGAATCAACTTGCATTTATGAATAAGTGAAAAATTATGGTTTCAAGTACCTCTCCCTCTGGCCCCACACACATTCAACTTTTCAAATAACCAGTTTCTTCCCTGGCTGGTGTGGCTCAGTGGATTGAGCACTGGCCTGTGAACCAAAAGGTCACTGGTTTGATTCCCAGTCAGGGCACATGCCTGGGTTGCAGGCCTGGTCCCCAGTAGGGGATGTGCAAGAGGCAACCACGCATTGATGTTTCTCTCTGTCTCTTTCTCCCTCCCTTCCCCTTGGTCTAAACATAAATAAGTAAAATCTTTTAAGCAATTTTAAAAAATGACTAATTTCTCACTGATTCAATCTTTTCTCTAATTGAAAATTTGAGATGATTTAGAAATGGGCTGATTTTAAAATTTCCCTTTGCACATCTTTAAGAAGAAAATCAATAGACTAAATAATTTCAGGTGTAATTTTTACTTGAATGTATAAGCTGCATTAAAGTTTGGAGTGAGTATATGTCTGTGGAAACACTCCAATGGTGAGGTGACTCGGTGCCACACTGATCAGCTCACAGAGTTGCTGACCTTCCTGGACAGTCCTTACAGCAGGACCTCTAGTGAAAGGCCGCTAACCTAGGTCCAGATCCTATTTGAAAGTAATAAAATTACATTTGTATTTAAATACGTTATTAATTCAGGCAGTTCACAAATTCTAACCAGTCATGGTCATAATTATGTAGAGTTTTATTCTGATTTTGTTTATTTTACTTTCAGCTTTTAAATTACAACAAACCATTTTGTTCCTATGAAATTTCTAAAAATAATGATTCCAGTGTCAGTATATAATTTATTCTTTTGTTTCAGATCATAAGTAGTGTTTTAACAGAAATAGTTTTAAAAAGCTGTGACAGTTCCTGCCAAATTGCTATGTTAAAATGAAGAAGAATCTCTACCAGGTAGCATTTTTAAAGCCTAGTATGAGATATGCTATCTACTTAAAAGTAATAAAACACATCTGTTTTTAAAAAGCAACAAAGCTTTTACTATTTGTATTTTGCATTAATTCTGACTAGGTATCTGATAAGTTGTTTATTGACGAGCATAATCATTTATGAAATTTTACCTATTTTGAAATAACCTTCACTTTCCCTTCTTTCATTTCAGAGTAATTGATTAACAATGACCCTCTTAAGATTGTAACTTCTGGACTCTTCACTAATTCTGCTCATCTTTTATAAAATAGTCTGCTGCCTTTAATTTTCTCAGTCATGCTACAACCTTCTTCATGCTACAACCTTCTTCATGCTGCAATCATACATTAGGGACATGTTCTCTCTAGCCAGGCGCTGTGCTGGATGTGATAACCCAAAATGCACTCTGCTTTAGAGCAGACATTCTGGTGAAGGATCCAATCAGGGAAATAGATGAAGCATGCAAAGATGACTGTATGAGAGGAACATGAATTAATTACATGGTGGTGAAGGAGTCACCTACATGGGGCGGTATATGAGAAGCGATGCTCAAGCTGAGTCTTCATTGAAAAGGCCTTGAAGATCCCTCCCATGTGGAGTTAGGATCTGTGAGGGCAAAAGCATGGGGATGTGACCTGGCTGACAGTGTTGGATGCAGTCAATACTGTTAGATTTTTAGGGGCACAGGAAAAGGGGAGGGGCTCATTCTCCCTGTTCAATAGTTATCTGAAAACTGGACTTCAGTCATAAATTCAAATTACTTCAACATTGAATAAAGTTTGTAACTACAAGTTTGACTAAGTCACACCCCCTCTGTTCTTGATCATAAAATGTTCTAGAAATGGTCCTTAGATAGTTCTTTTACTGTAGGAAACAACATGTGGAAAGGGTGAGAATTTAAAGCATGGAGCTCTTCTGAAAGGACTGCTGAATACACAAGAGAAGCAGAGGCTCGATGAGCTTGTGGGCTGAGAGAGAAGAGATGGGGTTTGGGACTCGGACTTCTTTCTCACACAGCTCTCGACTATTGAGTCTGCTTTGGGGGGGCTCCTAATTTGGGATGTCTCCTGGTAGTGAAGGAAAGTCATGTCACATAAGGGGCTATCTTCTTCCTGACTACTTCACTTCCAACACAACACACAAACAGAAGGCAGATTTCCCAGACATCCAACTGGCAGTTGAACTGCCTGAGGAAAATCTGACATCTTCCAACCAGTACAGATGAGGTTCAAATACTTTGCATGAATAATTAATTAAAACAGCACCCAAGCAGGACATGGCAGGTAACTGGGAAAACAAAACAAAACAACAACAAAAAACCCCAGAAGTCTGGGCTGAAGACATGCGCCTGATAAAAACCCTTTCAAAGAATGCCAAGAACTCAGATTTGAAGGTTGTCCTTGTCAACTTTTTAAGTCTCTGATTCCTCTAAAAAAAAAGATGCAATGAATACATAAGAGGATTAAGTTATAATGAGCATTTTGCTAGTTGTTTAAAAAGTACTTAAAAGCCAGTTTGTTTAAGCCTCTTAAGTGGTTAGGTAGGCTATTAATTTATGTTATGAAGAAGATGACTTAGTTTGCACATTGGCACCAATGATCACAAACATCCCAGTAGCAAAGTCCAAACCAATGCGGCTGTATTAGGGGTGTTTGCCCATACTTCTAATTTAGCACTGAAGTTAAATTTAAAAGCAAAAACTCATTACCTTTCATATGAGGCTTCACCAGTTATAATTAAAGGTTATACATTCTTACGCATTAAATACATACACACAAGACTTCTTTTTAAGACAGAAGGAAAACTTTATAAACAGACTACAACGCATGATGAATCTCCCTAGCCAGCTGGCAGGGCGCTCCCTGGTGAAAACCACTCAAGCAGAGGCGTCTGTCATCTGCTAGGATGTGTTCAAGGCTCTGCGGCGCTTGGGAGGCAGAGCTCCTCTCTAGTTGTGGGAATCCCAATTCTGGCCGGGGGGCTAAATCGGGAATTATTATAAAGCCCTTGAAATCTACAGATACAAAAGATAATACTTCCTACACAGTCTGAATTTGAAGTTTTGGGTGAAGTTCTAGACTCAGCAGGCTCAAAACATGGCTGAGGCTCTAACAACGCCTGACGATGGGGCGGGTCCATACACCTTGCCAATGATTTCAAGACAACCTAAAGCACTGCTCCCAAAGGAAGAACTAATATACTAATGCAACCCAAAATTTGTAAATTATTGTTGAACTCTGCTTCCTAAGTAAGACCTTTCAGGATATTTGGACTCTGTTAGTTCGTAAGGGCAGTATTCAACGGGATGTTATCTTTATCTAAAGTAAGTGTGGTCACCATTTTATAGTTAGGAAACATAAAGCAGGGAGGTTAAGGAATTTTCCCTGTATCACACAGCGAATAGATGACAGCTTCTTAAATTTTATTTCTTATTGTTGACACTATTACAAATGTCCCCATATGACCTCCCTTTTCCCATGCCCGCCCAGCCCCTGCCCCCCTTTCCCTCTGGCCACTATCACACTGTTGTCTGTGTCCATGGGTTATGTAGATATGTTTTTTGGCGAATCTCTTCACCCTCTTATCATTCAGTCCTCCCGTCCCCCCTCCCCTCTGCCAGCTATTAGGCTGAACCATGTATCCATGCCTCTGTTTCTATTTTGTTTGTCAGTTTATTTTGTTTGTTAGATTCCACATGTAAGTGAGATCATATGGTATTTGTCTTTCTCTGACTGGCTGATTTCACTCAGCCTAATAATCTCCAGGTCCATCCATGCTGTCCCAAAAGGTTTCCTCCCTTTTTATCGCCATGTAGTATTCCATTATGCACCTCTATGTTCATTGTAGTGCTATTTACAATAGCTGAGATCTGTAAATAGCCCAAGTGCCCATTAGTAGATGAGTAAAAAAGCTGTGGTTAAATGACAGTTTTTAATACCATTCAAATACCTTCAACCAATAGAAATAACAACAATCATATACCATATTTTTCAGACTATAAGATGCACCCCCATTTTTCTCCCAAATTTGGGGGGAAAAGTGCATCTTATAGTCCGAATGTAGCTTACTTGCTGGGTGGGGCTGGGGGATGGGTTGCAGAGGTGGAGCAAAATTTTTTTTTCCTATTTTCCTCCTCTAAAACCTAGGTGCGTCTTATGGTCCGAAAGAATACGGTAGCTAACTTTTTAAAATCACAGCTTTTAATTCTTTACATGACTTTTCACGTTTACTTGATTCTATAGCCTATAATGTAGGTATTACTGTCATTTTCATTTTATAGATGAGGACACGAAGGACAGTGTGGCTGGGTAACTTCTCTAAGGCCACCCACAACTAGTAAATGTGGACTCAGGAGTGAAAGTCAGTCCTGGACTCCACAGTCCAAGCTTTAACCACTATATTTTCACCCTCTATATTTCTCTACCTTCTTCTTTGTAGTAACACTTAGTGGGCATTTTGTCTGCCAGGCACCATAAATCAACTTCGTGTGGAGTAAGTCCTTCCCCTAGACTCAAAGGCAAAACAAACCCACAAGGTACCTTTTCATCTAACAATCTGTGACCCAGGATCTGTCTGGAGGAGGCACCCCCGTTGCCTGCAATTCCTTTCACAGCCTGTGTGGTTCAAGGTCTCAATGCTGAGACCTCCTAACTCTAGCAGTATCCACATCAGTTGTATTCAGGCATGCTCTCTACATGCACAGTGGCTTGTTAGGAACATAAAAACATTTCAACTACCCATCTGTTGCTTAACTATTCTTGCCAAATGGTCTGGAAATTTGAGACCTCCCAGGAGCGTTCATTCCATTTTTGGACAGTTTAACTGAGAAGTTTCTTCCTCACATTAAGATAAAATCTGTCTGAAGCTTCCTTTTATTTTCCCCAATTACAACCTTTAGGTCTACTCTGATTTTTCTTATTTTGAGAATCGAATAAAAATTATAAGCAGTATCACCAGAAAAACAAAGTAGACTGTAGACATGCACAAAAGGCTTACAGTCAATTTCTGGAGCATTTCAGATCCCTAAGGCCTATAGATGCTGTCTGGGCCTCAAACTCAGAAACCTTCTTCAATAACAACCATTCAAATGCTTCAACGGGAGGAGTGTTCTTCCTGTCTGTGCCCTTTGTCCAAGAACAGGACTTGCATTCTTCTCTCCCCACTGAATTGCATCTGCTTAGATTTTGGTCACTCATTTCAACCCATGGAAACCTTTCTGAATCCCAATGTTATGATCTAACCTATTCACTTTTCCTCCTTCAGGTCACCTTTAGGCTTGATCAACACGCTCCAGTGTATTCACCATCGCCACTAGCAAGAATATTAGCCAGGAAATAGCTGGAGACAGAGTCCCTACCAAAGGTTATCACCTGGGGTTGGGGTGAGGGGAGTATATTTTTTACGAAAATCATATACTGGAACATAATTTCATGAACACACAGGGAAGTGTGCACGTTTAACAAACACAATATAATTATATGCAGTTAACTTCATCCCCCCAAGAGACCTGCTTTGGTTCTGATTTCTTCAAAGTTGGGTTAGGTCAGAAATTGGACTGACCAACTCAGAGGATATGAAAACATGTGAGAGCCACAAAATTGAGGGTCTAAGTACTGATTGCAAAACTTCCTCTTAACAGTTTAGCTTAGACCTTAAGAAAACTAAGTATTCTCTCAGGTCTAATCCTCTACCCCCAACCCTAAATAAAACAGAATGGCTACGCAATAGCTGTCTCCTTGGTTTGAAGGGTTCTCATGGCCAGTAACTTTACAAATGCCATGTTGGGTATTAACCTTTTATTAAAAAATGGTTTAATTTATTTGTTTTAAAATAAACTTTGTCATCCTCGAGGGTAACTTGTACTTCTAGTGTTCTAGAGCTTTGTGGACAAGTTCACATTAACTCTGTCCATATGAGCTGTAGATTTGATAAATTAAGTCATATCCCTTACAGTGTTTATCATTTCAGAACTAAGAGTTTTTTCTTTTTGTTACTGAATTTATTGGGGTGACATTGGTTAATACAACCACACAGGTTTCAGTGTACAACTCTATAACACATTATCTGCACACTGCATCACGTGTTCACCATCCAAAGTCAAGTCTCTTTCTGCCACGATTTATCCCTCCTTTCACCCCTTCCACCTCTCCCCACCCATTTTTCCCTCTGGAAATCACCACTAGTGTTGTCTGTGTTTTCTTTTTTTTAATCCCTTCACATTTTTCACCTAGCCGCCCAACCCCTCTCCCCTCTGACAACTGTTAGTTTGTTCTGAATAACTATGAGTATGTTTGTTAGTTTATTTTGTTCATTAGATCCCACATATAAGTGAAATCATATGGCATTTGGCTTTTTCTTTTTTCTTTTTTTTCTTTTCTATTGTTGTTCAAGTACAATTGTCTGCATTTACCCCCCACCACTCGCCCCACCCCAACCATTGCCACCTCCCTCTCCTGATCCAGCCCCCCTTGCTTTTGTCCATGTGTCCTTTATAGTTGTTCCTGAAAACCCCTCTCCCTTTCCACCCATTATCTCCTCCCACCTTCCCTCTGGTTACTGTCAGTTTGTTCTTAGTTTCAGTGTCTCTGGTTATATTTTGCTTGCTTGTTTATTTTGTTGGTTAGGTTCCAGTTAAAGGTGAGATCATATGGTATTTGTCTTTCACCTCCTGGCTTATTTCACTTAGTATAATGCTCTCCAGTTCCATCTATGCTGTCACAAAGGGTAAGAGCTCCTTCTTTCTTTCTGCTGCAAAGTATCAGGCATCTGTCTTTCTCTAACTTACTCAGCAGAATACTCTTTAGGCCCATCCATGTTGTTGCAAAAGGTAAGATTTCCTTTTTTATGGCTGAGTAGTATTCCATTGAGTAAATCTAACATAGTTTTTTTTTACTTTTAATATAACAGCTTTTATTTTTTAATTTTTAATTTTTAATTATTTTATTGTTCAATTACAGTTGTCTGCATTTTCTCCCCATCCCTCCACCCCACCCAAACCCACCTCCCTCCCTTGCTTCCACCCTCCCCCTTGGTTTTGTCCATGTGTCCTTTATAGTAGTTCCTGAAAACCCTTCTCCCCACTGTCCCCTCCTCCATCCCCTCTGGCTATTTTTAGATTGTTCTTAACTTCAATGACTCTGGCTATATTTTGCTTGCTTGTTTGTTTTGTTGGTTAGGTTCCAGTTAAAGGTGAGATCATATGGTATTTGTCTTTCACCACTTGGCTTATTTCACTTAGCATAATGCTCTCCAGTTTTATACATGCTGTCACAAAGGGTACGAGCTCCTTCTTTCTCTCTGCTGCGTAGAATTCCCTTGTGTAAATGTACCAGTTTTTTGATCCACCCATTTGCTGATGGGCACTTAGGTTGCTTCCAGTACTTGGCTATTGTAAATTGTGCTGCTATGAACACTGGGATGCATAGGTTCTTTTGGATTGGTGTTTCGGGGCTCTTAGGATATAATCCCAGCAGAGGAATTGCTGGGTCAAAAGGCAGTTCCATTTTTAGTTTTCTGAGAAAATGCCATACTGTTTTCCACAGTGGCTGTACCAGTCTGCATTCCCACCAATAATGCACTAGGGTTCCCTTTTCTCTGCATCCTCTCCAACATTTCTTTGTTGATTTGTTTATGTTGGCCATTCTGACTGGTGTGAAGTGGTATCTCGTTGTGGTTTTAATTTGCATCTCTCTGATGGCTAGAGATGCTGAGCATCTTTTCATATGTCTCTGGGCCCTCTGTATGTCCTCCTTGGAGAAGTGTCTGTTCATGTCTTTTGCCCATTTTTTAATTGGGTTGTTTGTCTTCCTGGAGTGGAGTTGTGTGAGTTCTTTATATATTTTGGAGATCAAACCCTTGTCTGATGTATCACTGGCAAATATGTTTTCCCATACATTTGGTTCTCTTTTCATTTTAATGATGTTTTCTTTAGCCATGAAGAAGCTTTTTAATTTTATGAGGTCCCATTTGTTTATTCTTTCCTTTATGTCCCACATATTGGTGAAAATATTGCTGCATGGAATGTCTGAGATTTTCCTGCCTATGTTTTCCTCTAGGACTTTTATGGTGTCACGAGTTATATTTAAGTCTTTTATCCACCTTGTATTTACCACAACTTTTTTATCCACTTGTCTACTAATGAGCTCTTGATCTGCTTCCAAATCTTAGCTGTTGTAAATAATGCTGCAGCAAACAAAAAGGTGCATATTGTCTTTCAAATTAGTGTTTTGAGTTTCTTTGGATACACTCTTAGAAGTGGAATTGCTGAGTCATAAGGCAGTTTCATTTTTAATTTTTTGAGGGAACTCTCATATTGTTTGCCACAGTGGCTACACTAATCTGAGTTCCCACCAACAGTACACAAGGGTGCCCTTTTCCCCACAACCTCACATATACTTGTCATTATGGATTTATGATAATAGCCATTCTGACAGGCATGAGGTGATAGCTCATTGTGGCTTTAATTTGCATTTCTCTGATGATTAGTGACATTGAGCATTTTTCATATGTCTATAGGCCATCTGTATGTCCTCTGGTGCTCTGGGGTAAGGATCCCAGAATGGGATTGAGACCCCACACTCCTAGGGTGAGGGGCTTTGCAGCTGAGGTATCTCTGGCTTTTCAGCTGTGGCCTGTGGGTGTGAGGGCCAGACTTTTTCGTGTCTCCACCCTTTGTACCAGTCTCTATGTGGCTTCTTCTGTTAATCCTTGGTTATAATACCTCTGTTCAGCTAGACATAAGGTGGTTATTCAGGTTTATTGCTCTGTAATTTAGTTGTAAATCTGGTCTGGCGCTGGCAGGAGGTGAGTGCAGCTTCCACCCATTCTGCAGCCATCTTGGAATCTTAGAACTGAGAGTCTTAATGTAGCCAATATTGTGGCAAAAGATTGAAAAAAAATTTGTTAGAGAAACCCACTCTGTTAGTAACTACCCAAGTGGTTGTGAAAAATTCCACTATTCTTTCCGGACCTCTTTTTTCTCAGGTATACAAAGAGGAGGTGGGTTACTTCTTCTCTAAAGTCTCTTCCAGTTTTCAAACTTCTGTTATTCTAATTTTGTTAAATTAGAAGTGTGCACTTCAGAACAAAGACAAACAATAGTATCTGGATTCCTGTCAGTGACTTAAACTTCAAGGCTGAAAGTATGATTTTAATACACAATGGCTATCACACAACGTAATTTCACTCCATGCGTGAAGCATAGTATATCACAGGACACACCTCTCTAATCCAATGACTCCTGAACTTGTTTGCACATTGTAAACACCTAGGAAATTTTACAAACTGATAATATGTAGATCTTGCCCCTAAGTTGATTTAATTGGCAAGGAAAGAGGTCCCTTGGACCAGCAGGACTATAAAAACTTCTCCAGTTTAGAACCATGGCTCTTATTCATAATTGTCAATTCTGAATGCATGCAAAAATCACCTGATAATTTTTCAAAACCCACCAATGCCTAGGTCCACCTCCAGATCCTGATCCAATTGGCCAGGGAGACCAGGGCGCTGACGTGTTTTAAAACTCTCCAGGTAACTGTAATGTGCAGAGAAGAATGGGAACTGCTCCTCTAATCTCTACCTCACGAGTTCTTTCTAGTTGATCATCTCAACCAGACCTATTCCTTTCCACACTTGTCACTCATCAAATGAGAAAACCTTGACCTAATTACAAGGTACAGATCCACCCCCATTATGTATATTAACCTTATGTCCTAACGTCCTGCTTTTTTTCTACAGCCACAAATTCTTACCTTGTCAATTAACTAGTGCTCCAGTGCTCCATGTTCTGGGTTTCTTAAATGCATCTTTCAGCTTGTAAGCCTATTTCTTTTTATCAACTTTTGTCTGCTTTATTCATCAATTCTCTCTAGTACTTTGAATACCTTTTCCCACTATTCCAAACTTCCTCCACATCCTGGCTTATTCTGATTAAATTTTCCTATGATCCTAATTAACTGCTATTAAGGGGAATCTAAAAGACATACCCAACTGACTCATAGATGGAGAGCAGATGACAGCTAGTGGGGTGCATGGGGTGTTAGGGGGTAGAGGGATTGGGCAAAAAGGAAAAAGGACTCATGGACATGGATTGCCAGAGAGTGGGGGTGGGAGGGGATATAGGGGGACTAAACAATAATGAAAAAAATACAGTAACAATTAAATTTTTAAAAATAAAATAAAAGATATCAAACTGAAAAAAATCTGCCAATTATTGCCAACAACTAACCAAATGCTAAGCATATATAAACAAGGGGACTAAAAACCACACACAAACACAAATGGTTGATAAAACTATGCCATTTTCTTTCATTCACCATTGGCTGTAGTTCTGGTCAGGCACCTTAAGAAACACAAGGGTCAATCTAGAAAAAAGCACTAAGGTGAGAAATATACATTATTAAAGAAATTAAGGAGTTACCAAAAGAAAAGATTAAAACTTTAGTGTACAAAAATAAAAGCTGAAGGTGAATTATTTTAAAATAATGAGTAAAATAATATTGTTTTCTCAAATATGGAAAACATAGCTGAATAAATGATATTTTAGGAAAATAAAAGGTAATTCTACATAGCAATTATAAAATGAAATTTTAAGGAGCTTATACAGTGTAAAAACAAAAAGGCTCATTGAAGTCTTAAATAAATTTGACAAATGATTGAGATATAATGGGTTTTTCATAAAGCAAGGAAAAAATCTAACATTTGGGAAGAAATTTATAAGTTTTTAAAGCAACTTTATATGCATGTTCTTATTTAAGCTTTGTAAAAAACAGAAATTAAAGCTGTTCTGAGTGCATTCTGAACATTTTGAGGCCAGTGTTTAAAGGCATCCATCCTCTTCTTCCACAAAAGCTCCTTTGAGATGCTGTCTGAAATCAATGTTGTGTTGGGTGTACTCTAGTGCCATTCATATCCTGTGACCAGAGATGGATTTGCCATGAAGCTAATGAAGCTTTAATCACTTCTCTTGCAAAGGTTCTTTCCAAGCCTTAAGAGGAACCCTGGCAACAGGTTCCTGTGCTTGTATGTTTTTGTCAAATAGCAAATGCAAATTGTGGTTTTGATATGGGACTAAAGAGTTGGAAAATTTTAGTTTAAGGTAAATAGTTATAAGCCTAGCAAGTAATGTATATGTTAAAGCTTTTGTTTTCAGAAACTACAGATAAGGCCCATACTGGCTCCTGGGAAAACAGTCAACCTCCAGGGGCACTGCTAAAGATTACCTCCTGGGGACAAGTGGAGGCACACAGGCCATTGTGTTTCAGGGAGGGGCAAACACCACCTGCCCCTGGGAACAGCTAACTGCCCAGGACAGGATGTTGCAGTTTCTTCTACCTGACCCTCCCTGAATTTCAAAACCCCTCACCGCACCTTGTTTATTCCCTGCTATAAAAACCTTGGCCTGGAAAGAGAAGAGAAGATGGGCTGTTAGGGTATGAACCCACCATCTTCTCAGGTCACTGGCCATCTGAATAAAGCGCCTGTAAAGATTCAATCACTGTCATTGCTTATTGGGTTTGGTAGTGACAGGCAGCCTGAACTCCAGTGTCTTTTCCGGTTTCAGTTTGTTGTGATTTCTTTTTTTGGTCTAAATATTTACTTTTATACATACTCTATATTGCTAATTTTATATTCTTTTTCTTAAATATGAAATATGGACCACTGCTGCTTATGACCATTAGGTTAGCATAGTGTCTTGCTAACACTGCAAGGCCATTATCCCTCCTCTTTGTCTTTCGATCCTTCTCCGTCAGCACTCAGCCTTTGAGCTTCAGCTGTTCCTTGCTCTCTTCTCAGCTATCTTCCTGGTGACTGTCTTCTCACAGAGAATGTCTTCCTAAGGAAGACAAAGAGTGTCAGGAAAGTTTCCAGTTATTCCCTTTCTCTCTAAATGTTCTTCCATGTACCTTTTCTCCTCGTCTTCTTCAACTTTAACCTTGGAGAACTCAACTTCTACTTTGGGACTCCCCTTCCAGTCCTGCCCTCTCATTACAGTCGTCCTCCCTTCCCCTGCTCCTCAGGACCTTTTCTCGCTGCTTTTGAGTACACTCAGCACTTTTCAGCACATCAGCACTTTTCAGCAGTTATGATCTCATGTAGTGGTTTCTCTCTTCTAAATGTCCATTCCTTAACCAAAAGAAAAAGCTACACTAAATACTGAAAATGGCTTTTAACCTGAGCCCTTTGGGTATGAGTGAACCAGAAAGAAGGGAGGGAAGATTTGTGGCAATTGGTCCTGGGCCAAATCTGGGAGCAATACTTTGCCCTGCTGTAGGAGATGTCAGAATAGACACTGGGAAACATTAAACACACAAGCATCAAAGTTTTTCCTTTCATGAACTGTGGTTTAGTGCACCTGGGACTCTAAAGCCAGACTGAGGTAGGCATCTGGGGATGTGCGTCATTGGAGGTCTCTGTTTATATACATGCATACAGCCATAGAGCCCGGGTCAGAAGTGTTAGTCCAGATTGATTTTAGGAGTTCAGCCATGCAATAAAGATTTGACTGTCCGCTCTACCCACTCAATATAGGAAAGAGGGAGGTTTCATTGTACCAAGATTTCAGTAATGCAGGCTTAAGCTGAAAGAACTATAGTACTTAGAAGTTTATACAGAGGTATAGTTAAGTAGACTATCTCAGTCAAAAATATATATTTCAGTTATCATGTTTTCCCTGAATTAATTAACACTAAATAGTGATTCAAGAAATTTTTGAAAATGTTATAATGCTACAATACCTTAAATTTCCTCCCCCCAAACCCTCCTAACAGTTAAAGTCAGATTTTAATAAAGCTTGACATTAAACAGAAACACAGAAAGTCTGCCAAAACCAACAACGTTTATGAAAGTCTAAGAGAGTCAACTTCTTCTTACTAAATATTCCTAGTATAATAAAGCATTAATACTCTGCTAAACTTACAACATTTTATATATTCAAAAAAACTGTGCTGATTTCCTGGGTGCAAAATGTTTAGTATTAAAATAAATGAATTATGGGTAAACTTCTGGTCCTATATATTTTTTAATGTTTTCACTGACTTTTATTTATTTTTAATTATATTTTATTGATTATGCTATTATAGTTGTCCTGATTGTTCCCCCATTGCCCCACTCCACCCAGCACCCCTACTCCCTCAGGCAATCCCCACACCATTGTTCATGTCCATGGGTCATGTGTATAAGGTCTTTGGCTACTCCATTTCCTATATGGTACTTTTCATCCTATGGCCATTTTGTAACTATCTATTTGAACTCCTTAATCCCCTCACCTCTTCACCCACTCCCCCACACTCCTCTCCCACCTAGCAACCATCAAAACGCTCTCTGTATCCATGATTCTGTCTCTGTTCTTCTTGTTGCTTAATTTGCTTTTTAGATTCAATCGCAGATAGATATGTATTTTTGCCATTTTATTGTTCATAGTTTTCATCTTCTTTTTCTTAAATAAGTCCCTTTAACATTTTGTACAATACTGGTTTGGTGATGATGAACTCCTTTATTTTTTTTTTTCTTGTTTGGGAAGCTTTTTATCTGCCCTTCAATTCTAAATGGTAACTTTGCTGGGTAGAAAAAATTTGACTGTAGGTCCCTGCTTTTCATGACTTGAAATATTTCTTGCCAATCCCTTATAGTCTGAAAAGTATCTTTTTAGAAAACAGCTGACAGTCTTATGGGAACTCCCCTGTAGGTAACTACTTTTCTCTTGCTGCTTTTAAGATTCTCTCTCTATGTTTGACCTTTGGCATTTTAATTATTATGTGTCTTGGAGCCTCTTTGCATCCATCTTGACTGGGACTCTCTGTGCTTCCTGGACTTGCATGTCTATTTCCTTCACCAAATTAGGGAAGTTTTTTTTCATTATTTTTTCAAACAGATTTCCAATATATTGCTCTTTCTCTTCTCCTTCTGGCACCCTTATAATGTGAATGTTGGACCTCTTGAAGTTGTCCCAGAGGCTACTTATACTATCCTCATTTGGGGGGGTTCTTTTTTCTTCTTCTTCTTGTTCTGGTTGGTTGTTTTTTCTTCCTTGTGTTCCAAATCATTGATTTGATTCTCCACTTCACCCACTCTACTGTTGTTTCCCTGTAAATTGTTCTTTATTTGAATTTGTGTATCCTTCATTTCTGACTGGATCATTTTTATGCTGCTGAGGTCCTCACTAAGTTCCTTGAGCATCCTTATAAACAGTGTTTTGAACTCTGTATCTGATAGATTGCTTGTCTCCATTTCATTTAGCCTTTTTTCTGGAGTATTGATCTGTTCATTTATTTGGGCCATGTTTCTTTGTCTCCTCATTTTGGCAGCCTCCCTGTGTTTGTCTCTATGTGTTAGGTAGAGCTCCTTTGACTCTATGTCTTGGTAGTATGGCCTAATGTAGTAGGTGTCCTATAGGGTCCAGTGGTACAGCCTCCTCTATCACCAAGCTGGGTGCTTGAGGTGTGCCCTTCGAGTGGTTGAGCCTCCTCTTGTAGTTGAGTCTTGGTTGCTGTTGGCAGATTAATGGATTTACCCAGGCCAGTCAGCTGCAAGTATAGGCTATGACCACTAACCCCCAACCTCCACTGTCTGTGGAGGATCAACTGTGCAGGGGCAGGTTGGTGGTGATCTGACATGGTCTTTAGCTCTCCACTGGATTCACTGACCCTAGGGTTTCCTAGGTGGTGAAGGCCAAAGTCAGCCCCCACCTGTGTTTTGTCCAGGGCCACCCTGCCTGAGCTGTAAAGCAATCTGAGATGGCTGCTACTTGTGGTGGACTTGGAGATTCCCAGGCAAAGCCAAGCTCTCAATCTAGGTAGACTGCTACTAGTGCCAGGCCTGAGGCTCACTGAGGCTAGCTGTTGCTTGTTTGAGAGGATCTAGGAAGTTGTGCAGTATGAGCCAAGACCAGCCATTCATGTGGAAAAGCAGCTTGGGTGAGCCTGCAAGGTGGGTGGGGTGGAGTCTCTGGAGATCTCCAAAGTGGGTCAAACAGTGTTAGACAGGTCAATGGAGTCTCAGATATGGCACCAGCTTCCCAGCTCTGTGGCTCTATGGGTGGAGGGGAGGGTTTAGAAGAGGGACAGTGCTCTCCCTGATGCCAGGCACTTCAGTTTCTCCCAGTATGCTACTTGTGCCTTTCAAGCTGCTACCCAGTGCTGGAGCTTAAAGGGAGTAAGTCTAAGTAGGTAAGTCCATGCGCAGGTTCTTTAAGAGAAACTGTTTGGGGCTCCAGTAGTTTCGTCCACCAACTCAGTCCCTGTTGGTTTTTGCAGCCTGAAGTTGTGGGGACTTATCTCCCTGGCACTGGAATCTTGGGCTAGATGGCCTGGTGTGGGCTTGGGACTCCTTGCTCCTAAGATATCCCTCCCAAATTTTTATCCACCACACGTGGGTGTGGGACCAAGCCCATTCCACATCTGCTCCCTTCCCACCAGTCTGGATGGATGTGGTTTCTTTACTTCTATAGTTGTCAGACTTCCATTCAACTCAATTTCTGACCATTCTGAGTGACAGTTGTTCTATATTGTAGTTGTAATTTTGATGTGGTGGTGTAAAGTGGTGAGCCATGTCTGCCTACACTGCCATCTTGACCAGAAGTCCCCTATATATTTTTTCACACCTGTCATTTACTGGCTGCCTTGTATTAATTCGAGTACCAGTGTATTGGGATTTGTCTCTGGGGAGAAAACAAAACAAACAAACAAACAAAAAATAGCATACAAATAATAACCAAATCCTGGGAATCTCTGATAGTTCTAACATTATGACATATTAACATTTTTAGTTCATTATGTATTTCTTCATTTTCTTTTATCCAAGATCATCACCCTGGCCATTCCTCACTTGACTTAGTGCAATGGTGCCCACTCACTGAAAATGCTGAATCACAATGAGATATTATGAGATATTATGAAATCTCCTGCTTAGAGTTATCTAATGAAGAAAGCTCGATGATGGTTAGCCAAATAATGACCAACGTGGAATTTAGTCCACTACTAAATGGCTACCTTTCGCTCCATTCTAGAGTTGAGTTCTATGAGACTATATGGGAAACAATTGGCTTCACAAAAATGTAGATCAGATTTCCTACAATATTAGGCCAGGCCTTATAGCATTACAAAATGTTTGTACGAAACAGCCAAGATATCCATGCTGAAGGCAATAACCAACATAATAACACTTTCCTAAAAGGGTGGGACTAGTTTCTTAGAGCCATCACAATAATAATGAACCAACATTCATCAATGTCACCGAGGACATGAGCAAACCAAAACAGCATCATAACCAAAACATTTTAGAACACACACCAGAAAAAATTGGACAGACCCATCTCATTCCTTCATAGCAGTAGCCCCCAAAATCACCCTTCAAATCTCAGATGGATATCCCACTACACTGATACTCAAATTAGTAAATATTTGTTTGAAAGCATTAAAAAACAATTTTATATATTGTTATGGTTTTTTTCCTCACTATATATTGCTGTTCTTTTAGTTCTATTGCCTTGGTGTTTGGCACATAGTTGAATTTTATGCATGAATAAATAAATTATAGAAATAAAGGTGAAAAATTTGGTGTGGAATATGGCTGGATCTAATTCTTAAAAGTAAGAATTTTTAAGATGCTTGAATTGGAAGAATTTCCCAGAGGGGCAGCCGTGTAGAGTGACCTATTTTTATGCACCAAAAAGAACTTGTCATTAATGAACTGATTCATTAATCTATTCAACAAATATTTATTGACTGTTTGCATAGCAGACATTGTGTTAGGTTTCTGTGATTTAGTGATCAACAAAACAGACTTGGACACAAATCTCATAGAATTTACATTCTAGGGTAAATACATTTTAAAAAGAAAAATGAAAAATGAGTACACAAATAATGATACAGTTATTATTGTAATTAGGGCCAAAACAGGAAGAGTTTGGAGAAATGGAAAGGTAAAACTTTGTCATGCAGGGCCTTTTAAACCAGGTTAGGATTTTCTATTTTATCCTAATAGAAGTGGGAAACTTTTTAAGGTTTAAAGCAAGAATATAACATGATTAATATTTTTTCATTTTGAAAAAAACACTCTAGTGATCTATAAGTAGAAAGAATTGGAGGAGATGAGCAAACCAAGATGATAGCAAGAGTGGGTGAGAATAAATGTCCCATTGGGAGGCTAGTGCTGGAGTTCAGCTAAGACATGGTGGCCATTGAGCCAAAAGAGTGGCAGCAGATATATGGAGCAGAGGACAGATTTGAGATTCATTTATAAGGTGGCATTGACAGATGCTTTAAAAAGAGACAATAGTCAAGGATAACATCAACATTTCTGTCATGAACAAATTGGTGGATGGGGATGGGGAGATGGAAAATACTAGATGAGGAGTAGCCTTGTGGAGAAGAAATGAGTTCAGGTTCAAATACATTTAAACAGAGATGCGTGAGAAGCAACCAAGTAAATGTTGTGTTATGAGTTTATAGCTCAGAAGGAAGATCTGTGTCAGAGACCAATCTCTGAGTCATTAGTGTACACATAGTATTTTGATATAAGCTGTGGGAGTGAATGAGGTTTTGTAGGAAAAGAATAGAGGGTAAGAAAGAAGTAAGAGTTCAAGACTGATCTTTGAAGGATTCCAGTTGCTTAGTAGAGGAACAGGCACTTCCAAAGGGGAGTAAAAGGGTTGGTCAGATGGGTTAGAAAGAACACTGGATGGTGTGTTACACTAGGTTGTGTATTACAGAAACCAAGGAAAGAGAGAACTTCAAATGGAGAGAGGTGATTACTTGGGAAAATTAACTAAGGGAAGGGCTGAAGGTGTATGTTGGAGTTTGCAATGTGGCCACCACTGCAATCTTGCCAGGACAGTTTGAGTGGAATGTGGGTCGGAGAGCTTGACTGTGGAAGGGAAGTGAAAGCATGAGGAAATGTGCATAAATAACTTTAGAAACTTTATCATTAGCAGAATTTTGAGGTTGTATACCCTGTATTTCTCTATTTATGAAATGAGGATGTGAATATAACCATATTCAGAAAGTAACTTGAGAAATGCAAGGCTAAAGCCCTGTTTTGGGCATCATTCCATTGAGTTAAGTTCAAATGGTTTTTAGTGAGCACATGCTAGATCCTGGTACACAAAGATAAATAGGACAAGATGCATTCTCATTAAGAGTTTAGGATTTAATGGAGGAGACAGAATAAAATATAAATTCAAGCAAATGCAGTAAATTTGAAGATAAAAATATGCATGGTGTGCTGTGAGAGCAAAGAAAAGAAACATTTACCCCAACTGGGCAATTGGAGAAACTTTCTGGGAATGA
This sequence comes from Desmodus rotundus, assembly GCF_022682495.2. NCBI lineage: Eukaryota > Metazoa > Chordata > Mammalia > Chiroptera > Phyllostomidae > Desmodus > Desmodus rotundus. Next base: position 172,798,545 of record NC_071388.1, read on the forward strand.
AGACAAATGAACTACCTATGAAGGGACAAACAGGAATTAGCCAGGTGTGGAGCAGAAGTAAAGACATGCCATAGAGGGAACTATGAACATAAGCAAAGACCCAGAAATGTGAACACAATTAAAATTCTGAAACACACTGCCCATGATTTGCTCAAACACATCAGCTACTAGAATATAAAGTTGAAATGTAAGAATTAAGTCTGTCGACAAAGATAGGCCAAGCTCTTGTAGAGTTTGTGTGCCATGTTAGGAAGATTTGACTTTGTACTAACTATCTGCATTCATATCTAAGCGCGACCATCTGTAAGTTCTGTGACTGACAGCCAAGTTTCTTAAACTCCCAGAGGTTTAATTTCCTCAGGGAGAGATTTTATTTTTAACTTTTTTGAATGAGAACTTACATAATACTACATCCTAATATAAAAATATCACAAACTCTCAATTAACGTTATAAATTATTATCAGAGCAGGAAGGAGTTTTAGACAATCTTATCCAATCTACTCATTCTAAATGAAGGGAACTGAGTCCTAAGGAGATTGATAACTTATTCAATTTCATGACTTGGAAAAGCAGTGGAAACTAGAGCAAATCTATGTTCTAGCATCTGATACTATGACACTATTGAATATTTCTTTCTTCCAGATGTTAAACAAAAGGCTGAGGCAACCAAAGAGTGAAGAGCAGACAGAGGACAGGTCATCAAATGCCAAAGTGTCATTAGAGATGCCATTTTTTGATGGCGGACCACAAACTGAAGGTTGAAAATTAAGACAGGAATAAGGGGCGGGTGATGGTAGCTGCATCTCCATACATCTCTTCCCTCCTGGTGCAAATCACCATGAGCTCACAGCTTGGCACACACAGGGTGGGCAAAAGTAGGTTTACAGTTGTGATACACATAAACAATGCAATAAAAATCAATAAATAATAATACAAGAATAAACTTTCGCTTTCTCACAACTGTAAACCTACTTTTGCCCACACCTGCATATTGCGAAAAGCATAGATTTTGACAGAAGTCTGGTCAGGTTCATATCCTTATTCTGCCATTTACTAGTTGTGTGACAAGTCAAAATTCTTTTATGTACCTGTAAAATCTAAAAATAATGCTTTACTGACTTACGAAGTTCGAATAAGTTAGTATATATGGACATGATTAACATATTGTCTGACACAGAGGAGACACCTAAATGTTTGTTTTCTTTATTCCTTCTAACAAGAACACAGGAGAGACCACCACAGACACAAGTTGAGTGTATTCTATGATATACACCCACACAATTTACTCTCAAGATACCCCAGAGAATCTGCAAGTGGACAATAGTCTATTTTATAGACTTATTCTCTGTCTTCCTGATTTCAGACTGACTTGCTAATTCCTGGAAAGCTGATCACAGACTAGTCAACAGCTCAGAGACCAAAGATCAGAGTCTGACTTGACTTGGTGGAGTCTTTAGCCAATAAAAAAGGGACATGTGATGGGTTAGTGGGGCAGGTGTGGTGTTTGTCTTAGAAATAAATGCAATAGAAGGTAAGGTAATTAAAACAGGTGAAGTAGAAGAAGAAGCTGTCAACCAATGTGTTATTTTCTCAAACACACAAAAAAATGCTCTGGCTAGAAAGCCATAAAGTGCTTTCTCTTGTAATTATTAACAGCTATGGCCTGAAAATTATTTTGATTCCATTCCAATGTAAATAGTAAGACAGGAAGAGTAAGCATTTTTCTTTAACTGCATGGCCTTTAAAGGGAAAAAAAAAAAAAAAGAAACAAAGATTTGCTTGAAGTAGCCATGGGACTAGTGCCGGAAACCTTCACGTGACTTGGTTCACTCCAACTGCCCTGGGGAAGACAGCAGAGGTTCTCACAGAACAAGCCATAAACAGGGTGTACATGAGGAATTTGAACTTGGTTTCATTGCTACTTCTTTCCTTCCCTAATATTTGCTAACTTCTCTATCTTTTGAAACAGAAAGGCAGAAACAAAGGTAGACAAAGCTCTCCACATCTTTTTTTTTAATTTTAATTTTGTATTGTTATTCAATTACAGTTGTGTGCCTTTTCTCCCCATCCCTCCACCCCACCCCAGCTGAAACCCCCTCCCTCCCCCACCTCCACCCTCCCCCTTGATTTGGTCCATGGGTCCTTTATAGTAGTTCCTGTAATCCCCTCTCCTCACTGTCCCTTCTCCACTCCCCCCTGCCCATTGTTAGATTGTTCTTAACTTCAATGCCTCTGGTTATATTTTGTTCACTTTTTTCTTCTACTTGTTATGTTCCAGTTAAAGGTGAGATCATATGGTATTTGTCCCTCACCGTCTGGCTTATTTCACTTAACATAATGCTCTCCAGTTCCATCCATGCTGTTGCAAAGGGTATAAGCTCCTTCTTTCTCTCTGCTGCGTAGAATTCCATTGTGTAAATATACCATAGTTTTTGGATCCACTCATTTGCTGATGGGCACTTAGGTTGCTTCCAGTACTTGGCTATTGTAAATTGTGCTGCTATGAACATTGGGGTGCACAGGTTCTTTTGGATTGGTGTTTCAGGGTTCTTGGGGTATAATCCCAGCAGTCTCCACATCTTTTTAATAGTAAGTCTCACAAATATTTTTATTTGCTGAAGTCATACCACATACTATTCCTCTTCACATTTTCCATTCTACAGTCTTCTAACCCCTGATATTACAAGTTGAGTTCAAAAATGAAACTCTCTATACCCAGGATCTGGCAAAAGTAATGCCTGATTAAGTGTGGTAGATAGGGTAATAATATGGTTATAATAATTTATAGTTTTAATTTGAACATTTCACCTAAAATGTTATATGGTGTACTTGAGTGTGATATTGTCATATTACAGAATTACATGCTTATGATTTTGTAATAAAAGAGTCTGTAATAAAAAAGCGGCATTATTTGTACCAGACCCTTTATAACCCCTCCTCCCATTTTCTGTTTAAGAAAATCTGATATGAAGGAATTAGAAAACACAGATGAGTTTCATTCACTTTCCAACCAGTCATTTAATACCTGCAGTAGGTCAGGCGTTCTTCCAGTGCGGATGCATGGGACACAAAGATAAGACACAGAGTAACTAGACTGGGTTACTTTCAGTGTAGTAGGGAGACAATCATGAAAACTAGTCATTGCACTGCAGTGTAACAAGTTGAATGAAAGATGTAAGCGTGGATTAAAAGAGGTTCATTCTACCTAGAGGTAGATCAAGAAAACTTTCATGAACGACAACTGTTTTGAGTTGAGTTAAGATGAAGAAACAGGACTTTGCCAGGTAACCACAGGGAGAGAGCATAATGGCAGATGTAGCAACAGGACAAACACAGGGAAATATAAAAGGATCTGGCAAATTTAGGTGTGTGCCGATGGTTTGTTACTGATGGAATGAGGGTGCAATGCAATGAAATAGGACTAGGGGGTGAATCCAGGGGCTAAATTATGATGGGTTTGATATGGCACGAAAACAACTTTCGACTTTATCCTGACGATAACAAGTACCCATTGAAAGGTATTAATCCAGGAAGTGAATAACTAGATTAGAACATTAGAAAGGTCATCCTCCGCAGTGTGGAGGGAGGATTAAAGCGGGTGGAGAGTGGAGGTAGAATTGCTAGCGCAAAAGTCATGGTATTGGTTTATGTGAGTGATGGTAGGAACCTGAGCTGGAGGAATGACAATGGGAATGGAGGAGAGGTGGAATATTTCAAAAAATATTTTAGATTAGCCAACTAATTAAATGTGTAGAACAAGGGCAATGGAGAAGTAATGGAAGAGGAAGACTAGATCTGGGGCTTTAGCTGAAGTAGAAAGATGAAAGGATGTTAATGTGAAGATCAGCTTCAACTTTTAACAAATTTGTATTATTTTTGTTTTGTTGCGGTAAGAATACAAACTGAGAGCTGCTGTCTGAATACAATTTTAAGTGTAAGATATATTATTGTTGACTAGAGGTACTAGATAATTAAGCTCATCTCTAGGGCTTCTTCATCTTGCTTACAGGAAACTTTATGCTCTTTGATTAGTAACTCCCCATTTTGCCCTCTTCCCAGCCCCTGGCAACAATGATTTCACTTTTTAATTCAATACATTTGACTATTTTGAATATTTTATTTCAATAAAATTATGCAGTAATTGAAAGCAAGATCTTGAAGAAATATTAGCACTACCATGTCTACTGCAGCACTACTCACAATAGCCAAGAGGTGGAAACAACCTAAATGTCCATAGACAGATGAGTGGATAAAGAAAATGTGGTATATACACACAATAGAATATTATTCAGCCTTAAAGAAGAAGGAAATTCTGGAATATGTGGAAACATAGATGAACCTTGAAGACATTTTGCTAAGTGAAATAAGCCACTATGAACTTCTTATAAGTCACTAAGTTTGTGCTGTCCAGTAAGTACTTAGACACATATACAGATTCTCATTTGAAGTAGAGAAATAACTGAATGAAATCAATATAACACGTAAAGCTAAGAAGGAAACCCCAAAATTGTATATGACATCTCTGCCTCTACTAGAGGCAGAAACCAAGTAGGAACTGTGGTGGTTTAGAAAGCATGGTTGCATCTTACTATCAAAACAGAAACAAGAAGACCAGAAACAAAATTAAGAGGACATGTTGATTCACCTGGGGGATGAGAAAGATTTCCAGAAACAAAAGATCAATCTTAGTGGACACCTAGGAAGATGGAAAAAAATGTCCTGAGATCCAGGAGAGACTGATATGAGAAAGAATGCTTCTACATCTAATTACTCTTTCGAGCGTTTTAGAACAGGGGAAGATGGGTCAGTTGCTATCAAATCAGAAATTGTGACCTCCTGAAATAGAGAAGAGACATAATCAGGGAGAGCAGGAAACTATTTAGAAGCATCTTCTTAAAGCCACAGGGAAAAAAAAAAAAACAGAATATCAATGAGGTACCTTTTAATATTGAGAAAGAGGTACCAAGTGCTTACAGAATATCAGGATATCTATGATGGAGAAGATGAGGAAGATTCACCTAAGATGCTCAGAACACTTTTGGGTGACTAAGCAGAAACAATGAATAAGCAGAAACTATGGCAAGTATGAAGTAGAAATAAGATGTATAAGGTTAGAAATACCATACCTGATTGGTAATGACAAGGTCAGTACAAGCAGAAACAGAAGAGTTGAGTCACCATTAACAAGGAGGATTGATTTTCAATCTTTCAGCACTGAAGGAGCCACAAAATAACCCAGTTTCCAAAGTGTGTTTCATCCCCCATTAGGCCCACTTATATGGCTTTTCCTGTGTTTCTGTGAAATTTCTAATGCCCTGTTTCTACAAATATATTTATAATAAACCCCTCAGTACTTGGGGTAGTCTGAGATGATACTCTTCTCTCTTTATCTGGCAGCTAAAATTGCCTAATACACCTCTCCAACATTTCTGGGGCATTAACTCATCCTTCTTATGTGTAGTAGCTGGAAATGAATGAAATCCTATAGGCCATACAGTTCAGAGAGTAGAGAGAAATTTCACCCTCTCTTCTTTCAACATCATCCTCTTTTATTGGCAGCCTCATCACACTGCTTAAATCTACATTTCTGTCAATTAAAGTGCCCAATTTCTTCATCATTTATTACTCATTACACAGACACTTATTGAGCTCCTGTTATGTGTTACACACAGTCCAAGGCACTGGAGACATAAAGATAGCAAAAGCGGACACAGTCCCCTACATTTATGTAGCATCTTCCTAAAGCCACAGCTGAAGTAGAGAAATAACTGAACAAAGTCAACATAAAGCCTAAAGCTGAGAAGGCAACCCAAACACTTGTGCAGTGGGGGAGACAAACACTGAGTAAATAATCACACTTGTGAAAGTATCATTCATCATACACCAGGTGGCCTGGAACCACTCACGCCCGTTGGCAGGAAAAGAAAGGGAGCTCCAGAGCTCCGTCTGAAGAGAGACTCCCAGCCTCTCCACCACCATCTATACTACTCCTATTTACTTCAGTCAGCACAAAAGGACCAGGTCTCTCAGGAACTCCCACAAACCCAAACCCTAATCTCCTTAAGTGGGGACTTCCGTGCCACCCCATCTCCCACTCCTCAAACTCTCCTCACGAGTGCCCACTCCCTCATTATTAAAATCCCCAATGGCCTCCACATTACCATGAATGTTCCTGCTACCCTTGGGTTCCATCCTAGAGCTGCCTGTCCCTTGAGGACTCTGCTTTCCCTCCAGCCCTCTCGGGTGGTGGCTCTTCTATCTTTCTGAGTCTGGAGGTGGGGAATGTTTTCTCCTTGCTCCTCTTTTAAATGTTTTCCCCTCTAAGTTCACTAAGCCCTACCTTCCTGCTGCAGCTTTGGACCTCCTGTCAGCAGACTGTTCATTGCCTCCCTTACAGGAGTCATTCGCTCATCTGCCCTTCTTTCTCCCCCCCCCCCCCCCCCCCCCCCCCCCGTTCAACTTCTTCCAACACCTTTACCTACCCAACAACGGCCTCTTGGGTAATGACCTAACTCCCCTTTTCACTGAGAAAATGGGAGCAATCAGAAGAGAATTTAAACAAGTTCTTCCTATCTACCTGCCTAATTACATCTGAATCATACTTGTATACTGAGTTTATTCTTGTCACTTTGAAAGAATTGTGCTCTTATCTAAAACACTTGAGTGTCTGTTCAAAGACTTTGCTCCAGCAATTCTTCCATTTCTTTCCTAAAGCATTTATTCTGAGGACATTTTGTGGCAGTTATAAACTATGGTTTTCTCATCTTTAAATTCCTCTCTTGACCTTACTTCCCCCTCTAGCTACTTCCTCCTCCATTCTCCTTTGTGCTATACATATGGTGTCTCACTCCTGTCTTGCTTAAATCCCAATCCAGGTTTTGCCCACCGCCCATTCCTTTGTAACTGTCCTTTGCAGGATCACTGATGACTGACACAGTGCTGAATCCAATGGTCCCTGGATCCAATCCTTATTTCATTTTACCTATCATCAATATTTAGCACAGTTGACCACTATTTTCTACATGAAACATTTCTTTCGTTTGACTTCCAGAATAGCACACTGCCCTGGTTTTTCTGCTATTTGACCGAACTGTTCTTACTATCTTCTGGTAATTCTTTCTCAACTTCCTCATTCTAAATGCTTGGGTCACCTTGGATCCATTATCTCCTCTAATGCACTTCTCTTTGGATGATCTTATCTAATCTTTTGATGTTAAATAGCATTTATATGCCAAAGACTCACACATTCATATCTACAGCCCAGATCTAGGATAACCAACTCATCCCAATTTGTCTGGGACTGTCTTGGCTTTAGCTAAGAAAATTCCATGTCCCAGGAACATCCCCAGTCTGGTGCAAACCAGTATGGTAGTCACCCTACCCTGACTTCTCCCCAGAACTCTAGATTTATAAATTCTACTACCCACCTTTGAACTGCACTTGGATATGTAATAGTCCTATTGAAGTTAACATGTATAGACTGGTGCCTGACCTTTCCCCTCAAGTCTGTTTCTCTCATGGACTTGCCCATCTCAGTAAATGGTAACACCATTCTTCTAGTTATTTATACAATAAACCTTAATGTAATCCTTGATTTTTTTCTTTCTCCTATAACCCATACCCAATCTGTCAACATAGTCTGTTGGTTTGCCTTCAAAAATACCCAGAATCTGACCACTTCCCCGACTCCTGCTATCACCACCTTGATCAAGCCATCATATCTTGTCTGGATTAGTGCAGGCAAGTTCCTAACTGACGTCCCTTTTTCCACCCCCCTCACTGTCCCCTATCCACACACAGTTTATTCCCCACACAATAGCCAATGCAATCTTTTGACTACATGTCTGTTATTCAAAGAGCATATGTGCATATATGCAAGGCTCATGGACACAGACAACAATGTGGTCAAGGCCAGTGGGGAGGGTCTTGGTCGGAGTGGTACTAGAGGGGAAACAGGGGATATCTGTAATAATGTCAACAATAAAAATTTTTTTAATTAAAAAACATGTCAGATCACATTTTTTGCTTAAATTGCATAATTATTTCCCACTCACTCAGACTGAAAGTCCAAGCTCTTACTTTGACCTTCCAGGTTCTACCCCACCTGACCCCTTTCTCTGTCATCTCCTGCTGTTTTTACTTCCAATTACTCTGCTCCAAATGTGCTGGCCTTCCTGGTGCTTTTCAGGAGGAACATTTTTCTATCTCAGGGCTTTGCTTTTTTACTCTTCCCTCTATCTGGAGAAGTCTTCCTTCAGGTATAATACCAGTCCACCCTCTCATCTGGTTCAAATGTTACCTCATCAGTTCTTTCTTGACTGTTTGAAATAGCGTGCACTTGTGCACTTTGTATCCTTTCTCTGATGTATTTTTCTCCATGGCACTTATCACCAATGGACGTACTCTATATTTACTTCTTGATTTGATTATTGTCTATCTTCTCCATCAACAAATAAAGATCCTTAGTAGGGAACTGTTTTATTCACCACTCAGCACTTAGGCCAGAGCTTGTATAACACAAACATGTGTTACAAACATGTGTTATACAAACCATTGAATGAATTACAAATTGATATGAGATTCCAAAGGCAGGAAGAGAACATGTAACTATAAGAAGATGAAACAAAAGAATTTCAGCCTGCAGAGCTAGGGAAGGCTTCCTGAGAGACCTGAGGCATGAGTAGGCATTAACCAAATGAGGAGGAGGAAAAAGTATTTCAGACAGAGGGAACAACCTGTGTGCAAGACTTGTGGCAGGAGGCTCCATAGTGTGTTCAAGGAACTGAAAGAAAGCCCATATGACTGGAGCAGAGAGAGCAAGGAGGAGAATGCTGAGGAAGGCTGAGGAGGCTTGATTTTTATCTGCACGTGAGAAGAATAAAAATACATTAGACAGAGGAACTTAATCTGGGGGAAGATGTGTGTATGACCCAGTCATATTTGTGTGATGAAAAGTCACTTGGGCTGATGTGTTAAATGGGGTGAAGAGAGCCACGGTATAAACAGTGAGACCAGATGGATAGGGGGGAAATGCTGGTCCCATGGGCTAATAAAATAGTGGTGGAGATAAAACAGAAACAAATTTTGAGATTCTAGGAGTCTCTAAAGGAGTTTAAGATAAGAAGGAGGAGATAAGGCAGAAAGAGGTATAATGAAGTATGACTACTATATTACATGTGGTAGTAATAATTATTGGTTGGGGAGTATTGGGAGAGAATATGGTTTGGAGGGGATAATTTTAAAGTTTAATCTTGGACCTGCTGAGTCTGAGGAGCTTTTCAAACATCCAAATCCAAGGAGAGGAACTGGTTGAGAGCTATTGGATGTACAGGACTGAAGCCATGTAAAGGTCTGGGCTAGACGCAAGTATTGGGGAGCTCTCACTATAAAGATGGCAATGAAGGCTTGAGGTTGGTGAGATGGCTGAATTTTTGTTCAAGTCCCAACTGAGCCATATCTTTCCACCTCTGTATTCATACAGATAATTTTTCAGACAACAGCACAATTCTAATTTTATTCTTACTTAATTTCATCTTATTAGAGAGTCAGATTATTGCTGTCACTTGTTATAATTTTTGAGGTTCTCATTCTCACTTATTTTCCCACTTTTTTCTTCCAGCTTTGTATATGCTGTAATAATAATAATTATCTCAACTACAGTAGCATGCCATGAACATTTCTAACTAATCCATTAATTACAACACGGAACCAAACAAGACAGAGAATGTTATCCTTCGTACCCTTCAGACCATTCTTCAGAGTGGCATTGCTGGAGACAAATTCACTTCAAATCAGTCACAGAAACAGTTAAAAGTTTGTCCAACGTTCCTATTCAATGGTTCACCTTGTCTCCCAAGGATAGCATGAGAGAATTTGTAATATTATTTATATATCAGGAACTTTAGAAATATGACAAGCATACACTTAAACCTAGTGTTCCAATCCCAGTTCTACAATTTCTTGATTTGTGACAAGTTTGAGCAAGTTTCTTAAACTCTCTGGGTTATTGTTTCTATTTGAAAAATATTGATTGCAATATCTGCCCCATAAATCTGTAGAAAGAATCGGTTTTGGTTTGCAGGATGGGACTCCATTCACTGAGCCACACCAGCCAGAGTTTATAATGGGAAATATAACTTACAATGGAATTTTACCAAAATCTGGCCTTTTCCTAAGTATGCCCTGGAAGACCAAGAGTCAGAGAAGAAAAGGTACAGCCTTTGAGTCAGGCAGACCCAGGCCGAAAGTCTAGCTCTCCACTTTCACACTGAATTGCCATTAGCAAGCTTCACCATTTGTCTAATCTTCACTTTTCTTAACTGTCAAATGCAAAAACTAATGCCAATGTTACATGGTGGTTCAATGTGTTAAGTGATTTACCATAACCACGGTGCTTTATACAAAACAAGCATTCAATAAATGTTACTTCCACTTTCCCAAACACTGCTGGCTAAGCTCAAGTAAACAATGGGAAATAAAAGCACGATTTTGTTCAAATGAACTGCACCCAAGCTGTTCTAATAATACTCTTCAAATTGTTTGTTATCTTTCATTTCCAGCACTTACCTTCGCAAACCTGTTGTTTGGACTCCCCCATTCATGACAGCCAAGAGCAGGCAATGACGTATCTATTTTTAAACACTTACTAAAAGATTCAGAAAGGAAAATCTGTTTCTAATGATGTCGTGCCTAATCCCATGACACTTGGCAGATGAAAAATGAGCCTCATTCTTTGATTATAACTGTACTAAGAAGTCACTTAATTTCAAATGTACACATTAACCAGTATAATACATGCAAGAGGTGGCAGAGCAAACAGGACTCAGGATGAAAGCAAAATTAACATTCTCCTCCTTCTCACCCTCTGTGCCATACCCCAGAGGCAAAGTCTGTCAGTGGTTTCTGTTCCTAGTTTTGATGGTTGCCTTCCTAATTCCAGATATCATGATTTTATCTGTTCTGATTAATCCACTTTAGACAGTATTTAATGCATCCCACTTATGAGAGCTTAAAATTCAGGTCACTTACTCATTTTTTATCTTCTCAGTGTATATATAGTTTTTCTATTAGTTATTTTTATATCTTTAAATAATACAATATTTAAGTTTTTGTTATTCCATCAGCTTCTGCAGTATCTCTTGCAGCCTCACTTACTAAGTGCATAATGTCATGTAAGATCCATGAAGATAATGAGTTCTGTCTGGTTTTCTCTTTTCTCTGTATCCCCAGTGTCTAGAACAGCAGTGAATGAACGAATGACTACACTAATGGTATCAGCGCTATTAGCATTCTTACCTGTTTTTCTACACGTTCTCTTCTTCCTCCTATCGGCTACACTTCTACATTTTCACATTGTAAAGTTATTGACATTTACATATTATCCTGCAATCTCAGCAAAGCTTTCTATGTTTTGTACATAGGTGACTTAAGACTGGATGTCTTTGCTTCTCCCAAATATTGTTTGGGTTTTTTTTTTTTTAAGAGAGGAGCCCTCTGGTGTTTTGCCTGGGTGTAAATGCCATCTGCCTTCTTGTTGGTTTGGGGAAGAGGGACTAAGGTGCCCACAGATGGCAGTGGCTTCATCAGGCCTCATGTAAACCCTCTGAGGTCAACTTCAGTTCCCTCTTGATGTTGACCCTGAAGTCAGAGTCTTTCTGGGATTCTGCAGAGCCCTCCTTGTAGCTTCTTATCGTCTCTGAAATGGTGGCTTTTTCAGCCTGTTTCATTCACCAAGTCATTCTGGTTCATTTTCAACCTCCCAGAAATTTGTTAAAATTATTTATTGTTCCCTCTCTAATTTAATTTTCTTTAATATTATCAGTTTAGTTCTCTTTCTGTTTCTCTACTTTTGTTTCAGATGTTAAAATGAAAACTTGCAACTTGTTTACCATCTTAAACCAAAATTAAAATGTTTTATTTAATTTGTATTATGTGAAAGGAATTACAGGATACACATGATTTGTACAGACAACTTCTTTTTCCTTTCCTGCTCTCAGTCTGACATTCCACATGAACCATAACATAATCAATATGTGATTACTGGTTCTTTTTTTTCTTATTTTTAATTTAATTTTGAGATTTATGTTAATTCTGTGGTACATCTTTTAAGCCACATTAAAATCTTTTTATTTTACCAAAATGCACTTAAAATTAAGAAAATACATTTAAGAAACACCACCCTATTTCTTTCCCCTTACCCCCACACACCATGAATCAGCACAAATACTACCGCATCAAGAACCAGAAAAGAAGGAAGAACAGTGAATGAGCACCTGTAATCTGACTTCCTCCTTATATGGGCACAGAGCCAATATTGACACAGCAGATAAATGTTTCCCAAAAGGGGATCAGCATGAATAATTCTAGAAAAAATATGCAAAGATTAACTATGTTTCTCACACTTCAACCCAAAGAGAAGCAATTCTCTTAACAAATTCATTCACTCATGTAACAAACATTATTTTGCAAGGAAGGAGCCTCACATTTATTAATCATGCCATATTCTAACTGTTAGAACGTATTGGGACACTGGGACATGGAGGATGTAAACCACTGCCTACGCTGGAACAAAGAGGGTATGCCAAACACCTGACCACGAGCTTCCCTGCTCTCATTGGCTTCTGCAACTGAGGCGTAGCCACCAGCATCCTGCTGGAAACCAGTTGAATCCTCACTGCCCCTCCCCTCTCTCTTGAGCTTTTCCCAGAAACAAGGTCTGTAAATCTCCTGGACTTTCTGTCACTGAATCAGTCATCCCTGGTGAGAGGAGGGTGTCTTGCAAACACCTATACCCAGGACACCTGGAGCAGATCAGCAGGGTCACTCACCCTCCCTGGGGGTCTACCACACACCCTTAAAAATCTTTCTGCTCTTTCCCTTGCTGCTGCAGTCTGCTCGGACTCAGCCTGCCTGATCTCAGTGTCCCACCTCAAATAAAAGCCCCTAGTTGGACCTTTTTGGCCCCCAGTCCTTTCTCAGCCAACTCGACTACGAAACTCTAACTCTCTCACTTGTTATATTTTTATCATGGTTACAACAAACCTAAGAAGCAGGTATTATAGTAGACTTTTGTCATTTGAAGATTTAACAAAGGAAGTGGGGTTTTTTTTGAGGATTTATTTTTATTTTCATTTTTTTTATTGTTATTCAATTACAGATGTATGCCTTTTCTCCCCATCCCTCCACCCCACCCCAGGTGAACCCACTTCCCTCCCCCACCTCCACCCTCCCCCTTGGTTTTGTCCATGTGTCCTTTATAGTAGTTCCTGTAATCCCCTCTTCCCACTGTCCCCGCCCCCCCCCCCCCCCCCGCTCTGGCTATTCTTTGACCCAGCAATTCCGCTGCTGGGATTATACCCTAAGAACCCTGAAACACCAATCCAAAAGAACCTGTGCACCCCAATGTTCATAGCAGCACAATTTACAATAGCTAAGTACTGGAAGCAACCGAAGTGCCCATCAGCAAACGAGTGGATCCAAAAACTATGGTATATTTACACAATGGAATTCTACGCAGCAGAGAGAAAGAAGGAGCTTATACCCTTTGCAACAGCATGGATGGAACTGGAGAGCATTATGCTAAGTGAAATAAGCCAGGCGGTGAGGGACAAATACCATATGATCTCACCTTTAACTGGAACATAATCAACAGAAGAAAAAAGGAAACAAAATATAACCAGAGACATTGAAGTTAAGAACAATCTAAGAACAAAGGAAGTATTGACTACTTGCCAGTATCCCTAAAAGTATAAGACTTGTAATATTTCCAAAGCATTTACTTGAAGCTATTGCCCACTGAAGTAGTGGAGCAAGCAACTAGTCAGTGAGTGAGATGGGATTATTGGCAAACATCTCTCTGTCTACTTGAGTTGGCTTTCCTCACCTCTCTCCCTCTGTTGTAGCTCTCCAGAAGTGCCCCAGTAGGATTTTTACGTTTAAAGATCCCATATTTCAAGATTATTCCTTGAGTACTTCAAAGGTCTATTATAATCTTAACAAATTATAATAAGAGATAAAAGAATGTGATGATATTCACCAGGAAAAAAAATGGCAAACTGGGATTCAAGACCATTTTTCTGGACTCCACAATTCATACTCTTCCATAGCCAAACACTGAGCTTTCTCTAACACTGGGGACAGAACTCCAGCAGTAACTGCGGTCTCCACCTAACCTGAGGCTCCTTAAGGAAGAGTGCACCTCTCCCAGCAGCAGACTGGCTTTAGGCAGATTAAGGATCCTGGGAAGTTCAGGCAATCAACAAAAAGGTTTATCTCTTCTTGTTCCCAGCAGGTTACAATGCTAACTCCCCCTGACAACCAACAGAATAAGATAATTAAAGTGTTGGAGAAGTTGTGGAGAAAAAGGAACCCTCATTCACTGATGGTAGGAATGTAAACTGGCATGGCCACTATGGAAAAGAGTATGGTGGTTACTCAAAAAACTAATAGAGTTACTACATGAGCCAGCAATCCTTTTCTGGGTGTCTACCCGAAAAATTCAAAAACACTTACCTGCAAAGATATATGCACCCTTATGTTCATTGCAGCATTATTTGTGGTGGCCAAAACATGGAGACAACCAGAGAGTCTTTTGATAGAGGATTGGATAAAGATGTGGTACATGTATATTATGGAATACTACTCAGCCATAAAGAAAAACAAAATACTGCCATTTGCGACAACATGGATGGACCTTAAAAATATTATGCCCAGCAAAATAAGTCAGTCCAGAAAAAGCTAAGAACCATCTGATTTCACTGGTATATGGGATATACAACTATACAAACTCATAGACACAGACAATAGTATGGTGGTTACCAGAGGGATGGGGGTGGGTGGAACTAAAGGGAAAAGGGGCCAAATATTTGGTGACCAAAGACAATTTGACTGTGGCTGGTGGGCACACAATGTAATGTACTGATCATGTGTCATAGAAATGTATGCTTAAAACCTATATGACCCTATCAACCAGTCACCCCAATACATTTAAAAAAAAATAAAAATTGAGGAAATGGAACATACAGAGAAAAAAAGTAAAAACATATCATTCAATTGAATCAGTCAAATGACCAATTTAACAAAAGGTAGAGAGATGTGTGACCTGAAGAGAATGCAAATTAATTGTGAAACATTGACAAACCGAAATTGAGTGAAGAAACAATGGTCTAAATTCTACCAAACTAAGGAGAGTCCATGACTCAGGCAGCCAGTGGTTCACCAGCTCTGTAATCACTTGGAGGAGTTTCACACAGCTCCACTGTTCTAGTCTATAATTAAGGTAAAATTTGAAGTGTCCCAGTTGTTTTCAGCAACTGGTAGACCAGTGCCTTTGTACACGGGAAGTGTTTTGTCAATAATCCAATCTGCTTCTGTCTGGAACATTTCTCATCAACTCATTTCCTTCAAACCCATTAACTCTGTTACAATAAGAAGAGGTTTGTCCAAAGTTTCTTTAATAAGATTAATAACATCAATCCTTCCATCTATAGAAAGACCCCAAATCCCCACCCTTTCACTGAGACTCCAGTCAATGTTTATGAACTTGTCCTACTTCGTGTGACATATTCTATTTGATATGGATTTGAAATGGATGTGGACTTAGTTGTGGCTTTTCTTTCCAAGAAAAAAAGTTCAAAACCAGTTTACTTAAACTAACAGGGTCTGCACCCCAAAATTTTAGTTAGCTGAGATGGCCTTAAGTAAGGACTATAACCATTTAGAAGGTGCCTAGACCAGATAATCAGTGAGATTATTAGTGTTTTCTCCTAAAGGAGACAGTACACAAAAAAGGTGAAATCCAATCCAAATTGCCCAAATAATAACTCAGTATATTTATGTGATTCTTCAGAATTACAGAGTGCCTTATTTGCTCCACTGATAAGTGCCTTATTAGTCCTTATAAGATTCTTGTGAGACAAATGCTGTTCCCTTATTTAACAAGATTAGTAACTTGCCTGAGGTGACACAGATGCTACATGACCAAAGTCAACTCCATTTATGTATTATTCCTCCACCGAGGACAAACTTGGCACCCATACGAAGCGAGCTGCTCAGGTTGCAACAATGACTCAGGTTGAATCTTTCTTCACCTGTGTTTGCAGTGTGTGTACTCATGTTCTCAGTAAAATGTCTAATACTTTCTGGAATGAGCTAGTAAGCAGTATTTTTGCCAGCAGACAAAAACAAAGCAAAACAAAACAAAAAACCCTCCAGCTGGATACGGTTCCAATTTAGCCTACCTGTCCTGCTTTAGCTTTGACCTGGACAGATGTAAATCATGGTAAAAGATTGCTTAGTCATTGTGCCAATTCTGTCTCTACCAGATCTTTACAAGCTGCCAACAAGGTTGAAAAGCAACCAGAAACATCAGATGTTGTTCCACGGACAATGTTACATTCATTGCGCCAAGTTGCATCTGTGCCCAAATTCCTCCCTAGGAAAAAGTGGGGGCCACTCTGGAAGTTGCATAACTGCAGAGGAAATCATGCCCTGAATAGGAAAAGATGACCATGGCTCAGACATAAAAAATTATTCTGCTGATACCTGAAATGGGATATAGTGACACGAACTAGTACTCACTCTGTTGTCCCTTAAATTTCACTGAAATTGACTGAAAACCAGATATAAAACTTTCAAATCATTGGCCAAAGGCAAAAGTTAATGGTCTGATGAGAGGAGAGTTATCCCAGCAGGCCTGTAAAATGTCACAAATGGCTGCAGCCCCTGTCCAGCTTCACTCCTCCCCCTGCCCACTGCTCTCACTGGGACGTTTCCTCTGGTAGATTCTGGAACAGGCTTTGTATCCTATGTCTATCCTGAACTATATAGCCACTTCTCTGAGCTCTGGCCTCCAGCATAGCTCATTTTGTATCCAAAGAATCATCCAGAGCAGACCTCGTATCCCGCCCCTTTTGAGGTAGGCTGCCACTCCATGTGAGACTAGCAGACAAGAAAGGCCATTCTTTTTTCTGATCAACCCATTTATTTGGCACTGCATCACCCTACAGAGCTGCACGATGTACCAGCCTTTTCTAAATCGCCAAGGTGAAAAAAGAACTGGGCCAAGGAAGGAGTCATTTAGTTCAAGAGAAATAGTCCAGGGGCAAAGCATCTAACAAGTGTAAGCCCCTGCAGCGGCTCCTACATGGACCCTCCCCAACTCCTAACCCTGCCTCCTGTCTGCACTTTTTCTTGTGTAATCTCTGTACTTCACATAGCATCTCTGCCATGCAAACCTTCATCTCTGGGAAAAACCACTCCTGTTCCACAGTGGTTGCCTTTCTCTTGCTGCTCATTACCCTGAAGTCATTCCATTTAGGCTAAATTCTTGAGGTGCTGCAGCTGGATAGTCCAGAGTGGTATGTAGAATTCTTCGTCATGCAAAGCAGTCCAAGGTGGTTGTGAACAATCATGTCCAGGTCCCTTCGGAGAACTTGCCATCAATGTGAGCTGTAGATGTTCCTTTTCCTTCAGCTATCCAGAGAACACTGTTGGCTCAGGTATGCACATCTCTAAAGGACAAACATTCACTCAGAGATGGTATAGCCAGAGTTTAACTAGAAATTACAAAACAGTGGCCACAGAAATGTCTTATTTGGGCCTTCACTGAAAAAAAAAAGAATCAGTTTTGGGGTAGACTGAATAATGCCCCCCAACCCCTACACAAGGTATCCATGTCCTAATACCCAGAACTTGTTACCATCCAAGGCAAAAGGGACTTTGCAGATGTGATTAAGTTAAGAATCTTGAGATGAAAGGGCATCTTTAATTACTCAAGGGGGCTCAGTATAATAGCAATCGTTCTTACAAGGGAAAGAGGGAAGCAGGAGAGTTAGAGTCAGAAAAGGAGAAGTGATGAAGAAAGGAGAAAGTCAGAGTCGGAGAGAGATTAGCAGATGCTAAGAAGGAGGAAGAGGCTACAGACCAAAGGATGCGGGCAGCCTCTAGTCACTGGAAAAGATAAAGAAATGGATTCTTCTCTAAAGCTACTAGAGGGAGCACAGCCTTGCCAGCACTCTGATTTCGACCTAGTGGAACCCATTGAAAACTTCTGACCTCCAGAACTATACGATCTTACCTCTATATTGATTAAGCCACTGATTTGTGGAGATTTATTACAACAACAATAGGAAGCTAATACAGTTTCCAACATTAAAAAACCCCCAGAAGATTTGACATTTTAAGAAGTCTATCTGGCCCCTTTCATTAGAAATCAGTCCAGAGTTGGCCCACTTTCCATGGTAGAAATCAGCTGAGTAGCAGCTGTGTCTTTTAGAAGAGTCTCCAGTTCTCCACCATTGGGGAACACAGGGAACTGGGGGATGGTGGAGAACTATAGACTCCATTCTCCATAGCTCTGCCTCCCCTGGGTTTCCAAATGACGAGACTGAGAACCGGGAATAGATCGTTATCATCAAACAGGCTGTTGTGATTATGGCTGGCCCACTTCATGCAATGCTCAGTCATACCGGTGGTCCGACCCTTCTTCCCCTACTTTTTACTGACTTGAACAATTGCCTAATTGGATAGCCATTCAAAGTATAAAAACCTTCTGATGAAAGGCTAGTTCTGTTTTCTTCATCTCTGAAAAGCACTGGACAGAGAATTGGAATGAGTCAGAGAAAGGAGAGAAGTATGTCCACAGGCACATGGGAAGACAGGGTCATCGTGGTATCAGCAATGAGGCACCATATCCTCTTGGTCTTGGATTCAGAGATGTTTATTCTGACAATTTCATGGGTGATTTGTAGCTATCACATACACACATCCTGTAGATTATGATCATTTGAAAGCCCTGGCTCTTCTTTAGTTTGAAAGAAGAGGAGCCTAACTTAGATTTTAGCAATTTTAGCTAGTGATGTATTTGTATCATGTTTTATAAAACCACATTTTAAATCCTATGGATGTTAGCCAGAATCTGGGTAGTTTTTTTCCCTCTGGGAAGAAAAGCCTTGGCCACAGGACAACTTCTGAAGGTCTTGTAAATAGAAATGCATAATGTGGGATGCACATAAAGGGGTACCAAAAGTAAGTACAGAATCTCTCCTGGGAAGCCACCCACTTAGCCACTTGACCACTGAAAAGTGTTTCCACTGTATAGTGAGATTCTTTTGCCAAACCAGGTGCAACCATGATGAGCTGTAAATGTCTCAAGTTATACAAAAGGCTACTTTATAAAATAGAGATCAGTATTTTTTCCAATGACACTGAATATCAAAAGACAGCACCAATAGTACATTTCCAGACCTCATAACCATTGCCTATGTTAAAAACACCTATTCAAAGCTTTTACTTGTTAACAGGCAACCTCATCTGGCTTTATTTTTATAGCACCTTTGATGGCTCAGCTGTGCAATAGCCAATCATTTCGAGCAGGCCAGTTCTATTATTAGATTGGTTTAGAAAAGTCCACAGTCCCAAATAGTATAAAAGATTTATATTCTCCAAAACTGGCTGCTCTTTCCCAATGTAAACTCTACTCAAAGAACTGCTGTCTCTGGGAAATAAAGTGGATTTGGAAAATGAAGCAGTTTTAAATGAATCTTATATAAATACATTTTTTTTACTGTTGTTCAGTTACAGTTGTCCCCATTCCCCAACCCCCCTCCATTACTCTCCTCCACCCTACCCACCTCCACCTCCCACATTCAATTCTCCCCCACCCAATTGTCTTTGTCCATGGGTCCTTTATACATGTTCCTTGATGACTATTCCCCTGCTTTCTCCCTTTACCCTCTTCCCCCCTCCCCATACAGAACAAACTGACGGTAACAAGTACCATTTTTCTTCAGAGTGAACTAAGTCACTCTGTTCTCTCTGTGGCACATGATTTCAATGTGCACCACCTGAGAAAGCTCATTGTTGGCTTACTTGTATGTGGACCTGTATTGGTTTGCGAGGACTGTCATAACAAAGTGCCACTGACTTGGGTGGATTCAATAGCAGAAATTCATTGTCTCAAGAGTTCTAGGAGCTAGAATTACAAGATCAAATTGTCAGCAAGGATGGTTTCTTCTGAGGGCTGTGCAACAGAGTCCATTCCATGCCTCTTTCCAGCTTCTGATGGTTTGCTTGTAATTTTTATTATTCTTTGAGTTTGTCTGCATCACCCCTCTTTCTGCCTTCATTTTCATCACCCCTATTTCTGCCTTCATCTTCACATTGGTGTTGCTCCTGTGGTATCTACCTTAGGAGCCCACCCTACTCCAGTATGACCTCAGTTAACTGATTACATCTGCAACAACCCTCTTTCCAACTAATGTCACATTCTGAGCTACTGAGGGTTGGGACTACAACATACAAATTTTGAGAGGATATTATTGAACCCATAACAGGACCAAATCCATGTTCTGTATCAATTGGACAATCTTCTAGAAAATCATACCGAAAGAAAAAGAGAGAAGTTGACACCGATGCTTTTCTTTAACTTTTCTCTTTTATGTAGCGCATATGCCATCCTCTCTATTCTCGGCATGGGGAGGAAGGATGTGTATTTATGAATGATAGGCCTTGATCAGGACAAAAGATATGGAAAATTGTATTAAAGATCTACACATTATAATTAGATTTTACTTGAGAAAATTTCCAAGAACTGGCAATGGGTAAAGTAATACTGTTAGGCTTTATTCTAAAAGCTAAAATCAAAGAATGAGAGCATTTAAGGTAAGATAGTTAAAATTATTTCTGAAATTGGCTGAGGGGTAGTTTTTCTGTACAATCCGAGAGTACTTCTCCCCTATTATCATGTAACCTTTGCCATTGTTGGCCTTCCTCTTTAAAGCCCCTTGGCTCCAACGCCTAGCTCTCGATTTTTTTATTTTCTCCTGCCTTATTCTTACTGCCATTTTCAGTGTATCACACTTCTCTTTCCAGCTGCTAAATGTAGAATCTCTGTGCATTTCTACTCTAACACTGTCCTCTTTCCCTGCTCTATCCGTGTGACTGCTTACTCCTTGGCTCCAGTGGTCACTTTTAGGCACCTGACTTCTCTACTTTGCTACCGAAAGCATCATGTCATCTTCCTCCATGAGACATTCTTTCTATTACATTGTCTTTGTTCATTTATTACTGTTTCATTCAACCAGGCTTTGAAACTTGAGATCACCATATATGTCTTATTTGTTCTCTATATTGTCTTTGTTTCAACCTAGTGATTTAAATCACTTCCTGTTATCTTAGTTTATTTGTGCTCCATTCCAAACTATACCTTGCTTCTTCCACTTCCCAAAGTTTAGATGAAAAACATAATTGATTCTTTCATTATCTATAATTTTTAAACTAAGACATAATTATTAAACTGGCATTTGTGACCTCCGACTATGAATGTGCTCTCCTGGTTTCCCACCGCCTGCCAGTGTTGTACAGGTACTCACTTCTTTGGCCAAACTAGACTACTTTCTTTTGGAAAAAAAAAATAGATTTGACAGAAATGGATTCTTCCAAACCATGCATTTTGTATGGCCGAAGCCGTATTTATTCCATGTTCTCCATGAAGTCATTTTCTGAAACCCAGCAGGATCTCTGATGCTTAGCATTTGATTTGAAATCTCTCTTGTTCCACTTAACACAATCCCTAACTGAGTGATGGACTCATGGTCACATTTAACAAACATCATAACTGACTGCAGGCCCAAGTACACCTTGCTTTGGAATTACTGGCATGCTTGTCTTACCCTGTCTACTAGTTTTCAAGTTCCTAGAATGAGAGCATCTTATTTTATTCCTCTCTCTGTGTGTGCTATATGACCTTCCTTTCAACGGTTTGTCCTGGACTTTGAACAGACAACCAATTAAAGCCTATTTCTTTAAACTAAAAATGATACTATAAAATCAACCTGCCACACCAAGAAATTATGATATAAACTTCCCAGCCAATCGAAAAGCAGAAGGTTGAAATTATTATTTCATCTAAATATCCACTTTGTTAAATGTATAATAATAACTAGATTATATAGCTTTATCTTTGGAACATCATAGCAACTCTTTTATGGGTGTTCCATGGGCTGCTCATGGCTGGGGAACTGGAGGAGAGGGACTGTGATTAGCAGGACACTTCACGTACCCATGAGCCCTGTTGAAAGTGAAGGGAAAGAAATAATCTCAAATCTTAGTCTTAGGAATGTCCCTATGTCAAACTTTTCATAAGTAGCCACTCTTCTTGCTCTTAGTACAGGATTTCTTGCAAGAGACAAAGGCTTGGTTTTGTCTCTTAAATTGTTAATACTTAACAATTTACTTAACAAATACTTAAATTGAACATTGAATAATAATCAGTTATTCTTCCTTGTACAAGCTAACAGTAAAATCCAAGTCTATTTTTTACTTATTTTGGAGGCTGAGTTCATTTACAGAGGAAGGAGTTTATCTGTTCTCCTCCAATGTGATAAACCTTCATTTCTTTCCTCTGAGCTACAGAGATATATATTCATTGATAATGATGTTGGAGTTCTTAAAAATGCAGAGAATTCTGACACTATAGCTGTTTTCAGAGTACCTTTCTTGAAACAAATATGGGTTTAGAGATATGGAAAATATTTGCCATTTTTGTTTATTTATGTAAGCCACATGGGGATCCCTTTCCACAGCAAGCTACTCTAGCTCTGGGTGTTTTGAATTCACACTGCAAAATCTGATAGACTTGTTTTCTCAGAAAATGTCTATTAAACTAAGTAAAGATCATTGAGAATTTATTAAATGTAAATAATTGTTTTATATATACTATTTTTAAAAAATCAAGCCACAACTAGGCCAAATTAGATAAAACAACTTGTTTAGTCTTCTGGAATTGCAACTAACATGCAGGACAATTGCTGTTTACACAGCAAAGGACAGTCAAAACCAAGCCAGTCCTGAGTTCTTGTAGCAGCTCAGTGTTTCAGAGCTGAGCTCTGGAGACAGATGCTGAGGCTTAAATACCAACTTCATCTCTAACTGCATAGCTTTAACCAAGGTACTTAACCTCTTTGAGCATCAAATTCTTACGTTTGAAATAAGGATGATAATAGTGTTTCCGTCCTCATAAGCTTATTGCGAACATTAGATGAGACCTAACATAAACTCCAAAGAAGCCACCCTAGCTACTTTAGCTGTTATTATTTATAGCAGTCAGTTACTCTGCCAGATTAAGATAACTGATAACTGTGTTTCCTTTTTTTTTGTCTTTTTGGTTCTAAAGTATCTGGATTTCCATAGCTTTTTAAAAACAGCTTTATTTAAATAGAATTCACATATCATACATTTCACCTATTTAGAACATACAATAAAATGGTTTTTTAGTATTTCCACTGAATTGCCAACCATCTCCACAATTTAATTTTAGAACATTTTATCTGTTCTCTTGCATAATAAATTAGTTCATTCTTTAAAGTTACTGTACTCTATTTGCTTTTTTCTTTAAAATAATTCTTTCTACAGTCCTTGTAGACTATGTTGAATAAATACAGGAAACCACTTTATTAACAGAACTGCCAGGGTTTTTTTTTAAGTTGGAGAGGTATACAAACTTTAATTAATGTGAGGACAACACTGGATGATGTCTGTCTTCCTGGCAGTCTCATACGAGGTTTAAGATCAATTAAGCTGGTTAGACAGAGAAAAGCAATGGCTTAATTACTGCTTTTTTCAACAGTTGAGTTGTAGGTTGGACTCAGGCCCTTAGACTCCTGACCTGGACTCCTGCCTGTGCTCATGCCCTGGAGTCATGCCCTGGAGTCATGCCCTGCTCCAAATACACATAATATTTTCAAAGGGCTTGGCGAAGGGGAGAATCCAACCCTTTAGTCCTAGGTGGTATAGAGACCAGTAACATATGTCACATGATGAGCAATCATAAATCTGTTTAAAATTATGAGATCTGATAGACAACTCTGGATTAAAAGTGCTTTGTGTTACATTCTGCTAGAGGAAGTAAGAATAATGTTGCTTATTTCTTCATTTGGCTAAGCCCAGGTTGACTAAAAGCAGCTAGTTACGACTGGGCATTTGAGAGAGAGGTTCTGTTTAGTGTTAGCCCGAACAGGACACAGAATGCGAGTACCTGGGCAGGAAATTAAAGCCTAGAGGTGGTATTTCAAGGTCATGGTTCTGAAATTGAGGTAGGATGGGCTGAAAATTAGATCAAATGGCAAATGAAGGAAAACTGGAACCACTTCACAAACCTGCCTAGGTCTTGCTCTGTTCAAAACACCCACAAACACATACCAATCTATATTCAAAATCTTTCATTTCTACACACAGATTAAAAGCATATTGGACTTTGATATTTTTTAAACAAGTCAGTAGGTTCAGAAGAAGCTGAACATGCATATTGTTGCCAGTCTCCAGAAGTTTCTCAGGCAGCAGCTGCATAAATATTTCTTACATTGGCAGTCTGCCCCACTCCACTTCTTTGCAGGAAAGACCACATTTTTTTTTTCTCAGCTGAGCTTACCACTCATATCTCCTGTGTATTGACTGACGAACATTACTTCTACAAGTGTGCTAAGCATAACTATGACTGCTGGCCTAATAAGACACTACTCCTGTTCATCCTTGAAGACTTAGCTCAGGATACCCAGTATCGAGAAATGAGAAGACTCTGTGAATAAAACCATAAACCTTTATAAGTAACATAAAGAAACACTGGAATAAATAGAAAAGCATACCTATTTTTAATGGAAGGAAAAACTGAAAGTTATGAAGGAATCAATTTTTCCTAATAGGAACTATTCTCTATAATGACAACCAAAATCTGAATAAGCTTGTTAGGAATTGAAAAAAAGCTCATTTAGAAAAATAAGAATACTAGAAGAATCAGGAAAAATCTGAAAAAGAATAAGAGAACTTGTCCTATAAATTTCTAGACTTTACTGAGTATAACAGAACAGTTTAGAATTTCTAGTATTATTATCTCATATAACATGTGAATTGATATCCAATAATAACTTCTATTTAGTGAACTTTTATTATGTGCCATGTATTCTACTAAGCACTTTACGAACACTAACGTAAGAAGCCCTGACAACTCCAACAGATTGGTTATTGTTATAATCCCCATTTTGTATAGAAGTTAGGTTCACCCAATATGTAAGCACTGAAGCCAGAGTTTGGACCCAGACAGCCTCACTCCAAGACCTATTCTCTTAATCACTATATTACTATGCAGTATTTTAAATTAAGGGAAAGAGATCACTCACATAGGTGACTAACAGAAACTCTATCCCACATTTTATATCACAGCTAATTCTAGATAGCTTATAAATATTTAAACATGAAAACTCTAAAAGTAATAGAGGAATATATGGGTTTTTAGAAATCTTGATGTGGAAAGGTCTTTTCACAGCCCACACACCACACAAAGGTCAAAGTTGAAATAGAAAAGACTCATAGACCTGACTCAAATATTTTCAAACCCTAATTAAAATCAAAGACAGAAGTGAAATAATAATTATAAGTACATATGATAGGCAAACATTAACATCCCTAGTATGCAAAGATCGTCCACAAATCAACCAGATGTTGAGAAACATCCCAATAAAAAACATACACATGTAATTTACAAAAACAAATAAAATAGGCAAAAAAGAAAAAAGATGTTTAAACTTACTAATGCTTGATGAAACGCACATTAGAATTAAAAAACAACTTTTCATTTATCAGATGGGCAAAGACATAATAGATAAAATTTAATGTTGACAAAGGAATAGGAAAACATGGAATTTGCATTGGTAAACTTTTGTGGAGAGCAGTTTGGCACTTGTGAATCAAAATATCAAAAGTGCATGACATGATCTAGCCATTCTTCCAAAGAATTATCTGTGGAATAATTGCCCAAGTATCCAAAGATGTAGGTGTGCATATAATGATATTAATTTTGGCATTATTCAAAACAGTGAAAAAATTGGAAACAACTTGATTGTACTTTAATAAAGGACTAGTTAAACAAATTGAGGCATGAAATATAATGAAATACTATGTAGCCATGAAATAGTGATGGAATTCTAAATTCATTGATCAGGAAAGATATCCAGAATATATTGTTGAATAAAAAATAAGTCAAGATACCAAATAACACATGGAATATGGCCATATTTATATAAAATTACATCTATACATACATACATACCTGGAAGGGTACTCACCAAAATGTCAATTGTGATTATCTCAGGGTAAAGAGATTTGGGTGAGAGTTACTCTGTTTATATTTTCATGTATTATTCAGAAGTTTTATATGAGCTGATACCACTAAACAAAGAAAAAGAACAGACACAGGTGAAACATTGCCTTTTCCAAGAAGCCTTCCTTAACTCCAGGTTGGTATAAGCGTTGCCCTCTGACCTCCCACAGCACCCAGTGCACACCTCAACCACAGCAAATCCACATTACAGCATGAAGATATTTATTAGCATGTGTCACTCTTTCCCGCTAAATTCCCAGCTCTTGAATATCACTGATATCTTTTTTTTTTCCGTTCACCAAACTCAGAGACTGGCACATACAAGCACCCAATGACTCAAACTATTTGGGAATACAAACAAACACCCTGCAAAGTGATGTATTGTATAAGTCAATGGGTGTGAGTTTTATGAGATGTAGATGGGCAATTTCAATGGTCCTAACAGGAGAAATTATGGAGAAATGCAAAGTAATGGCCTCCTTTATTAATGGATCTATCTACCTTCAAGCAAGATAGAGGGTCTCAATAAATTAATGCACTTCAGAATCCTTCTTGTGAAGACTGCTGTGTAAGTCTTGACAATGACTGACACTGATTTGTTATGGAAAACATGTCTTCTTTTCTGGAACTCTCACTGCCTGCATCTGCAAACTGGAAATGAGAATAATTCCCCAATCAACAAGCATCTATCTCCAGCGACTGTTGTGATGAGGAATAACTCACAGTGTTTGCTCTAGATCTTTGCTTTAGGCATGATTTCAATCCCACAATTTCCTGTGAACTCTGTCTGCCTCTACTTTGACTCTGAAAAACAATGCTTTGGCACTTACAAATGTTTCACAACAAGCTCCTCTTATCATTTTGTTGAATTCATCATGTGAGGTTTTCTGTTAGCCAGATTTCAAATTATATTCTGGAGTTAGTACTTTTGAACTATAGTAATAGATGTGAATTTCATAAAGCAAGTGGCCTCTAATTAGTAACTATTATTAGATATTAACATGAAATATAAAATACAGGAAAAGGGTAGTAGATCACGTATCAGATAACCCAAAGTAAAAAAGAGTCCGCTAATTGAAATGAGTTAAAAACTGAAAGACTTAAATTCCATATCCAAACTGTTAATGTGTTCATAAACATATTCTCTAGAGGATGGTGTTGGTTTTGTGGTGTTGATGGCGATACTGCTGCTTATGAAAATTCAAACAGCAGACTTCTGGTTAAGATGGAGGTGTAGGTAGACACACATCACCTCCTCACGCAACCCCAGAGTGAGTTACAACTAAACTTCAAAACAAATAACTACCAGACCTGTCAGAAAATCGAACTGTATGGAAGTCTGATAACCAAGAATGTAGAGAAGCCACACTCATCCAGACAGGTGCAGAGGCAGAGATGTGGAGACTGGCGGAGAGGTAAGGAAATGCGCTGCAATGTGGAGAGACAGCAGCAATATTGGAACAGGCAGTCCCACATTCACACGTGGTTGATAAAAATTGGGAGAAATACCATGGGAGCAAGTGATCCCAGTACTAGACCAGACTGCACAGCCGAGGTTCCAGTGTCAGGAAGATAAATCCCAATAATTCTGCCTATAAAAACCAGTGGGGTAGTGGAGGAAACTGCCAGATTTTCAGGAGGTGCCACTTATAGGGCATGCACGGTCTAAGAACCTATGCAAACTCAGTCACTCTGGGATTCAGCACCAGGTCAACAGCTGGGAGGGCAGGTTGCATACAGGAAGTGGGTGAAGTGACTAGAAAGACAGCAAATGCTGGGCGAACCTCCAGAAGTCAGGCAGTGGAACTGTCCCCTCTCCAAGCCCTCCCCCAACACAGAACCACAAAGGGGTGAAGTGGGTTGCCTACTCTAGCAATTACCTAGGGCTCCACCCTACACAATTTACAGATGCCTTTTCTACAATAGGCCACGCTACTAAGACAGGAAGTCAAAGCAACTCTATCTAATACACAGAAACAAACATAGGGAGGCTACCAAATTGAATAGACAAAGAAATATGGCCCAAAGGAAAGAACAGAACAAAACCCCAGAAAAAGAACTAAGTGTAACAGAGATAACCAACCTAACAGATGCAGAGTTCAAAACACTGGTAATCAGAAAGCTCAGAGAACTCACTGAGTACAGCAACAACATGAAGGAAGAAATGAAAGTTACACTAAATGAAATAAAGAAAAATCTCCAGGGAACCATCAATGGAGGGGAGGAAGCTTGGATTCAAATCAATGAATTACAACATAGGGAAGAAGTAAGCATTCAACCACAACGGCAAGAAGAAAAAAAGAATTCAAAAAAATGATGATACTATGAGGATTCTCTGTGACATCTCCAAATGTACCAACATCCAAATCATAGGGTTGCCAAAAGGAGAAGAGGAAGAGAAAGAATTTGAAAACTTATTTGAAAAAATAATGAAAGTACTTTCCTAATATGGCAAAGAAAATAGACATACAAGTCCAGAAAATACAGAGTCCCAGACAAGTTGGACCCAAAGAGGGCCACACCAAGACACATTATAATTAAAATGGCACAGGTAAAAGCAGCAAAAGAAAAGTAAGAGAATTACCTACAAAGGAGTTCCCACTAGATTGTCAGCTGATTTCTCAAAAGAAACTTTGCAGGCAAGAAGGGACTGGCAAGAAGTATTCCAAGTGATGAAAAGCAAGTACCTACAACCTAGATTACTCTATCCAGCAAAGCCATCATTTAGAATGGGAAGGCAGATAAAGTGCTTCCCAGACAAGGTAAAACTAGAGGAGTTCATCACCACCAAGCTATTATTACATGAGATGTTCAAAGGATTTATGTAAGAAAAAGAAGGAGATCAAAACTATGAACATTAAAATGGCAACGAATTCACAACTATCAATAACTGAATCTAAAAAAGCAAACTAAGCACACAACCAGAACAGGAACAGAATCATAGATATGGAGATCATTTGAAGGTTATCAGCTGGGACGGGGTGGGGGAAGAATGGGGAGAAAGATGCAGGGATTAAGAAGCATAATTTGTAGGTACAAAATAGAGAGGGGGAGGTTCAGAATGGTATAGGAAGTGTAGAAGCTAAAGAACTTATTTGCATGATGCATAGACATGAACTAAGGGCAGGATTGCTGGAGAGAAAGAGGGTAACCAGGCAGAAGGGGGCAAAGGGGGAAAATTTTGGACAACTGTAATAGCATAATCCATAAAATATATTTTTAAAAATTTAAACAGGAAAAAATGGTAGCAAATGAAAACTTATATCTATACCCTTTGTTACACCAACTAGAAGTAATCGCTTTGCATTATTCGTGGTTCTTTGGGTAATAACCTCATCCTTAGACTCTTCACCTCTGTTTAGGCAGATGTGATTTTTACACTCTCTTCCAGCCCACCACAGCCCCAGCTTTTCCTAATCACGTGAAAGCTGTGGCTCTTGCTTTGTAAATATTGACACTAAAAGGTCAGTCAGTGTCTTTCAGAGTGTTTATTTACTTAATCTTTTGGGAATCAAGCTTAGAATTTCTGCAATGTGTTACATTAAGCACATGTCATCATTTTGAACTTAACATGAAACTGTTTATAAGACTTGTATGCATTTACTTAGTTAAAATCAACAGTCCAAAAGTTTTACGAAATGTAAAACATTGAGAATATAAATAAAATAACTGCCAGGAAAAAAGGGAGTGAAAATTAAAGAAAGGATGATTAGAAATGGGGAGAGTAAAAAAAGAAGTACCAGATATAAATAACATCCAAGCTATATATAGTCAACACAATTGCGTATGCTGAAAATAATATAACAATTTAGAATATTTTGTGACATATACTTACATTATAAATACTTCAATTAACTTAGAGTTCTAAGATCACACAGTCTTTCCCTTCCACTTCAGACAAATATACCTTTCACTTCAAAAGGCAATCTGCTCCACATTTAATCAAGTCAGTGACCATTAATATCATAATAATAGATTTTTGATAAAATCTGCTCCTGCCTTCCTAAACTTGTATTTCTAAATGAACAGTGTAAGTTCTCCCAATAATTCGATCATTGAGTTCATTTGGAATTGTATTTGAGAAGAATGAGCTTGTTAATAAACGTATAGAGGTAAAAGACTTAGGTAAACATTAGGATCTGCTAGAGTGGCTGATGTTAAGCCAGCTGCACCTAATTCTCAATACTACTACTATCTCTCTCTTTCTTGATTTAGCATCCTAAGACTATAACCCTCAAAAACCCACTGTGACAGATAAGTAATTCATTTCACATTACTCATATTTGCCTAATTCTTGTCCCAGGTTTTGCTGGTTGCTCTATAGTTTTTAACTCTGTTGTTGGTTATATAATTCATATCATATAAACTATTTCATAAATTCATATATTTTTAAATAATATAATTTATATAATTTCAAATAATATGTTTAAATTCTCTTAATTGTTACATCACTTTCAGACAGCACGTTAATTCTTCGTATAAAATGAGGAAATAAGAGCCCTACACCACCCTTCACTACCCCCAGCTCCCAGCTGTTAACGGCACCAGGACTTTTCCATTACCAATATTCATAGCATTTACCTTCACGGCCCCCCTATCCTTGTTTTATAACTTTATTCAAAAGATTCTGAGCTTTGTTTAGGGTTTAATTCTAAAAATTAAAAACGAATAATACATAGAACACTATTATTAGTTTATATACTATTCATTGCAGAGTCAAATATTACAATTGGACCTCGGGGAAAAAAGAAATGTAATCCTATGTAAGAAAAACTTTGCCACTCAAAGAAAATGACTTAGGAATCAAAGTAAAAATTAATTTCATTTTCTTTTCCTGCAACAAGTCCTCAGAATCATGCCACAGTTTACCTTGTTTCATGAACAGAAATGACTTTCTGGTACAAGTTTCTCAACTAGAAACTGAAGTTTCTATTGCCTTTTTTTATTTTTTATTTATTTATTTTTTATTAGGTGAGTCCCAAACATAGATTTTAAACATTTAGAAATGTCACATGAAAGGAGGCAGGATTGAAATGACACTTTAGGGGAGAAAGATTGGACTAGTTATTGCCTTTTTTTTAAATCAGACAAGAAACATATGAACTCTCATTACATCATTAAACTAATTCAGGTCCTCCTCTTCATTCCTTCCCCCTCCCACTCATCTCTGTCTTTCTGCTACCTTTTAACTTGATTTCTCAATAGAAGATATTTGACATCCTGGATTAATCTTTAAGATCACTTTATACTTTATTTTTGTCTCTTTGCTCTATTCTTAATCCATCTTTGAATTTTGTGGGGCAATTATATTTTTAATTTCCAGTAAGTTCCTCATGTTCCTTTCTTGCCTAAGTCCTTGTAGTTACTTTATAGATATTCTTTTTTTGAATCTCTCTAAGGATATTAACTAGAATTGAAAACAATTGTTTCTTACCTTCGTTATCTGGGTTCTTTTTGGTCCATCACTTTATTTATTCATCTTAGCCCTATTCCTTGGTGCCGTTGGTTTTCCCTAGTATCTGGTTGTCATTAGTTACCTATTCATACTTATAAAAGAAAGACTAAGTTAATGAATTCAAGAAGTTTATATGGATTTCCTCTACTGTTTGGTAGATTGTTTTTTTTCCCCCAAAAATGTCACTCTGACTCAGAGGATGTCTGGGAAAGTGGGCAAGCCATATCAATTGGTGGTCATCTTTAAGATTCATAGGCAAAAAACACCAAGTAATCAGGGTTTTACTGCCAATACTGAAACACGAGGGCTTTTTTCCTGGAGGACACACCCTCACTTGAAGTGTTGGCCTTCTCCAGACCTAATGAACACTGCATACGTGCTCTACTTGGGTGGGAAGGAGCAGCTGTTCTGCAAACTGTCCTCTGCCCACTTCCCTCACTGGTCCTCACGCTATCCTGCCAGCTCAAGCTATCCCAGGAGAAGTAGCTCACCTGTGCTTTAGCCTTTTGTGCTAGGCCTTATATGAAAATATGTTCTTGTTTGCTTTCTTTATGCCAGAAATTTATCTTTGATTGGTTAATGATTCTACCCAGCCTGTTTTCAAAGTAACAAGCTGAGATTTGGGGTACTCTTTTTCTGTCATTTCAGTGGCATTTGAAGAGGAAGAACAGATAAATATATGTACTCAGCTGACTATACATGACCGAACACTTATGAATTTCCTCTCTATTCTCCCCAATACCCTACCTCCCTTCCCATATCCTTTCTTCTTTCTATCCTTCTGCTCCTCTGTTTTTCTTTTCTAGATAAAGAACTGGAAGTCTAGGAAAGGATATTCGAATTAAAAACAGTGATGAGAATTTTCCTCCTTTTCTTCTCACAGAGGTTCTTCATTATGTCCACAATGGGAATATCAGATATTTGTTTTCTAAAGAACAGGAAATAAACTTAACTCACTGTCTTTTTCTTCTAGACAGGTCTCTTTGTCAACTTCCACTATCAAAGTGAATATGTCACATTTGAAAAAAAAATTAATGGGTAAAATTAATTGGGAAATTCAACTGACTAGTTCATTCAACATAAACATTTGCTTAAGAATAATATAGGTAGCAATAAATTATGTTAAAATAAATAATATCCTCAATTTTTCTTCATATGAATTAAAAAAATACTCTATTAGAGGCTTTATATCAACTACTGGGCTCAGAATGCTAATCTCCTATGACATAGGTATTAATATTTCTACTACACAGATGAAGAAATTCAGGAAAACTAAACAATTTGCCCAAGAGCACAGAAGCTAGTAATTGGTCAGAGCAACATTTGGACCCAGGTTTCTCTGCTCCTCCTAACCATTTCCCTATTCCACCTCACACAAGTATTATGAAGATACTGTAGTATTGTAAATTCTGAACAAGGACCAACCAAGACATTTAAAACTTGTGACATCTATAAATATTGGGAAAAAATAGCTCTCTGAAAACACGACTAGAAATCCTTGTGTTCAATGAATCAGTTGATAGAGGTATTCCCATTTCACTGTATAAGTTGAAATGTTTTCCATGAACAAATAGACCTCTTAAGGATGTTAAGGATTTTCTGAAACTGCCCATTAGAAAAAGCTCATGCTAAGATTGTCTGGTCCAGAGGAAAGAAGACAGAAATGGTTTTAGAATCTTTCTGCCACTTAACAGCTGTGGAAGCACAAGACACTTATTCTAAGACTCAGTTTTCTCATCTATAAAGCTCATATAATATCGTTCTCAATGAGTTATGGTGAAGATTAAATGAATAAAGTGCTAAGAAATAAAAGATGTTTAAATGTTAGTTTCCTTCCATGTGATATCTTTTACTTAAATATCTTAGAAGAATAGATATTTAAGTAAATCTCTATTTCCACAGGGAGGGAGGCAGGGTAGGGATAAGCAGTAGATATGTGGAGAATATCTCTTTTCTCCACGTCCTTGTCAGCACTTGTTTGTTGATTTATTAATGATGGTCATTTTGGCAGGTGTGAGATGACTAATCATTTTGAGCATATTTTTCATATGTCTATGGCCCATCTGTATGTCCTCCTTGGACAAGTGTCTATTCAGGTCCTTTGTCCATTTTTTAATTGGATTGTCTGTTTGGTGTTGAGTTTTATGAGTTCTTTATATATTTTGGAGATTAAACTTTGTCCAATGTATCACTGGCAAATATGTTCTCCCATACAGTCAGTTCCCTTTTCATTTTGCTGATGTTTCTTTAGCCATGCAGAAGCTTTTTAATTTGATGTAGTTCCATTTGTTTATTTTTCCTTTGTTTCCCGTTCCTTAGCAGATACATCTGCAAAAATATTGCTATGTAAGAAATCTGAAATTTTACTGCCTATGTTTTCCACTAGGATTTTTATGGTACCATGCCTTATATTTGTCTTTTATCCATTTTGAGTTAATTCTGGTGTATGGTGTGAGTTGGTGGTCTAGTTTCACATTTTTGCATGCTATCAGCTACTGTGGGAAACAGTACGGAATTTCCGCAAAAAATTAAAAATGCAACTAGCTTTTGACCCAGCAATTCCACTGCTAGGAATATATCCTAAGAATCCCAAAACACTAATTCAAAAGAACATATGTACCCCTATGTTCACTGCAGCATTATTTACAATAGCCAAGTGTTGGAAACAGCCTAAGCGCCCATCAGTAGATGAGTGGATCCAAAAACTGTGGTTCATTTACACTCTGGAATACTATGCAGCAGAAAAAAAGGAATTCCTACCTCTTGTGACAGCATGGTTAGAACTGGAGACTATTATGGTAAGTGAAATAAGCCAGTCAGGGAAAGACAAATACCATATGATCTCACTTATAAGAGGAATCTAATGAACAAAATAAACTAATGAGCAAAATAGAGCCAGAGACATAGAATCATGGAACAGGTTGACAGCTCTAAGAGGGGAGGAGGGAGGTGGAGGCTGTTTGAGAGAAGGTAAAGGCATTAGTCAAGGAACATATATGAAGGACCTATGGACACGGACAATGGTGTAGGGACTGACTATGAAAGTGGGGGCTGGTTGTCAGGAGGGGGGCAAAGGGGAAAATACTTCAAACCATAACAGCATAAACAATAAAACATTTTTTAAAATATCTTAGGATAAATAGATAAGATGTATATCTGTTTGGTCAATACTTTGTACTAAATAAAAATTAAAGCTATTATTGGACCACCAGCCTCTCTAGAATCTATATACATCAAGTTCAAATATTTCTTTAGGTATGATTTACTATGTGACTATCTCCCACTTATTAGATTTATTGTAAGGTCTTTGAAAATGAGTTCTTCAAAACATATGTTTCTCTTGAGGTACTTTATTTACTATAAAACATTTATCTACTTACACCTTCAATATATTTAATCAGGTTAACTGTTGTACTATTATCACTGCAGCTGCACCCATGAGTTAAGGACAACCACTCTCGAAGTTTGAACATAACTATTTTAGAAACTTTTCAGAGCATGTCTGTCCCAGTAAAATGCAATAAGGAAAGTGTTCAATTAGAAAAATATATACCAACTCATCCAGAGGCCAGGGTGAAAAACATGGAAAAAAAGCATGTACTTGTACTTTGAACTCTACTTTGTTCATTCTTTGGATAAAACATTTGCTCCCTTTTGGACTTGCAAAATGTAAACAATTTTCCATGTAAGGAAAAAAGTCATTTAGCTTTCCAGTATGACTGAATGCGGCCCGGCCAGACTAGTTTGTGATAGATGCAGGTGAGTCACGAGGTTCTTCTAACATTTCAACTCTGTTCTTGAATTGCTATTGTGTCAAACAAAAATGTTCTGATAGCAAAGATTTTTCTGAAAGGCAGATCAAATGATAAAAAGAGACATTATTTA
The DNA here is from genome assembly GCF_022682495.2 of Desmodus rotundus. NCBI lineage: Eukaryota > Metazoa > Chordata > Mammalia > Chiroptera > Phyllostomidae > Desmodus > Desmodus rotundus. The sequence goes on from NC_071388.1 coordinate 172,834,038, forward strand.
AGAAGAAGGAAGGGGAAGGGGCAAGCAAAAGAACATGAATAGAGGCCTCTTGGGCACGGACAAGGGGGGAGATTGCCTGTGGGAGTGAGGGAGACAGGGTAGGGGGCAGCAATGAGGGACAAGTGTAACTGAACAACAATTAAAAAAAGCTATGTTTAACTGAAATAATAAAGGGTTTCAAATAGGTGTCATTTGGGAAAAAGGTAAAACTCAGCCATCTTTAGTTTTGGCTTAAAGGAATCTCAGACTAAATTTATTTCTCAATCCCAATAAACACATTAAGCTAGGTAATTTATATACCTACTCCTATGTTTTTAAAGTTTTTAATTACTCTGTTCTGTATTTTAAATTTTTTGATTATTATATCAATAATCTTAATGCAAACATGACTTTAATGCTCAGAATTTCAGGGAAAAATATACATTGATCAGTCAACAGATACAGCTGGGTGTCAATATTATCTTGGTAAACAAACCAAATGAGAATATAAAGTTATTTTTTAAAACTTCACTTAAAAGAGATTTTCTATAAAGATACATTAACTGTTTACAGTGAGGACTTATAAGAATCCAGGGAGTAGGACAGGAAGAGAAGACCTGGACAATTTAAAAATCTGTGCTTTCTTTGTTAATACAGAACCCTAGGCTTATAATTCAAACTTTAAGTTTTTTAAATTAAAAAGTCATCATCCTTTAACCCTCCTCAGTGCAAACAATATGTGAATTAAGGAGCTATGGAGCAGAATTCTCATTGACCTTTATACAGAAGGTAATAAATCCATAGATTATTTGATATTGAATGTCTAATAATTGAACATTTTTCCACCACAAATGTGTTTGCCCATTTCTTCCTTGTTCTCTGTACTCCACAATTTTTGTATAAATCCCTCCTCTCCCCCTACACTTTATTCAAATACCATTCTCTTGTTCACAAACCATCCTCTAAGAGAAAAGCTCAAGAAAATAGCAGCCCACAGGTGACTCATAGGTAGCCCACGGATGTATTTTTATTTGCCTGGGATTAGTTTCCAATATTGAAAAACTTGGAGATTGAACACCCAACTCCAGATTCCCAGTTTCCCTTGAAAGATCAAAACATATGCCCACATTCCTGGAGGGCAGGCGCCCTCTTAGCCTGCTGCCTGCTCTCCAGCTCACGGCTCAGCCCACACTGCTGCCTCCCCAGCAGCCCTTCCAGGGCCTCGCGCCTTTTAACTCCCCTCCGCATTACTCTTTGTCTTATGGTAAATAGGAAACTTAAATACACCCTTATCTTCCTTTTTTTTTAAAAAAAAGGAGGGGGGCCAGTAATGAGAGGAATATCAAACAAGCCAGACATTTCAAGAAAAAAAGATGGAATTAGGCATATTTTTTATGGAAATGAATAGAGCTAGCGTTCTTGTGTTTAATCGGCAAACAAGGGATGCCTGCGATGAAAGACTTCATAACCACAAGAAGAAGCCTGCATGGAATAGCAAAAAGCATGGGAAAAAATGTGAGGAATTTGTTTTTTAAGTGGAAACACACTTAAATGTGATACTTTTGGGACTGTTTTCCTATGACCGATCTACTTCACTCATTTGTATCTGTGATTGACCCTGTAGGTATTTGAGTTTGTCCTCCCATTTAGAAACACCCTGACACAGACAGATACCCACCTCATCATCTACCCCTAGCCTACTTCTATGCCCTTGGGCAGTAAACAGCAAAGGCTTTTGAGCCCACCAAATTCTCTTCCACTTTCCTCCTCCTCCTCCTGCTCTGAACAGTACTCTGCAAAGATAAGGGAGGCAGCTGTAAAGACTCCTATTAACTTTGCAACTTCATGCTCCTTCCTCCTACACAGGCCCTCTCTCTCTAACCCCACAGTCTGGCAAAACGCCCATATTAATTGCTGAGACCTTCCTTTGTTAATATGGTTCATTTTACAAGGTCACAGGCCCTCAGTTACAGCTGCAAACACTCAGGGCAGATCTCCAACCCCAGCTCAACTCCTGTGGGAGAGAGCAAATGACCTGTACAAGACAGCAGCCAAGCCTAACAGAGGCATCTACAGTCTGTACAAAAGTCGTGAACAGATCAGTAGCTAAAGTGTGATGTCAAAAGTTCACAAGCTCCCAATTTTAGAGGAAAGAAACGGAGCCTCTGATCAACCATGTCTGAGTCACAGCTGCACCCCAGGACCAATAAACCTGGGGCATAGATCAGTAAAACATGTTGCATATAGAATGTAGCTCTACTCACTCTGAACTATCAGCAGGAATCTACTTTAATTGCCATTAGTTAGGTTCAGCTTCTTGTAATAGACTACTAACTACCTTGTCTTCCAGTCCACAAAATGCTTCCACATGGCTTGACTCAACTAGGAAAGTCGTAAGGTAGGGGGAGGGTTGGTTTTATACTATGTCCTCCCATTTACAGAAGAGAATAGAACTCAGGGAGCTTAATATGATTCTTCAAGGTCAAAGAAAGAGTACGGGGCCTCCTGTTTACTACAGTTTTACCCAAGCCACTATAAACGAGAGGTAACACTAAAAATGATGAGTCATTATGAAACTGTAGCCCTTTATAGAGAAAAAATACATTATCCAAAACAGATTTTCTGTAAAAAAAAAAAAAAAGTGATTTTAAATCATTAAAGAACACAATTCAGGAAAAAGAAATCAAGATTTTAAAAATATATTTATGTAGAAATATTTCACAAAGATTTTACAATGTAGCAAATCATCAGGTCATACCATAAAAGAAGAAAAAGATTAAACATCAAAGGATTAAGAAAGTGCTCCGAGCAACATATTGCAGTCTCCATGAAAGTGCATGAACGGTTAAGGCAAAGTACCGTGTTGGTACCGGCATGTTGCAAAAGGACTTGTAAAACAGTTTTTAAAAATATATACAAAAGTCTTTTTTCCCCCCTACATTCTTTTCAGAGACATTTAAAAGGAAAACATTTATGAACAGTCTTGCTCCACAACTAAGTAAAAATAACTCCTGGTTACAAAACAGTAAAAGTAAAAATGCTCGACCCCAGCGTGTTCCTAATAAATCAAGTGATTGGCAAAACAAAACCTTTCCAAGCGTGGGCTTGCTTTCTACATTTAACCTGCCAAGCGGAAAGCTGACTCCCTCATATTCCAGGCTAGAGATCGTTAATGAGAGCGGCGAGAGTTAAAGGCAGATCTTTGCCCTTCTGTGCAACTTTTAGCTTCTAATTTCTATGGCCAAACTATCGTCATATTTGAGGTTGTTATGCATTCACTGTGTTAGAAACCTACCTTACAGCTTTGCTTCTACCCGCAGCTTGCCTGATAGCCATTTTACAAAGTGCTGCATATACTAATACAATATTTTGCCTTATGTGATAATAAAAACATCAAGGTGCTCTCTAAAGTTAAACCCTAACCCTGTTAAGAGAATTCTAGAGAAATATTTTGTTTTTCCACATATAAGTAAATCCCTTAAGATCGATAGGATCAATAAGGATAACACTGGTTATCAAACCTTTATCTTCATGCTTGGGGCAGAATTTGTTTTTATAACATAACAGAATAAAATATCAAAGAAAAGTAAATTAGCTAGACTTGAACAAGAGTGAGTTTTAGGGAAAACTGACATATCTGAATTCTAGTACAGATAATAAATATCTGCCAAAGAATAACTTAATTCATGTAACTGACCACTCTTTCATGTAAAATTTTATCTACTCATGAGAAATAGGGAAAATTAGTGTTGCCATTTTAGTCTCCATATTTAAACTTTTTTCTTTTCCTACTTTTTCCATCCTTAAACATAAGGGAAATTAACCAGCTCTTTCAGCTGACATAAGTTTCCTAAATAGCTTTTAGCTCTCAAGATACAGGTGTGGTGAAACCAGAGAGAGACACCTAGCCATTTACTGGAACTCTGAAGTACAAAATAAGCACATGTGCTCTACAAAATAGTAACAGGGATAAAAACAGTTAAACTGTCTTACACAGCAGATGTATTAGCTTGATTTTCATTTGTAACTTCTTTTTCATCAGGACCACAGACAAAAAGCTTGCTGCCCAGAGTTTTCTGGGCGAATCGGAAATACATGATGTGGCCCATTGCCACAAAGGAGACTGAAATCAATACAAGCAAGCCGAAAGCTTCAGGATTCGGAGCCAGGATGACCATGATGAAATGCAGAAGATCAAGAAGGTAGTTCATGGAGTTCTGTACACCATTGATAATGCCTCTTTCGGATTCGATTACATTTTCTTGCAGCAACTGTGTCACAGTTAAATCAAAGGACCAAAGACCTATAATAAAACATATTTTTTGAGATATTTACTCTCTAAAATTTATAGCCATATATTTCAGGTTAAAGATCTGTTGACATGTGAAAAATACACATTTTAGCTCTATTACTTTAAAGTCACCTTAGAGAATTATTTTTCATTAATAAATACTGGGTTATTAGTGGCTCTAAGAAATGATTTTTATAGTCACCAGACAAAAATAAGTCTAATCTACAAACTTCTTAATTCTGTTTTTCTGTGATTATTCATATTGTGAAAATAAAACTCTGAAATCAGAGACATAATTATACTGAATAATGATGTTATGGTCAATGACAACAGCATATACAATGATGGTCCTATAAGATTATAATAGAGCTGAAAAATTCCCGTTGCCTAGTGACATCACAGCCATGGTAACATGGTCGCACAGTGTATCACGTGTTTGGGGCGATGCTGGTGCAAGCAAGCCTACTGCACTGACCGGTGTATAAAGTACAGCACATGCAGTTCCGTACAGTACATACTATACCCAATAATGATAATAAATGACTATGTTACTGGTTTATGCGTGTACTGTACTATACTTTTTACCCTTATTTTAGAGTATATTCTTTCTACTTATAAAAAAATGTTTTCTGTGAAACAGTGTGTCATCCTATGCTGGCCACAGCCTCATATATCCCCAGCTACTGCATCTCTTGATTGAATTATTTTCCTGTGTGCTTGATGTAATCTTGTGTTGTTTTGCAGGGTACCATGCTGTGCAGACTTGTAGCCTGGGAACAGTAGGCTATGCCGTGTAGGGTTGTGTAAGTGCACTCTGTCATAATCACACAATGAAATCACCTAACGACACATTTCTCAGAACGTATCCCCCTCGCTAAGCAGCACATGATTGTACTAGTTTTCAAGTTTAAAATAAACAGACCTATATATTGTTATGGTTAAAGTGTAAGAAAACTTTAAACCATTATTACATTTACTGCTTGGGTTCTAAAGCCGTTACAATAAAGCTGCCCTACTTGAATGTGAATGCCTTTGATAAATTAATAAGCTGCTTTGTATCACAAGATAAAAATATGGCTTCATTTCAAGAATGAATTCAGGAAGAGATGATTCATCAGTACTCTATTAATGATTACTTAAATTTTGCTTTGTAAGAAGTCTTTACATTATGTTTCCTTCCAGAGCCATAAAATCCATTTGGCCATGTATACATTACACATCAGCTAGAGAGGTCCTTTGAGAGATTTTTTTTTTCCCTACTACATGTCTTTAAAAAAAATTAAACAATAAAAAACCCTATCTTTTTTGCCTTGTACCATAGAAATATTCTCTAAATTATAGTCCTATTGGTAGAGTTACAGCAATACAAAGACTAAATTATTAACTGGCAATATAATTATAATAGCTAACATCTTTTTAGAAATTAATTAAATAACATTAAAAAGATAAATACTTAAGCTATCCATTTAGAAAAAATTTTTCAAGCTCTAATGTTTTATAAAAGTGTATGTACATATATACATATACCCAAATGTGGGTTTTTAAACTATAAAATAAAAATTTAATAATAAAAGATGATTACACATAAGGACGAATAGTGGAATTTGTTTAAATTAACATTCAGGGAATATTGTTGAATTCTCTGAACCCACACTGCAGAAAGACACTTTAGTCCATTAATATACACAAGGAGATATCTTACCGATTCTAGCAGCAATGACGCCTGCAAACAGCAGACTGACAGAGATTATGGACTCAGGGTTTAAACCCACGTCTGGGGCAACATCAGCAGAAACAGACACATTCAGCGTGTGCATTTCAGTTGTAGAGATGATTTCAGGACTTTCTGTAGGTATATTTGTGGGGAGTGGCTCTACTTGAATGAACCTGGAATGGATATCTTTAAAAGGAGAAACAGACAAATCTAAAGGGCTTCCAGGCATGAACACAGAGATCACACACAAGATCAAACAGGAAAGTTGTGCAAATCCTGAGATCAGACCAGTCCGAACCAGGCCACATTTTCGCCGTAGCCAAGTAAAAGCCACAGTTCCCATTATTCCAGTTATGGCTGATGCTCCCATCAAAAAACTGAGGGTGGACCCACTCAGCCCCTGAGTGTAGGCGTACCCTGTGGTGATGCAGTCAAAGCCCAGGACAGTCATGTAGAGAAAAGCAAGACCCATGCCCGCCAGAAACACTGGCTGATTGTAATAGGAGACCCATCCATCTCGGAAGGTGCGGAAGGGCTCAGCCATCTGGGAGGCACAGCTTGGCTCTTGCTCATGTTCAAGCTCACGGATGTTAGGGTCTTTGTCACCCATTAGATGAGTTGCCTCCAGGGATTTTGGCTCAGTTTCTGTTAATAAAATACATCATTATTTAGGGGTGAAGGCATGGGGGAAAAGCCAATTATTTTACTCAGTACTTTTCTTCTCCTCTTTCCCTCCCCCATGGGTACCCTTGGCTACAACAATATAACATGTATTTTCTTTAATAATCCAAGAATTACAGCCAAGGAACAATCTCCAAGCAGCAATTACATTGGATAAACAAAATACTACTGGTCTCAATTACTCACATACTCTCTCTGAAATTATACTCCCACCAAAGTAAAACTCATCAGATAAAAATACAATCATATTCTGGGAAAACAAAGCATCTTATTTTATGGGGTCTTGTCAAGATTCCATTTGTCTAGAAGTCCATCTTCCTCTTCTTGGGAAATATTCACCTTCACATCCTCACTTCTTCTTTTCACTGTCTTACAAATTGCCTACAAATGGCATGTAACTCCCTTCTTCATGGACTCCTAGGATTTCTGTTCTCATTTTTCTTCCTATTCCTATGGTTCAACTTTGCCCAGTTTTCCCTCAATTAATTGTCCCTCTGTGTCTACTGCTCACATTAAGGAAAAGGGTCAGAGGTCCCATTCCAACCCCTTCCTCAGAGTCCTTCCTCAGACTCTCAAAACTTGGGTTTTGACTCAGCTACCAAAGTGCCATACTTAACCTCATGCAGGCCTTCAATGGTAATAAATTCTGATGTAAATGAAACTTAGTTTGGTCTTCACCAACATTTAAGGTCTGGACATCAGAATAAAAGAGTTGATCATTATGTTAAATTTACCTTTGTGTAAATTCAGCTGTTTCAACTCAGCTTCCTCTACTTTAAGAGTAGCCTTCACAGCTAATGCAGGGGTTTTCTGGTGAACCTTCCAGAGCAGAAAGTACTCCACACACATGGACACCAAATTCCATCCGGAAATGAAACCACAGCCAATGACTGCGGAGCCAAATGTCATAATCTGGCCAACAGCCATGGGGGCCAAGATGTTGGTTAACTGGTCAATCCTTCTGATTGTAGCATTCATATCTGCAGAGGCAGGTGAAAGACATAGATAGGTGTGCAAATCTATCATCGGAGAGACTGCCTGCCTACACAATACAAATTCAGAAACCAAGTGCGTAGATTCCTTAAATGTAAATTTCTAAAGGCACTCCACGAGCAAACCATAACCATTTTCTTAGAAAATTATTTGTTGTTTGGATCAAGTCATATTAAATTTGCCTCAAAAATCGTGATTCCCTTAGAATTGTATACATTAGTTTAATATCAGATTTAAAGTGAATACAATTGTGAATCTACATTCATTTTTTTCAACAAATATTTATAAAATGCCTATTATGAGCTGGGCACCATCTAGCACCATAAAGAAAAGGAAGAGTGTCCCTTTCCCTGTCTTCATGCAGTTTACATTCCCATGGGGAAAGAAAGACAAAAATTGGCCAACACATACAAACACAGTCTGTCAGATGCTCATGAAGTATTGTGGTGAAAAATAAAGCAGACAGTGCTCAGGGAAAAGGGGACATTTCAGTTTTAAATATGGCGAGGTCAGGGAAGGACTCTGAAAAAAAGAGAGCATCACAGCAAAGGCTTGAAGTGGTAGGAAGCAAAAGAGTGAGTCATGTAGATATCTGTGAAAAGAGAATTCCAAAGCAAGGTAAGGACAAAAGTCCCAGGGCAAGAGGAGCACAACCACAGTGTCGGAAACAGCAAGGGGGCCAGTAGGACTGAGGCAGAGAGGGAGGGCAGACTGGCCCAGTCAGGTGAGGCCTTGTGACATGATAGGGACATAAGTTTTATACTGAGTGACTCAGGAAATGACTGGAAGTTTATGATCAGAGAGATGGCACAGTCTGACATATTTTTGAAGGTTCATTTTGGCTGCTGTGTTGAGAAAAGACTGTAGAATGAGAATGAGAGGGACAGCAGACAAAAATAGAGGCAAGGGGACAAATGGGAGATGGTGGTAGCATGGGCCAGGATATAACAATGGAAATGGAGAAATCGATACTGGATATACTTTAAAGGTAAAATGTAGAAGACTTGCAAACAGATTAGATATGGTATAGAAAGGGACAAGGAACGGCTCTAAATCTTTTTTTTTTTTTCTTTCTTTTTTTTTTTGAGTAGCTACTGGAAGCATAGAGTTGCCACTTACTGAGAAAGGGAGAAGACTTCAAAAGAATCAGGATCGAGGCAAAAGAACAAACATTTGGTTCTGGAGATCTTGATTCTGATAGATCCACTGACATTCAAGAGGCCACATCAGGCAGATAGTTAAACATATGAATCTGGATTTTAGGGAAGAAGTATGCACCACATTTGAGAGTCCTCAGCTGGTTGATTTTTAATGTAATGAATCTAGTTAAGATCTCCGAGAGAGAGAAAGAGTGTAGATCAAGAGAAGAGTAACGAAAACTAAGTCCTGGCCATGCCAATGTTTAGAGTTCTGGAAGATGAGGAGGAACTAGCCAAAGAGAAGAAAGACCAGTAGAGTATGGTGTCTTAAAAGCTAAGAGGTAACAGTGTTTCAAAGATTAGGGAGTAATCAACTAGAAAGTGCTGCTGCTAAATTAAGAAAATGAGCACTGAGAAGAAGCTCTAGACTGGTCATATTGGGGCCTTCAAAAAGAGCAGTTCTGGTAGAGAGGAAAGGAAAGGACAAGTCCTTGGTTGAAGGTGGTTTAAGAGACTAGTGCCAACTCCATGGAACACCATATATATTATAGTTTAAGTGAGTGGCGTGGACTGGATTCACAATGTGATGTTGCTCCCCTTGCATTATGGACCAAGGCCCTGACTGAGGAAAGGAACTGGAAAGAGTGAGCACAGACATTTCTTTTTATTAAGTTTCACTGAAAAGAACAAAGACATGGGGTAGTAGAGGAGTAAAGACAAGGATACTGAAGAAGAGAAAAATTAGAGCATGTGTGTTTCTATAACTGGAATGTTACAGCAGATGAGAAGGAACAGAACGTAAATGTAGGGCACAAGTGGAAGAGCAGTTCTTAGATAGGAGCACAAACAATCCACCAACATCAGCAAGAGCACAGGCCACATACACGGCTCCAAATACAAGTAGAAAGAGTGATGCGATGATTGGAGCACATGGCAGTCCCCTCCTCATTTCTTTCATTTCCCAATAAAATACAGAGCGAGAGCATCAGTGAAAGTGAGGACAGGAGAGGAGGTACTGAATGATGCAGACAAAGGAGAAGGTATGAAATAGTCCTTTAGAAAAGAGGGAGAAGGAAGGGAACAGAGAAAATAATGTGATCTTCTGGCAGCATGGAAGGCCAACTTGAATCCAATGCTCATGAACTTTAAGTAAGAACGGTGAGCGAGTTGTGTGTTCTTCTCCAGCCATGTTCTACCGTGGAGAGGTGGGTTTAACCAGGGTCTTATAAAAGGAAAGCAACAAAAGGAGAGAAGGCCAAAAGAGCTGACAATCATGTGGTCAGGACAACTGACCTTGAAATTTAAGCTGGGTAAAGCAAGGGAGACAAAAAGGCTCACAAACAGTGAAAGGGTAGTAGAATGAATGACGTGTAGGTAACAACCAGGTTGGAGGATTGTTGGGGCTGGGGTACCAGGCGAAATGAGCTGGAAAAACAGGAGGTGGTAGTTCAGGACATGGATGTTTAGGATTGAGATTATGGAAGGGGAGGTTTAGAGGTGATGACAAGGTCTAGGGTATAAACATGGAAATACACAGCTGAGTCATAGTGGCGGACAAGATGAATAAAGGAGACAGAGTCAATAAAATGATCTACTATCTCATTCTCTATCTCATAAAGTAAAAATTAATGAGATAAGTCCTATCAACCATGTAGGGCACCTTAAGGAGAAAGCAATACGTGACTAAAAGTACATTAATAGAAAAGTGCCTTTATTCATTCTCTAGTTCTTCCTGGTCCTAAGTTACCTTCCAATTAGTCCTGTGAGTGTATAATACTTACATGATAACAGAAGAACTTTGACACACTTCACCTTTCACTTGAGAGACAAAGGCAGTGTTCATTAAACTGGTACATGACCACTGTTCACTAACTTCCATCTGCCCACCGCCAGTAAATTTCCAACTCATATGCTAACAGGAGAATGTAGAATTGATCCAAATAACTCAATAATTTGAATCCAAAAATCAAGTACTAATGAAATATACACTTGGATCTGAAAACCCCAAAACAACAAAATTAATTTAGTTACAATGATTTATTACTCTTTCACTATCTTAATTTTCAAGTGCTCATGAAGCTTTTTAATGTCACCAATTTCTATCTTTTATATTATTCTTAGGAATTTAATGATGTTCATGTGTAATTTAGTGTCAAAAGACAGCTTTTATTTTCCTGAAACAGAATGAATTAAATTATAATTTTTTAAAAGACTTAATCATTTTGATGGTAACAGGCTAGAGAAGAATCAGTCCTCTAAATGCACAAACATGTTTTTTACAAATTCTATGCAAACAGACAAATGTGTGCTCATTTAAAACCAATTTAATTGTTTTCAGCAGCTGTGGCACAGAACATGACATTAAACAACTACTTGCTATTATAAATGGTGTATTACATCTCACAGAATAATAATTTAAAATGGCAGATTTGCTGAGCAAATAGCAGCCAGTGGGTTTGTACACTTCAAATATGAAATCAATTTTTAGTCAATAGAGTTCAAACAAGAAATTTATCTGCCATACATGATCAAGCTAACCAGCAGATGTTTCTTTAGAATAGTGGACAAGATAAACCTCAGAGGCTATTAATGAAGAGTGATTAACAAAGGAAATAGGAAAGGAAATAAAACAACAGATGGAGCAAAACGTCTGGGAAAAGGAAGTGAGTTTAAACAGGTTTGACAGGCTAAGGGTCATGCACCAGAGAATGTTTCAATAAACACTGAATCAAGTGCCTAGACAAATTAGTTAACAGATTAATTAACAGTATTTAAGTGAAAAACAATGACCTTTTCTGGAGCTGTCTAAACTAGATGGTAACGCTACCTGTTAGCCTGATGCTCCTGAAATTCTAAGACTTTTAACCTCCCACGGACATGTCTCCCGTCTTTTACCCACAGTGATACAAGTTCCAACTTTAAAACCTCCTCTGAAATACGGGAATGATAGCAATTAGCATCCAGCTCACCCTCTCTTCACGTGTACATCCCTTCCCCTTCACCCCCTCACACATACACACCATGCTCACACAGAGCACCTACAATGCACACCAGCTCAGTCATCCCACCCTGCTCGGGTTCCTCAGTCTTTGCTGGCAACCTCAAAAAGCATCCCGATTCATGAAAATCATTCCTTCCTGGAGTAGGTGCCTCTGCGTACAGACACCTCAGAGGTACATGGAATCCCCTCTGCGTGTACTTGGTCCTTTTCTCTTGTGTGTTTCCTTCATACTGCTTCTTTTTTGTTGTTCTTTAACTCTGCCTCAAAGCAAAAATGGCACAAAAATCCATGGTTAGACCCTTGCTCACCCTCAGAACTAAAGAAGTTTTTATATCCTGTTTGGAAACATGGTTTCTCGTTAACACAAGTACTGGGGTTAAAACTTAGAGAGAAGACAACACGCAGGTTTTCCCTTCACCAGGCTACTGACCGCTGGCTGAATGAGCACCACTTACCGAAAGCTAACTCCCAGTGGGCAAGAGTTCAACAGGCAGCGTTTTTCCTTCCTTAAACTCAGAAACTCCAGAAGTTAGAAAACAGACTAGTTGGCCTAGATTCCTCCACTCTGCAGTAACTCCTAATATAGAGAAAGGTAGCTGGGAAATGGCCAGTTGTGTCTTTGTTATTATTCTGGGACATCACTTCATAGTCAGAAATATCCCACTTTTATTTTATTTGTTTTGTTTTACTTATTTATTTATATACTTAGAGGAAAAAAATAAAGATTCTGAGTAACTCAGTTTTTATTTGGGACCTTTTTATTTTTTACAGATTATTCAGACTTCACAGAGTAAAATAAGTTAAGAAATTCAGAAAAGGGAAGGAAAATCATTTTAAAAGGTAACTTTTTCCCCAAAATATAGTCCAACAGATATATATGTGGTCTGTTTTCCAAATATATCCTTTTTATGCCCTTTGAACTCTAAGACATGGACATGTACTACATACTTAAGTTAGTATGTTAAAAACAGAAAGTAAACAAAAAAAACACAAAAATAGGACAAAATCTTACAGTTCAATGTGACAAAAAGAGATGTGGGATTATTCCTGTTAGTAAATGATCACAGGAAGGAAAATCAGTGAGAGTCACTTTAGCTCCAGAGAGATTTCATGCAGTGCAGACTCACATGTGCCAAATCCGTCCTCTGCACACGCCATCGCCTAGAGTCACGGCGGTGTCCCTACCTGCACGCCACTCTGCTGCCACAAAGTGATGATTCAAGCAAATGCTTTCTCTTCTAGACTAGACCTTCCATAGATTTTGTTCCTCCTCCCATCATCTCCTTTATTTTTTTATTCTAAAAAACCACATGGTTCAGTCAAAGTAATGTGCTAAGCTCGGCACCTAATCTTGCCTTATGTATCCTAGAATAAGCTAGTTAAGTCATTAGAAATGCTTTTCTTGTCTGTCAGGACAGTTGGTCAATGTGCTTGTGATCCCCATTATCTCAATGATCAGCAAAGTTGATTCAACTGATCAGTCAGTAAAAAGGTGTAGCCTTCCTTCTTTATGTTGTGTAATCATCAATCCAATTGGTGCCTCTGGACTGAAGGACGGGCAAGTAGGGAATATTGAGTGAGACAGGTTATTCTGAGCTCAGGTGACACTGACGCAATAGGACGTGATGCTTTGCAAGCATTCTTCCGTCTTTCTTTGGCCTCTTGTGTATGTTTTCCAATGAACAACTAAGATTGTAAGCTTCTTAAAAACTGTATTCTGTCCTCTATTTCTTTAGCATTTGTAACAGCAATTATATTATATCATAAATGATGTAATAAAAAGTTAGAGATTATACCTTTAAAGTAGAAGGAATTAACTTAAAGAATCTCTCCTAGAATTAAGTGCTTCCATTTTGTTTGGAGAAAAATACTCTGCATAGTATGACTTATAAGTACTGGTAATGATATCCATAGTATAACCAATAAAATCCTATGTGAAAATTTCAATGTTTTAAGTAGTAAGTAAACATTTAGGAACAGTTAACAAAATTTTTAAAAAGCTCAAAAGATATGTTCTTCCATTTGTCAGGTTTGCATAGAATTAAAAAAAAAGTTCACTCTCCTATAAATTAACTTCATAGCATTGAGGAAAATCTTTGCACCGAGACCGATAATGTGGTAAGTAAAAGACTGTGCTTTCAATTTATTGTCCTTAAAAAGTAGCCAGAAAAAAGGCTTGTAGTCTCAGTTATTACTGATTAAAAGTGAATCATAATGTAACCCATTTAGCTGAAAGAGAAAACCAAATTACCTGCTAATTTGCTTCTGTCTTCTCCTGCAACAACAACAATCCAGTCCCTTTGGATGGTAATTGCCGTGGCGGTACTGGCCAAATTTGCGATGTTTGCAATAGTGATGATCAAGATATAGCAGGAAGTCTAAGGAATCACAGGGAAAAGTTGAGTTAAAATGTCAGTTTTACCACACCATGCCTACACTTCAATGTGCAATGCACTTTTAAATGGTCTTTGGTGGCATAATAATGAAACTTTGCTTTTAATTTCATTTATAACCAATCATTTTACTTTGTACATGAGACAATAAATCCCACTGGTCAAGTTAAAGAACAGAGTATCTTCCTAATCTATATCATCTGTAGTGCATATGATATAAAAATTCTAATAGTCCTATGCATATTTATGTGACAATTGTTACAAAGTATTAAATAGGAGTGGTTAATATGTCCCCCACAGGTATCTCCTTTGGAAAAAACTGAAGGGAAAGTGAGAAGACCTGTATTTAAGTGAGAGTTCTGACACTTTCTAGTAGTATAACAATGGGCAATCAGCTAACATTAGTTTATCTTATTTTTTTCATCAACAAAAGGAAAGAAAGAGACTAGATTTCTACTGCCATACCTGACTTTGAAACTCTACAATATCAATCCAACTATGCATAAAAACATTCAATAGTGACATCAAATCCATTACTTTCTACCATACCCCCATCCCCCTCTTTTCCATAAAGCTATCATAAAATCATAGGGTGAGAAACCATTTAGTCCATGTGCCCCCCCACCCCCCCAAAATACCAATTTTTATTGGAAGAACACAATTATGACTGACTTATGTATCTGAAACATTTCTTATGTAGTATAAACAAATTATAGTTTAAAACTAATGAGCTGAAAACTAACAACTAAATTATATAATAAACTTTTAGAAATGCTATTGAAAACAAACAGGAAAAAATCCAATAGGACAAAATTTAAATTCAAAGAGCACTTAATGAGTACCTGTTATGGGCAAAAAAATATTTCAGGGATATTAATATAGGGATATAGACACAGAGATCAATATTAAGCGGTCCCATTTGGGGAAAAAAAAAAGATACTCCCTAGCCTCAAAGGGTTTTCATCTTTTACCTCTACCAGAAGTTCAATTTTCTGCCATCAAGAATCACACTGAGAGCTTACCAGAACCCATCCATGGTACATAGTCAGAAGCTCGTCTTTATGCAAGAAAACCATCATCAGGATAATTCCACACAGGATGACCGACACATTCTGTATCACCAGCGAAGTCCGGGCCACTGTGCAGAGGGAGAGACCAAGTGTTCGCTCACTGTGCACTACACCAAAATGTCTCGTGGGGCTGTTTTACCTACACATCACTGTTCTGTTACCTTCATGCAGGTGCGTGTTACTCCAGAAAATAAAAATAAAACATCCCTGAAGTAAATCCCGCCTCAGCTATTCCCAGGACAACCCACCAGACCATACACCACTGCTAAAGCTCGTAGAGAAAATGATGAGGTAGCCACCGCTTTTCTTCTTTGTTAGTAGAAGCCCTTCATAATGACCACATTTTTATTTGCTTTATCCTCACGAAACTTTGCTATCATAAGCAAACTATATTACATAGACAAGATCCACGTCTCAGCTTTCTGCTGCTTAAGCTAAAATAAGAACATGTAGGAAATGGTGAAGGAGGTTAAGGAAGAGGTCATGGACTCCATAACCTCCCACACGGCAAGCTGAATCTGGTAAGACAGTATGGATAAATAGAAAAGACACGTAAAAAGTTCTCAGCAGCGGTGTGTTTCTTTTGGCATGTGAATGCTGTTCGTCCTTGCTGACATTCTAATCGATTCCTTTCCTCACAGAAAATACCTACTTTCTTAGAGTGAAGCACCCATATAAAGTGCTGGAGTAAGGACAGGTAAATACACAGGTAAAGACACCTTGTAGTCTTTGTTCTGCCCCTTACTAAGGGAGAGGATCTAGAACAGGATACCTAATGTCTCGTATGCCTGCGTCCATAAGGTGAGAATGCCAGTACACACCTGCCTTCCTTACTTTACAACGTCCTTTTGATGCTCAAATAAAATACTTATTGAAGCACTTTGAAAAACATAAAGACTTATATATGTAAGGTATAATTATATCTCTTGTCTTTAGGGACAGTGAAGCTCATTCTGGCTTGGAAGGTTGTATCAAAGCCTCAAGAAAAAAAACAAACTGCTTTTTGAAATTAGTTTGAAATAAAATCCCAATGTATAATTCACTCATTGATGCATTCACTCATTGCACAAGGATTAAATATGAACTGAATGAGCTTCTTAGCTTTCAGGACCCCACAGACCAGAGGAAGGATAGACACGAGAATAGATAATTACTGGAATGTAAGTAGAATAGCAGAGGTATTAACTGAGCCTGATGGGAGCACAGAGGAAGAAATGGTTAACTCAGCCTGGAGACATCAGAGAGGATTGTCATGGAGGGTGACAAATGAGTCGATTACATGGGATCGCAGTGGGAGACTGCCAGCCCACCACATTTTCCTCCAACTCAGCATTCTTTCTAACCTGCAATTTCAGTGCTCAATAATCATAAGGTTAAAGATCTCTATGTATAAGATTCCTATGTTCCTGTGTATAATGATGTAGATAACTAGGAATTTTTTAGGACACAAAACTTTTTTCTATATCTATTTTGGTCTATTAATTCTCCAAGCAGGAAAATGTCCATCTTGGCCACTTTACTAATAGCATCAAGTCCCAGAATTTGATAGTCCAAGGGCTCTCTGTGCAGGAGCAGTGATCTTACGCTGAAAGGAACAAAAGAGATTGCAATCTTTCCCAACATCTAAGACTAACACAGCCAGGCCTTGGCATTACCTACTGAGCAATTCAGGAAAGGTTTGCCCTATTAGTCTTAATAACTGAATTGCTCAATCACTTTCTTTCCTATATAAAATGGAAGATTTCAGTATTAATGCTCTAGATTTAAATGTTACTATACTATTATTTCTTCTTTTCCCTCAAGAATTTGTAATTCGGCTTTCTGTGATCCAGACTTCCAGATTCAGATAGTCTCTCTTGAAGCTGCAGTTTTCAATTCCCCTACCCACACCTCTCTGAAATACAGTAGCCAAAGGGCACGTGTTACAGCTATCCCAGGAACCTCACACCAAAAAGACTCCAGTGTAAATCCCGGTTAGAAAGAAGGCCAGAGTAAAGTGAACTTTCAATGTTTAACATGGTTCTCAGAAAAGTGCTACAGTGTTAATCATTACCATTGGAAATTTATTAATAGCCAAGATACAAAAAAATTCTATTAGCTCAATATCCGGTCATCCTAACCTTGTGCAAGGGCCTCAGAACCCTCCGTGAGGAGGTGCTGCTACCCACCTCCCCATCTCTCAAGGGTGGCATGCAGGCCTGCCATGGGTTAGCCCCAGTGTTTTCTCTCAAGCACAGGCACTGGTCCCATTAATTCAAAGGCAGAGCTATAACAACACCCACCTTTGAGTCTGGCATTCTTATCCACCCAGTCACCGATGATGGCTCCCAGGACCAGAACAGAACCCGCCACCACCAGCCCGTAGACGGCAGTCAAGAGGAGGCTGTTCCCATAGAGTTCCACCAGAAACACCGAGACTGCAAAGTGCCACATCCGATCTCCCTGGAATAAGAGAAGAGAAAATGTTTTGCTGAAATAGTTTTAGTTTACAGTCAATTGTACTCAGGAAGTTGCTTCCTTATCAAAAGGGCACTTTCTGGCTACATCATAAGATTTTCAAGGTCAATTCACAGTCCTTTGCATTCTAGAA
Source organism: Desmodus rotundus (assembly GCF_022682495.2). Classification (NCBI taxonomy): domain Eukaryota; kingdom Metazoa; phylum Chordata; class Mammalia; order Chiroptera; family Phyllostomidae; genus Desmodus; species Desmodus rotundus. The sequence goes on from NC_071388.1 coordinate 172,851,889, forward strand.
AACAGTTTCCAGACTCAAGAAGATGTTTTAAAACAAAACTGTTCTCTTGTGCGTGAGGTTTCTATCTGAGCCTGGAATTTACCTATCCCGAAGCACTTTGCTACTGAATCAGAATGAAATACAGTATAGTTCATAAACATCAGTATGTCTTGAATGTAAAAAAAAAAGCCAGTTTCCTAATTTGTAAAATATGAATGGACTATATAATCTCTAAAGCTTCTTTTACCTCCAATATTCTAAAATCTATGCTCTATTCCACACATAAATTTCAAAGTCATAAAACAGCAGGGCAATCAGAAAGATAAAATTAATATGGGCAGATTCTAGCACTGCATAAATGAAGATATCAGAAATAAATGCATAAGTAGTCATTTTTATATTTTAATACAGATGGGTTTTAAAAGGGGGTGGGAGACTACTCATTTCTTTATTCCAAAGTATTATAGGCAATTTAGGAATTCACTACTGCAAAATGTGGAATGACAAACTTTTAAATGAGTCAGGTAAATTAATGTGTAAGAAATCTATAATGTACCTTATTATGACATTTTTGGCTCCTTTCCTGACTAACAGGTTAACATAAAACAGGACAACAATGTTCTATCCCTGGAAATCACTACAGGAAACTAAATTTCCAGGCTAGATTCCTTATGGATTTGACCCTACATGGAAGTACTTACAATCCTAGTTCCTTCCAAAGCCTATTAACATCTTTCTGATAAATCTCATGTGTCAGGAGCAAAGTATTATCCTGGTTATGTCAAATGAATTTAAATATTTATAAAGCCAAGTCTACAATCTTATGCATTTAAAACTTAACTTGATGCACATGCGCACTAGCAATGGTTTATAATAAACTTCATGTATACCAGTATTTTTCAAGGAGGGCAGGGAGGGCTGTGCTTTTACCCTCCAGGGATCACCTGGCAATGTATGGAGCTGTTTTGGATTGTCACAACTGAGGGGAGGGGTTACTACTGGCATCTACAATGCACAGGACAGTCCCCCACAACAAAGAATTACTCAGCCAGAGATGTCAACAACGCCACGGTAAAGAAACCCTGGTGTACATTATGAACATAATTTAGAACCACAATTCAAAATTAACATAAGACTAGAGCCATACAGGGTGGGGTGGATATAGTCAAGTAAACATGAAAACAACCAAACCCCGGAAGCACCATGTTTGAAAAACTGAGTCTCACTTTGATGGTCTGGAATGTGAGCTCCAGGGCCTTCTGCACTCTCAACCCTTAGCCCAGTGCATGGCCTCGAGTAGATGCCTAACAAGTAGCTGTGGAATCAACAAAAGAGTGGATATGCAGTGGATCCCAGTTGTGATGAGTAAATACAGAATAGGTGGCAAAAACATAGACTGATTCATCAACTATACTGTTCTAATACATTGGATTTGTTCTGCAAATGTTCAAGAAGTTTGAGAATTAATCTGTACAATGATTAATACTTCTGAGAGAGCTATTTTTTAAAGTTTGCTTTGATAATAAAAAAACTTTTCCACTTCAGTAGGAATTGTTTAAGTTTCAAATACAATTATACTAAATAATTAAAAATATGAGATATGAATTTGTTTGAGAACAATTTAAAAAACAAGTTTATATATTAAGATAAAGGTGTCAGTAAGAATAGTAAATTAAACTGTTTTCCTAATCTTTCTTATGAGGAGCAAATTCAGATTTGATTAGAATAAAATGGGACGGGGAGAGAGGAGGTACGGTCATACCTCGGTATTTGTTAGCTTCAAAACTCTCGTCAAACCCTGCACTTGCCCATTTTGATGAGAAAAAAATGTTTCAGCACTCAGAGCCTGCTTGGGACTTGTCACACTTGCTAGAACTTATATGAGTCACGACACTGCCCCACAAGAGAAAATGCTTCGTTGTTTGGTACTCATCGATTTTGCCATACATCATGAGTTCCGGAATGAATTAACGATGAGTACCGAGGTACTACTGTACTTGGATTCTAATCTCCGTTCCTCTGAATAGGTCCCAAGGAAAAAACTAAAACACATAAATGCCCGACCCCAAATGATAGGTTGCTGCTATGAGTGAATTTCCTCTTTCTTAACCTAAAGAGTAAGAAGTATTATTCAACTACTATTGCTTCTTTCTTTTTTGTGGGGTTTTTTTTAACTCTTATCTTTTTTTCCAAAGGAATTAGTTTTACATTTCTCTAGCAGGGTTGTCCAACTTTTTGGCATCTCTGGGCCACACTGGAAGAACAAGAGTCGTCTTGGGCCACTCATTAAATACACTGTGACATGTAATCACAAAAAAAATCTCAGACTGTTTTAAGTAAATTTATGATTTTGTGTTGGGCCACATTCATAGCCATCCTGGGTTGCATGTGGCCCACAGGCTGCAGGCTGGACACCCCTGCTGTAGAGCATCAAACAAGTGCTATTAAATGAAAATTTTCTCTCTTGCGTATCCGTGTATGACATGCCACTTCCTTGATGGAGGAGAATAAAATTGCTCTAGTTACTCCAATTTCCAAAAGATTTTGGTTTTAAGAAGCAACAGATTGTAGGCCCACAAAGCCCAAAATCAGATAACCTCTAAATAAATACTGACCAAGTACAATTGCAAGCCCACCCATTCCTTCCGTATTTCTTTCCCCCTTCCATAAGCTCTCACCATACTTTGATGATTTGCTTACATGTCCATCTATACCAGGGGACTAAGAGCTGAAGACCAACTGAGTATCTGTGAATGAATAATCACAGTCATCAATCTACTCAATAGTTATTATTTATTGAGAGGCTCCTAGAAGGCGTGAGAAATTCAGCAATGCACAAAAATCAAGGTCCATGCTTTCATGCAGCTTGCATCTCAGTAAGCAAAAACCAAACATAAATCTAGCGTAGGTCAAGCAGTGTAAAATGCTATGAGAAAAAATAAAGTAGGATGGGTTTAGAAGGTGGCACTTTGCATGAAACGGTGATAGAGACCACAATGAGCAAGGACCTGAAGGAAGTGAGGGCTGAAGTTATGCAGACGTCTGGGATATAAACAGAGACAGTTCATAGGATAATGACATGAGATATAAGCAGCTAGCTTCCCTTCTCACTGCCCTACACTATTAGTTAACTTTTTGTTATTAGATGTATTTTTAAAGCTCTTACTAAACTATATTATAAGATCCTCGACAGAATCAAATCATTACAGTACTTTGTATTCTGATGGTATAGAGTAAAAGGTATCAGTCCATTGACAGATAGAAATGAAGTCAGAAATAAAAAAGCATTCAACCCTACTCAAATCTACCTTCATATAACCTCCTATTCTAATACCTCCATATTCAGTGTATAGGAAACCAGGGTTTGGCAGAGTTGCAGGGGAATAGACAGATGCATAAACATAGCACACATATTTTCTTGTAATAAAATCAGACAGAATGTCAAACAGGATGCAAAACTCAAGAGGCTGAATTAGTTAGAGTTCGAGAGCACTCCCCTTTTGCACTCCTCTGCACTGAAAAGAAGAAAAAATCCTCTGAACCTTATATGATTGTAGTTTGTTTGTTTTTAAATACAACTTTCCCACAAGAACTCCCTCTGCTCGACTTACTTTTAAGATGGCGGTAAGTACGTCTGTCACTTTGCTGTGGGACTTTTAATTAACATGACCAAAAAAAGCCTCCTGGAACAACCACAGTTCCATTGTTTTATCAAATTTGACCTCCCAACCTATTAACAAAAGGTCACATAAATTCTAAACTTACCAGTATTTGTAAGTGAGACATTGTTGCCTTAATATTTAGGTCCAGACCACAGGATAAGAATTTCAGATCTGTCTTCATCACTTGTTACTGGTTTTTTTTAAATACTTAATACTTACTGAATTAAAATGGAACAAGTCCCGATTTAGATTTATGGAGGGTAGTTTCACTAGATTTCTACTTAGAATCCTCAGCTATTGGAAATGAAAGAAATCCACACCAATCCCACTTTGTTTACATGTATTTGCAGACATCCCTGTCTAAGCCTCTGGGAAGATAGGAAGGAGCCGGTCCTCCTAAAAAGGCCATCTTTGAATTGCTATTTCTTAAGGAGCTGATAACCTAGCTTAATAATTTCCCAAGGGCATGGATAGAGATTTCCTCGTACAACAGTGCACACTCACATCTTACGCATGATCCAGTATGAGTTTCCAATTTAAAAAGAAAGCAACATTCACAAAATTTACTCTCAAAATTCTTTCTCCTTACTTACGGTTATTTTTATTGAAATATCATATATGAGGCATGAATAGAATATACTCAAATTTACTGCTTTTAAACAATACGAATAATTGTTTAATTGTGAAGAATCTAATCACCATTAATTAAATACACACCCAACATTCTTTTAGGATTCTTATTCTTCTTTTTTTTTCTTTTTGTGGGGGCCAGGGGGAATTGATGAAAGAAACCAGGCCCACAGAAACACTGGGACTTTTCCAAGACCACATAGGAAATCAGAGGAAAAATTAAGAATCAGTCGATAAGTTTCATTCGATGATGGTTTCAAGATAGCCTGAGAAGCCCCACACATACCCACCTATAATGTAACATTCTTAAAGACCAGAATTTTCATCAAACAGATATTTGTTTCGGGATCAATTTTATTTAAATTAATCTTAGAAATCTATTTTTGGCTTACGTCAGTCACTCCACTATTCTGTATTTTCACAGTGCAGTATGCTGAAACTTACAAATTTAACAAAAGAAGAAAATAGAAATATCTTAGAATGTGAAAGAATAGAAGGTGTATGAGACATCCATCCACTCTTAGCAGATACTACCATTTACTAAGCCTGGTAATGCAAAATGCAATTTACAAACAATGCAAATATTACTTTCCTAATTAATGCTGTCTTTGGATATTTGTCAATCTATATAAAGTGTTACAACCTGATAATTAAATAACATTTACTAACACCTATGGGGCAAAATACCCTTGTTGAAAAAAACTTTTTCATTAAAGCAGGTGTTTGGATAATTTACTTCTTCAGCTGCATGACAAAACTGGGAGATGGCTAAATCAACTGGCCCAAGTAAAAGGAAACAAGAAATTGTGAAAGAATGTTGAAAGAATTACTGTATACACCCACTTACCCAAGTAGATAAAAAATGTCCAACGTAGAGAAGGAATTTTGCCGAGGTCAGGTAGTTTGTTAAGGATCCTGCAAAAACACGGGCAGAAGATCAAAAGCATAGTTTTGTCACTGGAGTAAGAAGAGGTTGGAAAGTGTATACATTTAATAGGACTGTTAAACATGATTATTAAAAACTATTTTGTGGGGGAAGCCATGTACATTTTATCAAGTCAACATTCACTTCAATTTAGCATGACCAATAACTGCCCAACTTCAAATACAGTGAAGAAAGCTGTATGTCAACATTCTTTAAATCCATTTTTTTTTTAAATCAAGGCAATCCAAACTGCTCAGTCGCTCCGTCCTTGCCTATGCGCGAGCCCCTCTTCCCACACCTTGAAATTCACTTCTTCCTCAACCTTCACCAAAATATGAGTCAAACGAACTACACAGCACTCACAGCTCGGTTCCATTCCTCCAAAACCTGCCTGGAAGACGCCGGTCTCCAGCGCCCAGCCCGGGTTGCCACCACCTGCGTTGGGTCAACTCACCGCAGCATCCTCCCTGGCGGTTTTGCTCTCTCGCCTTGGTCATGACACCAGGCGCACCCCGCTGGCTCTTCTGCTGCTACCGCTGCTCTGGATGAGGTGCTTGTTAGCAGGAGTGCAAGGAACTGAAAAGAGCACCACTAAAAACACAACAGCCTTGTGCAAAAAGATTCCAACGACTACTGCGGCAAATTTAACAAAAGAAAAACGGCCCGGGGATATCCTTTTGGTCTTCTTTCCAAACTTAGCTAACACTGTAGCTGAAGTCGGAAAGGCAAAGCCTTATAGTAGCAGGTGAGAGACTCTCAACAGGCCCTGGAAGACCTGTCGGTGCCTCTGTGCGCCACCACCACTGCAGCTGCGGGCCCGGCCCTCCACTTATACCGGCCCGGGGCGGAGCTCCCTGCCACCGCGGGGCCCCGGGCGCCCCTCCCCTTCAGGGCCTCCCCGGCGTCCCTGCGGCGCGAGGCCCGGCGCCCGCCGACCCCAGAGCAGTGCGGCCTCCACGCCCATCTCCGGAGTTGTTGCCCGCAGGCGGTTCCAGCGCCCCACTGGACACAAACAACGTGCGAACTGCACTGCGCGCGTCTCCCCGCGCTTCGGGAAGCCGCGAGCTGGGGGATCTGGAACGGCGAGGGGCTGGGAAGGGGAGGCCGGTGCTCCGGCCTGGCGAGGGCGCGGGGCAGAGGTTGGGCGTAGAGCCCAGGGCTTCGCACCCACCACCTGGCGGGTCCGGGCGCCCAATGAGCTTGGGGAATCCATTTTTTAAACGAAAATTATTTTTAATACAGGTATCCAAAGAAACATTATCCGTGTCACCCAGGCCGCTGTCCTGGCCTTCCCATTCTAGCCCGTCTGCAGCAGAGAAGTCTTTTTTCCCAGGACTGCGTAGCAGGGCTTCCCTCGAGGAACCAGAATCAAAGGGCAGGAAGGGGCCCAAAGATCAGAGTCTAGCCCTGTTCAGAGGAGTCAACGTTGGCTTGGGAAGGTCAAGTGCAACAACGAGTTAGAGACCCACCCCATTCCAGAACTCGGGTCTTCAAACCCTTCTGGCCGTGCTGCCAGGAGCAAGCAGCCCAGGCATTTCCCTTCCCCATCCTTCGTCTGCCCCCGCGCCCTGTCGCCCCGCCCCCACCTGCGCGTCTCTTCCCGGCGTCTCCTCCAAATGCCACAGGGTCTAGCAGGCACTTAGTTACCAGGAATACCGGTTATCCCAGTGGGGCCCCTGGGTCTGTCCCTGTCCTGATAAAGCCATTCAGCGCGGCCTCCTGAAAGGGCAGGTGAATGATTCTAAAGAACACGAGAGAGACTTAAACCTTCCAGTGGTTTTTTCACCCTCCATCCCCCTCCTTTCCTCCCTCCCGCCTCGTCCCAAATCCCTGGGGCACAGCAGCCCCTACCGCCTAGCCCTATTAGCTTACCTTTCTCAAACTCGCTAAAACTCCAGGAGTGGATCCTACACATTGAAACTACAGATTCCAGCCAGTGAGCACAGGCCGGGCGGACACTCAGTAGCGAAGGGAGACACCCTTGAATATATGCTCAGTATCTGAACTCTCAATCTGGAGCCCACAGGTCGAAGGGCGGGGTGCAACTGGATTCAGTTGGGATGTGGTCTGGAGGACAGAGATATGGGCTTTGCAGTTTAGCTACTGTTCTTAACTGCTTTTTTTCCTTTCCAAACCCTCTTTCCCCACCTTTCCACAGCTCTTCCAAGTCCTTTCTCTTCACTGCTAGAGGATTTTGGTTTGTCTTCTCAAGTTGGGAGAATAGGGTCATGGTATCCGCATGTCCTTGAGAAGGAAACCAAGGCACGCTCTTTTGAGGGGCCTGCAGAAGGAGGAAACTGATGAATTAAACCCTCCACTTGTGGGGATCTCTTACTGGGGATGAATTTTGATCCTCAAGCAGAGCACAAAGCATAATGATATTTGCACATTTGCCACAGCGTCACTCAGCAGCAAGGACCTCCAAGTGCTGTGCATTAATTTTTCCATGTCGTGAGAGGAGGGTGGTGCTCTTGCCAACTTCTAGGCACCTTAAAGAAGGCTCAGTTGGTTCTAAAAAAAAAAAAATTACTTCAGGTCCACACTGCCTGAGAAGTGTTTGTGGGAATAGTAGCTAAGTGAACGTGTTCCTCAAACTGTGATCTGGAGCTTGTTTTCCACTGTCATCACGGTGTGCCCAGAAGCCAAAACTAGGAGAATGGTGAAAAGAACAGATAGGAGACCACAGTGAAGCATGCAGAAAAGATACTTTGGAAAGAAAACAAGCAAAATCCATAACATCATAAGCAGTGAGGTGTCTGAACTTTGGTGGAGAAATTCTAAATCTTTATTAATGGGAACAGTCAAAATATATTAGTAGGGGCTCATGAAATAAAGGAATTGAAAATGAAAATGTAAAAAAAAATCCTCAAAATATGTGCAAAATGACTTTCCTGGCCTTGGCATTCTGGATGATGAAGCACTGTTTAAATCACAAGACCCTCCTGGCTATTCCTTCTTCTAGAAATCATTTGACTGGTTGAAAATTAAAATTCCTTTCAAAACTCTTATGTATTTTTTTCCCAGAAGCCAGAAAAGAGAACTTTCCTGTTAATGTAATCAAAACTAAGAAAGCCATGCAAGTTTTAAATCAGTTTACCAAAAAACAGATACCCTAAAAACAATTTTCCAGTTCATTTTCAAAGTTTTTAAGTTTGTGACTAGATTAACTAACCCTTAAAATTCCAGCCAGAATAAAATGCATATTCTAATTTAAAAATTGATAAGTACATATGCTTAACAAATAAAAAGGGTTTATTATTGTATTTTTAAGTTGCTTTTTCACTTACCGGTCAGGCATCTCAAGTTTCCTCTGCTTTAGCTGACGTGCTCACCAGGACAAATGCAGAGGAAAGAATGGTCACCACTACAGTGCTCTAAATAAAAGTTATGGGGTTATCATCAACTATTACAGGAAGGGCTCTAATCCGGGATAGAGCTTCTGTTGCATGTGAAACATTTCGACTTCCCTGAGGTACTATACAGCCACATTGTCATTCAAAAGCCTTTCTCAATGTTACAGGCATATTTCAAGAATGATTTGACATTTCTATCACCTATGACACCTAATTTAAATTACAGACACTAACTGAAAAATAAGTATTCTCTCCAGTTTCCATTTTGTTTGAATATTTCAAATAGATCTGACCATGCAGTGTCTCATAAATGCTGACTCTGATTTTTGTTCTCTCTCTCTCTCTCTCTCTCTCTCTCTCTCTCTCTCTCTCTCACACACACACACACACACACACACACACACACACACACACAGATACCCTCAGTGGTCTACAGTTTCTAGGTGGGAAATTAAATGCATAATTTAGAAGATTGTCACAGAAGTATATTCCCATGGCAAATCCATAGAGACAGAAAGCATAGTAGTAGTTGTCAGGGACTAGAGTAGAGAAAGGGTAAAAACTGCCCGATGGGTACACAGTTTCTTTGGGGTAATGAATGTGTTCCGGAACTAGATAGTGTCGATAGTTGCTCAACATTATAAATGTACTCAAAGTCGCCGAAATGCATACTTTGAAATAGTTAAAATGGTGAATTTTATGTTATGTAAAGTTTACCTCAATTTTAAAATATATTCCTCTATGTAAAGTTTGCTATTTTTGGCAATAGTGTTCACTGGGATAAATGTAGGCCAAATGTGGTCTTAGGAGATTTTAATCAAAAGAAAGAATCTGGAAATAGGAAAAGAGATATCTTGCCCATAAGACTCAATGGAACTAAAGAACCATGAAAGTGAATTCACTGTTTGGTTTTCTCCATGTATATCCAGAAAATACATACAAGTTCCATTTAATAAATGTTTTGGTATCTCAACTTTTGCCATAGGTAGTTTCTTTTCCTGTCTAACCTAACTCTCTCCTGTTACAACACAAAGTCCATTTTCTTATAATCTGTTTTCAGTAACACAGAAGACAGATGCTTAATGTTGCCCCAACATCCCCTTCACATTCTCAAGAGCTTGTTTGGCCTTACCCAGGCTATGTAAACAGGGACAGATTTCTTCGACATTCGGTCATTTTAATTGGTCTTCCTGGAATCCTTCTTAACTGTACTATTTGCTCTCCTGGAAGATAGCACAGAGGACCTCACTTACCTGAGCAAAGGGGTCCTGAGTTATATGCTCTTATATCCCCTGTCTTCTGTCTCAGCCACTGTACACTACATACCTGTTTTTAAACAGCACCTTGAAACTGATTCCCACTAAGCTGGCCATACACTTAGGCATGCAATTTACGTTCTGGGCTCTCAGCAAATATCTCAGAGTTTTTTAATGTTCTCTGTGGGACACGGTCCATGTGTCCAGTGCAAGAGTCTCTGTTTCCCAGCTCCCTTCCGACCTCAGCCTCTTCGTGGAGTGATCATTGTGCCTGCTCTTCTGTTTATTTTTTTATGTGAGTGAAGAATACTTCCATACTGCTGATTTGTTCCCTTCAAGTCTCATAAAATGTCTAATTATAATAGCATGTCAATTATGAGTGCAGCATAGTAAAAGATAATGGTGTCTCATAGCTGCAAAATTTCTGATTAGATGATAGGCCTCATCTTTGGTTCTTGAACTTTGGTCACACAGACCAGTAGTGTAATTAGGGAGACCCTAAAACAATAAAGAAGACCCTTATCACATGTCCTGGACACAGCCCTCCTCTCTGATGCAACTATAAAATATTGGCTAGAGTGATTATTTTAACATTTAAGAATAGTAAACAATACAACATGAAGGTCTGTCCCTGGGATGTATCAGAAAAGGTTTACAGCATTGCTATCTGCATTGAGCCACACATGTAACAAAGGACCACCTATTTGGAGTATTAGACAAATGGCAGCTACTAAGCAGGGTGTTTATCAGATATTTTCTCATTTTATCTTTACAACACCCCTATGATATAATGCTGTTTTTATCCCTATTGTACACATAAAGAAATTGAGACTGGAAGAGGTTAAATAAGTCACCCAAGGTCACTCAGCTGAAGAGCAGGGAGCTAGGATTCAAGCCTAGATTTGTCTGACTGAAAAGCCCTTGCTCTTTCTGATTTGATATTTTGCTTCTCACCACTTAATAAGCTTGGGACAACACATATGCTGGGAATAAGCATAAATAGGGCATTTTCTTCCTTTTGGCTCTCTTATAGATGACTCGGGCACTAGCCGGGGACTTAGAACTAACTATTGACAGTGGAGGCCAATATAAAACTGAGAGAGGGGGTGGAATGATTGTCCTCCCACCCCTTTAGTGTGGTGGGAACCACCTAATTCCAGGAGCGGCTAGAGAACTTCACGTGGCTCCCACTGCCCACGTCCAACTGCTAGCGCAGCACCACCATCAGAACACTGTACAGCTGTAAGATGGGTAAAATAGCATCAAGTAGGTTAGTGAAAGCTCAATTTGAAATCTTTATGTATGAAAGGGGGAGACTAGGTCAAAATAAAACTTTTGAGGCTTTGGGGGGGTATTTTTAGACTGCTTACTGCTGACAATTTAAATTGGTATTAAAAGTTTGGGCTTTATAAAAGCTTTCCTATCTCAAAAATAGTCTAAAGGGGTTTCTTCTTGGCACTGTAAAGGGAAATCAAATAATTTTAAAAGGAGACATAATCAGTGCAGATTTTACATGATTAAGGAGGTTATTTTTAAGTTATTTATAAAGCAACATGGATACAAAGTTATTATTAGGTATAGAAGATCGGGGGTTTTTATGGTGCCAGAAAAAATGTGGTTTTGAGAATAATTTTTCATATTTAAAAAGTGTTTTACCTAGAAGAGTAACAATATTTGCAAAGTTAGTTCTCCATGGTCTATGATGTGCTTTGACTTTTTTTTACTGCTCTAATAACTATAATCACACATCAAAAACTTTTGATCAAACATTGCACATCAGATCAATCCCAAAGGTCCACTGCCCATTGTGTGTGCCCCTTCTCTCGTACACACACACATGCAGTGTGCGGGCTGTCCCTCTGGAAGCAGGAAAGGTTTCCAGGCGTGGGAGTTGGTGATGAAGGATATTATGGGTTTGGAAAAGGGGCTGGGTTAAGGAGAACTTAAGGGGCTCAAGATAAAAGTGAACAAAAAAGCAGGGAGAGAGAGTGTCAGCAAGGGACACCTGAAACAAGCCTTGGATTAGAAATCAAGACACAGAGCTCCACCTTTGCTAATAAGTAGTTTCCTGTTCCCAGACAACTTGCTTTACCTCTAGCGAGATCTCTTCTCTCATTGGTAAATGAAGGGTTTAATTGATCTCTGAGATCAAATTCATCCAAATTGTCTGTGATTCAATAACAGTAGTTAGCTTTAGTGATTTTTTATTTTCCTCTCAATAATTTTCTATACAATGAGGATGTATTACTTATATATCCAGAAACAGAAGAATTAAACTTTCTTTAGTATTAATTTCCTCAACCACAAGAAAGCTTTCTCATGTGTCAGTTCATGCCACTTCAACCTTCGAACAGGGCTGACTGCAAGTCCTCCTCAAGGACGCTCATCCATAAACCACTAATCAAATTTTTAAAAATATGAGTTGCAAAAATAGTTTTAAAAGAAATATCAATAAATCTTTCTACCATATATATGGATATTATTTCATTTAAGAGGAAAATGGGTGTCTTCTATCTTTGATTTTGCACTTGAATTTATTCCATTATTATACCTCTGAGGAATTTTGAAGTATTTCTTAAGGCAACATATGATCCTTGTTTATTTTTAGACTACTTTATTTATCTACTGGATCCAAATACTCATAATATCGAAAGTAATGTCACCACGTAAAGGACCTTGGTTTGGTAACTATTTTGGTGTTTCCGCACTTAATTCCTTTTTGAATTATTTAGCCCATCTGTTATCTAAAATGTAGCAATGGATATTTGAAGTTTTTGCTTCCTGAAGAACATCTAATTTACATGTGAGGATTGAGTTTCAATATATACCTGAAAAACTCAAAAACACATAAAATACGCTGCCAGAACTGATTGGCAAAAGTATTTGCAAGGCCATCAATCTCAAAGAATGTATCCTTGAACTTTTAGGTTTCATTTGATTTGGGCAGTCCAGCTTAAGCTAGCTTTAGCTTCTTCAAGGATTGTTTTCTGAGGTGTATCTGAAACGTCCATCAGTACTGACTGTGAGTCTCCCCTTTTCCATCCCCACCCTTCCCTTCTCACAGTGATGGCCAATTACTGCGCTGTGGCAAGCTTAACAATCCATTTCTTGTGGTCACGAGGTATGTACTTTTGGTATAACCTACTTTGTGTTTTCATCAGCATTAAGATGACCCATCCTTTGAAAAACACAATAATGCACTCCTAGGAAGTCACATTAGAAAACATTAATGTTTTGACTAATTTAAAACTGCAAATGAAAAACACCTAGACTACAATTATCAGTTTACGAGGAAAAAGGGTATCATTAAATGAGCTTAGCTGTTTCTTCATAGTACCAATTACTTTACACATGCCTAATTTGTTTTTTCCTTGGCATGTGCAATCTATTGCCCTTTAAGGTAAATGTGGACTGAGGTAGAATGATTAATTGTATGTCAACTCTTCATAGGGTGAACCAGTTAAGCTGAAGGTGAATGCTAAGGATAAAATGGTTTAGGAAAGGTGCATATTTGTGTCATGGGCGTTGCTTTCGTCTACTGAAAAAAAAAAAAGAAGTCTCATTTTCTAAGCAGTTGACAAGCTCAAACAGGAGGTAATCATAACAAATAAAGTGTATTCATCTGCCTACTGTGAGTTTAAACTGAGCTGGTGATTAAATATTTAGGAAATAATTCTTCACTAAAGTCACTTTAATTACATTAAATTTTTATTTATCTTTATTTGATTGTGCTATCTGGCCCCAGGGAAAATCTGATCTGACACATTTTCTCTTTCAAACTGTTGACATTTTTTAGAATAAAAGTATATGACAACTCTTCTGATTTCTCCTGTTCAGAGACTGATTGGCTCACCAAAGCCACTTGTTCCAAACTGCTTTGCAAACCTGAGCAGTATATAAGGGCCCCATGGTACAGTGTATAAATGTCCCAGAGTACCCTGTACCATACATTTTGGTCAATAACTAGCTATTGTCTTCATACAGGAAAAGCTCAAAATAACTGCCAGTTGTTTTGACAGTTCCATTTCAAGATATTTTCAGATCTCTGCCAAATATGTCTGTAGAAAGACAATTCGGCTTACGCAACTAAACCTAAAAGTCCAGTGATACTCATCAACTTTTGGCTCAACCAACATAGGAGTGGGTAACCATTATAAACCAGGGGTGCTGATAAGGATTACTGGTCAAAGTATCTCTCTGGTAAATATCTCGGTTTACTCTGGGTGTAAAGAATTGTTCAAGTTATCTTTGAATAATTGCCATCCCCTCAAGGGAAAGGAAGCTTCTCTACTATAGTCCATTTGTTTTGAAATTAAGAGGGGGGAGAAAAGCCCTCAGACATTTAGTCTAAATTCTTTGAACTTAAATTTTATTTGCTGGCTCTGCTGTTAAGAAGCCAGACACTAGATTTGAAACTATTCCCAAGAACAAGACAGATTGTAAATTAACCTAACCTAGGTAAACTAACCTAGGTGGAATTAACCTAACAGTGCATAATGCAAGATTCGGACTCTGACCTAGGGACAAAAGGATAATTTGTAGAAGATGATGGTGGTTTGCCTCTTTGTCTTTAGGAAGTGGCATTAGGGATGTGCTATTCGACACTAGATGAACCTGAGTTCAAACAAGACTGCCCTTCTTATTAACTATGTGATGAGATCACCTAACTCTCTGAACCTCAGTGTCCTTTTTGGTAAAATAGAGATAAAAGTGCATTATTGCATAATAAATGTAGAGCCACAGATACAGTATTTGGTACATGGTGAGTCTCAAATGTTGATTACTTTACCAAAATTTAGGGTAGACACCTTAGAACTAGTTATAGAGCTACCTCTCTACTGATGTCTACATTTCCTGAATCCGTGTTTTGATTTTGTAACATGAACCCATTATCATTTCCTATCTGAAAAAAATAATCCATTTGTTTACACTCAGTATTTCATTTGCATTAAAAATTCATTTTCAAACTTTCAGAAAAGAATCCTAATTTAAAGAACCTCAGTTTAGCCCCAGCCAGGTAGCTCAGTTGGTTAGAGCATGGTCCCAGTATGCCAGGGTCGGGGGTTTGATCTCTGGCCAGGGCACATACAAGAAGCAACAAATGAGTTCATAAATAAGTAGAACAACAAATCAATCTCTCTCTCTGTCTCTCTCTTTCTGTATCTCTCAAATCAATATAAATAAATGACCCTCATTCAAAGTTAAGTTCATGCTCACTTGATCTTCATCCTTTATTATTTCACTGTCTTCAATTATTCCTTCTTTAAGTCTGCATATTTATAAATTAAAGTCTTAGTTTAAAAGTTAGCAATCTTTAAAAAGTTATGGACCACTATTTCTTCTAATATTTTAAAGAGATAAGCAGTAATGACTGGTCAAATCTCCTGGATAATTTCACAAACAGGAAGTGGGTTGGAAATGCATATAGACCACATTTCTTGAAAGGAGGGGTTAGAAGGGGAGGTTCTAAGTCAGCCACTGAGCTGAATAACTCAGACTGGTTCACCCAAACTGCAGGAAGATGTATCTGTCTTGCTTAACATTGTTTCTGGTGTCTAGTATAGTGCTTGTCACATTGTAGTTGTCTAAGAAATGTCTGTTCACCGACTAAATAATTGAATGAGCAAATATATGGCATTGACAATCAACCCATGTGTACTCTTTAGTAATGTACTACATGTTACAAATTCCTGGTTATACATACCAGTTAGCAATGCTTTCAGTTGCAAGGCAGAATTCTTAACCCCATAGTAGCTTAAACAAATGAGATTTATTGCTCCCAACACTTTGGAGAATGGAAGTTGTAGATGTGATGGCTGAGTGTCCTATGATCAGGTTCTGAGTCACCTAGTGTCTCTTAGACTTTTCTGGTTTGCAAGATTGCTGCAGGAGTCTCAAGTATCATGTCTTCCCAACAACCACGTTCAACTCCAGGCCTATCTAGTGGTACAGGGAAGAGGGCTTCTTTTAGTCCCTTGTCTCTTATCAGGGAAGAAAATATTCCCATGGAGATCTCTAGGGGATTTCCCCTTATAATTCATCAGGCAAACTGGGTCACATTGCTCCTAGGTCAAAAACTAAAACCAGGAAGTACAGGATTTTAGAAAGTAGTAACCTATGTGGTATTTATTACTTAATGTAGTTTTATTGCTTTCTGAGATTCTGCATACTGCTGTTATTAGTACAAATAATGTCACAAAGTTGTTTTAGGTGGTAGACATCAAATATCAAAACTACTACAAATTGTCTCAGAATAAGATGTCTCCTCCAGAAAATAAAGCATCTGTTTCTAGTAATTTTTAAATGAGTATTAAAGATTATAATCTGGATAAAAGGAGGAAAATAATAATTTGTCCATTTCCCATTATAACTAACCCCCAGATACATCTGTGTTTACATTTTATTAAAGGCAAACATCTATCAGAGTAAACCTGGCTATCAAGCCAAAACACTCAGCTATCTCATCCTACCTTTTCAAAATTTAATTTAATTTAATTATTTAATTTAGAGAGAGGGGAATGAAGAGAGAAAGAGAGGGAGAGAGACAGCAATGTGGGAGAGAAACATCCATTGGTTGCCTCTCTTGGGAGCAACCCAGGCATGTGCCCTGACTGGGATTTGAACCGTCAACCTTTCACTTTGCAGGATGACACCCAACCAAATGAGCCACACTGGTCAGGGCTCATCCTACCTTTAAAAAATAAACAATACATTAAAATTAAAGTTCATTTACTTTGAGATATTATATGTTGTAAAAGGCAACCAGTAAAACACCTTCAGTTATTCATGGGTAGGTTTTCTGTACTTTTTAGAGTATGTGACAGGCAAAAGTGAGGTGGTAATATAATGAGTCGTCATCAACCAATAACTTATTTTGCCACTCTAGTAAATATTAACCATTTATTCAGATATGAAAGTGAAGTTTGCAGGATGTAAGATTTTCCTGGTAGGATTGGAACAATTCCACAGCACGCAGGATGGGTGGCACCCTTACAGTTTCCTAGTAGAATTATATAAAAGCTGAGTATTTTCAAATCTGATTTTTTCTCTTTTATCTGTTTACTCTTTCTCTTTTAGAACTTATTTTCCACACTACAATTTATTGAGTGTTAGATATAAGAGAATATCATTTCAGAATCTTTGCTTGTGAAATGAAGACTGCTTTTATATATATTTACATAGCGTATTATATAAGGGAAGTTTGAAAATGAATTTTTAGGGTAAATAAAATAATGAGTGCTCACAAATGGATTATTTTTTTCAGCTAGGAAATGATAATGGGTTCGCATTACGAAATCAAAACACAGATTCAGGAAATGTAGGTATCAGTGAAGAGCTAGCTCTCTACTAGTGTCTAAGGTGTCTACCCTAAGTTTTGGTGAGAGAGAAGGGAGAGAGAGAGAAACATCCATGTAAGAGAGGAACATCGATCAGTTGCCCCCTGTATGTGCCCCAATCGGAGACTGAACCAGCAACCAAGGCGTGTGCCCTGACCAGGAATAAGCCCCCACCCTTCTGGGGCATAGGGATGCTCCAACCAACTGAGCCATACCAGTCAGGGCGGAATGAAGTCTACCATGATCAAGTCGTCAACTGAGCATTAAAATCCCTGACTGGAAGTATTTTGTTTAGTTGACCAGTGGGTTCATTTGTTAATTTTTGGCTGCCTATTTTTTTCTTTATATATATTTTTAAAGTAAGACACAAACCAAAGAGACAGGTTGCATTACTCATGAACATTTAAAAGTAAAATTTGGGATTGAAATTGTTACGGGTTGCACTGTATTCAAAATTCATATTTTGAAACCCCAGTACCGCAGAGTGTGACTTTATGGAACAGGGTCACTGCCCATGTATTTAGTTAAAATGAGGTCCTACTGGAGTAGAGTGGGTCATTAATCCAATATGACTGGTATCTTTATAAAAAGGGTACATTTGGACTAGACACAAACACAAGAAGAATGCCACGTAAAGATCAAGGCAGAGATCTACAAACCAAGGAACACCAAACATTCACAAATGAACCACCAGAAGCTGAGAGAGAGAGGCATGGAGTGGATTCTCGCTCACAGCCTTTGGGAGGAACCAACCCTGCTATCATTTGATTTTGGACGTCTAGCCTCCAGAACTGAGACAATAAATTTCTGCCATTCTAAGCCATCCAGTTTGTGGTAGTTCCAGCTACTGCAGCAAACCAATGCTATAGTTAATTAAGTTTCTCTCATCATAAACAAATAACATTTGAATTCTCCCAAGAGTTGATGATTTTCAGGAACAAACAGTCCAAGTGATTGTGACTGATGAAGGAAACAGCTCATCTCATTTCTACACCCTCCTTACAGGTAATACTTTATAATAAATATTCTTTTTAATGGTTTTTTAATATTAAAGTCACATAAGGCAGAAACAGCATTATGTGGCATTGATATAAAGTATACACAAGTGGTTAAGGAAAAAGTTATTACATGCAATAATTGAAATACATTTCAGCATTTTACTAGAGATATAACCTTTCCACATGCAACCTTTTCATATGTGAAGACTGCTTTGAAGCCCTTATATCCAAAATGAAAGTGGCATGATTTCTGTTCAATAATTTAAAAAATAGAAGTGGTTGAAGAGTAATTATTTTAAGGATTTTTCTTCCCTTCTTAATAAAGTTAAAAAGGGCAAATTTCAGGGTTTTTTTTCTTCTGCTCTTTGGGTTAGAGATTTAGAGATAACGTGGAACAATGTGTGTTAATTTGGCAAGGGGCTAGAGAGGTCCCAGAGTAGCCAAAGTCAAGAAATAATCTGAGGCTGTCTCAGGATACAGGAAGGCTCTCTAAGAAGATTAAAAGCCTCCTTGAAAAGTGTTGGTCCCTACTGAAGAGAGCAAATGAGAAAGAGAGAGGGGGAGAGAGAGGGAGGGAGGGAAGAAAGAAGGAAGGGAGAAAGAAAGAAGGGAGGATGAGGGGAAGAAGGGGGAGGAGGGGGAGGTAGGTGGGGGAGAGAGAAAGAGAAAGAGAGAGAGAGAGAGAGAGAGGGAGAGGGAGAAAGTTGCCAGTACCCTTCAAAGAAAATTACCTAACAGGTAACCCTGGAAAAATCACAATAGTAAATATAAGAATTATTTGGCTTTGCCACACTTACCTGAAAAATCCTTTAAACTCATCCGATTCACTTTCCTTTCATTTAATTCTCAGCAAGTAATCTGGTATTAATTTAGTATCACAGATCACATGGTGCTCTGTGATACTGAAAGAAATAATACAGAGTATTCTTTTCCCTGGAAAGGAACATGTCTCTCTGCAAATTAAAAAAGTGGTATAAACCAGTATCCCCTGAGTTTAGCATATATGATCTAGTTATAATAATTTTAAAAAGTAATAGCTAACACAGAACACTTACTATGTGCCTGACATACCTCTAGTACTTTACACATACTAATTCGTTTAATTTTCCCAATAAACCTTGTAAGGTAAGTATGATTATTATGCCCATTTTTATAGACAAGGATATTGAGATTTAGATCTCTGGTGGAGCATTTTACTGATTTTCTATACCTGAGAGCTAAGAAATTAAACTCTTGACCATTAGTAATCCCCTAAGGTTTTATTGCCGTACTGTGCAGTACCCGCACTATCTCAGGGACTCTTCTCTTGAGAACTAAGATAGCAGTACAGAATGGCAAACAAAATCTATTCTATCTTCTCAGATCAAACACAGGGGGATGATTCTCCAAGTTACTATCTGCCTAGCATTCACAGAGTGTAGATGGTCTGAAGCTGCTTGGATATTTAGTGTGTACAGATTATGTAGAACTTTGTGCTCACACCACTGGTTCAGCAGTACAGTTGACTCTTGAACAAGGCAGGTTTGACCTGCCCAGGTCCACTTATGTGCAGATCTTTTCAATAAACACTGTAAATGTATTTTCTTTCCTTATGATTTTCTAAATAATATTTTCTTGTCTCTAGCCTCTTTTATTGTTAGAATATAGTATATAATACATATAACATGCAAAATATGTGTTAAATGACTGTGTTATTGATAAGACTTCTGGTCAACAGACTTCTGCTCCACATTAAGTTTATGTGGAGTCAAAAGTTATATGTGGATTTTCAACTGCACCAGGAATCAACACCTCTAACCCCTACATTGCTCAAAGGTCAACTACAGTACTGTATGCCCAAGAGGCCAGTTTTGTAGGGGTGAATTTTTTTGCAAGATTGCACTACATATTCAGATTGCAAGTAATTAAAGTTTATCCCGCAATGCAGTGAGAGCCTTTATGAATTCCCAGGAATCACTGTAATTTCTCAAAATATGTGACCAAAAGTTAAATATGAGGTGCCTGCTTTCTTTTATAATTCTCCAGATCTTTAATAGATAAAGTGGAAATGAACAGCAACAAAGTCTAGGCATTGAACAATTTCCTATAATCAACTTTATCTTTGACATGCAAGTCTTATTTAATTTTGTTACTCTGGTCAAAATGAGATTTTTTAGGAGTCAATGTTATGGAATGGGACCTCAAGTATTCTGTTACATTATCAATGTTAAAGAAATAAACATAAATCAATCAAAATAACAATGAAACAGGAGGTATAAACTCAAGAAAAATATGAAGCATGGCTTACCCATCTCTGAATAAAGAGTAGTTTTTACCCCATAAAGCTTAAGACAACCAAAGAGGTTGGGAGAAGAGAGGAGACTGGGGCTTACATTGAGGTGGGGAGGCAGGAGAGAGTTGCCTTCCCCAGGTTCTGAGCAGAGCTGGGGTGGGCCACATCTTTGCTGCCTGTCAACACTCATTTATGCAGCCCATACCAGGTGGCAGGCACTAGCCATGGTGCAGCAATACAGAAGTGACCAGAATAGACAAGATCCCTACCCCCGTGCGGCTTCATCCACTATGACAAACTCATGGTATGGGGCATTAATCTCCTACACTACTGGAAAAGAAAGGTTGTGACAAGGTGGACTTGCCCTTGGACCCTCTTGACCCCAACTGACTTGTGGATCTAACAGACAAGAAAGATGGTGAGAGCTGCTGAAGAATCCCAATCTCCTCCCTGCTTTGGATCCTTAATAAATATGACTACAGTATGGACTACAATCACTAGTCTATAAAAATAACAATTATACAAGTACTTAAATCTTCAAATTGGGACAGTGTGGGCACATGGAAAAAATTCAATAAATATTTTTAGAATTAATGTATAAGTGATAAAAATGTTAAAACTGTCAAAAATCAGCTTCATCATTTAATATTTATTATATGACAATGTTATTTGACATTACATAAAGTTTTTGTCTTTCTCTCTTAAAAGAAACAATACTTAGACATTGCTTAAATAAAGAAGATGCTTATGGAATTTAAAGAATTTTTCGCACTCCAATTTCTTCAGTCAGTGGAAATTCCTTATAAACAAATAAAAAACATGAAGTCATGAGCGGCCCTGCACCTGAACAGCACCATATCATCACAGCATAGATTCCAGGGGTGGCTGGCTAACCCTTATCTTCAAAATAGCGATGTTGAGTATCTAAGAAATAAACAATGGGAATTGTTGTCCTTTCTGAACTGAAAGGACACACTCTCTGAGGAACAAAGGTAAAGGGGAAGAATTCAGTTTGCTTAGTGAAAACAAAAGAAATTGTCCACTGGATTTGCCTTCTAACTGGAATAAGTGAGCCATGTCTAGACAGGCACAGTATAAAGTTTATTAATTGGCTAATTTCATTGGAAGAAATTCAGTATTGAGAAAAAGTATTGTAGTTGCATAATTTTCTGCAAACATGAAGAATATTCAAATACAGTAAATTTTTGACTAAATAATATGAATAAATGCTGTAACTAATATTAGGAGCAGTACAAATTTTTTCTTTCCACATCCTCATATTATGTTCTTGCTTAACTGCTTCCTCAACAGTCTATTTGCATCTTAGCACAAACTGAGGAAAAAAGACTTTAATTACCACTATTTAGAGTAAAAATTTTAATTAACCTTCTCAACAAAGATGGAAGAAAGAAACCAATAGCAAGTGGGATTGGAGGAAATCATCTCTTAGACCAAGTGAAGATGCTGGTCATCCCCAACATGAGGAAGAGAGCATGAGGGAGGTGAGCAAAAGCTCAGGAGATAAAAAAATGGGCAGCTTCTGCAATTTAGGAGTCTGAAATTCATAGTACAGCTTCATTATTTTATTTGAATTATTGTACATTTTCAGTATGACACATCCACATAAGTCCAGGACATACGAGTATTCCAGAGACATGTACAACCATACAATCATCACTTAATTATATCTGCTAATAGGAAAAAAGTGGGGTAAAGCTAACCCAAATATCTTTTTTCAGACACAATTTTGCTCTAAATTTAATGTAGCCTTATTGAGATATAATTGGCAAACATCATTAAATTAGTTTCAGATGTACAACATAATGATTTGATATTTGTATAGATTGTGAAATGATTACAAGTCTAGTTAACATCCACCACCATACAGTTACAGAATTTTCTGTTCTTGTGATGAAAACTCTTGAGATTTACTCCTAGCAACTTTCAAATATGCAACACAGTATTAACTATAGTCATCATGCTGTACATTACACCCCATGACTTATGTATTTTATAATTGGAAGTTTGTACCATTTGATTCCCTTTGCCCATTTCACCCACCTGGCAACTCCTGCCTCTGGCAGCCACCAACCCATTCCAAATGTCTTTTAAAAAGCCGTTTCTATTGGGCTATGGATATAGTACAATATCAGCACATGGTATGAAAAGTTGATGAATAATAAGGATTACCTTGGGATTGTTGTTGGTAGCTGTTTCTCTCATTCTATCAAGAAGTCTATGGATGGAAACTTAAGAGACTTAATTCATCCCTAGGAATAAATTAGGGTCTCAGGGAATGTGAAAGTTGAGAAGTACCCACTCCTAAGGTCTCTTCCAGTCGAACATTCAGGAATCTGAGTCTGGAAGACAAGGAAGTTAAAGGCGATGACCGGATTAGCCATCACACAGAAAAGGGTAAAAGGAGTTTTCTAAAAACCTGTGATCTTCAAAGTCTGAAGAAAACATAAAATAAATTTATGAGAGGAAGCCAACCTGGGGAGCATACCAGGTGGCAAGAACCAACAGGCTCAAAAGTAGAGAAACATCTGTTATTTCAATGAAAAGGAAAAATTTTTAAAGAGAGATGATAGTATATTTCATTTGTTAATAATTTAACATTTGAAAATGGAATAATGCATTTAAAATGGAATAATGTGGAAGGCCCTGAGACTCACTATTAAATTCAAGAGCAATAGGATTTTAAACTCAGTTCATTGTATCCACATTCAGATAAACCTGAAAAAATCATTTCCCATTATCCAGAGACACAATCTCTGGGCCATCTCCAGCCCTAAGGATTTAAGTCAGTTCTAGGATGTCGTTGGCTCAGAATCCACAGGAGACAGCCACACTCAAGGAAACAAATTTGAGTCCTCTGGAGTCGCTGAAATTCATTCAGTTCTTCTAGCACCTGAGAAACCAGCAGGGCCCTCTCAGGGCACACTCAACGACATGCTCAAGGACCCCTTCCACCTCTGCTGTTCACATCCAGGACAGTCTTGGCTACTGGCACTTCAGTCATTTCCAGACATCCCTCGGAGGACTGTTTGCTACTGCAGCACACAGGTCCAGTTTCACAATGGTGCGAGCCTGTCTTCACTGCTAATGAGCGCATATGCTAAGAGAAAACTAAAGAAGGCAGGAGCTAATAATAGATTTGAGAAATGGTTATGTCTATACTCTTTATATAAAAGTGTATTAGTATTGTTTTCCCGGGTATGTATTTAACAGAAAACTGAAAAGTTGGAAGGGATTTTTGTTGGAAATTTAAAAATGACTAAATATAGATCTTTATTTCACAACAGTTGTAAAAAGAACAGAAAATTGTACGGTTGACAAAATTTAAAATCAACCCCTCCTCTCCTCTCCTCTTCTCTTCTCTCCCTCTTCTTATACATCAAAATTAACCAAGTCCCCCCCACAAAGTATAAATTATTCCAAATACAGGCCATCTATAATTTTTTATTTACAAATGAAATACATATTTTGTTATGTTGCTCAGTATTCATTGATTAAAATGTACTTTGCTCAATTAAAATGTTTTTATTTTGTTACAAATTCAGGGGGAAAAAGACAGGTGTTTCACACCCTCTAATTATTGCTTCTTTTTTAAAAAATATTTTTTTATTTATTTTTAGAGAGAGGGGAAGGGAAGGAGAAAGAGAGAGAAACATCAATGTGTGGTTGCCTCTCAAGTGCTCCTCACTGGGGACCTGGCCTATACAACCCAGGCATGTGCCCCACCTGGGAATCAAACTGGCAACCATTTGGTTTGCAGGCCCGCACTCAATCCACTGAGCTACACCAGCCAGGCCTTGTTAGCTTTTAAAGGAGGAAAGCATAAAGGGTTAAATTTATCCAGATTAAATGCACAAGTATCCTGTACTTTATCAAAATCTCCTATGGATACCAATTTTGCTTACAGTTTTATTTAAGGCTAAGATTTTATTTATATATGTAATGCTACAAAATATTAATACTTTCTCAGTAATACCTACAATATCACAAAAATAACTGACTTATTTTGCTATTTTGGAAAAATCCTCCGCAAGTATAAATAATGGAGCATTTCACAATTTTTAATTTCACATAAAATTATGTTTTAAAAGCTACTTGAGTGACATATTTATTAAAGTTTATTTTATGTTTATTGTTTTTCTTTCTTTATTGTGTTTTTTTGACTATGGAAACAAAAACATCTTAACCCCATTTAATCATGATAAATTATTATTTATTAAAAAATGAAGCCATCGGTAACCAATGATTCATTGCACCCTTCACAAACCTGATTATTACATATATATATATATTCTAAAAGTAAATACAATAATGAACTCCTTGCTCCTGCATAGGTATGGGCATCATAATTATAAGATTAAACAGTCTTAAGGTCAAAGCAGTTAGGTCAGAACTCTGATCCTAATCAGACCAGGATGAAGCTGCTGGTTAAAAAATAACAAAACAAA
This sequence comes from Desmodus rotundus, assembly GCF_022682495.2. NCBI lineage: Eukaryota > Metazoa > Chordata > Mammalia > Chiroptera > Phyllostomidae > Desmodus > Desmodus rotundus. The sequence continues at coordinate 172,876,767 of NC_071388.1, forward strand.
AATCCTATCCAATGCAGAAGAAAGCATTTAAACCAATTGTTTATTAGATTCAAATACCTTTGCTCAGCTGGGCAAATTCATTAAAAGATGCTCATGAAACCCAGCTTTTCTTGTTAAACTGAAGAGTTCTCAAAATTTATTCAAGGGTGAGGATGATCAATATAGTTATTTATTTAGAGTGTAAAAGCACTGGAAAATTGGTGGTAGAGGAAAAGATTGATGTTTATTCTCTGAAACAACCTCCAACTAGATAATTTTGGAATTTTTCCAGTTTGCACATTATCATATTATTGAAACTATGCTTTACTCTGCAATAGTAATAATTACAGATACTTTGTGCTAAGGGATCAAGACCAAAAAATATGTACAGGTCTCAGTTTTTCCAAGCAAATTAAATAGTCTTTTTTTATTGTTGTTCAAGTACAGTTGTTTCCATTTTACCCCCATCACTCCCCCCACCCCAGCCATCCCCACTTCCCACCCTTGATCCTACCCGCTTTGGGTTTGCCCATGTGTCCTTTACGGTCTTGATAAGTTATTCTTGTGTGGGTTACATACTAAGATAAGTTACATAAGAAAAATAAGCTGGTGCATAATGGCCTCTAATATAGCTGTGTAGTTTTAATATTTGGAATGGTTCAAAACAGAGATAACAGATTAAAATGTTATCATAAATTCCCTGTGCAGAATAACACTACAAAATTATATGTGAAATTATTTTTAATAAATAAAACTATGCTTCTAGAAGGGTTCTTACAGAAAAGATGCCTAATATTACCATGTTAACTAATGAGAATCTAAAACAAATTAAGCAATTAAATAGCTATGCATTTCATTTTGTCATTTTAATTATTTATTTATTGAATTTTTAACCTATAGGATGTACATAGAATATTGTACATAGAATTGTATGAATAAATGAATGAATTGGTTCTATTGTTCCTTCATAGCCTCAGAACTGCTCTCTTTATGGTTAAACCACATTTGTCTTGGGGTCTGTTTGTATTTATAATTCTCAATAGTATCTTAGGGTCAAAAACTAACTTATTTTAATTTTAAAATATCTTTAAGCCTCGGAAGATTATCTGTATTTGCTGGAGTGTGTTATACATTCAATCCTAGTCCGCAAACATTGCACAACCTGAGAGCAAGGGTCTGTCACACACATACACATCATTCTCAAAGCCCCTGACTCCCAAATTTAACTACCACCACATGCACTTTATTTTTAACAAAACCAAGGAATCATAATTTGTTCCTTTCAAAATTTCTCTGCAAAAATTAACATCATTGAAATGTCCATACTACCCAAGGCAATCTATAGATTCAGTGAAATTCCTATTAAAATACCAATGGCAGCCCTGACCAGTGTGGCTCAGTTAGCTGGGTGTTGTCCTGCAGAGCAAAGGTTTGCTGGTTAGATTCCAGGTCAAGGCACATGCCTCGGTTGTAAGTTTGGTCCCAGTCAGGGATGTGGAGGGGAGCATAAGAGAGGCAATCTATTGATGTTTCTTTCACATTGATGTTTCTCTTCCTCTCTTCTCCCTTCCTTAGCCTCTCTCTCTCTAAAAAAAATAAAAAATAAAAAAATACCAATGGCATATCTCAAAGAACTAGAACAAATATTCCAAAAATTTATATGGAACCACAAAACACCCTAAATTGCCTCAGCAATCTTGAGAAATAAGGACAAAGTGGGAGGTATCACACTACCTAATATACTACAAGTCCATAGTAATCAAAACAGCATGGTAGTGGCATAAAAACAGGCATATAGATCAATGGAACAGAGTAGAGAGTCTAGGAATAAAACCACACTTTTATGGTCAATTAATATTTGATAAAGAAAGTAAGAATATACAATGGGATAAAGAGTCTATTCAATAAATGGTGTTGGGAACATTAGTCAGATATATGCAAAAAAATGAAACTAGATTACCTCCTTATACCATATACAAAAATAAACTCAAAACATATTAAAGACTTAAATGTAAGACTCAAAATCATAGAAGTCCTAGAACACATAGGCAGTAAACTCTCTGACATTTCTCATAGAAATATTTTTTATTTCTATCCTCAGGCAAGGAAAACAAAAGAAAAAATAACAAATGGGACTACATTAAACTAAAATTTTTTGCACAGCAAATAAAACCATTAACAAAACAAAAAGACAACTAGCTAAATGAGAGAACATACTCACCAGCAATACATCTAATAAGTGTTAATTTCCAAAATTTATAAAGAATTTATACAACTTAAAAACAAGAAAACAATCTAATTTTTAAAAATGGGCAAAGGACCTGAATAGACACTTCTCCAAAAAGGACTGATGGCCAACAGACATATGAAAAGGTGCTCAATGTCACTAATTATCAGAGAAATGCCAATTAAAACCACTGTGAGCTATCACTTCACACCTGATAGAATGCCTGTCACCAATAAATCAACAAACAACAAGTGTTAGCAAGGAAGTGGAGAAAGGGGAACCCTTGTACACTGTTGGTGAGAATGCAGACTGGTCCAGCCACTGTAGGAAACAGTATGGAATTTCCTTAAAAAATTAAAAACAGAACTGTCTTATGATCCAGCAATTCCACTTCTGGGAATATATCCAAAAAAAACCTCGAAACATTAATTCAAATGAACATAAGCACCCCTCTGTTCATTGCAGCATTATTTACAATAGCCAAGATTTGGAAGTAGCCCAACTGCCCATCAGAAGGTAAGTGGATGAAAAACAGTGGTACATTTATACAATGGAATACTACTCGGGCATAAAAAAGAAGGAAATCTTACCTTTTGTGACAGAATGGATGAACCTGGAGAGTATTATGCTAAGGGAAATAAGCCAGTCAGAGAAAGACGAACACCATATGGTATCATTTGTAGGTGAGATCTAATGAACAAAATAAACTAACAAACAAAATAGAAACAGACTCATAGATAAAGAGAACAAACTGACAGCTTTATCAGATGGGAGGAGGAGTTGGGGGGCTGGGTGAAAAAATTGAAGGAATTAAGCAAAAAACCAAAACCACACAGAGACAACAGTATGGTGATAGCTAGAGGGTAAGGGGGTGGAGCAAGGTGGAAGAAGGCACAGGGAGGATAAATGGTGGTGCGAAGAGACTTGACTTTGGGTGGTGAGCACATGGTGTAGTGTGCAGATAATGTGTTATAGAGTTGTACACTTGAAACCTGTGTGGTTCTGTTAACCAAGGTCACCCCAATGAATTCAATACATTTTAAAGAATGGCTCATGTTCTAGTGTGAAATTGGCAAAGCTTTTGACAAATAGCCAGCGGCAAGGAGACTCTTCCGCTTCCCCTGATAGAAGCAGTGGCTCTTCTGTCTTCTATCCATCCCTGCTCACAGGTATTTGTGAGGCCAGGCAGAACCAGTCGAGGGTTGGAGCTACGGTGTGTGTTCATATACATATCTATGCATGCACATAAACATACATCTCTCTCTCACTCTCTCTCCTGGCATTGGTAATTTGGTCCATAAAGTAAAACTGATTTTAATATAAATGTCAGAGAACCTACTAAATTAATAAATGCAACGTTGATACCTACAGAGTTTAGCTAAATGTATCTTTTCTCCAAGTCAGCTGCAATCATAATTTTTTGTTTTATTTCAATTTAATCAGATGTTAATCTTTCATACACTATCACTTGTGACTATTCCACACTTTTAAATCAAGCTTCTTTTTTTAAAATAGACTTTACTTCTTAGAGCACTTTATGGTTTACAACAAAACTGAGCAGAAGGTACAGAGGTTTCTTATACACTCTTTATTTTTATATATGCATAGTCTCCCTTATTATCAATATCCACCACCACACTAGTACACTTGTTGCAGTAGATGAACCCATATTAGCTCATCATTATCACCCAGAGTCTATAATTTATATAAGGGTTCACTGCTGACTTTGTACATTCTATAGGTTTGGACAAATATATCATGACATTTTAACTCTCAAAATGTATGCGTTATTTTGCATTACAGCAAAATTTTTATAAACATATATCATAAGAACCAATCCTTAAAGTCAAGTTAATCATAACAAAGTTCCTTAAGCTCTTGGTGGATTCACTAAAATTTACATTGATGTTGCCAATAATTTGTTTTGCAATGCCTCCATTTTTTTTGAGAGAGCTAACTTGTAGGCTTAGTATTTGGGATTTTGTTTTTGTCTTGGTTAATTTTGTTTATATTTGTTTTTAAGAAACAATAAAAACACACAAATTGAAATGATATTTTACTAAGTTAATCACTTGTTTGATTGAACTAATTGACCATTTCAATCATGAGTGTTACCAAATACAGTATAAAGTGTCCAAGCTGAAAATTAAATTTGTTCAGAAATATAGAAATTCAGAAAATACAGCTACATTTATACATTGCCTATATACAACAAAATATGCATATCACCAGTACCCTCGGACAAAAAGATGGTACTATAGGACATGTTTAAGGAACCTGAAAATGCAGGTGCTTTTGAAAGCTTTGAATATATGAAAATACACAGAATAATATTTTTGTTATTAAACAATGTATAAGAGGTGTGGCTCTTGATTGCCACATCATAATTGTTACTTAGGTTTTTGAGCTTGTTCAGACATCTACCAGCTCTTTCCAAGAGCAGGAGAGAAGCCAGGCTGAGATCACAGCAAGCTGATGAGCGGCCAGGCCGATTGTCAGGGCTGAATTGGTCTTCAGAGCTCTCCTTACCTTTGCCAGAGCTCCCATTCCCTTTGCCAAAGCTCACCTTACCTTTGCCTGACCTTCCCAAGGTGTATCCCTAACACCACATATACCCTCCAGGTACTTCCGTATAACTTCTGCTTCTGAAGCATCCTCCCTCCCCTCAGCAAGAGCTGCTCCAGGAAATATGGGACAGACTCACTTTCATGTAAAAACAGCTGACAAAACTTCATTTGCTATGTTTCCTGCATTATTTAAATTTTAGTGAAGCAACAAATAAGCATACAATAAAAGATCTACTTTTTTTAAATTCAAGATTCTGGCAAGTGAAGAAAGTATTTTTGCAGGATAATGGGAAGGGGAGGGATCTTCCCAGACAAAGGAATAAGGAAAGTTTAGCAACCTCAAATTATTTTCAGAATTGCTGTAAACATTCATATGTACTTAGGACAGGTGAAACATTTCCACATAAAATGTGATTACTAGTATTTGCTTTTATCAAGTAGCTGAATAGGAGCCCAAACTACAGCTTTATAACTTAAACCGTAATTATTTACAAGCCTCATTTCATCCTGAGTTACTCCCAAATTACTGTGATCTAGAGAAAAATATTTGGTTGTCCAGCGCAGAGATGTTGATTTGCTGCCTGTTTCTCAGCCAGTCCTGATGTAAATTATACCTTGGTTCATGTCCAAAAGAGAAGAATACTGTTTTCTCACCCTAGTATTAATAGAACAAAAATATAGTCATGTGCTGCATGACAACGCTTCGGTCAACAACGGACCACGTGTACAGCCGTGGTCCGATAAGATTACAATGGAGCTGAAAAATACCTATAGTCTAGTGCCGTCACAGCTATTGTAACATCTTAGCACAATGTGTTATGTGTTTTGGTGATAGTGGTGTAAACACGCCTACTTCGCTGCTGGTCTTATGAGTATAGTACAAACAATTATGCACAGTACATAATATTTGAAAATGATAATAAATGACTATGTTCCTGATGTACGCATTTACTATGCCATACCTTTTCTCCTTATTTTAGAGAGTACGCTTCCTATTTATTAAAAAAAGTTTATTGTAAAACAGTGTGTCATGTCATGCTGGCAGCAGCCTCATGCATCTTGTTACCACATCTCTTGATTTCATCATTTTCTCATGGTTGACTGAATATCCTGTTGTTCTGTACAGTAACATGCTGTGCAGCCTTGTAGCCGAGGATAAACAGGCTATACCATGCAGCCTAGGTGTATTGTAGGCTATACACTCTCGGTTTATGTAAGTATATGCTATGATATTTGCACAAGTTCAAAATTGTTTAACAACACATTTCTCAGAATGCATGCTCATTAGTAACTGTGTACGAGGCTAAGTAAGGAGCACCACGTGAGACAATGAGCAGTAAAATATGTGAGAATTAGAAAGATGATTGCCAAGAAAGTATTAAAGTTTACTGATATGATGAGGTTGTTTGTTACATCTTTTCACTACTTCATGAATTGCATAAAGAAGAGCAACTTCCAAAGCAGTATTAGCCCAAACTCCAGGTCTTCTCTCTCCTGCGTCTGACAGAGGACATAGAAAGCTGTGTAAGATGATTGACAGAAGCTATGCAGCTAATGAAAAATATCTGTCCCCCAGGGCTGGTCAAGCTCCATGCTTCTAATCATGAGCACGAGGGTCAATGGCATTTTAGGTCACATTGTTGTCATATTGTTCATTCATTTCTCTTTCTTTTTTCTTTTTTTTCTCTTTCTTTTTAAATTTTATTTATTTTATTTTATTTCTCTCTCTCTTTTTATATTCCTACCTCAGGACCTTTGCACATACTTTCTTTTGACAGAAATGTCCCTCCCTCAGATCTTTACCTAGTAGTTCCTTCTCTTCATCCACTTCTTGCTCAAATGCCACAACCTCAGAGACCTTTCCTAACCAGTCTACCTGAGCCAGCCAACCCCTTCCCCCACTCCAGGCATTCTCTGGCCTGTTATTCTGCTTTGTTCTCTGCATAGAACTTACTGATATATGAAATATGTGTTTTATCGTTCAAAGGCTGTGTCCTTCACTAGAATGTACTCTCCATGAGGACAAACCACCATCTCTCTAACAGTGACCAATGTCATAAATACAGAATGAAGAAAAATCAATTACAGTTTGCATTCAATTCTCTTTGTTTCATTAACATTTTTTTTTCTATTTTCTTGTTTTTTTATTACTTCAACCCTGTGGCCTGTTAGTGACCCTTAGTGTGGCTGTGTTCCCCAGGAGAGCACACAAAAACAGGGTAAGGGTTTCTGGAGGCTCCCAAGGGTTTATGGGGAAAGAGGAGTTGCCTTGCCTGGACAGGAAGTTTTAAAATGAGCCATGTCAGCATGGATGGAACTGGAAAGCATTATGCTAATTGAAATAAGCCAAGTGGTAAGGGACAAATACCATTATGATCTCACCTTTAACTGGAACATAATCAACAAAAGAAAAATGCAAACAAAATATAACCAGAGACATTTAAATTAAGAACAATCTAACAATAGCCAGAGGGGACTGGGGAGGGGACAGTGGGAAGAAGGGTTTTCAGGAACTACTATAAAGTGACAGGCTAGTGCGGTCCTCCAGGCTGATGCTGCATGGAGGGGAATGCTCAACCCAGGAAAAATGAAATCTGTAGGTGGTACCGGACAAGGACTCAGCAGAGGGACCCTGGTGGCTGTCCCTTCAGACTCTCCCTAGAGCCACACAACCCAGTCTGTCTAGCACAACTCCAGTCCGTTCCAATCTGCCCTCCCTCTGCTGAAGTCCAGGGTGAGTGGCTGCAAACAAGATTTTGTGCACTGGCCCTTTAATAGGGCATCTGGTTTATAGCAGACTCTTGTTTCTCCCTGACAGACAGAATCCCTGCTGATTTTCACTGCCAGATGTTATGTGGGCACCTCTTCCTGGCTCTGGTGCTCCAGGCTATGGAGACCAGATGGAGTTGAAACCCCATGTTCCTCAGCTAAGATACCCCTCCAGAATCTCAGCTACCATCCAGGGGTATGAAGCCAGTTCCCTTTTGAATTTCCATCCTTTCTACCAGTCTTGATGTGGTTTCCTCTGTAAATCCTTGGTAATGAGACTTCTGTTCAGCTGGCCATCAGTTGCTTATTCAGGTTGATTGTTGTGTAATTTATTTGTAATTCCAGTATGAACCTGGAAGGAGGTGAATGTAACTTCCACCTACTCTGCCACCATCTTCTTCCTGAAAATCCATAGAGTTTATTTTATATATTTTTAAAAACCACTCTACTGAGGTATGATTGACATGCAAAAAGCTCTACATATTTAATGTATACAACTTGATGAATTCGAAGTTAAGTGCACACCTGAGGAACCATCAGCACAATCTACACCCTAAACATACTTTTACCTCCCAAACTTTCTTACTGCCGTATCTGTAAATAAAATAAAAACAGAAAATCCACCCTTTCAGCACATTTTAAGTATGCAATATGGTATTGTTAACTATAGGCACTATATGTATCTAGGTCTTATGGATCTTTTATAACTAAAACTTTGTACCATTTGACAAATACCTCCCCAAATCCGCCCCCCCAGCCATGGCATCTACCATTCTACCCTCTGCTTCTAGGAGTTGGACTATATAAGATTCCTCATACAAGTAGAGATAGTTTTATATTCCCACACATAACCTCCATCTCCTACAAGCCGTCTCCATCCCTACCAATCAAGCCCAAATTCAATGAAATTACAGTATAGAAATAATTAGTGACTAAAATCTTTCAGTTATTTGGCATTAATGGAAATGGGACCCCCATTTTTGTAACTGATATTTAGTTTAGGGATGTTTTAGATTTAAATCTGTGAGGGAAAACATTACAACAGCCCTTATATAGATTTAACTGTTTTGTTTGAGCAGTGTGTGCATTTTGGGTAAAATAGTGGAAGATTGAGGCCCAGGGACTTGGGGATGAGAAGGGAGGGGAAAATATATCTAATCTGAAGGGCAGCTGAGCCAGCAGCTGGGACCCAATAATAGAGATTCAACTGGAAATGCCTCCTGATCAGTAAAACACACTGATCTAAGATATATGGTTATGAGAACATCTTTTGGTTATGAATTACCAGTGTAACAAGAAAACTTTTATTTATGTAAGGGCAAACAATAATTTTAAATATCATCATTGAACTGAAAACACGCACACACACATGCACGCACACATTTCAAAACACAAAGACCTGAGGATAAACCCTGGCTGGTGTGGCTCAGTTGGCTGGGTAACACCCCACAAAGCAAAAGGTTGGCAGTTCCATTCCCAGTCAGGGCACGTGCCTGGGTTGCCGGTTTTGTCCCAGGTGGGGGATTGATGTTTCTCTCTCACATCGCTGTTTCTCTCACTCTCTTTTTCCCTCCCTTCCTCTCTCTCTAAAAATAAATAAATAAAAACTTTTTTTAAAAAGTGGGGGAGGCTTGAGAAAAAGGTCCTCAGACCCTTAGGTATCCAGATTCTTGAGAAACAGTACTCTTTTACCATACTCATCATTTTGAGCATCAATATATGGATTGAACAGTGCTTTATATCATTTAAGTAGAATGTTAAAATGTTGGAACTCATTTTTAAGTTAACAGTCTCTAACCAGACATCAAAATCCATATTCCTGATTTCTAATTTGCACAAAAACTTCCACAACATACAGTTGCATCTTTGCAAAGCTTTGCCAAAATGAGTTAGCCTCAGAAAAATCAAAGCTGTGACACACTCATGCTGTGTAAGGCCACTATTTTGGGGTCTGGTTCCCCCAGGGCACATCCTGCTCTCCTGAGCATGTTCGACTGGTTTGAACACTGGAGACTTGCAGGCAAGTCGATCTGGCTTTTCTGCACCTCCCCCTCATGGGACTGCCTTGCTCTAGGCTCAGTTTAAACAAACCAGTTACAACTGGCTTTCTATATATCTTATCTTACCCTTCAAGAGTAATTTCAGTACAAATTCCAGGGTTAAACTCACATGACACAAACTTAAGTCTAAGAACAAATGGGCCCCTTCAAGCAGGAATTTTCTTTATCCTAAAAACTGCATCAACAACTTCAACAAACATGATTTAGCAGTCTTCCAAGGAATCCGGTATGATCCTTCTTTGCAATGCCAGAGATAGATATCACAGTTAAAAGCAAAAGATTTACTAGTACAGATGGAAAACACATTGTGTAAATCAAGCACCAAGTCACAAGAAATGCATTCTTCCTAGAACTCAAACTTTATCTTCTTGAATTTATTTAGTAGACATTCATTGATAATTTTTTAAAGATCTGGAATACCTAAAGGTTAAATCCCATTAAACATCACAAAGGGAGAATTATTTCTGATTCAGAACCCAGTCCCATTCCCATATGGGATTTTATTTGCTCCCCTTTTAGACAACATAATTAAGTCAAGTGGATTCAAGGACTTAATCTAATAGTGGATATTTAAATTTCAGAGAAACTGGACGCACTAACTAGAGAACTAACATTTTAAATGAGCACTGACTGCCTGTCAGGGACTATGCTAAGATGCTTTACTTACTTGTCTCATTGGATACTCAGTAACCCTATGAGGTAGCCCTATTACTATGCAATCCTAAAAGCTACCTTTTCACCTAGACAACCAAATAGCCCAGGGCTGTGGGGCCTCTGGAATGTCTCTATTAGAAGGCTTTAGGAACTACATACAATATAGGAAAATTACAGACTTGTCTTAAAACTGTGCATAGCAAGCACATTGTTTTTAGATTAAATATTTAGTTGCTATAGTTCAGAAAGTGGCTAAAAGTGCTGTGGAAGGACTCGATGACCCCTCCCCCAGTCCTCCAGACAGGCCTGTTTCTAGTGTGGCACCCCTTTGACACCAGTGGGGACCAGTGCTGTGGGAGGAAGGCTTCACCATGGAACTTGGTTACTACGAGAGTGAAAATACATGATAAAAATGCTTGTGACAACATAGAAAGGGGAGATGGGGGGAGTCTAAAAAGACTGATCGTGAGACTGTAGAAATGTGAGTTTTTTATAGCAAAATGGAAATTGGTTCATAGCCCCCCAACAGTATGCTTTCTCTGCATAACTGAAGGACTGGCATCTGATTTGGGAGGCCTTTTCCATCTAAAATGTCTAAACACACCAGTTGAAATGCATAGTGTCAGGAAAAAATGAAAGCCAAGCTGTATACATACTTTTCTTTCACTAGCAAGAGCTGAGCCAGGTGTTCTCATGGGCCCACTTTGGCAGGGACACTGGAAGCAAACAGTGTGGGGGAGGAGGGGTGACGTCAAGGTTCGCACAGGCCTGCAGATGCCACAGCTGGCTTACAAAGTGCATTGATTCACATGTTAATAATACTGGAACCTTCACTAAATAATTAAAACTTAGCAAAGAGTTTGTGTTCTACATGATTCTTTGACCTCCAACTAAGGAAAAGAATGAATATTACACCAGTTCTGTATGATACATTTCATCTCTTGTTACATAAACCCTAGAAGACAAATTGCTAAAAAAAAAAAAAAATCCACCCCAAAACATATAACTAACAGGTTTCTCTTTTTTCCTTTTTCATTCCTTCCCTTCTTCCTTCCCTCCTGCCTTTATTTCTTCCTCCTAACAGAAACATAAACAATAAATGTGTTTTCTAATATCGGTGTACTGACTATTAAGTTAGTTAAGAAAGGCAAAACAGCAAAGCATTTCTTCCCTTGATTCTAAATGTCAGTGACTGAGCCATTTTCAGTTCAGGAGTGTTTGTTTTTTCACCAGTGGGAGTCTGCAGTCCCTTAGGACTGAAGCTGATATCTGGGATATGTCACTGGGGGTGTTAGATAAAGAAAGCCCCAAGCTTGTGGAAGGCTGAAGCATGCAAGGCCATATCTTCTCTTTGCTTTTACTAGTCAGAGCTCTACTTCCTGTCATTCTTTCCTAATGTGCTTCTGTGCTGTTTTGCAAAAGTTGACCAAAAATGTCAAGATTGTTTGCCATCTCCAATCCCTGAAAAGAACCTTGATCAGAACATACATGATTTCTAAAAGGGAAATGGTAGAATAAATGATAAACTTTTTATATGTTTTTTTTTCTTCCTGGGGAAGAGTAACTATTGTTTCTTTAAAAATATTTTATTGTTTATGCTATTACAGTTGTCCCAATTTTTCCCCTTTGTCCCCCTCCACCCAGCTTCCCCCCAATCCCTCAGGCACTCCCCACACCATTGTCCATGTCCACGGGTCATGCCTATATGTTCTTTGGCTAATCCCTTCAAGAATAACTATCTTGAAAGAACAATTCAAAAAAAAATTGTTATGCCTACAGGGGAGTCACAAAATTAAAATTTGAATAAGACTCAGTTAAATCAACCAGGTGACAAATATCAAGTACCAGGTTGTATTAGAAATTAGATTCCTCCCCTCCCCTACCCTCCCCAACCCCCCTCACATACGGGCCAACTGTAAAATAAGAAATTTTCAAATGCTTATCTCTTCAAGCGAAATCTCAAGCACAGTTTAACTTACAGCAGAAGAGGCAGGCAAATTTGACAAGGAAAAATGAGGTTGCCGCTCACAGAAATAAAGTATCAAATCAGGAGCTGGGCCTAGAAAAGATTTTTTATTACATTTACTGGGGCAACATTGGTTAATAATATTACATAGGCTTCAAGTGCACAAGTCTATGATACATGATCTATACATTGCCTCGCGTGCCCACCACCAGGAGTCAAATCTCCTTTCATCACCAGATATCAACCCAAAGAGCTTCTGCACAGCCCTAGAATACATTTCGAAGTGTGCATATGCGTGTTCACCATTACCTAGTGTTTCCAGTCTGCACTTTCCGACCCACTTGACAGTAGTCCCTCCCTGCTGCCCAGCTGCTTGGGCATCTGCGAACCACTCAGCACTCTCCAAAGCTGTTCTCACGTCAATCCCACCATTGGGTCTGTTTAAGTAAGTGCGTTAATCTCATGAAATGTTTTGAATATGAAAAATCTTTAATTATGGAGTAGAAGACTTTTCCTTTTTTTTAAAGGACTTTAGGCCTCCTTGTACAGGTTTGGTACTGTGGTGAGGGGTGCAGACAGAGAATGCCCTCTACTAACCTCAAGACTGGTTTCTATAATTAGGTTTAGATCCGGGCTCAGCAATGGCAGTGAGTCTGCGTAAACACGTGCCGTACATTCTGTGTTTGACAGAGGTCTGTGTGTTTGTGACACTTGTACTTTTCCAGCTCTACTTCCCTGGCAGAGTAAAAACAACTATTGCAAATTGCCTTTTCTTGAAAATAATAGTCAAGCATTTTTGCCCAGATGTTTTCATGGTCATCTGCCTCACAACCACCTGTGAGGTCGACAGAGCTGGCCTATTTCCCCATTCTACAGGTTGGGAAATCAACGCCCACAGGAAGCTGAGAGCCGTGGTCAGGGTCAAAGCACTCAAGTTGTCTCAGGCTTCTTTCCTGGGCACAAATGGGTCCCAAACATGACACCAGAATCAGATTCCTAGATCCTGCCTCTAACAGTTCTGGAATAAGCCTGGGAATCTGAAAATTAGTAAAGGGTTCCTTAGTGATTCTGGTGCTCAGACAGGTTCACACTAATGAAGGATAATAGGCAGGCAGGTTAAGTAGAGGAAATGCTGACATAGTATGGCGTCTTCTGTGATTATCCCTCAATCAGCTCTATGTTCAATTGGATGGGGTACTCAAAGGAACAGACATAGAGGAGGTAGAAAGGAGATATAAAGAAAGTAGAACATCCAGATTTGGGGAAAAAGCAGGAAGGTCAAGATTAATTCCAAATTAATCTATTAACTATAGAGCTGTCTATACAAAGCATTGACCCAGATTCCCCCAGCACACCAGAGTTGCTACTGACCATGTGGTTCCCTCACTAGTGCAGCGCTAGTGTAGAAAAACACTCTCTTTGCTTTGTTTCCAAGTTTTGGATAAATTTTCTTAGCAGGGGATATCAGCAGGAAGCAGGGACTCAGGGTAAGAGGCAACAGTGGCAAGGAAGGGCTCTTCCTGAATTGCTGGTAGATGATGTCTCTCTCTAGTGGCAAGGGACAAGAGGGGAGGCCTTTCTTTATTTAAGTTTCCTTGTCCAATGTTCTTAAAGGTAACATCGTAATTAACATTTGCAGTGGTGACAGGTTCCAGTGGGCACTTCACGAATAAAGAAGACACCAAAGGCTTGTATGGATATATACTAGAATAATTGCATTTATTAAAATGTTTTGTTTGACTAAATACTCTTGTATGTCTGATGCCACACAAATTTTACTGCCTATTAATTAGTTATTTACACTTTTGTTCCTTTCTGGAAGTTGAAAGCACTTTTTTTTCTCAGCTCTTCAGCTTTTGAAAATCCTAAAAATCAATTTTTTTGTCTTTTAAGTCCTCTAATTCAAGGACAAAGCAGCAGCATTCCAACAATCTCTGTTTACAAAGTGCCATTGTAACTTCATTATCCTAGAATGAAAGTGTCATTTTTAAGAAATCATATTTTTCAGGACATCAAAATGGAAATGATGTTTATTTTCTAGGATTGCTTTCTTCTGCTACTATCTGAGACAGGGCATGGATTAGATGACCTCTGGGAGTCCTTTGTATTCATGTAGTCCCAGGATTCTAAAGTAACTGGAGCTCCCAAATGGTCATATATCACATTCCAGGGACAGATCATTAAGATTATACAATGAGGTAGATTTTAGCAATTCATCCCTTAAATTTCCTGTCATCAACACATTTAAAATACAAAGTATGTGCTCAGAACATTTACCATTCTCTGCCAACTAAATTATAGGCACTTTAAGAGCTGGGATCCTGCTATCTTGTGCATGTATAAGTCTAACATGGTGTTTAGCATATAATAGCTGCTTAATAAATAGTTTTTGATTGAAGAATGACTATTGTTGTTAAATATCTAGAGACAGAGATTCTGATTAAAAAATTAGTAAAATTATTGTGTCGGTCTCCCCAAAATGGAAAACCACTCTACAAAAATATTGAGAAAATAGCCATTTTCAAAAGTATCTTTTCCCATTTGAGAATAGTTTATATTTTAGAATGTGAAAAAGAAAAAACCAGAAAAACAGGATCTATTGCTATTAATTATTATACCACAGGTAAAGTAACAACTCAAGTATTATTGACTCAAGGATTAGAAGTTTATAGTATTACTCTCCAAAATGTTTCTTCAGCATCTTTCAGAGTAAATAAATCATTTTTTACTACATTCATATCTCATTTCCTTCTGGTCATTATCTAAACTATCACAGTTATGAAACTGTTGTTCTATTTTGTTGTTTTTGTTGCTGAAAAGTACTAAATAATGAATTTATAACATTTTGAGTCACAAGTTTTGGAAAAATAAGTATATGCTCCTCTTTTAAAGCTATCTAAATTCTGTTTTGATGTGTTTTCAAATGTTTGCCTTTTGGAGAGCTCTTGCAAAATTAAAAGCAGCGGTGAAAGAGTTCTTTGTCTGAGATCACCTATAAAACTGTTGGAAGCCTGACTGCGGTTAAGAAAAATAACAAAATTCCATGTTAAAATGACTTCCAGGAAAATCATTCCACTTTGTTTGGAAAAGGCCTGTCAGAATTCATACTGATGGGCACACACAGTATAATTGTAATCTACTGTTTTGTTAGTTTATTTGTTTGTTCTTTGCTTTTGCAAGGGGGTTTGGAGCTGGGAACTGGAGAAGTCCCATTTTTGGATTTATGAAAAGTTCCTAATCCATACATCTAATAAATGTTATTTCCATCTTCTCAGATCCTGTTCCAGGTACTGGTGATAATTAGGGAGTTAGATACACAAGCTTCCAACCCTGGAGATTCACGGCCTAGTAAATGAGACAGACAATAAACAAGTAAGCAAGTAAATCAAGAATAAAATTACAGGTTTTGATAAGCAACATGAAGAAAGTAAACAGGGTTCATGATAAGTAGTCCTGGGAAGAGGGGACCATTTCAGAGGTTTGTCAGGAAAACCCTCTCTGAAAAGCTGTATAGGTTAGAACTCTTTACGTTAGAAATAAAAAAAACAAAAACTGGCTTAAACAATAATGAGAATTTATTGATTTGTCTGGGAATAGGTCTAATTTCCTGCAGGGTTTGGTCTAGCAGCTCAAAATCATTCCAAAAGATCTCTGCTGTCTTCACTGATGAAGTCATCCATAGGACTGCACACGGTTGCTATGCTCCACTCCTCACCCTCACATACGTACACAAATATACTCCCATTTACGAACATAACTACTATCCAATAATCTAGGGAAAGAGGAAGGTCTTATCCAAAAGCTCGCAATGAATCAAAAGAAACTTTTTCTTTTCTCAGAAACCCTGATAAATGTCTTCTCACATCTCCTTGGCTCTGACTGGGTTACAGGGCCATCTCTGAACTGACCTCCATGGCCAAGGTAATGGAAAATGCTTATGGGCTCAAGCCAATCAGGACCACACCTGGAGCTGGATATGGGGTCCACTCCCCACTAACCACAAGTTTAAAAAGGGGTAAGGGTAGAACTCCAGAGGAAAATTGAGCCACTCTTTTACCAAAAGAGAGATGGATAAATGTTGGGTACAAAATGACAGATTCATCTTATAAGGAGATGACATTTAAGCTGCAAGATGAAGACATGTGATAAGCCAGTGAGGGAGGGTTTCATGTACCAGAAATAACAAGTGAAAAAGTCTGAAGCAGAAAAGAGCTCGACATGTTCAAGGGACAAAAAAAAGTTTAGGTATTTATAAAATATATAATAAATGAGCTATGGTAATTTCACCAAGAACTCTCTTCTAGCCCTGGCTGGTGTGGCTCAGTTGGTTGGGCATCGTCCCACAAAGTGAAAGGTCGCCAGTTCAATGCCTGGACTTGCAGCATGCCTAGGTTGGGATTTGATCCCCAGTAGGGGCCCATATGAGAGGCAACCAATTGATGTTTCTGTGTCACGTCGATGCTTCTCTCCTCTTTCTCCCTCCCTAACCCTCTCACTAAAAAACAAATAATAAATTTTCTTTTAAAAACATAACTCTCTTCTAACCACACACACACACAAACTGAGTGGTAATATGGCCACTTCAGGTCTGTTTTCCCATATTCTTATATTTTCCCTATAATAGCAAATAGCTTCACATGAGCTATTTCAATAATATAGGACCATAATATGGCATAAAATGTCACACATGGTATAACTAAATAATTCTATATAAATTGTATGTTTGATAGTTATTCAGGCAAAATTAGGGAATGTCTGAGTGGAATCACAAATTCTTATTTTAGATGTGTAGCGGCACTATTTTTCATCAACATTAGAAAGTATTTACATAGCAATCTAAAGTTTTGCCTGTTTTGCATACGGCAGTTGCTAGGTGATTGAACGACTATATGAGTATGCACTGAAATGACTCAAGGCGGATGACTTCCTTGTGTGCTATGTGAAGAAAATGCATTCAAAATAGACTCTATAGCTGACCGGAGAGCAAGGCAGACTGTTGCCCAGAGCCTTGGAAGCACACAGGGTGCCCAGCACCAACACTGTAGAAATCAGGTGAGAAAAGTGCGTTTCTCAAGTGGTGAAGGGCTGGAGAGCTCTCAAGTGTTGGAGACTGTTGCCTGAAGGCACTTAGCGCTGCCTCCGAAACCAGTTGGGGACAAGAAGTTCCACTGGAAAAACTGCTCCTTTGTATCTTCTTTAGAGGGGCTATTATCACACATGACAAAAGGACCCAATATGTGAGGCAGGAGTGGGTACATAACAATTAATTATATTTTTTCTCTGATGTGTATTTTGAACTTTTTCATAATAAAAAATTTAAACGAATTAATTAAAATATGGTCTGTACCTCTTGATGAGAGATAGTCAGTTGGTCATTGTTTTAAGTTGGAAGTAATCTAAAGGCCTAAAGAAAAGCTGCATGATCCAGATTTGCCCTCTTTAAAAGGACAGAGGAATAGATTTTTTTTTCAAACATTTAAGGGTAGGTTACATGTATCAAAGCTCTTTTCCTATAAACATTACAGTTTCCACATAGTTAAAAAAGACATCCTTTTATATATACACAGTACACATAAAGTGCCATAAGTTTAACACTATTACATTGTCTTTATTAAAATCCTGTCAATTTACATAATTTTGTCAACAAAGGTATTTTCTTTGCCATTCAGAACATGATTTACTAGGATAATTGTATTTGGTGTTCATGCTGGAAACGTCCTAAGTGCCTATCAGTAGATGAGTGGATCAAAAAACTGTGGTACATTTACACAGTGGAAAATTACTCAGCAGAAAGAAAGAAGAAGCTCCACCCTTCACAACAGCATGGATGGAATGTAATAAGCCAGGCAGTGAAAGACAAATACGATATGATCTCACTAACAAGTGGAACCTAACCAATAAAACAAAGAAGCGAGCAAAACAGAACCAGAGACATCAAAATAAAGAACAAACTGACAGTCACCAGAGATGGGGGAGGGGGGGAATCACAGGGAAAGAAGGGGCATGGTCAAGTCAAGGAACATCTATAAAGGACCCATGGACAAAGACAACAGCGGAGGAGGCTTAAATGTGTGTGTGTGTTGCGGGGGAGGGTAGGGCAGGGGAGATTAATGGGGGGAAAACGAGGACAACTATAATTGAACAACAATAAAAAAAGAAAAATAGCACATTCGAAAAAAATAAAAGGAGACAACTTTTTAAAAATCGTCAGAATCATGAGTCAGTCACTGCGGCTGACTCATCCCCATTCCATGATCCCATGTCCCCAGCCAGGCCCTGCAGGCATGGGTGAAGGAGGCCAGGTTCCTTAGGCCACCCTCCCCACTGTTTCAGGCTTTGTCTTCAGGGATGCATTTCATCAAGGTAGTAGGAAAGTCTTTTTATTGAGAAGGAAAATTTCTGTCAAAGAAATGTTTCTGTACAATTAGAGAAAATTAATTAGTCTACATGCTGCCACATTCTCTGGATAGTCTCTGTTCACTGTTTATCATAACCAAGGATATTTATTCTTTCCACATATATTTTTTCTTCTAATAGCTGAGTGATCTCTTCTGTGGGTGCTGTGTTTGAGTGATGTTTATGGAATATCAGAAGTTTGGGCTTAGAGAAAGGAAGGAGTCCTCTTCGGCCCCTACCGAGGGCCTACTTTGGTTTCTCAGAGGTGACCGGGGGGCTGGGAAGGAGGTTGACCTTGCTTTGCTCACCTGCCAGCTCAGGGTTATGTTACAAAGGAGGAGGCGGTAGGGAGGCCTTGTTCACCCACTAGAGACCTTTTCTTCCTTTCTCACCAGAGAGGTGAAAAGAGCTTGGTGTGAGAGGTTACAGGTGTGTCTGAGTATGTACATAATCACCTTGGGGACCTGACTATGTGTACTCAGGGTGGAATATGGGTTGTAGACAATATCTGTTGTCTCCTTTCCTGTCAGGAAGAGGCCAATGAGAGGAAAGAACAGTCCAGGAGGCAAAATAAGACTTGAAGAAGCAGTTTGCATTTATTTTCATATAGTGCTCAGGTCAATTTCTACAACTGGAGTGTGAATTGGATTCCCTACCATTGACTCCTGACTGGCTCTCCCTGCCAACCTTTCTGCACTGCCCCATCTTCATACCAAGACAGTGAAGCTCTGCAATGGATCACGGACAGGACATTTTTCCTGAAAACTGTGGCTTTTTGCATTTTAGAGAAAGTCTCCAATATCATTGAACCCAGAACAGTACATGGACTGGATTGGGGTATGTGTGGTAGGCAACACAGTTGTGTTGGATCCTGGGGTGGCTCAGGGCACAGACTAAGATTAGAGTAAACTCACTTAAGAATCTATCATGACTGTAGTGTTAACCTGTCTAAGAAGCAAACTTTAAACATGACAAATAGGTCTCCTTCTGAAGTGGGCACCCCAGGGAAGGGAATCCCCTTCCAACTGAGTCTCTCCAAGGTATCCAATTGGATGACACATTGCTAAGATAAGGTATTATCTTGCTATTAATGGTGGAAATGTTCATAGTGTCCTCTCTCTGCTTAGGGGAAAATGAGGTAGAGAGTAAAAAAAATGGTTTAGGTTTCACTAAATGAGGAGGAAGAAAAAAATTAAAAAGGAGAAGGATTCAGCTGGTTGGAAGGAAAGAGAATGTTCCCATTAACCCCAATCACACCCCTCCACATACAAACGACCTGATCCAGGCCCCACCTCCTTGAAGCTCATTAGCCACTGTCTGCATATTGATGTCACCCTGGAGGAAGGGTACAAGGATCTTGTCTTTGAGCACAAGATAATTTTATACGTATATTTTTGGCATGGTATGGCCTCACGCCCACTCTGGGGAAGGTAGCTATGATGTAGTCCTTCCAGCCATGCTGGATGCCAACGCGCAGGACATGCACACACTTTGGTCATTAGGGTTGAGGCACGGCCTTCCTAGTGTAAAGCTCTTGGTGAATCCCTGAAAGATTTCTGGAGAAACCTGCAGTTCATGCAGAACAGGTGAGTGGCTGCTCCCAGAGTGCACTGGTCCTACAGGTTGTCTGGGACCCCCATTCAATGCTTTTAAGTCGAAGTGGTCAGAAATACCAAGCAGGTCTTCCTCTTTATGCACATCCATGTTATCTGATAAAATCCATGACTTCCAAAGGGAATACCTGCAAGCAAAGAAGATATCGAAGGGATGGGACCACGAAAGAGGCAATAGTAACTTCTGGGGCCCAATAAAAAGTAAACTTAAAGGAGTCCCTTGAGCCACCTGATGTATCAACACCAGACTGCAGGCCTCAGATGAGAAGAGGAGGCAATGTGGATCATCCTGTCTCCATCCCAGTCTCATCATCCCATCCAAGCTCCCAAATTCATGGGCCCAGAACAGCAACCATTACAGAGAGAACCAGTGTTATAGACGAAGCAAAGCCTACAGACTGGCAAGATTAATTCCAGCTCTTAAAAATATAGAAAAGAATATTGCACAACCCTCATTTTTTTTATTATCATATCTTAAAGTTTAGAGAGGCTGAGTTACCCAATAAGTGAAAAATTCAGTATTACAGAAACCCATCTGTGATCGTCAGTCTGGGGATTCTTGCCATGAACCCACAGGAAACCTAAGGGCTGACTGACCGGTCAAGGGCACACCCAAAGTCCTCCCTCATCTCCACATTTTTCCTAATCTTTAGAAACACTGAAGAGGCAATGCAATCAGACAGGATTGAGAAAAGCAGGAAGCTAGTAAGGAGGAATCCCCTAATCTTACTCTACTTCTAGCTATATGTTTCTCCTTTGCAGGATCCATCCTATATAAGAAAACAGGAGGGCAAAACTCATTAACAGCAAGCATTCCAACATTCACATCATTGAGATTCCAGAAGGAGAAGAGAAAGAAACTGGAAATCTATTTGAAAAAATAATAAAAGAAAACTTCCCTAATTTGGTGAAGAAAATAGACATGCAAGTTCAGGAAGTACAGAAAGTCTCAAACAAGATGGACACAAAGACAACCACACCAAGACACATTATAATTAAAATGCCAAAGGTTAAAGATAAAGAGAGTATCTTAAAAGCAGCAAGAAGAAAGCAGTTAGTTACCTATAGGGAGTACCCATAAGACTATCAGCTGATCCTCAAAAGAAACTTTGCAGGCTAGAAAGGATTGGCAAGAAGTATTCAAAGTGATGAAAAGCAAGGACCTACAACCTAGATTACTCTATCCAGCAAAGCTATCATTTAGAATAGAACGGCAGATAAAGTGTTTCCCAAACAAGGTAAAACTAGAGGAGTTAATCACCACCAAGCCATTATTACGTGAAATGTTACAGGGACTTATTTAAGAAAAAGAATATCAAAACTATGAACATTAAAAGGGCAAAAAATTTACAAATATCAACAACTGAATCTAAAAAAACAAACTCAGCAAATTCAGAACGGGAACAGAATCATACATACAGAGATCATTGGGATGGTGGCCAGTGGGGAGGGGGTCTAGGGGAATAGGGGAAAAGGTGAAGGGATTATGAAGTACAAATTGGTACATACAGAAGAGGCAGGGGGATGCTAAGAGAAGTATAGAAAATAGTGTTGCCAAAGAACTTATATGCATGACCCATGGACATGAACAAAGGAGGGGGTATCGTCCAAGAGTGTGGGAAGTGCTGAGTGCAGGGGGGCAAAGGGAGAAAAGTTGGAATAACTATAATAGCATAATAAATAATACATAAATAAATAAATAAATAAATAAATAAATAAATAAATAAGGAGCTATTTCTCTTTTAAAATAAAGTTTTGAAAAACTTTGTGCCCAAACCTGGGGTTCATAGTGTTCAATTTCAGGGTCATTGTTCCCTTTGTATAGATTTGTGCTCCAGGCGTGAACAGTGATATAAAACACAATGAGAATGGGGCTTCCTGCAGTTATAGGATCCCAAGTCCTACACCCTACACTTAATATAAGGCTAATCAAAATGCATAAACTAAAAATGCATGAATGGACTGGAAGCTTGGTGTGGAGTGGCTCTGGTCTATACATTTTTGGGAGTTGGTGTTAAAATGTTATAACTTGTCATAAACTCAATGGGTAAAAAGTGGCATGTTGGTGTTTTAATTTATAATTCCCATAAGTTTACTTGTCATTTGTGTTTTTAAATGAATTTCCTATTCCTTACCTTTAGCTTATTTTTCTATAAAACTGCTCTTTCTTTTTCTTTCTTTCTTTCTTTCATGGTTAATAGGCAGGGTTTTTAGAATTTTAAACTTTTTTCTTTATATGTTTTAAATATTTTTCCATGTCATTTGTAGTTTAACTTTGTTTTTGGAGTCTTTTACCACATAGAAATTTTACATTTTTGTGTATCAAGTCTGCCAAACATTATCTTTTTGGCAGTGTTAAAAATTCTGATGGTTTTAAACACCAGACAGATAACACCAATAAGTGAAGTGGTTCAGGAGAGGACTGGGTGAGCTAGAAAGCATTTTTTAAAATAGAAAGCAGGCATTCCTTCTTTAAACAAAGAGGGAAAAGCCCTAGGTTATAGACACAGCTGAGCAGGTTTTTGTGTGCTCCCAGAGCGCTGGCAAAGGTACATAGGCCTTGTAGAAGGGTGCATGGTCATGTCGAGCTTGAACTTGAAAGCATACCAAAGCTACGAAAGCAACCTCTCATGGCTGAATGGAAGAAGATGTGACTTGCCTAGGTTGGGACTGGCCATTCTTCACATGTCCACTTTAGCAAAGAGGAAATTGTTGTTCATCCAAGTTTGATGCTTGGGATCCCAGGTAGTGCAATGTGAAGGTAGCATCCAGAAAGACATTGCGTTGAAGTCTGCTTGTGGTGATTATAAGTAAATACCTTTATTTTCCCTCTCTTTTATACCCACTCTTTCATCCTTTGCCTAGTTAATTTGGATTCGTTCCAATCTCATCTTAAAACTTCCTTTAACTCTTTTTTCCTGGCCTCTCCTTGTCCACCGCACCTCCATCTGTTTTGAGGCCCCTCATATATGATGCCATAGCAAACTGCACTTTCCCTGTCACCCTATTTATCACTTCAAAAGACCATTATCTGTTCATTGCCTACCTTTCTGACTGCATCCCATGCTACCTGAAGCAAAGACAGCTACCTGTCTTGCTCACAATTTTATTCCCAGCACCTAGCCTAACACAAAGTAGAAGCTAATACTGATTTCTGACATGAATGAATAATGAGTGCATGGCTGTGCAGGAAGTACTGCATCTGTCTCATATTTTCATTCAGCACAGGAATTTATAAGGCAAAAGTGGTCTTCCACACTGGGCCAAGAAGTGCTTTCTGGTTCGACAGTGACACAGACTTTGTCTCCAACAAAAACTGGAGAACTATGAAAACAAACATATGGTCACTTGAATCTGTCTCCCTGTTAGCTAGGGAGAGCTCAACTCAAATTTCATCCCAGAAACTAACCCGTGTTACTTTGGTTGTTTATTTATTTTTTTAACTTGAAAGGGAATCAAAATGCTAACATGGAACGCAAACTGCTTTAAACAAACACAAAGGGGTGGCGGCAAAGAGGAAGAGATGGAAATAGAAAAAAACAGTGAAAATAAACTGAGTAAAACAGCATTTCAAAGCATATTCATATTCTGAGACAACAGGTAGCTATCTGGCTCTGGTTCTCATGATGTAAAACATCTGACAAAGTTTGTTGATTTTTAATAGAAAAAAATAAAAGCAACCTCTGGATTTGAATCTAGACTTTTTCTTAGATATAAGTAAAAAACAAAATATCCTCTTTCTTTTTCCTCAGCAGGAATCTCACCCCCAAAAAAAGAGAAGAGGGAGGGAGAGGTTCTGAAATTTTGTTTTTATGAATAGGATTATGCTATACAGACTAAACACAAATACAAGGAAACAGCAAAAAGATTAAGGAATAAAAAGAAAAACTCTACCTGCTTATTTTAATGATTCTTTAAAATATTTTTAATGCTCTTAGGAAGGAAACACAGTCTTTATCTATTCAAAATGAGCAGTTATTGTAGGCACTCCAGGGATATCTGTACAGTGGACCCTTCCCTATTCTCTCCCTACCCACTCCTCCCATGCTCACCCACCAGCTATGACTGCAGCATCCCCCATAGGAAAGATGAATCTCAGGGACCATATGATGCCCTTTCCCTGACATAGGTGATTGAATCAGGGCCAACAGCTTTCCCCACTGTACCAATCAAACATATTCTCTCAATTTGAAGTAACAGAGAGACAGAATTTGGTTTCAGTTCATCCCTCTTTATAACTAAAAGAAATTTTTGTGGTTTCAACCACTAATTTATTTATTTATTTATTTATTTTTATAAGTCGTAACACCATAAAAGTCCTAGAGGAAAACATTGGCAGAAAAATCTCAGACATTCCACGCAGCAACATCCTCATAGACATGTCCCCTAAAGCAAGGGACATAAAGGAAAGAATAAACAAATGGGACCTCATGAAAATAAAAAGCTTCTGCATGGCTAAAGAAAACAGCACCAAATTACAAAGAGAACCAACAGTATGGGAAAACATATTTGCTAATGATATACCTCAACCACTAATTTAAATATGATTCCACAGCAATATAGCAGAGAGAACAAGAGAAAGAAGGAAGGAAGGAAGGAAGGAAGGAAGGAAGGAAGGAAGGAAGGAAGGAAGGAAGGGAGGAAGGAAGGAAGGAAGGAAAAGAAAGGAAGGAAGGAAGGAAGGAAGAAAGAAAGAAAAAGAAGGGAAGGAAGGAAGGAAGGAAGGAAGGAAAGAAGGGAGGGAGGGAGGGAGGGAGGGAGGGAGGGAAACAAAACATACTGAGGATTTCCACAGAGCTGAGATAAATGTACATTAACCCTAGATAGGTTCTCAAACAAGGTGACTCAATACATTTTGATCTATTGAAAGTCAAATCTTGCTCTTGGGATTAAATATTTATACATTCTGAAAATATTTACTGCAAAGCAATTTATTGGTCTTGAAATTCTAAAATGGTTTAACAGCTTCATTTGAAAAAATTTCTATCACATCCATCAGTTATTATAAAATTATCTATGAATTTTGAATTCAAGTATGAATCCAGATAGAAAAAATTAAATAACTGATTTCCTTTGGAAAATATGTAATAAAACAGAAGGCAATAAAGCCATTTCCAAGAGCATTTAGCTATTTTTTAAAAATAAAATTTCATTAATAGGTACTAATATGGTAAACAATTAAATTTTAGGTAAGCCAACATAATTAATTATAAAAATTATACATTTATTCTACATTTATTGAAATACACTATATGCTAGGCCCTCTACTAGGCAGTGAGGATATAGTGGTGAACAAATTAGACATAAATCCCACCACAAGGAATTTAAATTCTAGAGGGGAAGATAATAAACAGAATTAATAAAATAAGCAGCATAGTCTGTGTTATAGTGATAAAGTAGCATGAAAAAGGTGAAATAAAGAAGGAGATGGTCAGGGAATCCCTCAATGAAAATCTTACCTCTGCATAAAGATCTGAATGAGCCTTTAACTTCATTCATGTAGTCTAAACTTTTAAATTGAAATGATAAATTGAACTGACACTTATTTCATAAAAGCAAAAACAGCAAGAGGAACTCTTCTTTGGTGAGAGAAAATTTTCTGTCTCCAGAGTGAGCAGCCCTTGAAGGTGGTGCCACTGAGTCTTTGTCCTCCTGGCAAATGACATTCAAGTCCTGTGCCACCTTCAGAGACACCAGGACTCTCAGGATTCATCATCCTTCCTGTCTGATGTCCCCTCACTGGGTACAGACTTGTAATATAAACTAGGCTTTCTTCTCTAATAAACTATAGTCTCCTTGAGGTCTCTTTTTTTTTTTTTTTGGCTTTATTTCCTCTACATGTAGTGCAAGAACTTGTTTATTACAGGCACTCTTTATTTAATAACTGAACAGATACACATACCCAAAGAGTTAATATAAACAACTATAAAACACATACCTCAATATTGGCTAGATTATCTCTGGCCCAGAGAATAGGGCATCCCTGCCTATAAATCCTTCATGGGATTCTCACAGCCAACAGGAAGAAGGGTTAGAAGATCTTCACTAGGCTTCACTGGTGGTCTTCAAGGTCACCAGCAGCTGGGCCTTGCCCACTTTCTCAGCCTTCTCTCCCACCACCTCTGCTCACCAGTCCTAGTCCGGTCATGCAAACATGCTTATCGTGCTTCAAAGCCAAGTCTCTGAGCTTCTGCAGAGGCTGTTTCCTTTGCCTAAAGTTCTTGTTCTTCTCATGTGTCTAGTAAACTCCAACTCATCTGAAGAATCTGTTCCAGCTTTGCTTCCTCTGAAGCCTTCCCTGATTTCCTCCAGTAGAGTTACTCATTCCTCTGAGCTCCCATATTGCCTCATCCATTCCTCAGTTTCAATATTTACATCACCTTATGGTATGGCTGTTTCCTTGTCTGGCTTCTCCACTTGACTGAGAATTATTCGAGGTTTGATACAAGTTTATTCATTTTGTACCCTCAGTGGATAGCAACCGTGTGAGGCAAGTCTCCAATGTACTTGTTCCCGGATGCCATTCTGCATATTGAGTTGTGGCTCACATTCTAGAACCACACAAATTTAAACCAGGCAAATCATTTATCTACGGAGCCAGGATCTCTGAAATCCATGGTGGTAGAACACATATGTGGCATGCTCTTTGATGTGGCATTAAAGGTGTAAAACACATTCAAAATTAGCAATATGAATGACTAAATGGAAGAATTTAAACAAGAGGTTTTAACTAGGGACATTCAACAGTCTGGAGACATTCTTTGTCATTGTAATTTGGGGAGTAGAGCTACTACTGGTATTTAGTGAATAAAGGCCAGGGATTCTACTAAACATCCTACAAAGTGCAAGGCAGCCCCTTAAAAAACTATCCAGCCCCAAATATCAACAGTGTAAAGTTGAGAAATATTGACCTAGTCCTCTTAAGAAACTATAATTTTTTTAAAAAGTTACTCTAATTACAAGTTATGATGGACTCTTTGCAGATGACTGCTTCCCTAGTCAACTTCTGAGAATGTACAACTTCTAAAAGTAGTCGTAAAACATTGTATTCTGAGCTGAGGGAACTGTTGGTCCCAGGAAAAAGGGAAGGGCCAGGTTTTCATGTTCTACATTTGATCAGTAGCAATTTGAACTCTGCTAAAACAACTAGATGATAATAATCATCATACTCAATCTCAGAAATATTTGGATGAATTATTAATATCATTCTTAATGTATTATTGCTGATAAATGGATGAGAACTTTGGAAAGAATAACTCAACTACTTAGCAACAAGATTACCAACCTTTGTAACATTTTAGCAATGCATACTAGACTCCAGTAGTTAAAAAATAAGGAAACACATCAAAGCAGAATCAGGAATGTGAAAGCACTCTAAATGATGATGCCTAAGATTAACCAGTCTCCCAGACCCCAGAAATATGTCAAGAATCTGAAGAGACTAGCAATACTCCAACCCTACTTACTTATTCCAGTGACACGAAAGCAATGTAGTAGGAAAGCAAAATTCTACCTCTCTCTGTAGCTTCTCATTGACCATATTTTGATTGTCTAGAGGTGATCTGCCCATAGATTTCCCTTTGACATACAGAATCTAACATTTTAAAAACTGAGCTTGTCCTTTTTTCGTAATAAAATGGAGGTCCTGCGTCACCTGGGCTCACAATCCTGTTATCTTATATTTCACGTCTACACTTCAGCCTCAACATCCAACTACCCTCTGGGTTTGTATCATGCAGTGTCTTTTAGATTTGGTCCTTTGTCCCATTTATTCCTTTTTATGTCGGCTTTTCAAGCCATTACCTTAATGTAGGTCTTTATCGTTTGTATGCCTAGATTTCTGTAACAACCTCAGGCAGTACCCTATTAGGTAGTACCTTCCTGATCCACTCTGTTCCACGTGGTATTGTAAGAACAACAACCACAGCAATACTGATAATTCTAGGCTGCTCGTAGCTTGGGAGTTTATGGCTCACGTTTTGGGGTCAGACTGCCTGGATTTCAAGCACTTACGTACATTATTTAATACTTGTAACACACCAATGAAGTAGTTACTATGATTATTCCCATTTTACAAGTGAGAAAACTGAAGATCATATGTCTAGTAGGCACGGAGCCAGGATCTGTCCCCGCCTGCCTGACTCCACAGTCTGAGCCCTTACCATTGTGTGCACTGCCCACCGTCCAGCCCCTTGCCCAGGACTTGGGGAGTCCTACATCCACACCGTGAGGCCACTCTCTGTAGACCCGGATCCCGTGAACCCAACTCCTTTTCTCTTTCTGTATCACTTTTGCATGTAAGGGGCTGGTTGCTTTTATTTTATGCTGCATATGTAGTGACTTGTTTTTTAATTGTTCTCAAGTAGCTCAATTTGCTTATATTTTATCTCTAGGTTTAAGTTTTTAAAAGAACTTTGTTATTTTTCTACATTCTTCCAAAGTACCTAGTATAATACTCATGACTATGGAGTGCTTTAAGACTAATCTTTTAATTACTTTCATGAAAACACTTTACAAATAAAAAATATATAATGAATTTAGGTGAATAGCTAATATGGAGCATTATTATGAATATAAAAATTAAGTTGGAGAGTTCCTTACAGGTCATTAAAGCAAGCTAGATTTGGAGATCCTGAAACCAGTAAAGTCTTAAAGCTTCATTTGTGAATGTCAAATACCGGCAGGAAAAACAGACTTTATATTTCCAATTATATAACTGGCCTAATCATTCCATAATACTGCCTAGCTTGAGGCACAAAAACTCTCAATACTTTCAATTCCATGGGCCACTGAAATTGGAACCTAGAATTAGAAGTAAACAGTGGCGGGCAGCCCTACTATTTGTACAGTTGCGGCATTTGGGCAAAAATCCTGGGGAGAATGGAGACTGGCACCCTGCTCCACTCAGTACCACTCTCACCACTGTGGCTACCACTCAGAAGTCTCTAACGGGATTAGCAGCTGCAACAAGTCATCATTATGGGTCTTTGGTTTGGCTCACTTTACCAATTCATGTAAGCTCAGACGTGGTCATTGCAGTTCACGCATTGTCTGTCTTGTGTACCCATAACGGGTAACTCAACGTATTGAATTAATGAGTGGGTTCAGAAATTTATGTTCTCTCTACATAACAGTAATAACAGCACTAATATCTGTCATTTGTTGGATTGACAGTATAGCATAGTGGTTAAAAATCCAGCTCTCTCCAGTCAGATTGCCTGAATCCACACACCAGCTATTTGTTTTTAGGAAAGTTACTTAACTTTTCAGACTCGTGGGTTCTTCACCTATAAAGTAGGCCTAATAAAAGTTACTACGGTCCACAGGATTTCTGGAAGGATTCAAGGAGAAAACAAATGTTACACAATTAGTATAGTCTTATACGTATTAGTTAAATACTCTAAAAACTGTAGCTATTTTTGGGTGCCCACTCTATGTCAGCCATTGCACTGGGGTTTCTCAATCTTGGCATGATTGACATTTGGGGCCAGATAATTCTTTGCTGTGGGGGGTTGTCCTGTGCGTTGCAGAATGTTTAGCACATCCTTAGCCTGTACCCACCGAAAGTCAGAAGCACCTCCCACGTCATGACAATCAGGAGCAAAGTCAGCCCCGGTCGGGAGCCACTGCGCTAACCTCAGCTCTTTGCAAATATTTTATTGATTCCTTAACATACTCTGACAAGGTCATATGCCAATGGTATTATCTCCATTTTACAGGTAAGGGAATGGCAGCTCAGGGATGTTACTAACTTGCCCAGGGTCACTCAACCTGCCCCAGTTCAGCTGACACCATAGTGTTGGCTGTGCATTATACCTCCCTAATGAAGGTGATGCTTCTCTTCGTGACTCATTCTTGGCTTCTTATCTACAAAGGCACTACCTGTAGGCAGAGGTCAGGAGGACCTTCAGAGGATAATAGTGAAGCCAAATCTCACTGCTACAGAGTCATGAAGTGACCTCAGAAATCCCCACCTCATGCTCATAATCCAAGCCAGAGCATTTCTATGCAGAGCAACAGAGTTTTGATAAATCCCACCAGGAGTGGGTAAACAAGCAAAAATGGCATTATTCTAAACCCCCTCAAGAATGTGAACTAAAAATATATAGGACCCCTCTTTAATCCCTCCCTCTCCCTCAGTTTCCATGTCAAGTCCCTCTCTAAGTAATAGGTATGCTCTTCCATTTAGCTTCTCTTTGTTTCCACAGACTCCACCTCATCTCTGGCCCTCACAAGAGACAGCACCCAAAATGCTCACTGGCTCTCCCTATGCCACAGTTCATTTAGCATCCTGCTTGCAGGCCAATTTCCACCAGAAATTAACTACACCAAGTTACTGCTGTACTAGAAAAGCACTAATAAACCCTTATTTTCTGAAGCATCATGTTTAAATTTCACTAACTGACATTCAAGACCTTTGAAATGCTTTCTCACTCTACCCCTTGTCATTCTGTCTTCTACATCCCCCGCCTACTCCCATTCACCATCTCACCACCTGACCACACTCCTGGCTATCCTACCAATTGGCTGAGGGAACCCTTGCTCGTCTGTGCTCCTCATCCTGTGGCTTCCATGTCCCCTTCTCAATTCCTTTCTGTCAAAATCCTAACCTCTCTTTTAGGCCCAGCTCAGACTGAAGCCACTCCACAAAGCATTCTCCATTGCAGCTTCATCAAGATCTTTCCATTTAAAGGTGTTGGCAGCCCTGCCAATCTATCCTATACCACCTAGCACCTTAACTTAACTCTCTGGTATGTGCTGCAGTTTCATGCTTTCCCAAACGCATTATAATCATGGTATATGCCAGTACCATATCTCACATTTATCTCAGAGAAGGTCCTCAATGAGTCCTGACAAATTTACTCCAGGGAAGCCTCCTGCTGCTGTAGGAATAGTGGCAGTGCACACAGGCTTGTGTGCCCTGATCTTATCTTTATACCCTATATGATGTCACCTCATACGGTTCACCGCTCCTGGGAGACACCATCTCCAGCACACCTGCTTTCTGCCGACTCATTTTGAGCCTGAGCCCTCTGTTGGCCCTTAGCTCTCAAGACTCCTTGGTCTCCTTTTCTTATCGCCACACCTTGACTTACTTCGGCATCTCAGTCTTTGATGCTGACCTTCTTCCTTGGGAGTAAATCCAAATCACCACGCTGAAGTTAGCTCTTTATGGCCTCTTTAATTGCCATCTCTGGAAATGGAAATAATGACATCATCTAAGCCAATGATTCCCAAAAATAACTGAGGATAAGACCATATGAGTGCTTATGAAACATTCCGATGCCTGGGCCCTCCCTGCTTCAGACCTACTGCATCAGAGTATTCAGGATATGGGCCTAGACATTAGAATGCTTAGCTAGCATTGTGGGTGATTCTTATGATCAGACCAGTCAAAGAAACATTAATCTAAGATACTGGGTAACATTTTACCAGCTGATCTAATGAGAGATTCAGGCTGAACTGCCAACCAGAAATTAGGCATCCTAAAAAAAAATGATTTTGGGGGCTTAGCAGCGTCCTTCCTTATGAATTTCCATTTTTCTGGCTATTAATATAAGAAAGTATGTCCTACCAAATAGACCACTAATATAAAAACTTGCCATGTGATTTTGAACAAGTCACTTGAGAACTGTGAGTTTCAATTTCTCTTTCATAGAAAAATGGAGGGTTGGGGGTTGGGCCAGATCAGCAGCAATTCTCTTTCACGGATACACATTAGAATCACTTCAGGAGTTTTTAGAATATATCATCCTGCCCTGGCCGGTGTGGTTCATTGGTTAGAGCATCATCCCTTAAACTGGAAGGTCATGGGTGCGATTTCAGGTCAGGGCACATGCTTAGGTTGCAGGTTTGGTCCCCTGTCGGGGTGAGTATGGATGGCAACCCGTCTATGTTTCTCTCTCACATCAGTGTTTCTCTCCCTCTCTCTCTTCCTTCCTTCCCCTCTCTCTAAAATCAATAAACATTTCCTCAAGTGAGGATTAAAACAAAAAGAATATACCATCCCCAGGGATTCTAATTTAATTGATCCAAGTAATTATGTTGTATAACTGAAGTTAAAATAAACTGGGTGATTTTTAAGATGCCTTCCAGTTCTAAAATAACTCTGATCTAATAACTCTACCATTTTTTAATTCTTCTGTTAACTCTAGAAATATATGACATATGTAAAAACATATATACTTTTTAATTCCACGTTTTTAATGACATCTTTGTTACATATTAGATGTTCATGTAGGAAAGAGACTGAATAACTTTAAAATACTCTTATGAGTTATTACTACCATAAAAATATTCAGGAGTGTAATTAAGTCTTTTAAAATCTGTAGGCCCAGATATGAATAGCAGCAGCCCAGTTGCTAATTAAATCAAATACTGTACAGGGATTTACCTATCCATTCCTTCATTATTTCAAGTAATATTTATTGTTGGGTGCCTGCTATCTATCAGCCCCTTTGTTAGTTACTGGTGCTATTGCAATACATGAGAAACACAGTCCAAGCTCGCATGGAAAGATAAACATTGTGTAAATATTACCAATGAGATTAGCATCACAATGGCATACAGAGAGCTGCAAGAATACATAAAGGGGACCTAACCTACTCAGCAAAAAAGACTTGTAGAATGCAGTGAGCATTAAGGTGAAACCTCACAAATTAATTGGACTTAAATGTCTGTGGGGGCAGGGTGAGCAGCATGTTGGAAGGGACTGAGGGGGAAAGGGCTTGCAGTGCACTGGGAACAGAAGTAAGACCAAGGAGGCTGAAACTGGTAAGTGAAGGGGAAAGTGGCACACTGGGCTGTGTAACAGAACTTAGAATATATTCTAAAATACCCAAGTATCAGGATTTAGAATTTGTTCCAGGAGCACTGAATATTTTAAGCAGGGTGCTGAAGTAATCTGATTTAAAAAGCTTGAAGTCCCCACAGTGCTTGGAGTGGGTACAGGGAAAACAGACTATCCTAGCAGTCGGGAAATATGATGGACTAAAGTGGTGTGAGCAGAAGATGGAGAAAGGTGAATAGATTCAAGATATCCATCTAAGGAGACTCAGAAGGGCATAATGATTGATGGGCTGTGGGAGAATGGGCTGTGGGAGGTCCGGGAACTTAATGAGTCAAGGTTTCAAACTTGAGTAACTGGTTGGGATGGCTGTACCATTTGCCCAGAGGAGGAGCAACTTCAGTAGAAAACATGAATTCAGTCTGGGACACAGTGAGCATGAATCATGAGTGAGTAAAGGAAGTAGAGGTCTTGTTAAATTGGGTCTAGAACTCAAAAGACAGACCGGGACTGAAGTTACAAATTGACAGTGGTCAACATATCGATGACAACGGAAGTCATCAAAGACAGATGAAATCATCTACTACGTGTCAGGGACTCATGACAGGTGGTAGGGCAATAGATGTACTGTGTTCCAGTGACTCACCTTCCAACAAAAGCAACCAGGTATGATCAGTGACTGAATTTTAGTTCCATTGCCATGAAAACTACCCCGGAAATCCCTGTTATTGATCATAGTAGGTATACCCTTCTCTTTTCTACTGTCTGAAGGTTTAACTCCCAAATCAACCCCAACACTAGAAATTCAGCTAAAAGTAGAATAGCCTATACTTTGTTCTAAGAAAGCGGGCTTCTACAGAAAGTATCTCTTAAGCCTCTAGGAGATTTTACTTAAATCTTAAAAATAAAATTTATAAGTTAAAATATATTTACACTACCATCACACCTTTTAAATATCATCGAACATGAAGATCCAGGGAGGAAATTGCAGATTTTGTGCTTGGCCATCCCCATGGTGAAGTGAACTTTACAGTTTACAGCATTGTGATCACAAAGCCCAAGGTCTGTTAGGCCTATGCCACATGTAAATAGGTCCACAGTCTAAGAGGTTCTTGAGACATGGTCTGTTTTGAAAATGTACTTTGTAGTTTAAAAGAGCACTGCACCCAACAACTAAGCCTTCTGTTTGAAAGTTCACTGATAGCAGAAATAATCACCAATAAACCTAATGGAGCTTGACATTTCTGAGATCTGACCCTTCTCCAATTATCCTTTTTCCTTCCCTATTACTTTTTCTTCCCCCCTTTTCTCCCCTCCCTCCCTTCATTACTTTTTTTTCTCTCTCTCTCTCTTTTCATTTTTCCTTCTTTCCACAGTTTCTGCCCCAAAGCTTTTATGGAATGAGACAAGGCACACGTATGTTACTTACACACCACATACAATGCTAACGGCCCGTCTCTGCAAGGCACTTTGACAGAACCACAGCATTCATATTAGAAATGGAACAGATCTCATAGATCATCCTATCTCATTCACCCATTTTACAAATAAAGAAAGAGAAACATTCTTGATGTTCCACCGACATGCTTGAGAATCATCTTAACGTTTATTTGGTCGTGATGTTAGATTTCATACAATAATGGCAGACACTTTCATATTATTTTATTATGGCAGGAGGCCTAGAACTGCACTAACCAATATAGTCAGCCATTAGACACATGTGCCAATTGAGCCCTTGAAATGTGCCGAGTCTTAATGGAGATGTGCTATAAAATACATAAGGGATTTTGAAGAAGGTATAAAAAGAATGCAAAATATCTCATTAATTATGCTTATATCAATTACATGGTGAAATGATAATGTTTGGATATATTGAGTTAAATAAAATATATTATAATTAATTTTACCTTTTTTATGTTTTCTTTTCTTTTTAAAAAATTTTCACCTGAGGGAATGTTTATTGATTTTAGAGAGAGAGGAAAGGGGAGAAAGAGACAGAAACATCGATGTGAGAGAGACACTTGGATCAGTTGCCTCTCATACACACCCCCACTAGGGATTGAACCTGAAACCTAGGTGAAACCTAGATCTGTGCCCTGACCAAGAACCTGCAACCTTTTGGGGCAGGAGACAACACTCCAACCCAATGAGCCATCTGGCCAGGACTATTTACTTTTTCTATGTGGCTACTAAAGGTTTTTCTATTAATTACATGGCTCACATTTGCCACTCATGTTATAGTTCTATTGAACAGAGTTGTTCCAGTATAGTAATGTCTATTTCATATAAGGTTGCTTGTTGATTGGCTAACATTTCAGGCCTTTATAATTCAAGTTCCTAAATCCATCAGCATTGATAGATAAAAGCATTCATACACATATCAAAAAAAAAAAAGTGGATCACATGTCCTAGAGAGCCCATGCTGAGAATTTACTGGTCACAGCTCAAAAAGGCCAAGGAATTTAATGATTTGTCCTTGGTATCATCTCTGTACTAAGAACAGAGATGATACCAAGACCCAGGACTATTTGCTCATTGACCTTTTATCACAGGACAGTTCAATGAACAAAATTGTGAAATGGTTTTCAATGGCTGCAAAACGAATTCCAGGTGAATATAACAAATATTTGAATGCCTCACGGGTGCCAGGCATTGTGCTAGGAAACAGTGGTTAGAGGGCATAAGTTATCACCTTAATATCCGAGGAACTTCCATTCAGTTCTAAATGAAAAACAAAATTATTGTCATATCTTCATAACTTAAATAATAATATATCTGTATGGGAATGTGGTCTTAATTTTCAAATTTTAAACTAAATGTTTGATCAAACTAAAAAAGCTGTTAAATTCCATAATATACAAATATATGTTAATAAAAATATTAATTTTGACTTTATGGAATATGCATTAAAGCCATTATCAATTTTTTTTCAAAATCATCTCCATTTTGGTTATAATTTAGTTAAACCTTAAAACTGAAATGCATTCTCTGAAATGTATTATTATAGGGAGAGGCAAACGTAGGTTTACAGTTGTACATATGGAAAATAATAAAATAACTAATAAATAGTAATACAAGAATAAACTCTGTGTTTTGCATTCTCAGAGCTATAAACCTACTTTTTCCCCATCTTGTATATTCTTTTCTTAAAGGGCCGATTTTAACATCTATTGATGTCATTACATGGTTATATGGCTCATGAAGGTTTGTTACTAAATAGTAAATTTTAGTTTATTTGCTGTAGGCAAATTTTATAAATATCCTTGGTGAATTTAGAGTAATTGCACTTGATCCAGAGTAATTCTTGGTTTTGAGTATATTACAGGAATTACTTCAATTACGTGCTTTAAATTTCTGGACACTGTTGCTTAATTCTCTTTCTGTTAACATCGTGGCTTTATCTCTTTGTCACTTAGGTTATCAAGAAGGAAACCTGGCCTTGTGACCTTGGAATAGATTCTACTTTGCTATGATCTTCTTCCAGTTTGGTGATGGGTTTAATTTGTTAATATTTTAGCTAAATACTGGGTTGGAAAAAGTTCGTTCAATTTTTTCCATAAAATAAAAGGAACATTTTTCATTTTCACCAATAACTTTATTGATTTGGACATTCTGAGTATGTCAGCTATCTCCCGCTATTGACTTCTAGTGGGCAGAGGCTGGGGTGCTGCTAAATCTTCCAATGCATGAGACAGCCCCACAGCGAAGACTTTGGCCAAAATGTCAACAGTACCAAGAAACTTCGCAAACCATTTTGACACATTTGATCAGTCACAGCACCTTCTCCATACACTGCACAATCTTTTTTTTTGCGATTCAGTTGTGTTTTTACCTTTCTTGAATTTAATATGTAAAAATGTTGCATATTTTCTTCCATCTTTAATATTAAAATGGCTGCAAAAATATTCAGCAATTTTGATGTTTTTTAAAAATGCACACTGATATAACATCTGTCACAAAACAATCTAACAAAATTATTTTGAATGAAGTTAAACACAACTAAACACTAATAGAACCATCTTATGGGAAAAAACTAAATGAACTTTTTGGCCAACCCAATATTTGCAACTGTAGTCATAAATTTTGGGAGAAGGGGGCTACTTTTATCAGGTTTTGGTATTTAAACCATGTTAACTTCATAAATTAGTACTTTTCCCATACTTTTGTTTCTCTGAATCAGTCTAGTTCCAATACAGAAATTGTCCATTCAGCAGTAAAAATCACTCAGTCCTGGTAGCTTTTTAAATAGTATTTCTTCAACAATCTTTTCCACTTCTTCTGTATTTATCAGTCTTTTCAATTTTCTTTCTTTCCTTGAGTCACTTTTGTTCATTTATATTTTGCCAGAAGTTGTTTCCTCTAGATTTTAAGATGTATTGTCACTGGATAACAGATAATATTACCTTAAAAGGTTTTCTTTTGATTTCTTTCATGTCTATGTTCATATTCTCCTTCTGATTCCCAAATTTATATATTAAGATTTTTCCTTTTCCTTAACGAGGCTTACTATCTTTTCCAAGAATCCAGCCTTTTATTTTATTTACTTTCCATTAATTTTTAAAAATCTGTTGTACTATTTCAAATTTTATCTTCTCTAAATCTCTGTTTCTACTAGCATTAGGTTTGTTTTGTTGCTGTTATTTTTAATCTCTTAATTAATCTGAATTTCTAAATCATACTCTTTCAGTGTTCCTATTTTAAAATTAAATAGTTTTAAATACCTAGCTTGGGAAAGGAAAAAGGATGAGTAGTTTTTTCCTTCGTACTCTTCCATGTCATTTGACTCTTGCCAAAATATAATCTTCTGTAGTTTGACAGAAAAGCAAAAGAATAAAGAATGCGTTAATTGTGAGGTCCCATAGAAATTGTGGTGAATAAGTAAGGGTAATCCTTCATATCCCACAACCATTCAACAATGACCTGACCGCTACAAAAACGTGTCTCCACTACATCTTTTACCTTCCTTTCCCCCACAAACACCAGCATTTATCCTCCATCACTGAGGGGCAGTCTGTAATGGTGACGTTGAAAACATCCAATGTAAACATACAAAATGAAAGTGAGCTGCAAAGGAATATTGCTAACGTTGCAAAGCTATGATGTTTCATGGATCCCTGGAAAAGCCTTTGACTAAAGAGAAAATCAGAAAGGCTCATATATAATACAATAGATGATTCAAGAGAAAATGCTTTGAATATCAAAATATTTAGAGACCATTTTGGGAAAATTGGTGATGTATGAAGTTCTAAAATATGTTTGCAAAATTGGCCTTCTTTGATCATTTCAAGTAAATCAAATATAAAATGAGAGATGTCAAATTAGGCTATCTTATATTGTTTTTTCTTGTGCCTCAAAACCCAACACAATTCATTCTTTGTTCATTCTAAAAAGTATGGCATGGTAGTCATATAGCCTAAATTTTGTTACATATAAGATAAAAATTAATTTATTTTCATAAGTTTCATTTTTAAGACTAATATAATTTAAAGTTGTTTATTTAAATGTTTACTATAAAATTTGTTTTCATTTTAAGTATAGTCACTTCTGAGTAAAGTTTTCTAGTACCAATTGTCCCATTTGACATTTAGCAACCTTCCTAGAAACCATGTGAAAATGATGTTTTTTTCTTCATCTGGTGGAGTAAAAAGTAAAAAGGAATAAAAAGAGAAGGCATCCAGAAATAATTTAACCGCTTCCTAGTTTCTCCCAACCAGGCCTTCCTCATGTCGTTTTATTACTTGTTTTTAGCTGAATTCCAAAGGCAATAGGCAGTAAGCCCTGGACTAGCAAATCAGAAGCCAGGCTGCTTCAGTTCATATTGCACTTTTCCCACTTACCAAATGGCATAATGTTGGGTAAATTAACCAACCACTCTGAGTCCTCCTCTGTCAAATGGGGTAATACTAAGTGCACTTACCCCTCATAGCATAAGAATTGAGTTACACAACTGTCAGAATGGCTATTGTCAATAAATCAACAAACAAGTGTTGGTAAGGATGTGAAAAAAAGAGAGCCCTTGTGCACTGTTGGTGGGATTGCAAATTGGTGCAGCCACTGTGGAAAACAGTATGGAGTTTCCTCAAAACATTAAAAATGAACTACTTTATGAGCCAGCAATTCCATTCTGAGTATATGCCCAAATAAATCCAAAACACTGATTCAAAAACACATATGTACCCCTACATTCACTGAAGCATTATCTACAATAGCCAAGCTATGGAAGCCACCTAAGTGCCCATCAATATACTAGTGAATAAAGATGTGGTACATACA
Organism: Desmodus rotundus; assembly: GCF_022682495.2. Taxonomy (NCBI): domain Eukaryota; kingdom Metazoa; phylum Chordata; class Mammalia; order Chiroptera; family Phyllostomidae; genus Desmodus; species Desmodus rotundus. Next base: position 172,916,058 of record NC_071388.1, read on the forward strand.
TACAATGGAATATTACTGGGCCTACAAAAAAAATGAAATCTTGCCACTTGCAACAACATGTATGAACTTAGAAGGTATTAGGCTAAGGGAAATAAGTCAGAGAAATAGAAATACCATATGATTTTACTTATGTGGAATCTAGGAACAAAATAAATGAACAAACAAAACAGAAACAGACACATAGATACAGAGAACAAACTGTGAGCTGCCAAATGGGAGAGGGATTGGGAGGCTGAGAGAAAAAGGTGAAGGAATTAAGAAGTTGGTAGTTGCAGAACAGTCATGGGATTGTGAAGAACAGCACAGGGAATACAGTCCATAATATTGTAATAACTATGCACGGTGCCAGGTGGGTACTTGAATAACTTTGTACATTATATAATTATCTAACCACTACACTGTACAGCTGAAACTAACATAAAATCATATTAAATGTCAACTTTAAGTTTAAAATAAAATTAAAAGAAGTGAATTAAAATATGTAAAGTTCTTAAATCAGTGTCTGCTCTATAGTGATAATTTCCCAATAAATTTAGCTGTTGTCATTCATATATATGGCTATATGAATGTCAAGTACAAAAGTACATAACTTTGTGTTGTTGGACTGATCAACCCTGATTGCTTTTGGATGTTTTCATGGAGTACATAGTGAGAGTTCATTATAGTAGTTGCCTAAGTATTTCATCATATTTTCATTATCATGTAGAAAAATTAACACTACACATTACATTTCATTTGATAATAAGAGTAGCTTACAACAAATACTGATCTTTAAAATAAAAATTATAAATAAACCATTTTCTTTCCCAAAATCATCCCTATTAACTTTCAATTTGTTATGCATCTTAATTTTATATTAGAAATACAAAGAATAATAGAAATATCTGGCAAAATTATCTTTCTCTCTGCACTAAGACCCTGAAATCTTAATACATGCACATGATCCTTTGCTGTTAAGTACAGAAGCACCAGAATTCAACCATTTTCCAGTTGCACAATAAAAATGACAATTACGTTTGCATCACGTGGACCATTCTATCCCATCTGTCTTTTTTCATCCCTTGTTGTTGTTGTTTTGTTAAAATACATTAACTATAGCAACAGAATCTTTTTAAAAGAATGTGGTAATTTTCAAAATCTAGTTATATTTTCCTAACACAACCTATTCAAATCTATTCAACTGTGCCTGAAAACATTTAGTTGATCATTTAAAAACATGTCCTAATAATGTGTTTTAGAGGCTCCAGGTTCTCACTGGAAATTTTTTCCTAATATGTATCTTCTATCCCCCACTAACCTGTTTTTTTCCAAATTCCCAGAGATAAGAGTATTATAACACTCTGGTTGGTTAGGAAATAAAACTATTCACCCACACATTTGGCAAATATTTAATAGTGACCCAGTGTGCCTGACAAAACGGTCACAGTCTCTGACCTGGAGGAGGTAAGCTAAACAAATGATCGCACAAATAAATGTGCATAGTTACCAACTGTTCTCAAATAGAGAGAAAAGGAAGGGACTAATTTAAATCAGAGGATCAGGAAAAACTCTCTGGATCTAACATTTAAACCAAAACCTAAAGAAAGAATGGGAGTTAACCCTGAAAAGAGTGAAAGTATCCTGGGCTAGAATGTGTGATGGCCTTGAGGTAAGAAGCAGCTTGGTTTGCTGTAGGAAATAGACCAGCTAAACGAAAATATAAAAAAGGATATGAATGGAGGAAATGAGTCTACAGCCATGGGCGAGACTTTGTAGGTTATTTACAGGATTTATGAGAACAAAAACAGTAATATTGTTAGTTATTAATGGCAGCCATTTTTCAGTTATCATGTTAAATGCTTTAAATGAATTATGTCCTTCAGTCCTCTAACCTTCATTTTGCATTGAGAAAACTGAAATTCCAAATGGTTTGGTGATTTGCCCAACTTGTTCGGCTGGTAAGTGGTATAGGATATAACTCCAAAGGCCATGCTCTCAACCACTTTGCATACTGTCTCCCATGAGCACATTTATATACATACACACAATAATGTATATAATAATGAATTTATATATATAAACATGGAATATGTTAACTATGAGATGCATGTAAGACATTTATGTCAAGATATAAAATGATCATTTAGATATATAGGTCTAGATCTCAGAGGAGAGGTAAAGTGAGGACCAAGTTATGCTGTTAGCCTTCACATAGATTAAAAATCATAGGAGTGAATGAGGTTGCCCCAGACCAGGTTGTACATTGAGAAAAAAAATGGCCTGATTAATTCTAACATTTATAGATTGGATACAGTTAGTCAAAATGTCTACTTTGGCTAAGAAATCAAATAAGGATTAACCTACTTGATCGGGTGATGCTTCTATTAAATAATTGTGAAAACATTCTCAATTAAAAATTTTGGGATTTATACAAGTGCATATTTATGCCTATAGACCATCCTATTACAATGGAATTTATTAATTTAAGAGAAATTACAATGGAATTTATTAACACCCTCCAGAAGTATGAAAACATTTTACATTTGCACAAGATATAAAATCTATTCTAAATTAGACACACAGACACAAAGAGAATTTATAGCTTCAGTTTTACAACCTCAATCCTAAGCTGAAAGTCAACACAAACATTCACCAGCCCAGACCTCAAAAAGCTGTTCTCCTTTCTGGTGGGCACAAACTTCTTAATTATTTTGAGATTGCAAAGGACAAACAAAAAGACTAAAAAACTGGATTCTCTGCCACTGCTCTTCTCATAGAGACCAGATCTCCATTACCCAACTGGTTTCACCAAATGATCAGACCATAAAACCAAATTCCCAATCACTGCCGCTACCAATGTGGTATGACTTAGTCATGCACAAATCAAAAAAATTTTTTTTAGTCATTAGAAAAGAAAAAGAGACAGTAAACTTAGTTCTATAACCACTTTGGATTTACTCAAAGAGCCAATAAAAGATAAGACTGGTCTTAAACAACCCATGAGGCTTGTTTCTCAGCCATAGTTGGCTCCATCGTGTTAGTCTATTTGGGTATCTCCATGGAACGCTGAGATTTCCAATTATAAAGTATAATTTAAAAAACATAAAATCATGTCTTTCTTGAAAATATAAAATGAACATATGCCAAAATTTTATTCAACTCATTAATTAATGCGGGAACAGGTAAGATGTTAAGACCAATTCAAAGAGTCTATGAAAAGATAGGCCTATATTAGTAAACAAATGTTAGCCTGGGATTGCAGGGTTTGATACAAAACTGATTAATACTTTACAGCACAATAAATTACAACCTGTGGACTTATGTGGTCCCTCAAATAAAACTTATTTTCACTTCTGCCATGCAAAAATCTACAGGTTAACCTCTGCCCCTACAGAATTGTAAAAGAGTCCAGTCAATACAAAATCAAGCCCAGAAAAGCACTGAAAAACAACCAGTAATCTCCTGCCTATTTCCAAGTTTTGAATAACTTTTCCCATAGGAGTGAGATAGTGCAAATACTGTGTAGGATATATATATATACCAAAAAGTTGTTCATTTAGCTGAAATTCATATTTAACTGGGCATCCTGTACTTATCTTTTAACCCTAATAAGAAGTCAACAAATTACTAAGTCTGTACAGTTCCGTTTCCAACAATACATCTCTTAAATCTGGGAAAGCTTCATATTAGATAATATTGGCCAAAAAGTTTGTTTTTCCCATAAGATGGCTCTGTAGCACCTATTTGTTATTAACTTCATTTTAAATAAGTATGTTAGGTTACATTGTGACAGCTGTCATATCAGCATGCATTAAGAAAACATCAAAATTGGTGAATTTTTGTGTAGCCATTTTAATATTGAAGATGGAGGAAAATACACATTTTCAGTGTATCATGCTGTATTGTTTCAAGAAAGGTAAAATCTGAAATGCAAAAAAAAAAAAAGGTTCAGTGTTTGAAGGTGCTATGACTCATCACACCTGTCTGCGAATTCCTGCAGGAGATTTCTCACTGGATGACACTTGTGGTTGTACAAACCAGTTAAAGTTGACAGCAATCAAGTCGAGACATTAATTGAGAACAATCAACATTATACCACATGAGATAGGCAACATAATCAAAATATCCAAATCAATAAAGTTATTGGTGAAAATGAAAAATGTATTTTTATTTTATGAAAAAAACTAAATGGACTTTTTGGCCAACCCAATATTAAGTCCTATTTCTACTTAGTCTTCATAAACACCACTGTGGGGCACACACAACTCACAGTCTACTGGCAGAGAAAGTGCGGAGGTCACAAAAGTGTTGGTACTTCGGATCAAGGAGCTGACCTTTCAGGGACCTGTAAGATTACACCAAGCGCTCTGCTCTTGCAAGCCTTAAGCATCTGTGCGCAGGCGCACAACTGGCAGGCAGACCTGAACTGCGCAGGCGTTCCAGTGAGCCAGCGGAGCTGATGGTAGGACTTGCGGGGGAAGGGAGCGATTGGCGCTGAGTCTGGGGGCTGGAGGCTGCCGGTGAGCTGGGCGCGGTGGTGCGCGTACTCCGTGTTTTGTGCTATGGACGTGCCCTTCCCGGAGGTACGCCCAGAAGACAACGTGGGGCTGGTCCCTACCGAAGGTTGGGCCCCTCACACAGAGGATCTTAGCACCAAGGTGAGTGCGGGAGGAAAGGAGAAGGCCCGCAGGCTCCGGACGCGGCGCCGCGGGCCCCGAGCAGGCGCGCCGTGGCGGCAAGGCCGGGTCTCGGCTTTGCGCAGCTACCTGGCTGCTTTTATCCTAAGTCCTGGACAGCCACAGTTAAGGGAGACCCGGACACGTGCCCGGAAATTAGACGCAACTGGCAGTGGGCGGGGACTTGGTCGGCATTAAAACTTGCATAAGTTCCGCCGACCTCACATCCGCTGCTGTTATTCTCAGAAAATGTCGGCATCTTCCGTCCAGTTTTCCGTCCCGGATGTCCACCACGAAGGCCTATCCATTCTGCTTCTGAAGCTCGTTTCACGTGTGTCCCTGTGTCACCGCGCGCACTCCCCATCCCAAACCTCGCGAAGGAGGCCACCTTCGCCTGCCTCCTGTCGGGAACCCCGCCAGGGCCTCCTGACTGGCTTCTCCTCCATCGTCCCCTTCCTCCGGTCTGTCCTCCGCGTCAGCCAGAGCAGAGGTCCTAAAACGTCTGATTGTCCTTCTTCCACCCAAACGAGGGGAGAGGGAAGCCAATATAATATAATCTCACCTGCCATTGACAGACAAAACCTGTGAACATATATTGGGGTTGGGGATGGTTATAGGCTTTCAGGTATTAAATATGCTAGATTCTTTGTGTGCGAAACCAGTAGTTCTGTCTTGGGCAAGTCTCTAATCCCTCTCTATCAGTTTACTTGTTTGAAACTGAACTGAAATATATGTATGCCTGCCGTTCCTAACATGAATGGGAACGCACTGATCAGACGCGAGTTTCGAGGTTGCGCACGTTCGGCCTGGGAGTTCCAACTCTACGTAGTTGCCACACCGACTGGTAACTGGAAAGACGAAGGGTACACACTCGTGGGCCGGCTGCATTTTCAAACCACACGCAGCCCACTCTGATTACTGTTGGATCAGAGCAAGCCGCTTCTACTGATGTATGACCTGAGGTATGTGAGGTAGGACAAAGATGATAAATTTGGTTTTAGAGGCATAGTGATACTGTGTAATCTGTCATGTTCACAGAATAACTACCATTATTGAAAAAGGGGAAATACCCGAGTTTCCACTTAGTTGAGCCCTCTCCTACTAGTAAAAAGTGAAGCCTCCTGCAGCCACGCCTGCACGGCACTAGTCTTTGGTACAGAAAGAGGAATGCAGCAAAGATGGAAGGGGATAGGTCTTACTGACCCAGGTGGGGCATTTAGTACTATTTGCATGTTCCGAATGCCTCGCTGCACCGTTTCGTACATAAATCGTGAAAAGGCATTGGTATTTGGGGCAGGGGGAAGTAGCCCACCCCTTTCTCCGTTTGCTGTTCTTTATTTTAAAAAGGTAAGACAAAACAAAATCATTGAAAAACGGGTACATGTTGTCTATTTTAAGCAAAGGGTATAAACCTTCTTTGGTAACTCCGGCTCTTGCATGAATGCTGGTCGCCAATACCAAACCCCCGCCGGGCTGTGTAACACTTAGGGAGTCTGCTCACTGTCTCCCCCTCCCACTTTCCACACCTGCACCCTCACGCAGACTGCTGCTGAAGAGAATCTTCCGCACAGACTCATTTGGACGATGAGTACGTTATAGCTCGTTTTCCTGTCTCTACTTTTAATGGGCCCCCCTTGAACATACTTTGAGAACTTCTGATTTAAGAAGTTTTTCTTCATTTCAATAGATTAAAGAACAAAAAGTTGTTGTGGATGAACTTTCTAACCTGAAGAAGAACAGGGTGAGTTATCAGTGATTATGAATTATATGTGGGATGGTTTGATTCTATCTTACTAACTATATGCTAAAGTTATAAGAATTTTATGTAAGATAATATTTCAGTATCTTTTTAAATTGCAAAAGTGAAGTCTCCAAGCTTATATATATATGTAGATAATATATAGATATCTATTTAAATATAGATATATTTACCTTAATTTTTGTAGTTCAAGAGAAAATATAGATACCTATATATTAATCATAGTTGATAATATTTTTCCTCATCATATAAAATTCATACTACCTTTGAACCAAATGATATTAATTGTACCATGATACCTCGGAGCTGTAATAACTAATGATATTTATTTTGTACTTAAATTTGATATTTTCTTTAAAAATAAATGAACTTTAAATATATTGAGAAAGAGGAAACAGTTTCTTTAAGTGAAAGTGGATAATTGTTAAAAAAACAAAAAGGATTGCCCTGGCTGATGTGGCTCAGTGGATTGAGTGCTGGCCTGAGAACCAAAGGGTGGCTGGTTCAATTCCCAGTCAGGGCACATGCGTAAGTTGCAGGCCAGGTCCCTGGTAGGGTGCATGCGAGAGACAACCACACACCGATGTTTCTGTCCTTCTCTTTCTCCTTCCCTTCCCATCTCTCTGTAAATAAATAAATAAAATCTTTAAAGAAAACAAGGATAAATTGCTTCCACACCCACATTTTCTTACATAAGTGTTCCATATATCTAACATGGTATAATGCCATTTCCATTAATATATTCATAAACCAGCAAACTACTGTTTCATGTATACTTATACTGTCAAAAAATATTACACTTTAAAGTTAAGGAAGAAATGATTTTGAACCCTTTACAGCGTTTTACAGATTATTTGATAACTGACAGGTTAGACATTTCTGATACTTGTATGATACTAGAGGTTAAAGCACAATTGATACAGACTTTCTAGAGGGCAAATTGGCAGAACGTATCAAGACCTTCCACAAGGTATGTAACACTTTGACCCCTCAGTTGCATTTACAGGAATTGATACTGAGGAAAGAAGTCATGGGAGTGCAGAGATTTAGTTACAAATATGTTCATCACAGCATAGGTTTATAGTGGTTAAAAGTTGGTAACACCTTAAATATCTAAAACTTGAGGACTGACCAAATAAACTGTAATGTTATACCCATACAGTAATGTTGTAAAAGAACACATTAATAAGAAAAAAGCTCTCAATATATTGTTCATTGACAAAAGCAAGTTATAACCTGTACTTACAGACTTTTTATTTGTTAAAGAAAAGTAGTAGTATGGTATATGCAGAGAAAAAAGAGTTTCATCTCAGCGTTAATGGTAACAGTAGCAGGATAATGGGTAACTTTTGTTTATCTTTATGCTAAGATACTGTTCCGAACAGGTGACTGAAGTTCAAGAATAAGTAATAATAGGGTTCAGAGTTTTGACATCTGCTTTTTAGATCAAATTATAATATTAGCCTAAATTATGTTTTACAGAAAGTATATAGGCAGCAACAGAACAGCAACATTTTCTTCCTGGCTGACCGAACAGAAATGCTTTCTGAAAGCAAAAGTAAGTTTTTTTGGTATATTATATAGAAATACACAGAAGGTCTTTTGTAGTATTTCTGTAGAAATTCATGTTAGTACGTAAATTATATGGTCTATATTAGACTGTTTTAATATCCATCTAAAGATTGGGTGGTGGTATACCTGGTAATAAATTTAATGCAGTAGTTTGGTTTTCTTCAAGTTAGCCTTCCAAAGATGAGTTTATGGTAAAGCTGAAAATCAAATAAAAATACATATGATGTGTTAGAAAGCACTAGTTGTTAAAGTGTGCTTCAGAGTTTGCGATAGATCCAGAATGAAAAACTATTCTACCACTTTCTGAAACTGTGGTGACTTTGCATGAATTACTTTGAGCCTCCAAAGTCTGTGGGATTTAAATAAGATGGTATATGTAAAAGTGCACAGCCCAGTGCCTAAGCCAAAGTAAGCATTTAATATACTGAAACTATCTATTTTCCTAAAAGACAAATATTCATATGAGAAGCCTGTTGTAAATTCTTATTTGCACTAATACACTGCATTATACCCAAATGGTTTGATCTTGGTAAATGTGTTGTCCTGTGAATTACTAGGTAAAAGTGCAAGAATTTTTATTTTACTTAATATTCTTTTCCTATTTCCCCACAGATATATTGGATGAGCTGAAAAAAGAATACCAAGAAATAGAAAACTCGGAGAAGACCAAAATCAAGAAATAGTCAACTTGATTTCACATAACAATGTGTGGCATTTGTTGTTCTGTAAGCTTTTCTATTGAACATTTCTGCAAAGATTTGAAAGAGGATTTATTGTGTAATCTTAAACGACGGGGACCCAATTGTAGTAAACAGTTGTTAAAGTCTGATGTTAACTACCAGTGTTTATTTTCTGGTCATGTCCTTCACTTAAGAGGTGTCTTGACTGCCCAGCCTATGGAAGATGAAAGAGGTAATGTGTTCCTGTGGAATGGAGAAGTCTTTAGTGGGATAAAGGTGGAAGCTGAAGAGAATGATACTCAAGTAATGTTTAATTATCTTTACTCTTGTAAGAATGAATCTGATATTTTATCACTCTTCTCAGAAGTTCAAGGTCCTTGGTCTTTTATATATTACCAAGCATCTAGTCATCATTTATGGTTTGGTAGGGATTTTTTTGGTCGCCGTAGCTTGCTTTGGCATTTTAGTAATTTGGGCAAGACTTTCTGCGTCTCTTCAGTTGGTGGCCAAACATCTGAAGTGACCGATCAATGGCAAGAAGTTCCAGCATCCGGAATTTTCAGAATTGATCTCAAATCTACTTCCATTTCCAACTCTGTGGTTTTAAAATTGTATCCTTGGAAGTATATTTCTAAGCAGAATGTTATCAAAGAATGTGTTGATAGCCTAACTCAAATTTCTGCAAACTTGCCAATGTTTGTATCAGTGGTAGCAAATGATACCAGACTGTATCTAAAAGAACCTGTTGTTCCTTTAAATATGATGTTGCCACAAGCTTCATTTGAAAGTCATTGCAGTAATGTTTCCAACATCTCACCTACAAGAGAGACACTTCAGGTCTTTCTTACTGATGGACATACGAAAGAAGTAGTTCAGCGGTTCATTGATGTCCTGAGTGTTGCAGTCAAGAGACGAGTCTTGTGTTTACATAGGGATGAATGCCTGACACCGAGTGAAGTTTTGAAAACTTGTGATAGGAAAGCAAGTGTTGGAATCCTGTTTTCTGGGGGTATTGATTCCATGGTTATTGCAACCCTTGCTGACCGTCATATTCCTTTAGATGAACCAATTGATCTTCTTAATGTGGCTTTCATGACTAAAGAAAAGACCCTACCAACTAGCTTTAACAAGAAAAAGAGAGAACAGAAAAATTGTGAAACACCTTCTGAAGAACCTTCTAAAAATGCTGTTGCTGCTGCTAGTCCTGATAAACAGTTCACGGTACCAGATCGAATCACGGGAAGAGCAGGACTAAAGGAACTACAAACTGCCAGTCCTTCCCGGATTTGGAATTTTGTTGAAATTAATGTTTCTGTGGAAGAACTGCAAAAATTTAGAACAACTCGAATTTGCCACTTAGTCCAGCCCTTGGATACAGTGTTGGATGACAGTATCGGCTGTGCAGTCTGGTTTGCTTCCAGGGGAATCGGTTGGTTAGTGTCCCAGGGTGAAGTGAAGCCCCATCAAAGCAGTGCAAAGGTAGGGTAATGTTTCTGCTCAGAAGAATTCCTCAGACCTAATCTTGGTCCTTAAGGCTTTTGGCATTTAAGTTGTGAAAATAGAGCATATTTTAATTGCATTTAAACTACAATACAATCCATATGACTTTAAAAATTGGGCACATTTTACTATTTTATGACTTTGCCTTGTGGATTTTCTCTGAAAATGTTATCTTTGAGGTTATATTTTTTTTAAGCATTACTTTTATTTTCTTTACTGTATGGTAGATAACATGTTTCTATGGATTTCTTTAAACCTCTGTAGGTAGTTCTTACTGGAATTGGTGCCGATGAGCAACTTGCAGGGTATTCTCGTCATCGTGTCCGCTTTCAGACCCATGGGCTGGAAGGATTGAATGAGGAAATCAAGATGGAACTGGGTCGAATTTCTTCTAGAAACCTGGGTCGTGATGACAGAGTTATTGGTGATCATGGAAAAGAAGCAAGGTAACACCAATTCTCTGAGTGTTGTGTAATTTTGTAAAAATAATAGACTGTAAAAGGAAATTTTTAGGTTCCTTTTGTCTTTGGAGACTGTTCAAGTGAATAACCGTGGCAACGATAATACTGTGGCTTTATATAGCAAACACAGATGGCAGCAAAGGAAGATGTATCCTTCAGTTTTAAAAAGAAGACATTTGTTAAAGTAGGTTAACTTATTAAATGGTAGTTTATTATAAGCATACAAGAGCAGAGAGTCCAGATAAGCTTTGTGGGATTTAGAACATCCTAATATACCAGCCCTGAGACTTCATTGTTTCCTGTTTCTGTGCTTTTCCTCCTTCCACTGAGCTATGGTTGCCTTTGCACCATTGTCATTCTTATTGCCCGTTCTGACATGTAAAATTTTGACCACTGTGTCATTATTCTAATTTTTAAAATTACACTATAAAGAGTTAATGCCACAATACAAAGTCTATAAAATGTTACTCCTTTTGAAGGGTGTGTGTGTGTGTGTGTGAGAAAGAGAGGTGTGGGGAGAAATTCACTCTGTTTTTTCAGCTGGGTCAAGGAAAAGGAATTTATTTAGTGAAAGCAGTTAATTCTGAAGGTCCCATATGATACCCTCAGGTAAAAATGCATATGAAAAATGTTTAAAACATTGTGATTTAACAAATAACATAGTGGCTAGATCTAAAAAATTTATTATGTACTTTCACATGCACCTTAGTAATCTATTGATGAGATTCTTAATATAAATATTCTTTTACAATTAATTTGTTTTTATAAAATATTCCATGTAACAAGTGCCTCTACCCTTCTCAATCTCTCTGCTTGAGCTAGAATCAAATACAGTGAAATACAAACACTACTATAACTGTATTGCATTTTGAGGAACTGGGAGGAAAGAGAGTGTTAAAGTACAATATTTTAAACAGAAGAAAGAATAATTTTGTAGGAAAGCAGGAAAGCCAAAAGAGTAGAGTGTTATTTTTTAACATCTAATACTTTGTGCTGTTATATCAATTTAAATGGTTTAAATGTAATTAAACTGTTTTAATACTTAAAGTTTAAGTTCAGGATTGTAGAGCCCTTCTGTATTGGTTTCATATCCTTAAAGTTCAATTTCTTAAGACATGATAAAGACCAGATAGAAATTGAATAATTGACTTAAGGTCATACTTACGTAAGACATCCTCAGACATCCTCAAATATATCTTGTGGAACAACTTGAACTTATTTCTTGATACGATAGGTCTAATTTAATTATTTATTGAGGCAAATTTTTGTAACATGCATATTAAAATTATGTATTATAAAATACTTTCTTATGTGATTAAAGGTTAGCTGCAAAACTATAAATAACCACAATATTTTTATTTTTTTAAGGATGGTATTTATTTTTAGAGAGAGGGGGAGGGAAGGAGAAAGAGAGGGAGAGAAACATTAATGTGTGGTTTTACCCCCCCAACCAGAGATCTGGCCCACAAACCAGGTATGTGCCCTGACTGGGAATCAAACTGGCAACCCTTTGGTTTGCAGGCCCGCAATCAATCCACTAAGCTATACCAGCCAGGGCTGAAGAATATTTTTAATTGAGGAAAATAGTACCTTGGGAAATTAATTTTATACTGTAAATTATAACATTGAATAAAATGCAAAAGTACATAACAAAAAGAAGTAATTATAACATTGATTTTATATTTTATAGTGTTTCTATTTATCTGTTTATTTTAGATTTCCTTTTCTGGATGAAGATGTTGTCTCCTTTCTAAATTCCCTACCAGTTTGGGAAAAGGCAAATTTAACTTTACCCCGTGGAATTGGTGAAAAACTAATTTTGCGTCTTGCCGCGGTGGAACTTGGTCTTACAGCCTCTGCTCTTCTGCCAAAACGGGCCATGCAGTTTGGATCCAGGATTGCAAAAATGGAGAAGAATAATGAAAAGGCATCTGACAAATGTGGAAGACTCCAAGTCATTTCCTTAGAAAACCTTTCTATTAAAAGTGATATTAAAACATAATATTTCACAGTGTAGTAACATTTGCTAAATAATGATTATATAAAAATAAAACACTGCTGCTCTATTGTATAATGTAGTAATTTTAAAATTCATTATGTGAATTTGTACTTAACTATACAACTTAGTATAACCAATTTAGTCATATTGACAGCCTACGGAAAGAATGATTACACTTTAAAGAACAACTTTGGTATTGTAAACTGATACTAACATTGTTTTCACCTCTGACATGGTTAATGTCCACCAGCAACAGAAGGCAGCTTTTACTGACTCTTCGTCATGGTAGCTACATCCAAAAATCACTCAGTTTGTTGTTGTCAGGGTCATGGCTTACATGGGACCCTATTTGACAGGTGAGAGAACTTAGGTTTAGAGAAGCTAAACTATTTGCTTGAGGTTTGTGCTCCTGAGCAATACTTGGTGCTTCTGTTACATTTCTTTAGGCAATCATTTCCCACTCAGAACATTTGAAGACTATTTTAAACATTTTCGTGTCTCATAAATCTCTGCCTCATTCTCTTTGCCCATACTCAACTCATGACCTGTGCTCTTCACAGAGAGATCAGTCATCAAGCCAAGAATGGCCTCCACTTCCCAACACCAAAACTTCTGATGCACCTGTAGGTACACCTATCCTGTTCTCCCTCGTGCCATTGGGAAAGGAAATGTGTCAGTCCACCCATCAAAAGGCCATGCCACCAGATGTTCTCTGTATCTCAGTCCTTCCTGCTTTTCAGGAATCTTAAACTCTTTCCAGCATCTTCAGCCTCTTCGCTTTAGGATCTTTCCTATCATCATTTAAATATTGCAGTCTATACCAATTTAAAATGCACATCTCTAGTCCTTCATCTTCCTCTATTTACCATCTGCCTCTCATCCACACTCGTCCTCTCCACCTTTTCACCTGATGCACTCAACTCCACTCCAACCTGACATGCACCCACATTGTTCAGCTGTGACCACCATATAAGACCACTGCTGGGGATCTATCCCCAATTAGGGCTGACATGCTTTCTGAATATGGACATGCTTTGATTCTTTGAATCGTGAAAGAAATATTAGGGTACATTTAGGACAGATAGAATTGTCAAAGACTCATATGCCCTGAATTTATCCCCTGGTGAATGCAACATTTAAACCAGATTCAAATATTACCTGAATAGCTTTCCTCTGCCTAAAGGCAGATACCTTCCAAGTATTTGGTACTGAGTGCTAACGACATTGCTCCTATTGGGAGTGGGTAACAGGTTTGCCCAGCAGCCTAGAGTAGACTATATTAATTTTTATAATAATACAGTTCAGTACTAAAAACAGCTATCTCATATGTAGTGCCTAATCAATTGAACCTTATCTAAGGAATTTCCAGGTCATCTGCTCTTGCAGGGTACTCTGTGTGCATGTTTGTTTTTGTTTGTTTTTTCTTTAGTTCCCAGAGGGCCTGATTGTATACAGCCTTGGTAATTAATTCCATAAACACTGGGATGAAGTTCTGTGTTAATCCTTAAACAAAGGAACAACCTTTCTGAAGGTTTGAGGCACTTGGAACAAACCATATGAATATCTGAATAGGAAACATTTTATGTAGAGGAATTTACATATATTGTTCCTGCTTCATAATGGCAAACATAGAAATCTCTTAAAAGCCATGATTTTTGACATCCCCTTTTCCAGCCCATGGTCTTGGTTAGCTTTCCTTCCTGTGTTATCCATATATCTGACATATGTCACATTGTTTAAATACACCCATCGTGGGGCTTGGGGCTTCGTGTCTGCCCTGTGTTCCAGGTTCTACAGTTCCCAACATAGTGCCTGGCTCATAATAAGGAGTTCATAAATGTCCAAGAACGATGATGGAGGTAGGATTCCAACTCAGGAACTAACTACCTTAGAGCCTGGTGCTGTCGTCTCACCACTCTGTTTTTGTTTTCTTCGCTGAGACAAATAGTGAAGGTAGAAAGTAATAGAGGGGCCAGGTAATCAGAGCATGAGGAATGGCTGAGTTCCAAAGAGGGGGCGGGGTAGAATGGGGGTGGTGCACTTGTGCGGGAAGAATCTGAGCAGTCATCAGTGATGCCCCAGGTACGAGGACCAACAGGCTCTGACCCATGAGCTGGAGGGAGGCTGGGTGGAGGGGCTTCCAGGGCAGAGCGGCCACACGGAGCGCGCAGACCTCCCCAGGCTCTTGCCCAAGCGGGCCTCCTGACGGTGGATTCCCATCCAAAGAAACCATTCCTGATGACCACTGTCTCCAGCCCCCAGGAACATCCTGAGGACCCATGTGGACGCAGTTTCCCTCTTCAGGACAAGAAAACAATCATTTCAAAGTAGGTTTCTACACTTCCTCTTGTCTTTTCTCCTTTCCCTTCTCCGTGTGGGCGTGGTATTGGACTTGCTTATGGACAGACCTGGGTTGGTCCTGATTCTGAAGGTGTGAAACCTTAGGCACATTCTGTGACCTTAGTTTCCATTTCCATCTACACAGTGGGGGTACTTACTCTCTGAGCCGAGTTGTCAGAATCCCCTGATGGCATCAGCATCACCTCTTAACTTTGCAGAAATGCAAATTCTCTGGCCCCGCTCCAACCACCTGAATCATAAACTCCGGGGTAGGGTCCAAAAATCTCTTTTAACAAGTCCCAGGGGGGATTTCAATGCAGGCTAAATTTTGAGAACCACTGTAAAAAAGGGGGGGGACAATTAAATTAAATTAAATATTGGTATGAAGAGTTAAACAAATAGTAGATGGTCAGTAAATAATGGTTATGATTATTATTATTCCAGGAACAGAGAAGTAGTTAGTTACACAGAAACAAAGTTAAGCAGGCCATTCTTGCCTTGCCTTTTAAGCAGATCGTTATGTTCTTGCTTTTAAAAATTAAAATAAAAAATAAGTATATGCCAAAAAGCCTCTCCAACAAAAAATAACTATGCAACATTAGCTTCTCATATATAAACTTACATTTCTTTTTGACATACTTACTAGTATCTTTTGACTTCTTTAGAAAAGCAGAACATGATTAATGTAAAAGGTCTTGCTATTTTGATTGTTTTAATTCAAATTATAACTATTTTATGTTGCAATTGGCTTAAGATTGAAAAGTGTAATAGCCCTGGGTCATGTAGCTCAGAGGATTGAGTGTGGGCTGCGAACCAAAGGGTCACCAGTTCAATTCCCAATCCGGATTCATGCCTGGGTTGTGGGCCAGGTACCCAATAAGGGGCGTGTGAGAGCCAACCACACATTGACATTTCTCTCCCTCTCTTTCTCCTTCCCTTCCCCTCTTTCTAAAAATAAATAAATAAAATCTCTTTTAAAAAAAGAAAAGTGTCATAGATCTAGCACATGACCCAGTGATTCCACTTCTGGGTATTTATCTGAAGAACATGAAAACACTAACTTGAAAAGATAATGTGCACCCTCATGTTTATTGCAGCATTATTTACTGTAGACAAGATATGCAAACAATCTGTATCCAACAACACAATGGAATGTTATTTAGCAATAAAAAAGAATGAAATTTTGCCACTGTGACAACATAGATGGACTTACAGGGTGTTATGCTAAGTGAGGTAAGTCAGACAGAGAAATAGAAATGCTGTATGATTTTTACTTATGTGTAGAATATAAGCAAACACAATAGAAACACACTCATAGATACAGGGAATGAATGGATAGTTGCCAGAGGAGAGAGGGGTGGGAACTAGGTGACAAAGGTGAAGGGGGAATAAGAGGTACAAACTTTCAGTTATAAAATAAGTAAGTCACATGGATGTAACATACAGCACAGGAAATATAGTCAATAATATAATAACTTTGCACAGGCACAGAAGGTTACTAGTCATATGGTGATCATGTTGTAAGGTCTATCAATGTAGAATCAGTATGCTGTACCCCAGAAACTAATGCAATATAGTATGTCAACTATAATTTTGTGGCTTGTTTTTTCTTTTTATTTATTATAGAAAATTCAAAAAGGACACACCAGAATTAATTAGAAATGTTAAAACTGCCCAAAAAAGGATTACCTAGATTTGATCAAATTCAAGATGAACAAACCTACCTGGAAAATTTAGCAGTACAGAGAAATGCTTCTGCTTTTTTTGAAAAATATGATCGGAGTGAAGTACAGGAGTTGCTAACTACTGCACTAGTTAGCTGGTTGTCTGGTAAAGAAGATGTCCGCTATCAAATGGACATCCCGGGTGGAATTATGAGTCAAATGAACAATGCAGCCTTCAGCACCGCAATCCTGCTGACTCCCGCGGACCCTACTGCCCTCTTAGACTACAGAGAAGTCCATCAGATCATAAGGGAGTTGGCTGTTGGAATTTATTGCTTAAATCAAATTCCTTCCATTAGTTTAGAAGCTAATTATGATCAGAGTTCTTCTTGTCAATTACCTCCAGCTTATTATGATACCAGAATTGGGCAAATTCTGATCAACATTGACTACATGCTGAAAGCACTGTGGCATGGGATATACATGCCCAAAGAAAAACGGATCAGATTCTCCGAATTGTGGCGAACCATCCTGGACATTGATCCAGAGGGAAAGCCTCAAACGAATAAAGATATTTTTGCAGAGTTTAGTTTAGCAGGTAAGAGAATTTAATACATTTTATTTTTATTAGAAGCCATTTTTAAAAAATTGTGTGAGTGTAAGATTTTTTTAATTGAAATGTATTGGGGTAATGTTGGTTCACAAAAGCATACAAGTTTTAATTGTACAACTCAACGAAACATCACCTGTATACTACGCCATGTGTTCATCACCCAAAGCAAAGTCTCTGTCCCTATCTATCCCCGTTTGCCCACCTCCACCGCCCTCCACCTCTCTTTCTTTCTGGCTATCTC
Organism: Desmodus rotundus; assembly: GCF_022682495.2. Classification (NCBI taxonomy): domain Eukaryota; kingdom Metazoa; phylum Chordata; class Mammalia; order Chiroptera; family Phyllostomidae; genus Desmodus; species Desmodus rotundus. The sequence goes on from NC_071388.1 coordinate 172,933,542, forward strand.
CACACTATTTTCTGCATCTATGAGATAGATAGATGATAGATAGATGATAGATAGAAAGAAAATAGATAGATGATCGATAATAGACATAGATATTTTTTCTTAATTTGTCACATTCTTTCATTCAGCTCCCCCCCCAACCTCCCTCCCCTCTGACAGCTTTCAGTCTGTTCCATGAAACCATGCCTCTGTTCTATTGTGTTCATCAGCTTCCTTTGTTCATTAGGTTCCACATAAAAGTGGTATCGTATGGTAGTTGTCTATCTGGCATATTTCACTTAGCATAATAATCTCCAGATCCATCCATGCTGTCATAAAAGGTAATTTATCTGTGGCTCAGTTTTAGGTATTTACCACATTTCTTAAAAGAGATTTTTTAAAACCAAAGAATCCTTTCAATAAAATTTTAACTTTTTCAGTGTCACCAAAAGTTATGTTTTAAGTCAAACAGCTTGCCTCTCTCATCTTAATCTCTGGTTTCTGCAGAACAGACCAGATTTCAAAAACCTGATGGAGGAGTTTCAGTTTATACTTTTGGTCTTACAGAACCTGTGTAGGAAAATCCACAATAAAGCCAAGGATAGATGGAGTGCAATGAGAAAAATCTTCAAACCTGAAAACAAAATGATTACCAGATTTGTTAGCCATCCACACTGCCATTTTTATAAACCTCAAAAATGAATCATACAGGAATTGAAATTAAGGATAAATAATGTGCATCAGCAGTCCAAGCTTTCGTATTTTAGTAGCATTTTGTTTCATGAGTATTTATCCTTGATTTACCTAATTTTTAAATTCCTCCCTCCTCATGGCCATAATTCTCTAATGCCTGTATATAAACAATAGATGACACTAAATCCGGGTGCATCCCCTTTCGCATATTTAGGTTTTTATTGAAGTTTTAAGAAGATTTTTTTCCCCATGGTTCCTTTGCAGCAGACCATGTGGAATGCGGAGTAAAATGGGTAATGTGTGACACTGTTTCTAATAGCTTTCATTGATCAAATATATTTAATCATTTTCTATATACATTTCTTTAGTTTCATCCCTGGAATAAAGCCCACTTGATATTGCTGGATCCAGTTTGCTAATATTTTGTTGAGGGTTTTAGCCTTTATTTTCATCAAGAATATTGGTCTATAATTTTCTTTGTAGTGAGTGCCCTTATCTGGTTTTGGAATTAGGATAATGCGGGCTCCGTAAAATGAGATTGGGAGTCTTCCCTCCTCTTGAATTTTTTGGAATAGTTTGAGAAGGATAGGTGTTGTTGTCTCTTATTTGAACATTTAGTAAAATTCACCTTCGAAGTCATCCTGTCCAAGAGTTTTGTTTGTTGGAAGTTGCTTTGATTACTGCTTTGATTTCCTTAGCTGTAACCAGTCCGTTCAGATTGTTTCTTCCTAATTCAGTTTTGGAAAACTGTATGTTTCTAGGAATTTAGCTATTTCTTCTAGATTGTTTAATTTGTTGGCATATAGTTGTTCATAATATTTAATGCAGTTAATATGGTAAGTTAGTTTCATGGAATTGTTTTCTCATTTTTCCCTTCTTGGTCATTGATAGCTAAGTCAAAAGGTATATGTGTATGAACAAAATATACATATATGTTTATACATGACTCTGGTTTGATTTACTCACATTACAAGTATTCATTGAGCTTTTATTTCTTGCTGAGACACAAAAATAAGTCTGATGTCAAAAACAAATAAACACTAAGCCTAAGTGTAAGCTCCATGAAAAAAGGGCCACTACCTGCCTTGTTGATCCCTGAATGTTTAATGCCTAAAACTGCCTGACACGTTGTAAGCATCAACAAATGTTTGTTAAATTGCATTAAGTGAATTGAATCACTTAACGAAAGGTTGTTGCACATCCTGAGAGATTAAGCATGGCTGTCCCAGGGGCGTTTAATAATTGTGAACTCAGGGAGCAGCCCCTCATCCAGGGTGTCATCCTTCTACTTCTGTCTCAATGACTGATTCTTCTCTGGGCCCTTTCTTCTCTCCAAAATACATTCTCCCATTCTCTGCTGTCGCTCTCCCCTCCATTTTATTCTTCCACTTCCTCTCCCCCTCCCCTTCCCCTCCCCTCTTCCCTTCCCTCCCCTTCCCCTCCCCTCTTCCCTTCCCTTCCCTTCCCCTCCCCTCTTTCTTCAAGCTGTGCTATCTGGGAAAGGCGGTCCCAGGTTCTCACTGCTCCTTAACCTTATATTATAACCAGTCCTTGAGTACTTTCAGTTTCTGAGTCTTTCCGTGGTGACAACTGACTTGTTCCCACCCACTCCAACCCAGGAAGTTTGAGAGGTGTCAACAGTGCTCTGACTCATATGTAGATTTTGTAAAACTGCCAGTAACACTTTAATTTCCTTATAAACTCTTAATAATTTATTTTACTAACTTTTGCAAAAGGGAGAGAAATCATAATGGCCATTAAAAATCCAAGAATATTGTGGAAAGATAGATAAATAGATAGAAGGAATTTGAGGGGAAAAAAGGAAAAAGAAAGAGGAGCACATTAATGTATCATTTACACTTTAAGGTTCATGTGTTACAAACAAACTCCACACTTTATTGAAAGTTGTATCTTATGATTCTAAGCTGTTTTCTCAAGCTTAGATTAAGGATAACATTATAAATGTAACTATCCTATCTTTATTTTATTTTGTTAATTTTACTTTTCAATTGTAGTTTGCATTCAATATTAATTGTATTACTCTCTGGTGTACAGCATAGTGGTTAGACAATCGTATACTTTACAAAGTGTTCCCCCTATATTTTCAATACCCCTCTGACATCATACATAGTTATTACAATAATATTAACTATATTCCCTATGCTGTACTTTACATCCCTGTGACTCTTTTGTAACACTTCTGAATCCTTTCATAAATGCAATTATAAAAAAACATTACTGATAAACATTACTTAATTTCTTCATAAATGGAAAGAAAATGTAATAGGAAATTTGTCATTTATAATTGAGTAAAATCAAGTTTTAATTTTTATTTGATTTATCGCGGTTAAGCAGGAAAGCTATTGATTGCATATGTGTATCCCCTGTTATCAGCAAAAACAAGAAATATGTAATACAGTGCTTGAAAAGCAAATTACACTATTAGCCCAAGTGAGACACTGATTTCTTGTCTAAAGGAAGATAACACTTTCTTATTCTTCCATATTTTCCCCTATTTAAAGCTGGAACTTACATCATTGTTTCTATAGTATTGTGTTTCTTTTCCTTTAAGGAGAATGGAAATCTACCATTTTTAATCCTACAGATTTCTGTCTTTCTTTACTCTGCTTAGTTCCCACTCATCTGTCTGTTTTTCACCTTTAACAATTTTACTGGCATTTTATTACCCCTTTACTGTCATGTTAGTCGGATTTCAAGATGAAACCCTGGGTTTAATCTGCTGTATTTATCTAGAAGCTAAGCACGAAGTTTTCACGACCTAACATTTTTCTTTTTCATCCTGAAGGTTTGATTGATATTACAGAGGATCCAGACTTTAATGTAATCTATGATGAAGACATGAATGAAGACCCAACATATAACCCCAATTGCCCTGAGGAAAAAGCTGTGTTTATGAAACATGCCGAAAATATTATGCTAAAGCTGACATTCAGTACCACAGAAGTTCAACAGTGTGAAAATGTTTTTATTTTTGAAACAGCCTATTGGCTTACTAATGCTATAAAGTGTAGTCAGGATTGTCTTGATATTTGTACCTACCAGAGACTACAGCAAAGGTTATACCTTCAAAAAAAGGTTATTCAAAAACACTTTGAGAAGAAAAAAGAGATCAGAAGAGGGATAGGATACCTAAAGTTAATATGTTTTCTGATTCCTTTTCTACTGAGTTTAAAAAAGAAAATGAAAGTTCCACACTTAAGTAGTCTGCTTCAGCCTTTTTCAGGTACCACCAAAAGTCAAGCATAAAATATAGATATATATTAAGTTTATATTTAAATTTAATTTTGTTCTGGTATGTGAGTCCAGGCCTGTAACCTAGCTGTTGCCTGTTAGAAAGAAAAAACAAGATGTAATGTCTCCAAAGTAATTGAATGTACTTGGTATTTGCACATAGTGCTTGGTATATAAAATTGGTATACAAGTGGTATATAAAACAATTATAAGAGCTATTGAAAGTCTTAAAACAAATTCTGAGAAATTGGGAAATACACTATGTTTGTGATGGGACACCACTGTGGATATATCATATTTTACCCAAATTATAAAGTCAGTGTGCACTTCTTCGCAAAATCCCTACCATGTTTTTCACGTAAGTTTATAAATTGATTCAGAAATTAATATAAACCACTAAAAGATCATGAATAGTCTCACTTTTCAGAAAAAGAGATGAGAACCTGTTTCAAATGTTTGATACATGGCTCTGTAATTAACGACAGACCAGTGTAAGGGAGCAGAGGGCTGAAACAGGACCGCGCGCACGTGGCACCCGGCAGGCCGCAGTGCGAACTGTTGCACCCGCCCAGAACAGCACCATTGACGTCTCTGCACTGGGACGCGAGTGTGTGGGCTTTCTGTTCAGATGACAAATTTGCGGTAGAAATTTTGCAAGTCGCGCGATGAAAATTTGTGTCACGAGCATTCAAATGGTAAAGATTATCCACATCTGTGAACTGTTTAGAAACGGGTTCGTGACAATACTCCCCTGGGGAGGGGCAAAGAGGTGGTGCGTGTGTGGAACTACGAGGGCCTTGCTTAAAGAGGTGTTAGCTGTGTCCGTAGTGTTTCGGTACTTAGATTATTAAAGCCAAATATGTTAAGAGTTAATTCCAGGTGGTGAGATTTCTGTGTAATACTATTCTTTGTGCTTTTCTGTATGTGCCTTTTACATTTTTCAAAATACATTGTTTACTTTATATTGATGAAACCATATTCTACTAACTCAAAGTATTGAAAAAAACTAATCCTTACTGAGACTTTAGAAAATTATATTTTTTAAATTAAATGTTTTATGTGTGGCTTTATTACTTTCCAGGAAAGTGGGCTGGTTATTTTTATAATGTGAGAGATACCCCTTTACTTCTTTTTAATGTCGCCTTTCAGCTAAACTAACTCAGGTAAATTTTTGTTTACTTAACCAAAGTTTCTCTAAGGAACAAGGTTTCAAATCTTTACTGATATTTGGAGGTAAGATCTGACTTTTGAGCTCACACATAGAAATCATTAAGTAGAATAATGTTTTGACTATTCTTTTGGAATATCTGTACAATAAAACTACAGAAAATGCCTAAAGTATATGACATAAATATAGTCTAATATTTAAAATATACACTAAGGGCATAAATAATTTTGTAGACTACAATTGCCAAAGTTTTCGCTTCGTGTAGATTTTTCACTTTGTTTACATAAATGAGAATCTAGACTTCCAAAATATGATTGTTTATATGCTGCTTTTCATTGTTTCAATAAAAGTTTGTTTTCATTTTTGGAGATGACAAGGTCAAGACAGAGAGAGAATTGCCTCCATTTATTTACGGGCAAGATTTTAAATGCCAGAATTTTCACTACACAGAGGATCAGTATTTTCATGTTCATGGAGGAATTGAATTTGATATCACCACCTCTTCAATTGAGAATGCTTTGGAAGATTTTAAGGTTTAAATTATTTTTGTTCGTGAAACGGTTTGTCATGTCACACCTCTTTTATGCTATTTTCCATTCAGAAAAAGTCTCTGTTGGTACAGACGCTAGGCAGCTCTCCAAATGATTACCTTCCCAACTCACTATTTTTTTCATAAGTTATGTTACACACATGAATTAAGTGCCCTCAAATAGTTAACCAAAAAGTGTAGTAGAAATCCCTGACCATCACTACGTGTTCTATCTTCCTCAAAGATTAGTATTGTAACAGAGATTCTCTAGAGTTTGGGAATAATCATTCTTCATCTGGAATGTCGTATAAACATTATACATTTCAGTTGTCATTGCTTTTCAACCTCTTCTATGTTTCTTTTCTTTTGCATTTTTTTCTTCATTCTCAAAGTATAGATCTGATATATGCAGTTATTATTAGGGTCTGGGAGGGATAGTATATTTTTAAAAATTGTCATTTACATTTATAAAATTTTATGCAAAAGACATCATAATTGTGTAATTTGTTTGAAGATATGTTTTTACTAACATTAACATTATATTTTAGAACAATTTAGAAAAAATAAAGGATTGTGCTGCTAATACATTTGTAGAAGATTCGGGATACAAGGAACACTACTCAATACCAGTCATGGAACTGAATGGGAAAAGGTAAGGCGCTTTCAGTAATTATTCACAGCAGCCACCACTTGTTGAAGCAGGAAACTGGAAAGTGTCAAAATTCAAAGGCTAACTTAAAAGCTAAGATGGAGAGCTTAGAACAATAATGACCCCCATGAATGACTCACAAGCTCAGCAAAGTATTCAATGTTATATTTATTACTTCCTGCACTTTGATACATTCTGTGTAATAGTCCTCAGAGATGCTAATTATAATTAACACAGTCTGATCCATACAGCTCCTTAATGTTCTAGAGTTTATCACCACTGTGGTTTGAAAGCCTTGTGAGTAGGATTGAGAATACCACTCCTTGATGTCAGAGGCTGGAGTCAGGCAAGTCTCTGTTGATGAAGGTGGAACCTCTGTAAGTTGGGACCCCCAGATAAAGTGACAAGTACCACCACCAGCCTGGGCAGCGTATTTGCAAGGTGTGGGCGAAGACAGCCTTTAGCTTCTTGTGGTCTAGTTTCCTTTCGTTGGAGAGGATGGTCGATAAGAAGAATGACAAGCTCAAATAAATATGAACAGGTCCTCAGACATTCCTCCACCTGTGCAGAAGTCTACAAAATTCAGAAAACTGGGATTGAACTAAAGGTCAAGGAAGAGGATATTTGACTAGTTCGTGACAGTTCGTGACAGAGTGTTTCCCTAAGACCTTCCTTTAACTGACCCGTGAGGCCCAGCTTTCCTAGCACAGGCAGCTACCGACTCACTTCCCTAACAATGTGCACCATGGAACAAACTCCTCCGCACCCTTCCGAGAACTGACAGTCACCAAGCAGTAAAGCGAACGGCCATAGGAAAGGGTTGACCGCTGTCAAAAATACTGTATTTGCAGCAGTAAATACTTGCATTTGAAGCAGAAACCCAGCAGTAACTCTTACTTACTGTTAAGTAAGCGGCTTCCCACTGGCAGAGGCGCTCACCACTGAAATCTCGGGATGGGAAAATGTATCTCATGGGCAGAAGTAGAGCAAGGCCATCATTTTCTTTCACCTGGGATAATAAGCAATCCCAGAGAACAGAGTCACTCAAAATCTTGTTAATTTTCCATTCCAGATTGATAGGGGGCTAGGGCTATTGTCTGCCTATGCCTCAAGGACCTGGTGGGTTGGGGGCTTCTCTGCTATTGTCTGCTACTGCGGTGAGTAAAAGTCAAGCAGCCATTACCCAATCATCATTCCAAGTCAGACTCAAAGTAGACTCTTGAGACAGCAAAGGGAAGAATAATTAGATTAAAAGGGTTAATATATAAATTTGTAAAAGGAGAGAGAGTAAGCAGATGGTTGGAAGGTAAGCCTAGAATTCCTTCCAGCAAGCATTAGGGCTTCCAGTGATTTTGCAAAGCCCCCAGTGGCGTGGGAAGGACAGAGTCAATTAGAAGGGCCAATACGGCAAAGACACTTGTTATAGAAAGACTTGTATTGTAACAATTGATAACCATGTTATTAAAATATTTACAATCAAGTGCAATTTAAAATACATTTTTATATTTAATTGTTATTTAAAAATAATGTTTACCAGCATATAAAAAAGTAGCAAATAACTTCAAAATCAGAAAAACTTATCTTTTTAAAAATTTTTTTACAGCTATTATGTGATTTATTTTGAACTTGAAACTTTCTATCAGCAACTATATAAGACACAGTGGTGGGGAGCCATAAATGAAATAGTGAACAATCTAAGACCAAAAAGACTTCCACTGACAGATGCGCAATTACATGAACAATTTAAGAAAAAATTTGGTTTCAAGAAAGCTATGAAATGCAAGGTACTTCAGTAATTACCACATAATTTTGTGTAAGAAGTTATATATCATAAGCATATGTCTCAAATTTTTATCTTTGGGATAAATAATAGATTAAATAAAGTATTCAATATGAAATAAAATTTCCACATTTTAGCAACTGAGATCCATACAATTCTGGATTATAAATTTATGGCAGGGTTACAAAACAACCTGTTAATAAGCTGGATTGTGATTGATTTTAATAATGGCTAATATTTATTTAGTGCTAAGTTTGTATGTCAGGCTCTACTATAAATCTTTTCATCAGACTCTTTCAAGGTACTACTAGTATTGTCATTATTCCTATTGTACAAATGAGAAATTTGAAGTGCAGCGAGTTAAGGCTCTTCCCCAAATCACATAGCTCACAAATGGGAGAGGCCAGATTCAGTCCTGGGAACTAAACCTAAAGAGCAAACCTAACATCCTGAAATAAATCTCTGCGTCTGCTTCAACAAGCCTTGATTTATAGCTTCTGGAACTGATTTTTAAATGGTGAGCTCATCAATTTCAAAGAATACACTGGCATTTACTTACCATTTATTTGTTTTAATTTCTCTACATTTAAAAAATTTAATAACCTGTTAGTTTAACTTTAAAATATTAAGTAGTTGGGGCACTGACCAGGTAGCTGAGTTAGTTGGAGCATTGTCCTGATATGCTAAGGTTGCAGGTTCAATTCCTGGTTAAGGCACATATAAGAAACAACTAATGAATGCATGGACACAAGGTACAACAAATCAATGTTTCTCATTGCTGAGTGAGACACTTTCCACAAGGACCACGTGAAAGTTCTATAGAAACTGAGAACCAATCATGTGATTATATCCATATATTTCACTGTCCTTTCTTTTTTCCATAAATGAAATTTAAGCCGTATTTTGAAAAAAACTAATTCTGGCCTTCTTAATAATTTTAGAGTATCCCATTTGGTATGAAGTCTGCTGTTGAAAGAGGACTATCTGCTGTTTTCCACACGTTTAGCCGTAAAACCTCAAGCTCAACCATCAATGTTTCGGATGAGGCCGGTTATGCTATTTTCCACCACGCTGCTCTGCACAACAGAGTTTCCATCGTATGCCAACTGTGCTACGCGAACTTCAACGTCAACCAGAGGCGCTTTATTATGTTGAGCCAAGGTAATGTCAAGTTTTTAAATCTTTTAAAAAGTCTTAAAATGTTTTTCTTTTCCTTACCCCTATTCAGCATTAAGAATGCATGTCAATTTTAGACAAGGCTAAAATTTGGTGCTGGTACCTAGAACAAAGTTGAGGGTTTTGTTTCATTTATCTCAGAGGGGCTCCTTTTGGTTTTCTAAGTATCACTTATTGCTTCCTTGTCTTATTTGTTTATTGTGTCTCTGTCACTTGAGTATAAGCTCCCTGAAGGGCAGTGATTTACTCTAGAAATTCAGGGACAAGGGAGATAAATAGAGATCTTAACAGAATATCCATTTCTATCCCAGAGGTCTCAGCCAAGAGATAAGTTTCTTCACACTACATAAACTTAAATTATATTTATAACAAAAATGTCCTCTATAATAATCAGTTTTAGGATTAGTGACCTCTTTAGGGCTGCCCCCATTTAAACTTTGAAAAGCAAATTCTCCTGGTTATTAGCTACACCTACATGTGTATATATTCTTTGGAACATATTTAACCAGTACAAAAATAATACAATTGAAAGTGAGAGTGGAGGTCCTCCATAACTGAAGGGAGAAACAGAGACAAAGTGTCAGGAATGGGTGATGCAACAATACTGGCAATGAAAGAAAATGATGCTTTTTATTTTAACTAGCTATCTTAACACACTGTGTTAAGTTTTCACTCATCAAAATGAAATGTTCTGCTTTAATCCTTTTGACTACTAATAAATTCTGTACTCTATCACTATAATTAAACTGTTTTGATAGTAAGATGCTTCTATTACTTGATTAAAACATTCAATACAGAGTGAACTTAGTTAAAATAGAGCACAAATCCAGTAAAATTTAAATGCAGTGGGTAGCTATTATTTTAAAATGTGTTCTATTTTAAGCTCTTTTTGGTGTGAAGAAAATCTCTGATACATTAGTCTCTCATCCACCCTATGACTACTTGACTTTCCATTGGCTGAGAGAATTGGATAGATATTGAAGTACAGAAAAGGTTTAACTCTACTGGCAATGTCTATCATTACCAAACCAACACAACACCGCCTCACCTGTGGGTGTTGAGCAGCCACTTAGAGGCAGTGTTTCCGGGTCTCTCTGACGTGATGTCAGGTGTGTACAATATGCCCAGGTGGCTTGACCAAAAGCTACCCCCAACCCTGTTCCATGTGATCTGTGTCTACACATAGCCTTACTTGTTCTTATTCGTGAGCCTATTTTGACTAATTTAGGAAGCTGCTATATATTAATAATCATATTTTGATGTGTATTTCCTTTTAAATCAGAGTCATCAAAAATGGACGTGAAAAAAGAAAGAAATGGTAAGACAAAAGTTACATATTTGGTGCATTTTAAAGCATTATTGCACATATTATAATTTTTCTTATCGTGTATAATCTCCACAATACTCTGTCTCATGAGAATGTCACATGATAATGTTTTGTATATGTGTTGAAGTATAAACTTTTTCTACTCGTGGTTACTTATTCATATTCCTCTTAAGTGTGTTTTTTTTCATTTTTTAACTGTGAAATTTGCCATCACCTTTACTTATTTTTATAAAATCAGACCCAAATGTGGTTTTGATCCCTTAAACAAACAAAAACCAGTTATTTTTTTAGATATGCTGCCATCTAGTGACAGAGACAGTCTGTGAGGTCTGAGGGATGAGTCTGCTGACAGAGGGGAGACTTGAGTTAAGCATTAGATATGGAGAAAACAAAAAATTTAAAGGTGTGTGTGTATATATAGAGAGATAGATATGTATATATCTATACCTATATATATCTTCATACTCTGTATTAGGTAATTCAATGAAGGTTCATTTTTTAAAGAAACCATTTACAAAGACCTGACTTTTGTAAGGGGAAGGTGGTAGTTATTCAAACCAGCCACCTTGCATTGGTGGAGGAACACAGCTAGCCTGCCATGGTGACCGCAGAGGGGAACCTCTCGCAGAGAATAAGTAGCGTGGGGTGGGTGGTAAGGGGAGATGGGGGGGCTGCAGTGGAGAAAGAAAGCTCATCTGGCCCACCTACTCTGTAGGAATTTGCAGTTGAGTAACAACACTGTGCTTCCTGGCAAAGGGGTAAAAATTGGGACAACCGTAATAGAATAACAATAAAAAATGATTAAAAATAAGAATCATTTTATGGCTACCCTGTATAATAGTCCTTGTTTGTTTAGTGTGTCTCCCTCATGTGAATGTCAACTCCATACAGGGCAAGGATTTGGTTTACTTTGCAGTGGTGTCCTAGTGCCCAGAAGAAAGCCTGGCATTAGCAGGAACTCAGGAAATAGTTGTTGAATGAGTGCATGCGTGGATGAATGCAGGGCAGCATTTGACACTTACTGGCATAATTAATATACACTGATGTACTAGAGGAGTTCAGGGAAAAGGGAGGTAAATGTGCCTTTCGGGCCCCAAGAGAATATTTATTCCCTAGACCAGGGTTCTCAACCAGAGAATGGTTTCTTCTGACTACATGGGCCCTGCCAGAGCTTCCCTGATTCCAGCATGACTTTGGACAGTGTTTCCCATCCTAACCCCTGCTGATGCTGTGGGCTGGGAAACCCTTTGTTGTGGGAGGCTGTTCTGCTCACTATAGAATATTTAGTAGTATCCCTGGCCTCTACCCACTAAATGCCAGTAACAACCTCCCCCCCAGCTGTAACAAACAAAAATGTCATCAGACATTGCACATATGTGTGTTGGGAGGTTCTGGGATAAAGTTCCAAGTTCATAGGAATCAGCCAGGAACCGTATTAAAATGCAGAATCTGATTTAGAGGGCCTGGGTGGGGTCCAAGATTCTGTGTTTCTATTAAGCATACTTAAGAGTAGTAAGAGGGGGTTTACAGGGATATAGCTCCTGCCCCTTGGTTGTGCTGAAATGGTTTTTGGAGAGTGGTAGAGAGGAGAGAGAGAGACGGTGAGAGGGGAGGTTGCTGTGGTTTTAAAAACAAATTCTTCAGGTCACTCTGATATGCTTCTCCTGCTGAGAGCAGCCGGCTGCCTTCCCTTTGGTTGAAATGAACCCATATGCTCTAAGTCCTATCGTTAGGTCTCAGTCTTTTGGGGAGCCTGTGTTCCTGGACTGTGAACTGCACATGCCCTTGTCAGTGCTCTCCCCAGCCTAAGGTGGGTCAGGGTGGCTAGAGGGGGCTGGATTGGGTATTTCCTTCCGCAAGATCAGTAAGTTTCTGATAACCCAGCAGTTTAGGCCCTGGTAAAAGGTTTCTCCTGCAGGCAGGCCTTGTTAAGGAAGACAGGATGCTGTGGTGTGTTTCAGAACAATTCCTTTCCCTTCCCGCTGCTGGAAGCAGATGTTTTGTTTTGTTTTTTTCCCCCTCTGATATTCACTGTGAGGACCTGAAGGTAAAACTAAGTCAAATGTAGGGCTCCCTCTGACTTGGTCCTTTGGAGTTTTTAACTCTCAGATTCGTCCACGCTGAGCCGCCAGCAACGTGCATCCCAGCACTGGTTCCCGTGCAGGTTTCTGCTCTTGGGTTCCTGCTCCAGGAAGTTGTGATGCTCAGAATTGGCCTGTCTAGCTCTCCCATTTTGGGAGCAGCATTTTTACCCTGTGACCTCATTTCTCTAAGAGATCTGAGAAGAATTGTTGATTTTCCAGTTTGCTCAGCTCTTTACTGAGGTGAGAATGGAGGATGACTTTTAAGTTCCTTATGCGCTAAACCAGAAACAAAGCAAGTAGCTTTAAATACACTTGTTTCAGGTGTTACAGATTATCAAGTCTATGATATAAAGCTCAGACTACTAAGGCAGGCAAAGGTGGTTGGAAGTTTTTGAGTCGGAAGAAAAACAGTGCTTTTTCAGAGAAATGAAGGAGTTAGCTAGACCCTGGTCAGGGAAGTGTTGTTTGAGAGAAGGAAGCTTTCAGAAAGCAGGAATAAGCCAGGGTGACTGGATAATTCATCATCAAAATGAGGAAGACTTGATAAGGGAAGGGGCACTATTAAACATTGCTCTTGGGCAACAGTCATAGAGTAATATTTTCCTGGGCACCTGGGATGTGTGGTCGGTCACCTTACATTGGAGGAGCTACAAAAAGACACAAATGAAGATAACAAGGTATGTAAGTTGTAGGCTTTTTGGAGGGTAGAAGCTAGCTGGTGGTTCAGGTTAGGTTGAATCCAGTGGATTTTCTTTCCTATATTTATGTTCAAATGGCCTTGAAAGCCACTGAAGAGTTTTAAACAAGGGGATAAAAAGATCACATTTACATTTTGAGGAAAAAAATGGACTGGGGAAGGGCAAGAAGAAGATGGGGATATCCTCCGAGAGGTGATTATGGCTCGGAGTAGGGTGGTGGTAGCAGTGAAGACAGGTTCTGCAGAGATTTAGAATTGGTGATGGACTGGTCATGGAGATGAAATGAAAGGGAGGTGCCAAGGAGTCTTTCCGGTTTCCGGTTTGTAAAACTGGATGGCTGAGTGATATCCTTCACTAACTTAGGGAGCAGTGAAACAGGACCAGGTTTGGAGGGAAAGATAGGAGTTCGATTTTGAATGTGTTGAATTTGAGGTGGTGTGTGGAGATGCCTAGTCAGATGTTGGAGACACAGATCTGGAGCTGGGAAAAGAAACTGATCCAGAGACAATCCTGGGAGTCATCAACTTGTAGGTGGTAAGGGAAGCCACTGAGAAGATAAAAAAGGACCAAGACAGAGATTAAAACTCATTTAGAGGGACAATGAGAAAATACCAAAGGAGACTGCAAAGGACCAGCCGGAGAGGAAGAAGAAAATAGGATGGTATGATATCACAAAAGCTAAGGAAAGAAACGATTTTAAAGAGGCAGATGTGGTCGATTTCCTGGTAAGAGGTCAGTAAGATGAGAATTGAAAAATGCCCACTGGATTTAATGATATTTTGAGTGAGTTTAAAAAAAAAATTTAAAAGGATCTTATCTCTTGTGCAAAATATTTGAATTAAATGGAAAATAATTTTAAAAAGAAACAGCTTATTTTATCACAACATTGTTTAACACATTGACTTAATTTTTCAGTTATTTAATATTTTCAGTGTTATTTATTCTTAATTTATAAAGAAGTATTCATTTTTAATGGTTAAATATCCTGAGTTAAATAAAGAAATACAGAATTGCCTACATTAATCCTTTTAGTGCTTAACTTGGAGCTTCTGTATCACACAATACTAAACTCTGTAGAGAGATATCAAAAAGGCATGTTTTGTAGAAATGTTAGATCTTTGACCACTGAAGGAATTGTCCATTGATTTTAGGTCCAACACCGCTACACCTGGCCGCACAGTCTTGCTCATTAGAAACAACCATCTGTTTACTTTGTTTCAAAGCTGATTACACGCTTTCTGAAAAAAAAGGCTGGATGCCCATTCACTTTGCCGCTTTCTATGACAATATCTGCATCATCATCATTCTCTGTAGGAAAGATCCTAGTTTGCTAGAAGCTGAGGCAACAGCTGAGTAAGTTATTAAGCATTTGTAAAAATATACTTTTCTGCTCCCATAGCTTGCCCCAAACACCGACACTAAAAGAAATGGTTGGTATGGCTGATTTGAATGGCTATGTAAGGCTTCTGCCATCCTTTCTGGTCACTATCTTCTTCTCCTACCATTTATCTTTAGAATTGATACAGACAGCTTTTCTATTAACCTCTGCATGTTGTCTGGAAGAATAAAGAGTAAGCCCTAGCAAACAGTGGTTGAACCGTTTGGAGGCTGGCTGTCCAGGGCTGGGACAGGACCCCTCCAAGGCCATCAGGGGTCTGGGCTCTTCTTTCCACTTTGCCATCCTGGACGTGGGCCTTTGATCTCATACTTCATGGTGTGATTGTGCTTTCCATGCAGGAAAGAAGTGGACAGACAAAAGGGAAAGGCATATGCCAGCTGAAGCCCATCCTTCAGGATTGTAATAGTTTCCCCAAAATGCCCACTTAGGAGACTTAGTTATCTCTCATTGGCCAGATCTAGGTCACATGAACTTCCAAAGAAATAAGGGGCAGGGGGCGGAGAGTAAGCCCTAGCAAGTTTTTCCGAGCCTTCTCCCAATGGTATGGTTCCACAGTCTGGTTTGTCAGGCTTACTACTTAGTGCCCCGGAAGAACCCTGAGACAGGGGAGGAGACGGTTCTCCTAAATTGGAACCTATAGAATCAGAATGCAGTCCAAAGGCTCCAGAACAAAACAGGTAGACCTTAGATAACAGGAGACATATTTAGTGGTATCCAGAAGAAGAACACATTAAAAAGAAGTAAAGTCATTTACTTTGAACTAGAGAAACAGCCCAAACAGTTTTGCTGAGGATCCCTTTTAGGGTGGAAGTATAACTTCTGATGGTACTCTCTTGGCTAGAACTCATAAAACCAGGTTATTGTTTTGAATCTCTGAACATGATTTAGGCATGGTTTCATTCAGATATTTCTGGGTCTTCAAATAACCTGTCCATTATTATTCAGTGGAGAAATTAATCCTCCCTCTAGGTTGGGGCAGAAATGTGTATGGAGAAAGCTTTCAGGAAACCAGGATCTCTGGCTAATAGATTGTCTAACTAATAGATTCTGGAAAGAGCCATGGAATGTGGAAACCTGAGTTCAGATCCTGGTTCTGTCATAGTTTGGACAGCGTGTCTTTGGGTACCAGGAGGCTACGAGACTGGGTGGATTATAAAAGGTTAAACAATTGGATATCAGAGGTAGAACATAAGGAAGAAGCAACGGATTAGTAGAGGATGATTACAGAGGTTGAGATCTCCTCCGTGGAGCTAAAGAGGAGTGGCTGCGCTGGATGTGCATTTGAATATGGAACACAAAAAAAGGGATGACAAGGAACTGCGAGATTGGAACACAGACGGTGATTAGCATGGATGCTGAAGTCCCTGACAATAGGAGGGGGCATGCGGCTGAGGCAATGCATGAGCTAGGATGTGGAGAAGGACTCACTTGAGCAATATGGGACAGTGGCAATATGGAACTAGATAGGGTACTGTAAGGTGATAGCATATTTTTCAAATGAGGCAAGTCAGAGTGATGATGTTAGAAGTAACAGTAATCTTTATTCCTACCATGGAATATGAGAAAGAAAGGAGGAAAACAGTCTTGTTAAAGTAGAAAAGGGAGAAAGTAAAGAGATGGTCAGTCATAAAGGGCAAGAGTTTCCCCAGTGCCAAGAAAAAAGGAACAGAAGAGAGGCTTGGGGTCAGCTGGATAGAGGTGAGAGTTCAGGAACAGGATGCAAGAGAAAGAGGTTTCACGAAGAGATAAAGGCATAGATATAAGGATTTTAAAAAGTAATAGTTGTGGCACTGTGGTGTGGTGAGAGGAGGAGAGGGGAACAATGTACTGAGACTTTGCCGAGCACCTTATTCACCTCTTAGACCAGTACTGTCAGCTGATTTCTACCTTCATTCTTTTACAGACAAAGATAAGAACCCAGTTTGCTTCTGGTGACATTGCTAGTCAGTAGATCTATTAGTTAAGACATGGTTGAAGCTGGTATGATGAAGATACCCCAAAATATTTTTAATTTAATTTAGATAAACATATAGTTCTTTTTTATGAAGTCTGGGTTCATGGCTGAGGGCTGGCTTACTGGCTTGACAATACAAAGGACCTAGACTTCCTCTTGTTGCTTCTTCTTAGGTGGTTTTCATATCCTGGTGCTAATTGGCCACTCCTGCGTTCATTATTATGCCTGTATTCTAGCCATGAGAAGAAAGAGAGGGGAAAAGTAATTGTGCTCTCCTCTTCTCTTTAGGTTGTTGTCAATAACTTTTATTAATATGAGATTGGCCACATTTAGTCTGGCAGCCGTACCTATGAGAAGGCGGGAATGTCATATTTTGGTGGAGAGCCATGTGCCCAACCAAAAGATCTTTATACTCTGAAAAGCAGGTAGCGAGTTTTCAGAAAAACTGTTAGTTTCTGCCACAATGAGGAAGCTGGGATTTGAGGACCAGGCCTGAAGTATAATGTGTTGTAACTCTAATTGAGTCCCAGTTTAATCATTTGTAAAATGGGCTGATAATAACTGCCTTGTTTTTTCCTTCACTCATAGAGTGGTTGTAAGGATTCAGTGAGATAGGGTAGTCTAAGAACTTTGTGAATTATCAACTTTTGAACAAATTATAAGACATAGTAATTACTGGGCTGGCCAAAAAGTTTGTTTGGTTTTTCCCATAAGATGGCTGTAGTAGTGGCTTAGCTGTCTTTAACTTCATTCAAAACAATTTTGTTAGATTGTATTGTGACCACTGTCATATCAGCGTGCCTTAAAAAAAAACTTAGCAAGTCTGGTGAATTTTTGTGTAGCCATTTTAATATTGAAGATGGAAGAAAATAAGCATTTTTGGCATATTATTCTTCCTTATATCAAGAAAGGTAAAAATGCAGCTGAAACACACAAAAAAAGATTTATGCAGTGTAGGCAGGAGATGCTGTGACTGATTGAACATGTCAAAAGTAGTTTGTGAAGTTTCGTGCTGGAGATTTCTTGCTGGACTATACTCCACGGTCAAGGAGACCAGTTGAAGTTGATAGCAATCAAGTAAAGATATTAATTGAGAACAATCAATGTTATACTATGCAGGAGATAGCTGACATACTCAAAATATCCAAATCAATAGAGTTATTGGTGAAAATGAAAAGTATGTCTTCTATTTTATGGAAAAAAACCATGTGAACTTTTTGGCCAAGCCAATAATTTGGGAAGGAGTGTAGGACAAACACTGAGGACAGCTAGGGCAGGGGAAACAAATCTATTACATGTGGAACATACAGAAAAATAACACATAAGAAGGAGAGGTGATGGGAGAAATCAGACTTCCTACTTCCTCCAATAGCAATTTGCATAGTTCCACAAAAACTAAATTTGACATATTGTATGTGTGCTCAATTATCATGTGTTCCTTGATTTTTAGGAATCAGTGTACTCCACTGTTACTTGCTGCCACTTCAGGAGCACTGGATACTATTAAGTACCTATTCTCTCTGGGTGCTAACTGGAGAAAAACAGATATTAAAGGAAATAATATAATTCATTTATCAGTGCTAACCTTTCACACAGAGGTTCTCAAGTACATAATAGAGTTAAATATCCCTGAACTCCCAGTTTGGAAAACTTTGGTAGGTGAGTACAGAGCACGTAATCTCTTTATAAATAAATGTTCTGATTATTATTCGGTTTAATTATTGATACTTACTCTGAAATAGAGGAAATAAAATGCACTAATACATGCATCATGTTTTAAATATTTAAAAATCATGAAATAAACACTTTCTGAGTTAAAGCCAGAAATAAAAATAACACCAAACTTTACTTTTGTGTGTGCAAAAGTAGTTTTATTTCTACATTAAAATCAAAGATAAGGAATCCGAACAGAAGATAGTTTATACAATTATTTTTATTTTCCAATTTTCTTCAAAAGTCCAACCATCTTCTCTCCATCAAAAAAGCAAATTTAAAAAAAAAAGAAGGAAACGGGGAGGAAATTAAAGTTTGAGTGGAAAAGATTCCCTCTAATTTATTCCTCACTTCCTAATTTTAGAGACAGATTTAGTAACATTTTTTTCACATTTTGATAAATGTTTTGTGAGAAATTCTGTTCAAGATTTCTGTCCAAATTTTTACACAACCTAGCCAGAAATAGTATAAGGGTAAGACTTACTAGGCCAACTGAATGTACACATCAAATTTTACTTCTTCTCACTAAAATTACATGAAGATTAAATAAAAATACCACCACCACCACCAGCAGCAAACAAGCATTCAAGAGAAAACAGGAAAGGATACAACTGCAGTAAAATATTGGAAACAGATAGGCAAGTCTTAGGATTTAGCTGACCAGTAAAACCATTCCAGGCCAACAGTGGAAAAACAGAGAACCTCTCGGACTCACACCATGAACCCTCCATAGGTTCAAGAACTCGAAGTGCCAGTCAGGAGTGCTCTCTGTGGAGGCTAATGAGGAAAGACCTAAGGATGCTAATTAGGGGACTACCCCCAGTCAGCAGGAAACTGGGAACCTGGCCCTAGAGAAAAGCAAACAGAATTTCAAAGATGACAGTAAAGGGAAGTCCCAGCATGGAAACTGTGTACCCAGGCAGAAGGGAAAATGTGGGAGGAATTACTAATAGGTACAAAGAAAACTAAGCAGATGAAATAAAATAAGGAAATTATTACATCCAAGGAAAACAAAAGAAAGGAGACTCAACTGTACTATCTTATAATGCTTAGCTGTGAATAATATCTGTTTAAGTATCATACGTAAGTACTGAATATTCATTTTTTAAAGATTTTATTTATTTTTAGAGAAGGGGGGGAGAGCGGGGGGAGAGAGAGAGAGAGAGAGAAACATCAATTGGTTGCTTCTCATCCGGGCCCCAAGAGGGAACCGAACCTATAACCCAGGCGTGTGCCCTGACTGGGAATCAAACTGGCAACCTTTTGCTCTCGCTTTGCAGGATGACACCCAACCAACTGAGCCACACCAGTCAGGGCTTGAATATTCATTTAAATATTTACATAAATATGGGGAAGAGGAAGCAGGGGAAATGGCAGAGTAGTATTGAAAGAGTGAGTTTCTCATTTACCATAACATGAAGTCAATTGACGATGTCTAAAATTTATATAGCAAAAGGTAACAATGTGTATAAATATTTGGAAATATAGCAAAATGTAAATCACAGAAGGTGCAGGGAAAGAGTCCAAAGAGTCCAAAGAGGCTATCTGGGGAGAGAAGCTCAGAAGGCTGAAGAATGTGGCAAAACGAACCACTGTATTGTGCTCAGGCCTTTTAGTAACATGTACTACTTTAATAAAATAAAAACTAAAGCGAAAAAAACTACAGCAAACTACAGATGAGAACCAATGTATTTTTCCAACAACTCATTGTAGCATGGGAAAAGATATCTTTATGACTTTCAGCCCCAATCTATTGACTCAGGAAGTTGGAATAACTGGTTTTCACTGGGTATGGGGAACACACTCCAATTTTCAGCCCCAAGAGATACTGGGAAGTGTTTTCAATGTTTGTATATGTGTGCATATGTATCATTTTATATCTTAGTCTTTTTAGGAAGAATTAAGAAGACAATCCTGTTACTTTTAATAGACTAAGATATTTGCACACTCACCTCGGTATAGAATAGTATTCCTACCAGGAAGACCTTAATGGCACAAAACTTTCCCGACAGCCACTGCTTCCTACAGTCATTGTCAGGAAGTCCCGATGATCATGCAGACACGGTAAGCAGTGAGCATCTGGCCACTGTTTCTTTGCTTTGAGCCCTGGAATAGCTCTTCCCCCTTACATTGACCATGTCCACTATGAGTAAAAGAAAAATAGCCAGAGTTTATTACGTCTTCAGGATTAGCTCTTGGAGTGGAAACTAAATTTTAAAAGAGAGATCCATGGAGTGATCTAGCCAAGGTAGGAATTAGGGCCAGATTTGTTATGAGCTGGGAGAGAGAGATGAGGCAAGGATACTGCTATGTGGTTTTTCTTGCACCATAAACATTGTTTGGAAGCATATGCATTTGTATTATCTCATGTCTGGAGTTTAAGTTCATTCTTCTTCATACTCAGGAAATATATAAAGCCTCACATTGACTTAATAGATATTAAATTTTTATTGACAATAATGTAGTTTCCATCTTTGAAAAGCCATACTCAAATTTTATTTAGCAGTTGATTTCCAGCCACTGAGGTGTGCTATTTCCCAAGTGAAGTTGAATCATGTGACCATCCGATCTAAACCATTCAGACCAAAGATAAAAAGGTTTATGATTTCCCATACTAATTATACAGATTATAAACCTCAAAGATCACGGCTGTATGTGGTATATTCAGCATCTCACAGAAGCCCACACACAAAGGGAACTTAACTTCTGCAGTGGTGGTGATGGTGGTGGTGGTCTCAACTCATGGCTTCACTTGGCCTAGACAAACAGAAACAGAAGCAATCACTCCACTCTTTTTGTAAAATCATAACATGTGTTTTTCTGTTCAACGCTCACCAGAAATGTTGCAGAGCGAAAGCTACAAACGAAGGATGATGGCTGTCATGTCCTTAGAAGTAGTTTGCTTAGCAAAGGAGGAGTACTGGCAACATATTTTGAGTGCAGGTGATGTAAAATTTATTAACTACCTTTTGCTTATGCTGTGTTATACAGAGCTATATTATAGTCAGTTAATCAGTTTAAGAAATATTTTTAGTTTCCACATAGAAGCTGCACAGGATCAAAAATCTTATAAATCCCATTTTTCCAAAAATTACAAATTTACAAATACTAAATTACTCTATGACTTCTCATATTCACTACTTTCATGTAGAAACTATCTGTATTTACACAATTTATTTTTTAAATTAAAAACTGTGTTTGTGCCCTGGCTGGTGTGGCTCTGTGGACTGAGTGCTGGCCTACGAACCAAAGGGTCGTTGGTTCAATTCCCAGTCAGGGCACATGCTGGGTTGCTGGCCAGTCCCCAGCTGTGGGTATGTGAAAGGTAACCACACATTGAGGTTTCTCTCCCTCTCTTTCTCTCTCCCTTCCCCTCTCTAAAGATAAATAAATAAAATCACTTAAAAAAATAGCGTTTGTGGTTTGTAAAAGCAGTCCTGGGTTCGTACATAGCTCTGCACTTAGAACTTAGGCTAATTAATTGCTTACCCACTCTAATCCTAGTTTCCTCATTAATAAAATGGGTCCTACCTCATAGGATTGTTTAGAGAATAGCACTGTTCAATATAATTTCCTAAAATGATGGAAATGTTGTATCTGCACTGCCCATTATGGTTGCCTTTACTCTAATGTAAATATTGAACACACATGGTATGTTCCATAAATATTTGTTGAATGAATGAATAAGTGAAAAAAATTACTATAGGTAGTCCCACTAATGTGTTCCTAAAAATATGTACAAAAGTTCTATGTCCAAAAACTGAGCCATAGATAAATAAGTTATGAGGGAGATTACATTTCAGATAAAGACCTAATTATACCTATTCAATACTATATTTTCCAGCACTTTGTCTGTGCCCCCTAACGTGCCCCTTCCTTTCACATTGAACCGATACAACAGGCATCCCGCTGAAGCCAGACTTTCTATTTTCACCGTGCCCATTGATTTTTGAACCAATCGTGATTAATCAGGCTAAGGTTGCTTTTTACTAGATTCAGCACTTCATTTTTGTTTTTGCAGTATTTGTATTTGTAAAAAACATGGTTAAAATATAATATAATGCTCAAATAACTGCGCAAACACTGCCACCGAAATTTGAGGCAATACACAAAATGAACTCTACCATGTGGCAGCTCAAAGAATTTATTTGTCCATGATCTTAAGCCAAAATTCAGTGTTTCAAAGGTTGTTTATAGTTACCAATATGACATGTATGATTGTGTGCTGTGTGAAATTAAACATATGAATGAGAGAGCTCTGTACTGTAGACAAGACAGAAAAGTCCATTTATGTACCGCATTTTTCAGACTATAAGACACACACCCCCAAATCTGGGAGGAAGATGGGGGCGCATCTTATAATCTGAATGTAGCTTACCTGGCTTGCTGGGGTTGGGGGAGTGGTGGTGGAGCAGGGTTTTTTTTTCCTATTTTCCTCCTCTAAAACCTAGGTACATCTTATGGTCTGGTGCACCTTATAGTCTGAAAAATATGGTAGTTATAAGTGATACTTAAATATATTTTATAGAATTATTCTTATCATGATAAATTGACTACAAATGGTTATAAGTAATTCATGCTTTTTTTGATCTCTTCATTGCAGGCACCATTCCTGCTTTAATCAATGCATTAAAAGGTTCCAAAATAAAACTACAGTGCAAAACTGTTGGGCTATTGAGTAACATCTCAACCCATGAGAGTGTAGTGCACGCTCTGGTGGAGGCAGGAGGCATTCCAGCTCTGATCAACCTACTGGCTTCCGACGAGCCACAACTACACTCTCGCTGTGCTGCCGTTCTATATGATATTGCACAACTTGAAAACAAGGATGTTATTGCCAAATATGTAAGTTCTTTTCATAGAAAATCACTTTGACTGGTAGTAATTCCCTCATATAGGAACTAGAAAGATGTGTACCATGTTATTATGCTGTAGCCAAACTTTCAGGGAAGGATTCCAATCTCAATGAGGACAAAAAAGAGCAAACCTGCCACAATCAGATGAGTGCCAAAAGTAAACTAGCATGACAGTACCAGAACAGCACAGCAAAGGGGTGAGCATCAGCAGAGATGCTCAGTTCCCCTGTCCCCAAGTCTCACAAGGTGACATGGTGGGCCCAGGTGGATGCTACCTACCCATTGGGTTTGTGTCCCATCTGTGGAGCCTTGAGCTTAGGAAGCCTGTCACTTTGTTGGCAATCAGTAAGCAAGCCTGTTCTTCATCTGGATGGAGCTGTTACCATATCATACAAGATTGCTAGCCACATAAAAATGCTGAAGCATGGCCCAGGTGAAAGAGCTGCTACAATCTTGACACACTGGCACAAAACAGGTAGGCATTTCTCAACAACAGTATCTGGTAAAGCTAGCACCTGGGCAAATATGGAAGGGGAGTGCCACCTTAGCTCTTGGGGATGTGATTGCTTCTTGCTGTTTATGAGAAGGTATTGTAAGAAATACTACCATTTTAGATGTCCATCCTGCCTGAGAAATGTAGTCTAATTCTGTACCAGAATTAGAGGAAAATTATTTTTTTATAGATATCAAACAATCTTTGCCATGCTATATTTCCTCAAATAAAACCCACCTTGTTGTCTGCTAATGTTTTATTTTTGATCTTTTGATATTTATAACTAATATTTTAATAGTATTTTTCAGGTAATGCACCTTAATTATGGATTGAATCAGTTAGCATTATAAAGTGTATCCTTTTTGTCAAGTGTAATACTTTTGCACTGACTGCTGTCTTGTCCAAAAATATGTTTATGATCTGTGTTCTTTGTGCTCTCATGTTTAATTTGGCTTTGCCCATCCTTTTCTTGTTATTTTATTTCTTGTTGGTTGGTTTGATGTCAATCATGTGGAAAGTATATTAGAAATATAAAAAACCCCAGGCCCACCTTCAGAGCTACTCAGTCTTATTAATTTAGACCTTATAATCTTCAGTGATTCTGAGAACTACCCAAAGTTAAGATAAATGTGTCTTTTGAATGAAGTACATTTAATTTTTGTTTTGTCATTTACTTTTTATTAAGTATACAATTCATTAACACTTGTTGATGTAACATGTTTAATCTTCATTCTGTCATATTTTGTTATTATTTTTTAAATCTTCTACTATATAACCAGTGTTTTCTTTATCTTTAAAATATAGGACTTACACATCAATGTTAGTTACTTGGGACTTGGTATAATTTTTCAACATGTACATTCATCTTTTATTTGTGGAATGTCTTCTTGAATTTATATCTTTAAATACTACATCTCTGTAGTAGTCTTTCAGTTCATTCATACAAGTAATTTTTGAGAGATTATTATATGGCAGATACTATTTTAGATGCTGGGGTTGTAACAGGGAGTAAAACAGATGAAATCCCAGCATTCATGGAGCTTTTATTCTAGTTGAGGGTAACAAGACAGTAAACAAAACAAATAAGCCAAATATATAGTATGTTATGTTAGTTGAGAATAGGAGTTAAAGAGGAAAATAAAGCAGGGAAAGGGGAGAGGGGAAGCTTGTTGAAAAACACTCGACTAAGAATTTGGCAATTGAGTATAGACCCAAAGTAGATGGGGGAGTGTGACACGTTTTTCTGTTAGAGGAAACAAGGCCAAAGTAAATGAAGTGGGAGTGTGCCCGCCATGTTCAAGGAATAGCCAGACAGCAAAAGTAGCTGAGGAGAAACAGGAGACCATCTTGGCTGGGTAATGGTGGACCACATCATGTAGAGCCATGTGGGCAACTGTTAGACACTTTGGCTTTTACTCTGAGGAAGTCTGGAAGTTCCATGCAGAAATTTACATCACTCTATCTCTGTATTACAATGGGTAAGCAAGGCTAGCTGCAGCAAGACTAAGAAGCTATTGCAATAATTCAGGTGAAAGATGAGAGTGTCTTGAACCAGGGCATTAATAGTGGAAATGATGAGAAGTGATCATATTCTTTGTGGGAAAGTTCCAAGATCTGGAGGGATTGCAAATGAGACTACAAGGTAATAGCCAGTGAGGTGGGAGAAATCTGAAGAATCTATCATCCTATCAGCTTAATGAAGAAAGTGTGTCATAGAGGACGGAATGATTAATAGTGTTAAATGCTGTTGTAAGATGAAAGTCAGAAATTGACCATTGAATTTATTGATCACTGAAATAGCTGACCACTTCCATTTAGGAACATCAACTATTTGTGAACGGTATCATCTTTTCCTAACATAGCTATCATTTTCTCTCTAGTCCTTTTTCACTTATTATTTCATTTTTTATTTTTCTGTCAGTCCTGTTCTCCTTGTCCCTTGCTATGTTTTTTTAGCTTTATTTTTGTGTGGGTAGAAATTTAGCTTTTATATCTCCCCACATCTTTCCTGAGCTTTTCCAGCTCTTGTTTTATCTCCTCCATCTCAAAATGTTTTTCCCTGAGCTCTGGGGTGTTTCCTGTGTACTCTTGTTTCATAGAGGTGATTGCCTTATTATTTTTCCATTGGTAATAATATACTATTTAGTAATAATTTTATCTACTTTGTGGCAATATTTTTCTGAAGAGCATTCTTTATCTGTCACAAGTTTTTTTCCTGTTTTTTTCTCATATTTGGATAGATCCTATCCTGGTTCTTTATGATTACTACTCATCTCTGAATTAGTTTTTCTCCAGCTCAACTATTTGCAGGAAGTATATGTGGGAAAGCGTTCAGAGCCACATGCTAGTCTAGCAGGAATATGACTTAGGGAGTAGGGTTGTGTGCGTGGGTCCTGTCAACTTTACTTCTCCCTAGCCAACAAAGACTGGTGGGTAGTAGCTTACAATGTCAATTTTATTTCCTCCACAAAGTGAAGACTATTTTTTCCTTTTTACCTCCCCAATAGACTGATTTTCCAAACATAGCTGTTGGTATGCTCCCTGTGCCTCCTTGCCTTCCTTGATTTTTGAATCTTTATGCCACTCTGGTCCAGAAGAGCGCATGCTGCCACGCTGCATCCTTATTGCTATTGTCCCAGATGGGGATTATGTGTTCCTTTTTCTGCCCCTCAAGGTAGAGCCACTCATTTTAGAAAACTGTCCTCTGCCAGCATTTTCTGTGGCCAGAGGCCATGGGAGATCTCTCCCTGTGGACAACACATTCACATTTATTATGGTTTACATTACAGGTGTCTCCTAGCTTTATTGAAGATGGGGTTACATTTCTGTTTTTTATCTTCTTTAATACTCTTGCATTATTTCTATTAGTAGGGAGAAATTCCATCTTTATTCCATTTAATATTAGGAAATTATATTCACATTTAAAAATAACAATTTATGTTGCCCAAATATAATTACCAGCAATGAGGGCATCTACAATGGCAAATATTTCCAAATGGACACTGTATTCAATTGATCTTACTCAGTTGCTTTACTTTTTAGCTATTTATTAAATGTTACAGTGAACTTGGAGCATCAATTTATTTTGGTATAAAGGAGGCTATTTTAAAATCTATTTAGACAATACTTACATTAATACTACATACAGCATACGATATCCTCAAAGTCGTATTAACTGTCACTTCATGTGTCACACCAGTAGACGTCTGTTTATGGGTAGATGTCCCGTCCTAAATGAACTGGTGCTTGCAGCAAGATCATACGCTTGTGATTCTAAATAGCGACTGCATCCATCCCAAGTAAATTTAACTGTAGTTAAATTTTTTGTTTATTTTTAGAATGGAATCCCAGCCCTGATAAATCTCTTAAAGTTGGACATAGAAAACGTGCTAGTAAATGTAATGAGCTGTATACGAGTGTTATGTATGGGCAATGAAAACAACCAAAGAGCAGTGAGGGACCATAAAGGCATCAAATATCTCATCGCATTTCTGAGTTTTGATTCAGGTGAGCCTCTATCTATGTATTTTTAAGCAACTAGATATATTATTAAGTAACGCAAACACAGGTTTGGACTTGTCCTGGATTTGTCTTAGAATGGATCTAGACATATGTAATATAACCCAAATATCCAGAACAGCTGAATTTAAACTGCTGGGTTTATAAAATTAAGGGAGTGGGAGGGAAACCTTTCTTTCTCTTACCCTATATTCCTGCATTGGTCCAAAAAGTAGAAATTCCTACTTCCATCTCCCCTCAGGAATGTTATTCATTCCTCCTATGAAAGAAATAGTGAGTTATATAATTTCTCAGTTTGAAGAATGACTCATTACAAATGTATGGTTTAGGTTCTTTTTGGCACTTTATCTCAAAACTAGCTTTCCAGCAATATGGCTGAAGCTTTTATCTCTATTTGATTCCAATGTCTATTTACCAATTGGATAGAAATTCTAAAGAAAGAGGGGTGTATTTACATAGCACCTCAATCACCCCAATAATCTGAGCTTTAAAGTTCAAAGGAGAGGTCAGGGATTTGGATAGAGAAGTGGGAAGAATAGATTATAAACATAACAAAGTTCTTAAGAGAAGTAAGATTGCTGAAGGAGAGTTTGCTGTGTGAGAAAAAAAAAGCAGCAGACCAAGAAGAGAAGGTTGAAGAACTCCAATTTTAAGAGTTGGGTGAAAGAAGCCCAGTGGTGAAGGTAATCTTTATCTAAAATTCTTGGAATCATAATCCCAAAGTTTTCAGATTTTAGAAGATAATGAGTACACATTAACATTTCTGCAGGGAAAATGTGTTAACAGTCACTCGGAGACGGAGGTGTTAACGGTTTCACTCGGAAACCGTTAACAAAATGAAAACACAACCTACTGAATGGGAGAATATATTCACCAATGACATATGTTGTAAGGGGTTAATATGCAAAATTTATAAAGAACTAGTACAACTCAACACCAGAAAAACCAAACATCCAATTAGAAGATGAAAATTATTTTTTTCATCTTCCTTGGTCTGAGGAGATAATAATAGGTTAACAGTACTAGATAAATGACTTTCATTTAGGTTTCAGATAAGACAAGTGCTGAGTGGCCTCAGAGCCAGCCAACACTGACCCTGAGTTTGAATCTCTATCAGCCTGTGACCACTGCTTGCCCCTGCCGGGAGACTCAGAATCTGCCTCACACAACTTGTGTACAGTCAGAGGCTCCTTCAGTGGCTGAGCATAACAGGCAACTGGCAGGTGAAGGTGGATCTCGGAGTGTCTTTGGCCTTTTGCTGACCTGACCCAAGATCTGTACTGGTGGAAGCAGCCTCAGAATGTGGCTTGGCCCCTCCCACGTGTATCTAGGCCCAGCAGAAGCAGTCACCAACTGTGGATCGCTCTGCAGTTCCTCACAAGTAGCCCAGGGGAGGTCACAGGCAGCATCTGACATTGATCTATCTGCAACAGAGTCCCTCCCAGGAGGCCCCAGACCCAGCACACCCAGTGGCAGGATTCAGACCATACCAAAGCATGGTCTGATCAGTGCCAAGAGCAGCACACACAAAGGGAAATCTTGGAAGGCACCAGACCCTGTGGTGGCGCATTCCGCTTCGTGGGGTCAGCCCCCACACATCACCTTGTTCACAGTGGTCGGGGTCACATCTCAGAGTTAGCTAACCCAAGGGCCAACCCCACCCAGGGACAGGCCAACAGCAATCAAGACTGAACTATAACAGGAGGGCTTGCATAACCCACACAGGGATATTCCTGTCAGATACATGCAAAAAATGAAACTAGACCTTCTTACACCACATACAAGAATAAAGTCAAAATGGATTAAAAACTGAAATGTTAAACTTGAAACCATAAAACTCCTAGAAGAAAACATAGGCAGTAAAATCTTGGCCATTTCTCTTAGCAATATTTTTCTAATATATCTCCTCAAGCAAGGAAAACAAAAGAAAAAATAAACAAATGAGACTACATCAAACTAAAAAGGTTTTGCACGGCAAAGGAAACCGTTAACAAAATGAAAACACAACCTACTGAATGGGAGAATATATTCACCAATGACATATGTTGTAAGGGGTTAATATGCAAAATTTATAAAGAACTAGTACAACTCAACACCAGAAAAACCAAACATCCAATTAGAAAATGGGCAGAGGACCTGAACATACTTGTCTCCGAAGAGGACATACAGATGACCAACAGACATGAAAAGGTGCTCAAAGTCATAAATCATCAGAGAGATGCAAATTAAAACCACAATGAGATATCACCTCACACCTGTCAGAATGTCTGCCATCAATAAATTAACAAAAATATGTTGGAGAGGATGTGGAAATAAGGGAACCCTTGTACACTGCTGTTGGGAATGCAGACTGGTGTAGCCACTGTGGAAAGTAGTATGGAATTTCCTCCAAAAATTAAAAATTGAACTGCCTTATGACCCAGCAATTCTACTTCTGGGTATATATCCACAGAATCCCAACACACTGATTGGAAAAAATATATGTACCTTTATATTCATTGCAGTGTTATTTAAGATAGCCAAGATATGGAAACAAGCTAAGTACCCATCAATAGAAGAGTGCATTTAAAAAGTACAATGGAATATTACTTGGCCATAAAAAATAAAATCTTACCATTTGTGACAGCATGGCTGGACCTAGAGAGTATTATGCTAAGTTAAATAAGTTAGAGAAAGACAAATACTATATGATTTCACTTATATGTGGAATCTAAGGAGCAAAATAAATGAACAAACAAAATAGAAGCAGACTTAATAGATACAGAAATCAGACTGATGGTTTCCAGAGGGGATGGAGTTTGGAGGGCTGGATGGAAAAGATGAAGGAATTAAGAAGTACAAATTGGTAGTCACCAAATGGTCATGGGGGTTTAAAGCATAGGGAATATAGTCAATAATATTGTAATAACTATTATGATACCAGGTGTGTACTTGAAATATCAGAGGGCCACTTTGTAAAATATATGATTGTTTATCCATTTCGCTGTACACTTGAAAATAATATAAAATAATATTGAATGTAAACTGTAATTTAAAAATAAAAGTAAATTGTGAGTTGCTAAGGAAATGTGATATACCTATTCATGAAATATTTAAAAGACACTGATGTTTATATAGAATAGGAAAATGTTATATTGAAAAATTAAAATGCAGACATTGTATTTCTAGTATACCTTTATACTTATATACTTAATATAGTATGTCTTTATTAAATGTCTTTAACACCATCTAAAATTATATATATATTCATAAAAATAGTAGATGGGCTTAAATGAAATGTTTGTGTTTGGGTGGTGAGAATGTGGACAGTTTTTTTTTTCTATTTTTATTTCCTAAATTTTCTAAAAACTCTAAATTTGATTTTATAAAATGAGAAACTAAAGATATGCTGTGTTTTTATATTCTTACATTTTAAAAGATTTAATTAACTGGTTCTTGAATTCATTTGAAGATCTGTTAAAGGCTGCATCTTCTGCTACTATAGCCGAGGTGGCGCGTGACAATAAGGATGTTCAGAATGCTATGGCTGCGGAAGGGGCCATTCCACCTCTGGTGGCTCTTTTTAAAGGGAAACATCTTAGCGTCCAAGTGAAGGGTGCAATGGCTGTGGAATCCCTGGCAAGTTACAACCCTTCTATACAGAGAGCTTTTCTGGAAAATTCTTTAAGTAAATATCTCTTAAAACTTCTCAAGGTAGGAATTTTCTGATTACTTGTCCTTTTCCTTAGACAACGTGTTTGATATTGAATTCAGTTCGGTAAAAATAAAACTAAAACCTATTCTAGAATAAACATTTTATAAAACAGATATGCCTACAGTATTAATAAATGCTCATTAAATGAATGAAATATATTCTAAAATAGGCATTTCAAATGGATGTTAAGGAACAAGGAGCTGTGGCGCTTTGGGCCTTGGCAGGACAAACACTGAAACAACAAAAGTATATGGCAGAACAAATTGGATACAACTTTATAATAAATATGCTTTTGTCGCCATCAGCTAAAATGCAGTATGTTGGTAAGTTATTTTCCATGTATAAATATACACAATGTGGAATATTGGAAATCAGACCTGTTTCTCGCTTTTTTTGTTTTTAAAAAACCAGGAGGCGAAGCAGTCATAGCTCTAAGTAAGGACAGCAGGATTCATCAAAATCAAATATGTGAAGGGAATGGAATTGCACCGTTGATTCGCTTACTAAGGATTAGTAAGCTTGCTGAAGGCACACTTCTGAGTGTCATCAGAGCAGTGGGATCAATGTGTATTGGTTTGTAAATTTATTCCCAGCTTTTTAATTATCAAGATACTTCCCATGCCCCACCATCCCCACTGTTAGAGTCCTCAACCATATTTAATTTATAGATATAATTTTTTATTTCTCCAAGACCTTAATGAGTAAAAGTGGTGTAATTCACATTTTTATATCAGTTTTGCTGTCCACATTTTCCTAGACAAGGGGTCCTCCGGTAGAAGCACAGAAGAAAACCTTGTTTTCAAACTCAACAGCTTAGACTGATTATACACTCACACTAAAATAGCCGTTTTATGTAGGATATAAAGTAACTCATGTCTACTTACCCATTTGTGTGTCTTTATGCTTTACTTACTGTCACAATTACTGGAGGTTTACAGTAAATCTTGAAAGCAGGTAGTATTAAGTCCTTAAATCTTTTTCAGAGTTCTTTTGGGGATCCCAGGTCCTTTGTATTTCCATACAATTTAAAAAATTAATCTTTCAATTTCTGAAAACGATCTGTTATTTGATTGGAATTACATGTAATCTATAAATAAATCTGGAGAGAACAGATATCCCAACAATATTAAGTCTTCCAATAGGTAAACATGGTAAAATCTCTCCATTTATTATGTCTTCTTATATGTCTCAGCAATGCTTCATAGTTTCCAACATACAATTTTTTTCATATATTTTATCAATTTTATCTTAGGTATTTCATTTTAAAATCATGAGTAATAAATTTTAATTGAATGCTGGACATGCTGAATCTTACTTTCTTTAAAGAGTCAGGCTCCATTCTGGCATCTGGAATCTGTTTGATCCTTTTGCAGCTGGCTTTTAAGCTTTGTTAGGACAAGTCTAGAGCAACCTTTTCTCTGGAACTTACTTAACCCCCGTATTAAGATGATAGTTTTCCTTGGACTTGATCCCTTGTATATAGCCCCCTTGTATTATGAGGTATCTAGATTCAGGTCAGTGGGAACACAAACCATCCCTAGCCCTGTGTGAGCTCTGAGAAATACTCAGCCATTGCTTGTAGTGGTTCTTTTCCCAATTTAATGGAGTTTCATCCCATTATTACCATGTGAAGTTTCAGTCAAAGAATTTGGCATATTCTCATACATTATTATTATCATAACAATTTTCAAAAATACTCATATTTTGAGACCCATCTGTAGTACCTTCACCCTTTGAAATCCCCTTTCCTATCCCTTTCCCACCTACTGTGAAGTGAGCAATTCCTCTTCTGTGCTCCAACTGTACTTTTCTGTACCTCTATTAAAGCACTTATTACACAGTATTGAAATCATGTACTTAAATAGTTGCTTCCCCCATAGAATATAAACTCCTTGAGGGCAGATATTCTAATTCCTCTTTTCAGCCCTAATTCCTCTCTCAGTGCCTAATGCCTTAGGCACTCAATACCTGTCAGCTGAATGAAGAATGTTCATGTAATAAGTGTTTGTATATGTCCCTATGTGGCCAGTGAGTGAGTAGGGGACAAGGACACAAGTGTGTTCTTTGTTCCTTCTATTTCCCCCAATTCCATCAAACCTCCCCAGACCAATAAGTAGATGATTTCTCTTTATTATTGTTTATGGAGAGGCCCAATCTTGCATTTATATTTAAGTTAATAAGCTTACTTTATGTGTTGTGACATTTATGGCAAAAGAACAGAATTAAAATTCTGTTAGATCCACTAGAAAGAGATTTTTTAAGTTTCTTCACTGAGATCAGGCCTACAATTTAAAGTAGTAGGTTAAAAAAGAAGACAGTGAGATTATCTTTTAATATGTGTATTTAGGGAATCCAAAAATTTGTAATATTTAGGGGAGCCAGAATATTTCATCTATTTATTTTTATAAAAACAAACATTAGGGAAAAACAGTAGCATCATAAGCTTAAGTACCTTGCACATAATTATTTAATAGCTGATAGCTATTATATTATTATTCCTTGATAGTCTAGAATTTCTAATTTCTTTGTTTTGTGACTATTAGAAAATTATGTACACTTTTAATAGTAAATTTTCCATTAGACTTTGCCTTTTGAAAACAATTCAGGTAAATTAGTGTAGATATAACATTTCTTTTGGTAATTTGCTAATCACATTTTTGTATTTATTTACTTTTCAAGAAGTTTAAATCCCTGAGGGGCACAGAATTACATGGAGCCTGTGTCCAATAGCCTTAGCAAGAGGTTGCTTTGGAACCCAGCACGAACCATGCCACTGTTTCCATGAGAATGCGTTACCTTTCCCCAGACTACTCTGGTTTTGTTCAGTTTGCCAACAAAAGTCACTGTGCTGTTCTTTACTTAGTACATCAGCACATCTCTTGCCTAGATGGCATTCAGTTTCATCTCGAGCATAAACACCTTCTGTTTTAAGAAGAGCTGTGGGCTCCCTCTGGTTCCGGAGACCCATTCATGTCTGGACCACAGCCTTCCAGACATGTTGGTCATTGTAGAAGCCCTATCCCAAACAGGCCTGTGTAGTTCAGAAGCATCATAGGCTCCCAGGTGGTGGAAAGAGTTTACTAATCATATTATGCTAGGACACTTTCTCAGTCAAGCACAACAAACTATGTTTGACTTGTCCATTTCCAAGATGGGAAAAAGCTTCTTACTGATATGTGGATCCTTGCAGGTGTCGCCCATACAAGCAATCCCATTAGTCAACAGTTTATCGTAGATGAAAATGCTTTTCCAGTACTTATTCAACTACTGAGAAATCACCCTTCTCCCAGCATCAAGGTATGTATAAGGTTTTAAGGATTTTTTTTCCTGATATGGTAAAAATTAACATAAATGAGTTTTTAAGAATAATTTGTATCTTTATGAAAAGTTAATAAGCTCAATAAAAATATTTGACCTTTTAATAAAATTCTAGAAGTTTTAAACAAAAAAGTTGCTACAAAGATAGTAAATTTTATTGAAATATTTCTTCAAAATGTCTTATATCGTTACTCATCAAACAAGTTTTATTCCTCAGATGTTTGATTATTCACAGAATTTATTCCATACTTCCTCGGATATTGGTTGCTAAAAATTGGGTGGGGGATGTGTGACTTATGTAGCAAAAATTTTCAAATATAAGTGAATCCTGTCATTGCTACACCATCAAAACAGCCCTACCTTCTACCCAACAGCCTGCTTTAGCTGGCAGCAACAGTCTTCTCATGGGTAAACATTACCAAGAATCACTAAGAGTTGTTGAAGAGTCATTCACTCTTTTACTTCTAGTAGAATGCTTTGACAAAATGGCATTGACCTCTACTTAAACCCTTTTACTAAAGCTTTGGAAATTGAGGCCAGGCACAAAATGGTAATAACAAAAAAATACATTTTCTCTTCAAAATTTGGTATGGGGCTCCACTGGAAGTGGGAAAATAGAAATAATCAAAGAATAGCATTATTTTCTTTTAAGGAATGTGTTTGTTATCAGAAAAGATACTATAAGTTTTGTGGCTTTTCTCACTATAAAATAGATTTTATTACAGAAGTTGAATTAGAAGAAAAAAAGAAAGCAGCATATGCTGGCAGTTTTTGGGCTTGAATTATAGTAAAAACTACACTGACTTTCAAAGTATAAATAAATTTTATAAGACTATGGAAATGCTACATAAAAAGACATTTTTATTTTCAAGTGTGCATTTTCATGATTGCATCCATCTATATTTCAGTATACATTTTCAATGAATTGTTAAACTTGTCGAAACAGAACACAAATACTTTTCCTCAGATGAAATTCTACAGTAAACAAAATACTTTTGCAATTTTAGTGCTTTTCAAATTCATAATATTTTTCATAGAAATGCATAGTGTAACCACATAACAACTTAACTTTGAATCCTAGTAATAGGCAAGGTTCATTTACATCAGAATGTTCAATAAATGACTGCAAATAAAGAAAAGTATTCCTTAGTACTACTCCTCAGTACTTTGCTTGAACTGATAGGCATTCCATTAAAGGCTTACAACTCAAGGGTAGGGAGCTAACAAGCAATTCAAAACAGCTTTTTAACCCATGCCAGGAAATTTTTAAAAATATTTAGATATAGAAGGGACACACCTATGCCCTCAAATGGAGTTTTGTGGTCATGCCAGCACAGAAAGGAATTTTCCAAGCTGTTCAAAATGATAAGGGACATTCCATCGAAAGTTGTAAATACCACTCTCTAAATACTAGTGAGAGAATTGGAATCAATGGATTTTATAGTATCTTTGAATTAATATATCCACTATAAATTTGTATAATAAAAATGTCATTTGATACAGCATAAGTGAAAAATAAGTTAATTTCTGAAAACCACATGTTTAGGTTGAAGTGGCATTTTCCTTGGCGTGCCTTGTTCTAAGGAATGATGTGTTGCAGAACGTATTACAAGAAAAGGAAGGATTTAAGTATGCTGATGTCCTTTATCTTCTTCACTCACAAGATAAGGTAATATCTTTACAAAATATTAGAGATCATTTAGAAAAAAAATGTTTTTTAGATCGCATCCTCAAATTATCATTATCTTTTTCATGGCCATGTGTTACTTAAGAAATGTAAAATCTCTTCCATAAGTCGTTTATAATGATGGGATGATACTGTTCCATATTTTTCATACTTAGCACATTTCACTTTTGAAATGTAGCAATTTTATACATTGGGACAAAACAAAAAACACACCTCTTCTATCCTGAATGCATCAAATCTTTAACCCAATTTTATAACCTTTCAACCCTCAGTTATCCCTGCTTACCCAATATTCTAGAATGGTGCTTCTCAGTCTATGTGTGATAAAGAAATAGCTTTTCCCCACCGATCCATTATTATTACTTTTTAAAAAGACAAAGTTTAAATTTTGAAACACTTTTAGACTTTCCAAAAATTTGCAAAAATAATATATAGTGTTCTGGTACATCTTTCATCTAGTTTTCCTGGATGTCAACCAGGAAATGAACATTGATACATTACCATTAACCAATATGCAGACCTTATTTAAATTTTGCCTATTTGTAAACAATGTCCTTTTTCTGTTCCAGAATCCATCAGAGATTCCACACTGCATCTAGTTGTCATGCCTTGTTAGTAGCCTTCAATCTGTGAAACTCAGTCCTTGGTATTTCAGGATTTCCTATCTTACATGATCTTGATGTGTATGAGGAGTCCAGGCCAGTTGTTTTGTAGAATGTCTCTCAATTTGAGCTATCCGATGTTTTCTCATGATTCAATTGAGGTGATGCACCTTGGTAGGAATACCATAGAAATGACATGGTCTTCTTCACTCATCCTCCCAGTGTGTCCTACAGGAGATGCATGATATTGACATGTCTTACAACGGGCCATGTAAACTCGTGAAAGTGCTGTTTGCCATATTTCTCAGTGTAAAGTTACTGTTATCCCCATTGTAATTAATAAGTATCTTGAGGTGAGACACTTGAGGCTATGCAAATACTCTGGTTTGCACTGTACTTTTACTCACCAATCGTAGCGTACATTGATGCAACAGTGAATACTGTGGCATTTGCCTAATGGTGATTTTTTTTTTTTAAATCCCTCTTTCCTTCTACATTTATTAATTGGCATTTTACTGTAAGAAAGAGTCATTTAAAAAAATGTTTATTCTCAGTTTCTGTAAACCTGTTGTCAACCATTTTGCGGATTGTCACTGGTCCATTGGCCACACTTTGATCAGCACAAACCCTAGAAAAACTCAGGGGCTTCGGTTACCTATGGTGCATTCAGCAATCAGGGAAGAACATTGCCAACTATGTCCCTCTCAGTCCTGGGAGACTTGGGAGGGAGAAAGAAGGGCTGTAAGGGGAGAAATGAAGTCACTACATTATTTGTTTTAATAGAGAACTTTAATTTACTGAGGTACACAAAAGACAGAGAATTTCTGCTTTAATAAGATGAGGAATAATAGGGTGAGGAGGTTGAATTCATGTCTGACTCTCCAAGTTACCTTTCTTCTCTCTGTTCCTTTCACATTTCTGTCTTGTCACCCTACTCCTCAGGACACACTTCTCACTTTTCTTCTACTACCCATTCCACTAACAATCATTCTCTTTTTCCTTCCAGCCTGTTCCCACCTGCTTCACTCTCCGGAATTCACCTCTTTGACTGTACCTAATACCTTTCTTCTTGCCTATGGCCAAGTGACTACTTAGTGTATATATAATTTTTATTGTGGAAAATTTCAAACAACTCATGGTCAATTTCATTTCCTCTATATACCTACTTGCTATCCCTATGTTATTTTTGAATCAAATATCAGGCATCATATAATTTTATCTGTAAACATTTCAGTATATAACATTTTAATATAATAATTCATAGTGGCAGAAGAAAACTCAATAAGATTAATGGTTCACTTTCTCTCTCTCTGTACTATACTGTTCAAATAAAATATTAAAAATAAGATTTGGTCATATTATTCTATCTTTTGCACCTATCTGGAAGGTCTACCACACTTGTTCATCAATGGCAACCACACTGTCTCTAAAGGAGAATTGGTTTTTGTTCTTTTCCCAGTCCCAGAATGTTAAAATGTGTGTGTTTTTTTTTAAGTAAATCACTTTTTTTATTCCCTCTTAAAATACGGCACAATAGAATTTTACAAAGGAACTTATTTTAAGAGAAAATCATTCCACAATGCATAAAATGCAATATATAAAGGGGAGTTCTGATTTATCAACTCTACGTTGAAATGTTGAAAATAAAAATACATTGAAACAAATTAGTTGAGTGTAAGTGAAATTATAGTTTCCTGTTACCATTTTAGTATTCAATTATATAATCAGTAATCTAACATTTCCTTTAAAAATTAATTTTTTTCTCTTCTCTCTGATATCCAACCTAATTCTTTATTTTCTGAGGTAACTGTTTTTATCTGTTTTCCCCAATACAGTAATGTCATATTTTACTCCCAGAGATAAGAATGCAATATATTATAATGGGTAAAATTCCAAACCCATTACTTTGATAACATGATAAATGAAGTAAGTTAACGATGGTGCATGTTTCCCCTATTTCTAGGATATCTGTTTAAGAGCAGGCTATGCATTAACCCTTTTTGCCTTCAATAATCGCTTTCAACAATATTTAATATTGGAAAGTGGAATAATGACCATATCAATTTTTGAACCTTTTCTCGAATCAACAGTTGAAACTGAGAAGGCAATGGCAGCATTTCAGGTATAAAATTAGTGGTTAAATCGTCAATAAATGTCTTTTTAGTGAAAAATTGAAAAGTAGAGAAAAATTTTAAGTATGTTTTATTGATTATGCTATTACAGTTTTCCCAACCTTTTCCCCTTTATCCCCCCCCTGCACTGCATGCCCCAACCCTCCAGCATTGCCCTCCTTAGTTCATGTCCATGGGTTGTACATAGAAGTTCTGTTTCCCATACCATTTTTGACCTCTCCCCGTCTATTTTTTGCCTACCAATTATGCTTCTTCTTCCCTGTACCCTTTCCTCCTATTCTTCTCTTCCTCCTCCCCACTGAAAACCCTCCATGTGATGCCCATTTCTCTGATTCTTTTCCTCTTCTAGTTGTTTGCTTAGGTTTTGTTTTTGTTGTTTATCTTTTCTTTTAGGTTCATTTGTTGATGGTTGTGAGTTTATTGTCATTTTATTGTTCATAGCTTTGATCTTCTTTTTCTTAGATAAGTCCCTTTAACATTTCATATAATAATGGCTTGGTGATGATGAACTCCTTTAACTTGACCTTACCTGGGAAGCATTTTATCTGCCCTTCCATTCTAAAGGATAGCTTTGCTGGATAGGGTATTCTTGGATATAGGTCCTTGCCTTTCATGACTTCAAACACTTCTTTCTAGCACCTTCTTGTCTGCAAGGTTTCTTTTGAGATATCAGCTGATAGCCTTATGGGAACTCCTTTGAAGGTAACTGTCTCCTTTTCTCTTGCTGCTTTAAAGATTCTCTCCTTCTCTTTAATCTTAGGTAACTTAATGATGATGTGCCTTGGTGTGTTCCTCTTTGGGTCCAACTTCTTTGGGACTCTCTGGGCTTCTTGGGCTTCCTGGAAATCTATTTCCTTTGCCAGATTGGGGAAGTTTTCCTTCATTATTTGTTCAAATAAGTTTTCAATTTCTTGCTGTTGTTCTTCTCCTTCTGGCACCCCTATAATTAGGATATTGGGATATTTCAAATTGTCCCAGAGATTCCTAAGTCTCTCTTCATTTTTTTGAATTCTTGTTTCTTCATTCTGTTCCTATTGGATGTTTATCTCTTCATTTTGTTCTAAATCGTTGATGTGAGTCCTGGTTTCCTTCCTGTCACTGTTGGTTCCCTGAGTATTTTGCTTTATTTCATTTTGGGTATCTTTCATTTGTTCTTTCATTTTTTGACCAAGCTCAAACAGTTCTGTGAGCATTTTGATTACCAGGGCTTTAAATTCTCCATCGGATAGGTCGGCTCTCTCCTCATCACTTAGCATTCTTTCTGAAGCTTTGCTCTGTTCTTTCATTTTAGCCCTGTTTCTTTACCTCTGTGCCCCTGTTAAGTTGCAGGGGGGCGGGGCCTTGGGTATTCACCAGGGCAGGGCAGCCCTCCTTTCTGCACTGCAGCACTGCCTGTGGGGGAGGGGCCTGCTGGTCTCTAGACCACTTTCCAACGGACTCTCGGACTGTTGTGTGAGACTGGGAGTTTCTCCCACCAGGGCAACCCCCGCTGAAGTTCACAGTCAGCTCTGAGTTTCAGTTTCCCATTCAGTCAGCCCTGCCTGCACAGTCCTCCGCCTCGCCTCAGATTCTCTCTGTCCACTGCCTTACTGGTCTGGTTGTTCTGGTTGGCTGTTTCTTTAATTCCTTGGTTGTCAGAGTTCCATGCAGTTTGATTTTCTGGCACTTCTGGTTGTTTATTTTAGATTGGTTACTATCCTCCAATATTGGTTGTGCGAGGAACCAAAGGGTTTCTATCTACACCTCCATCTTGGTTGGAACTCTGATCCAAAAAGTAGAAAAATTTTTGAATCTGAAAAAATGTTTATTGATCTGTAAAACTCATATTTTTCACACCAGTCCCTTTCATATCATAAAAACCCTATTATCTACAAGGATTTCTTCATTCATATAGAATTTTACAAGTTAAAATGGAATATTCGCTTTTATACATCCTCTGGTGTTTATAAGACCATGTCACATGGCGGGCAGTAGTATTTTCATCACCTGCATATTACAAGGGAGGAGGCAGAGAAACATGGTAGTATCCAACCCAAGTTTTCTAACTGCAAATCTTCAGCTGTTCGCCCTGACTCTTCAGCCTATGACAACTAGAGGTACCTGGGTTCTTCAAAGTCTTACTCTCTCTCTTCTTTTTCTATCCTATGACCTTTAGGAGCAGTATTTTCCATGAACGCGTACTTCAAGGATATAAAAGTTACAAACATTGTAGAAAGAATACTACGGCCTCCCATGGTCAATAAAATGATCAGACAGGGACGAATGTTCAAACTCCTACCCCTGCCACTTGTTTCTCTTCTATTCAATCATATCAAATTACCCCACTTACCTTCCAGAGAAGTACTAAATCAATTAATCAATTAATTAGAGAACTGAGAGGAAAATGTTCAATAATTCTATGCTTTTTTTGTTTTTAGATCATTATATTAGCTAAAGTCATTATAGATATGGACCATATTACTTTGTCTTCAAGAGGCGTTACTATTTTAGTTGACTGTTTGTATTCAGTTCAGTCCACTACTATCGTATTGACAGGTAAGAAATAACTAGAATCTAATTGTAGAATCTAGTTATTCTAATTAGAATTCTAATTAACTAGAATCTAAATAACTAGAATCCACATAAAACTATTTTCAAAAAAAATGTTTTTGTAATCAGAGCAATAATAAAATAATAAGCCTGACACTGTCACACAGTCTACATGGAACACTGTAAGTCTTTTCTGTACCCCAAATGGGAGCAGAGTAACCCTGAACATGGCCTTTTTTATTTCTTCAAATACTTTTTCAAACCCCTAATTATTTTTTCCAGAATATAAAATTGAATTCAACTATGAGCTACTGACAAGATTTACACACTGATTTATAATAGTGGCTGATTTATACTGACATACCTGTGTCTGGTGCCCTTTTGACCAAATGGACATATTTTTCTGACACTTAGGAGTTCTCTACATTGATATTCAATATAGCAAGGCAAAATGGCCCAACAGAGTTCTTGACACAATGCTAATTGGGTAACCAAATCCGCTCCAGATCCATCTCTCCAGATGATCAATAAGTACTTTATTGACTTCATATATCACTGTCAATACAACATAAAACAGTATCAAAACAACAGCCATTTACAATTTGGAGTGACTACTACCAAAATATAAATAAGGAAATTACTTTTTAACTGAAATGGATCACTGAAAGCAGTGAAGGAAGCTCCACTTGCTGCCATAGAATTAACTATATTTTTCTGTTGTATATTTAGTTAGCATGTAAGGAAATTCAAGCAAAACAAAACTTTCTGATGGAAACTACCTAGGAAAGAAACATGTTTTTAAAAAGTTATTAAACATGTTTTTCTCTTAAATAACAGTAATCCTATGACTCTGAAAAACAATTGCAATGGGTTTAATTTTACTCCATAAGGTGTTGTGTGCAAGAAATGCCACATTATAATAGCTTCCAAATATTAATTTCCCCAGGCTGGTAAGAATTTAATCCCCCAAATTACTGGGCTTTCTCTGCACTCCATCAGAGTTATAGGCATCTCCAGAGTCATATGCATGTCAGAGGTATCTCAAGCAGAGCAGGCTATTCTTGCCTCATGTATACCATAAAATAAATGATGTGCTCAATGTCCAAGTCCACATGTTCCCAGAAGAGGCTTCAAAGGTATAGATGTTTTGCAGAGACTGGAGTTTCTGTTGCCAAGTGTCTGGTTCTCTTATGTGTACCACTTAACTATTATCCTATTAAAGCTCCTGTTCCTAGTATGTCCTTCTTAGTCTAGACTCTCTGCCCTCCATTTGTTCCCCATTTCTTACTCCGCAGGTTTAAAGATACCTCTCTCCCTTCCTGCTAGCGTGTGCTCTCTATAAACTCAGGCTTTTGAAAATGTAAGCTTGAAAGAAAGATTATCATTAGACGATTTTTTCTCTAGGCTATACAACCCAGTTCTCCCCATCCTTAGGCAATAAATTCAAAGGTCTTCTTGGTTTATAGTGGTGGGAAAAAAATAAAACAAAAACCCAGTCAATACTCAATAAAGTATCTATCCACAAAT
This sequence comes from Desmodus rotundus, assembly GCF_022682495.2. Taxonomy (NCBI): domain Eukaryota; kingdom Metazoa; phylum Chordata; class Mammalia; order Chiroptera; family Phyllostomidae; genus Desmodus; species Desmodus rotundus. Next base: position 172,976,297 of record NC_071388.1, read on the forward strand.
GTAAAAATACACTCACTTACATCTTAAAAGTTGTGTTATACTTATACCAACACAGCAACAATATTATGAAAGAATATCACAAGTGAACTCTAAAATTAAAACAAAAATTTGAATGAAATAGTTTTATGTTGGTAGTTGCACATTTAATTACTGAATCACTTATTTTCAATCCCCATTTATTTTCATGGCAAAAATTTCAGTGATTTTAATATTCAATAAGCAACATAATGTTCAATTTTAAAAGATCATTAAGCTTTTCTTAACTCACAGCCATTTTAACTTCAAAAAGGACATATTAAGTTTTATTTTTTTTAGACTTGCCTCTACATATTGTTTTCTTAAGGCATGTCAATATTCATAGTCATTAAAAAAAAAGTCCTAAAACTTCAAAATATAACATTCAGAAACCACGAGGAAGAAAACCTTTAATTTTCAAATATTCCCTCTCTTAAATAAGCTTACTTAACTTTTACTCCTTGTGACAGAAAACCAAACCATAATTATGGGGAAGTTTATTCTATATTTGACATACAAATGCTTTTTCTCAGCACTTCTTCATTAGCAGAGATGTCTTGTGACTCAAACCCTTTTAATACTATGTGCAAATAATCAAAAGCACAGTGTATCAGTTTATATCAAATAACACAAGCATTTTTTTCTTGTTTAATTTTTAGGGAATTTAATAGCTAGCCTGGCTCATTCGAGAGCTGGTATTCCAGAAGCATTTACCACATTAGGGACAATCCAGCGGCTCTGCTATCATTTGTACTCAGGAAAAGAAGAGGTAAAGAAAAAAGTAATCCTAAAATTGAATCTTCTAAAACTGTAATTTGCCTCTCTCATTTCTGTGGGCTAATTTCTCCACAGGTTGACTGTGTTATATAATAGGTCATGTTACTAACTCAAAATGAAATTATTTCTCTAGTATTCTATCTGCCATCCACAATTCTGGTTCCCACAAAATGTGAAAATTTGTTTTAACTTTGATATTTAAGATTCAATCTACAAATAAGTACATTGATGATATAGAAATTTATAATTATATATGAAAAATCTCGCAAGATTTTGTGATCTCACTGTCATTTCTATGATTATTTGGAATGAATGAACGTGGAATTTATTGGACAGTTTTCCTCATTTGCCAAGCAGGGTTAGTGATGAGGGTGTGTGAAGAAAGCCAGTCTGGCCAGTAGTGGTGTGCCTCTGAGTGTTCCCCTACGCTTTTCACCCCACGTGGAAGGAAGGGTTTCTCCAATTCACGGTATGCTGAAATCACCCAGAGGAACCTGTTACACCATAGATTGCTGAGCTCCATTCCATAGAGTTTCTGATCTAATATATCTGGTGTGGGACCTAGAATGTGCATTTCTAACAAGTTCCTGGAAACTGGAGCTATTGTTGCAGGGACCATATACTGAGAACCACTGTTCAAGGCATGGGAGATATATGGGCATGTACAGCAATCAGATGCCAGTGTAAAGACCAAAGTGTCAAGCTTCTGGTACCCGTGCATGGGCCACATTGCTTATGCCAACTGATTTTCCTAACAACTGCCCACGAGTGTACTTTAATCAATCATATGAATAACCTAATTAATTCAAGGTCACAGACAGAGGGTACTATTCCCTTCCAGAAAAGAAGGCACTTTTCCTGGAGCCCTATGGCCTGATGCTTGTTCTTGTTCCTTTTTGCCAGTTTAGCAAAATTGGAAAATTTAGTTGCTTTCCCCAGTGGTTTCCTATTACAATCACCTGAGCAGTTTGGAAAAATTGTGATGTCTGGGCCGCACCCAAATAATAAAATCATAGTTTTTGGAGGGTGAACCCCAGGCATGACTAACTTTCATAGCTATCCAGGGGATTGCAATTCACAATCAAGACTGAGATCCACTGGCTCAGTTCAAACTCAATAGTTATTTCTCTAGCTGCACGTTAATTAGAATCTCCTGTGGCACTTTAAAAACAACATATATGCCCAGATTCTGCCCCAAGAGTCTGATTCAGCTGATGCACTTAAACAACAACAAAAACTTCTGGTGATCCTAAAATGCAGTCAGGACTGAGAATAACTACTAGAAACCAATGGCAGTTGACATCCTCTTTAAAAATATATGTTGACATACATTTTGCTATACATAGCTGCAGGGACTTTCCTATGAAATACCTAATGAGAGCGCTGGGTTACATGGTTTAAAAATAAGGCTCAACGGTTAAGGAATTGTTTCTTCTTCACGTAGGTTCGCACAGCTTGCTCCTGTGCTCTCGGCTACTTGACTTACAATGCAAGTGCTTTCCGCATCCTATTAAAGGAATGCAGGAACAAGCCTAACCAGTTCCTCCGTATATCAAATAATATCAGCAGAGATGCAAGTATTAACCCGGCCTTTCTGAAGGAATTTCAAATACAACAAAAAGTGGGACTTCCTTCCTTAAGGTATTGTGCTTATATTTGAGGTTGCAGTAGTGAAATTATTGATAAAATTGTAAGGAAGTTTAAGAAACATCAAACAAGGGGAACTATTCCTGATAGAAAAAATATGCCTTTTATACCAAGGATAAACTTCATTCTAAATGTCCATTGCCAAAGCATGTTTGAATTCCAACTTATCAACAGAAGCATGAGTGCAAACCAGATCTTGGGGATCCTGTCTGAGAAGGATTATTCACATTTCATAAGTTTTGGGGAGCCTGATTGCCTCCACATCTGTAAGAGTTCTGAGCCAACCAAGAGCACCGCCACCATGACCTTGGCATCAAATGGGTCTTTGGGACTTGATGCAAAGCTAGGTCAAATCAGAACCAGTGGCTGGAGTTAGGCCAGTTTGCCAGACATTTATTCAGAGGACTTTTCATCAGTGTTGTAGTTTTATCATGATCTAAGCTTCTGAAAAAAGAATCTCCTTCCAGTAGGCATATATCCTTCTGTAAATGTCGCTGAATTACAAGTCTTCCCTGCAAATAGCACTATTTACATACAGGAAACAGATCTACTGAAGATGTACTATTAACTTTATAATAATAGAATAGGATCTAATATCATGGTTCTAAAAATAAATTTTAAGTACAGAGAAAAATGAGTACATCTTCAGAGTCACTTTAATTTGAATTCTTTGAAAAACTGAAAACCTAAAACTTATTACTTAATTTTTTTTAAGATTTTATTTATTTATTTTTAGAGAGGGAAAGGGAGGGAGAAAGAGAGGGAGAGAAACATCAATGTGTGAGAGATACATAGATTGGCTGCTTCTTGCACGCCCCCAATTGGGGACCTGGCTTGCCCTCGCTGGGAACAGAACTGGGGACCTTTTGGTTCACAAACTAGAGCTCAATCCACTGAGCCACACCAGTCAGGGCTATTACCTAATTTTTTTAAAATAAAAAGTCAGGGAAATCTAAATTGCAACTGCTGTAATTGATGGTATCAAAAAGTAATTTTTGCTGGTTGAAAAAATTAATTTAGGATAAGTAATGGAAGTATTGTTTAACAGTCACTCCCACAGTTAGCCCATAACTTTTTTGCAAGTAGAAAAATATATCCCTTCTAAGGACACTTTACTGCCATCTGCTGGAAAATTGTTGTAGTAACTATACAAATCTGCAATGACAGGTAAATGCACTCCCTATAGTTGTAAATACTCCACTTTCGGGCTTATAAACAAGCAGTGACTAGCAATTAGTAAAGTTACAAGAATGGTTACCCAGTGAGGTGGAAGTGGTGAGCAAATAACAATTACTCTCATAACAAATAGTGCTATGTACTCTCCTTAGAGCACTGATATAGACTATTCCCTGTAATTTTCATAACACTCCTATAAAGGAGTGTGGTTTAAATAAAACTATGGGAAATGCATTAAAAGATTGCTAAAATAAGTTGGAAGCTTGGGAAGAATAAACATATCCTTTCACAAAATATTCCTTGATACCACTACTGGAAAGCAAATGTGGATTGATTGTGGTTGGGATAATAGCATTTTTTTTTTAGTGTATATCACTTCTCTATTTCCACGCTCTTATCCAAGAATGGAATATTAGAAGTCTTTGGATGTGTAAATTTTGAAGTATGTGGAGAGACATATTTCACTGGTGTTAACTGACCCTGCATGAAAATAGTATGAGACCAAAACTAGCTAGTTTCACGTTAGCCTATTGCCATGAAGTTGCTTCATTAAAATTGAAAAGAGCAAATGTTTCTCATCTAATTAATGAGAAATATATTCATGATAATATTTATTACTTTAATCAAGACATATATAACTACCAGAGGATTGTTGCAATACTGTATTTGTGTGTTAAATGTACAGGATGATCTAAAATAATACTTCTTTTAAAGCCACAAACACCCCCCTTCCATGCACACACACGCACACACACACACAGTGATTTAGGCACACCTTATTATTCTTTGATGTGAAACACTTCCTTGGTACTCCATTACTTTGAAAATGAAGTTTAAATTTTTTCACATTCTTTTTATTAGGTACAAACAACTTTTTATTGCAACATGAAGTTATTCTTAGTTCAAATACATATTTTCAAATATTAAGATTTTTAAAATTTAATCTTTATTTTTTTTCCATTTCCATTAGTCCCTTCATACCCACCTCCCCCCAGCAACCACCACACTGTTGTCCATGTCCATGAGTCCTTTTTCCTTTTTGCTTAATCCCTCCATCCCCTTACCTCTCCCTGACTCACTAGCTGAGTCTGTCTATGAATCTGTCTCTGTTTTGCTTGTTTGTTCAGTTTGTTCATTAGATTCCACATGAGTGAAATCATATGGTATTTGTCTTTCTCTCACTGGCTTGTTCATTAGCATAATATTCTCCAGGTCCATCCATGCTGTGGCAAAGGGTAAAATTTTTCTTCTTTTTTATGGCCAAGTAGTATTCCATTGCGTAAATGTCCCACACGGTCATTTTTTTTACCCTGCCTGGTGTGGCTCAGTGGATTGAGTGCCAGCCTGCGAACTGAAAGACTCTTGTATTCCTGGCTGGTACCTTCTGGGAGATGGTGTTTGCAAGAGAAGTTTGTGGAAGGTAATCCTGTGGGAGTTCTCAGCCATGAAACTTCACAAGAATTCAAAGTACAGAGTAAACAATGTCTGTGATTTCTCATCTTCTTAACACATAAAATGACCTGATCTATACTCTCCAACCTCATCTCCTATCATGTCTCCAGACACCTTTAACTCTGACTACACCAGCCAACGAAATGCCCTTGGGACATGCCCTGCTCTTTTATAGTACTATAATCTTTCATACCCTATTCCCTCCATCTGGAACCCTGTCCCCCACCTCATCCATCTGAAGACCTATTTTCTTCAAAACCCAGATGAAGTGTTTTTCCTTCCATGAAGCTTTCCCTGATCACTTCAAGTAGATTTAATGTTTCAAATGTTCTGAACGATTAAGTTGTAAATGAGTACATGGATACAAAATACCCACAAGTAGCATGTATAAATTAGACCATTGTGCACTGAACATGGCACAGAGGTATATGAAGTATTTATATATTTGTAGTTTGATAAAAATGTTTTCCTTTTAGTCTGGAGAAAAATGGAGGACCATCCATAATTCCTGTCTTTAAAAGAGGTAATTGATTTTTCTTTTATCTCTGAGATATCTTTTAGCCCTGACACTTACTGTTTTCTGTTTATAAAAATTCAAAATGTAGAGGCTACCAGAAGTTTACCTGGAAACTTTTGCTTTTGTAATTCTGTATAACTAAAGTGTCTTCCCACTTACAAACCAATGTTAAACATTTTTTTTAAGGCCTTTCCTACTAATATCACTTGACAAAAATTAATCTTGTACTTTGCTTTTTCTCACAAGCCATGCACAGTAATAAGTCATTACTGAAAAACATGTAAGTATGACTTAAATTATGACCTTGCTATTGTTCTGTTCCATGTACAATGAATTCTTAGGGAAGAGACCACATTTTTTCCCATTGATACTCTGTACAGTTTTCTGCATAGTTGGTAGATGATGGCTGAGTGGTCTAGGCCTGCAAGATCAAAGTCCAGGTTTTACACTGTTACCCATCAATGCCTATCAGACACATGATAGGAAAAACAAATTACTCACTGGTTTCACATACGTGCTTAGTGCTTGTTCACATGTGTTTAATGTAGGACCAAATTCAGTCTTACTTGGTATATTGTCCTGTAGTCAAAAGCAAGTATAGAATCATTCAGAAGCCAGTTTGCGTTAGTCACAACTGAAAAGAGAGAAACTTAGGGAGAGAGAACAAAAGAAAAAATTTTCATTTTTCAGGGAGTATTTGAGGGAAGCTACATATGTATGTATGGGAGGCTCTATTTCTGAATGTCATGGGCAGAAGAATGTCTGTTCTTCTTGCACAGCTTCTTTAGTCAGTCTTATTCTTTCTTCACTTTAATACTGACTTCTAAATAACAATCTGTGCCAGTAATGGTCTGAAATTTTCACACGTTTGTGGTAACATAAGACAAAATAAAGACAAGGTAGCAAGTTTCTGATAAAGTCTGTCACTTTGAAATAATGTCCGTTACACTTTTTTTGGTGTTTAAATATCTTCTTTTACAAAACAATATTTAAAATAATGGGCATCTGTTCTTTTATTAAGTGCCAAATTGGCACATTGAAAAGTTGGCAACCATATATTTGGTCCCCGAAGATTTTTACACTCTGACATCTGAAAGTCTGGAAGCTACTGATCTCTTCTCTCTTAGTATGTTTTACTGAGGTGAAGAAAGTAGAACTGTATAGAACTAAAGGCAGTAAGACCACACCTAGGGTTCTTGGGCTTAAGAAAGAGACATTTAATTGTGGCTCTCTAATTTTTAGGGAAAGAGCACAGAAGAAAATTAAAACCTAAAATTCAACCAAGAGATTCTTTGACTTTACTGCCTCCTGTAACTAACTTCATGGGACTCTTCAACGCAGCAAAAAAGACCACTGTTTCTCATAATATTTTTTCCTTTTCATCTGCAATTTCATCAGATATCATAAAAGTATCAAGACCAAGAATAGTGTTTTTGAACAAACTTGGAAAACATGTACAGAAAGCTAACTTGGAACCTGCAGAAGGCTAATAAAAGCATTTTAGCATGAAAGGATTCCTGAGAAATCTTTTTAATTTTTAACTATGGTAAAATACACATAACTAAGTAATCTTTTTTAATGGAAGTTCTTGATATTGATATTTAACAGATTTCCCTTAGCATGTCTACTGGAATCAAACTCAGGCAGAGTTATAGCTTCAAAAAATAGGTGTGATTTTCTGAAATAGAATGCCTGCAGTTAAAACTATTAAAATACAGGAACCGACACAAGTGGCATACTTAGTATTTGCATTAAGTGTTATAAATGGTTTTTAATTGGTATGCTGTACTAAAGAGGCCTGATTCAAAGTGGCCCACATGTTAACATTCACTGTAATACCTTAAGATATTTAATGATAAATTCCACAAATGCATGAGGCTTCTAAATGTATACCTTTAAAATGTTTTATTTTTTAAAAATCTGAACTCATTGACCATCATATACAAAAGCATGGCTAAAAAATGTGGCAAACAGCACTGACCACTCTCCATACCTATTGAGAACCTCTGGTTTACAGCTGGAAAGGGTGATATTCTCTGTGGCTTAGAATCACACGGCATCTCTGCCCAGAGAGTAATGTTTGCAGTAGGTGGTGGTTTTGATGTATGTCTGCTTCTCCTATTTTACAGCAGCATATAGATGTGACACAAAAGCAAGTTGGGCTTCACCGTGTCCTTTATAGGCCCCCTTTTTCTCTATCCACTTTGCTCAGTGTCTTCATACGTCTACCTGGGCTGCACTGAACATACCTATTAATGAGCGGTTATTTTCCCCAACATGCCTTAACACAACAGTAATGATGGTGATGACAGCAGCTACATGTACTTAGACTTTTCTATGTGCCAGAGTCCAAAGCCTGTGCTCTTAACCACTGCACAATATGAGACCTCAAATACAATTCTATATTCTTGTAATTGCTCTGAGTCACAGCTTTCTGGTGGATGGACTAAAATATAGGAATTGTGGTGGGGGGATGGCCTATTTTATACTAGAAAGGGATAAATAATTCAAATGATAAGAGGCTATGTCATTTATTCAGTACCATTAAAAGTAAGAATTAATATCAAAGGAAATATTAAGCCTATTAGACTTTTAAAAAAGCCTTTAGATAGCCAACTTTAGCTTTGCAACTATCTTCAGGTGAACTAAACACTGTATTTTAAGAGTATTTTCAGGTAAGAGGATCAGCATTTCTTTGTTTTCAACAACATAGACATTACCTGAGTATCTCGGCCCAGCCAGACCACCCTGCTACGTCTAATACTTACTGTATTTTTCTGAAACTATAGCCCCCTCCTCCCTGTAAAGATTATTTTATTACGTTGCATTTTCCTTTTGTTTTTTAAAATTATGTGTAAGACGAGAAAGGCCTCTAGATATAAAGTGTTTAGCAAACTGTTTGCCTCATACCTGACTATAAGCTAAATTTGGTGCATATCCTTACCCATATAGAGCACAATGTTTCTCCTTCCTTTCCTTCCGATCTTTCTTCTCCTCTTCTTTCCTACAGCTAAGTACTGAAAAGGCTCAAGATATGAATGCTTCCAGAATCTGCTCATTTTCCTTATCTATAGTTTCTCTTATTATATCATAAACCCAATTTTGACATGTATACTTGTAAATTTAACAACTTACATTACGGATATCCCTATTTTATAATATTTGTGATAGTGGGAAGAACTTTTGGTCAATTTTCTTCCATAGTTTATATGCACTCTGATTCTAATAGCCACAACAAAGGATTACACTTCTTCTCTTTGAATTCAGATCCTCCTTATACAGAACACAAACTCAAATATAAAATGTGAATTCACAAACTGTTTCTTTTAAATATCTGTAAACCAATTCCATCAAACCTATACCTCAACATCAAGAACTACAAAGCTTTATAAATTGGCTGTTTCTGTAAGTTCCTTCATATAAATTATGTTTTCTATTTCTAGTATAAATTGGATGATAATAAAGCAATACTCTATGATCACAATTCTAAAGAAAAGAATAACTTATGGAATTTCCCAAAAGGGAAGTCACCTGAAGGCAGGATTAAATAAGAAATCTTCTCATTATAGATTTGTATGCTTATCTCCTAGTTTCTCAATACAGCGAGTCACTGACTAGAAAGTTAACTTGGCCTGTGTGGATGACATTCTGTGAAGCTCTCCTGGTAAATCCTCTCAGAGGACATTAAATAGTCAGTAGCATTGTCCGTAGAGTCAAACCTACTTTAATCTAGGCAGAAAAAAGTGATAAACTATGATATCTCCAGTACAAAGTTTCAGATTCTAGGAAATTATCTAAAAACAAAACAAAACCGTTTTCATCTCATCTATTTTCATCAATTAAATAACATTTCTAAAATAATGAATATAAATATATGTGGTCAACTAAAAAGTACAATACACAATGAGAAATTACTTGCATGTCACATTTCTTATTCTTAAAATCCCAGATGGGTTTTAAGAAATGTACAGACATTCCATTTGCTCCAGAGAACATACCTATATATTTTTTAATTATTTTTTATTTTTATAATTAATAACATACATTCTGTTAGATGTCACCTTTTGCCTTGATTTAGAATTCTACAATTTGACATAATTTTGACCTGGCTCCCTTTCTAAAACTGTTCTCTCATTAGAAAAGTCAGGCTAATTTTCAGCAGAAGCCAAAGAAATAGCTTCTACTACTGTGATAGGGAAAAGGGGAAGATGGACCTCGGCCTATATAACATGGGGCCAGAATTCAGCAGAGTCACTGTATTTCTTCCTACAGGTTTGTTTTTTCTATCTGCCAATATCAGTATATCCTTCCCCCCAAAAGATGTTTTACTTTGGTTTTTGATTTAAAAATTTATATTCTCTTATAAGACAATAACATATTATTACAGTCTCTCAGAATAGCAGATTAAACATCAAACATAAGAGGAATAACAGAAGAAAGTGTCCATCAACAATATTATATATCTCCTACAATCTGATAGACAAAAAAATTAAAACTGTTAAAATACTACCTTCAGGGGTTTTTCAAAAGCAAAAATCAAATCTTCATTTTTAATCGTGGTACTTTTATGGCAGCTTCTCCAACTTCTTTCGATATATCTACTCCTAGAGGACATCTGCATGATAATCAGACCAATCACATTATTTCACATATCTGCTTCCTGATCTGTCACTAGTCTGCAGACTATTTGTTTAGAATTCTTAACAAACAATATGTATGTGTAATTTATAGTTAATTGTATGTAGTGATAATTCTTGAATACATATAAATACAATAGGACCTCAAGCCAGAAGACTGGATGAAGAAAAGCCAGTTCCATTAATAAGAAATCTAAATTTGGAGATTTTTAAACCACTTTGAGGTATATTTGACATGTAAAAAGCTATGCATATTTAATAAATACAACTCAATGACTTTGGGGATTGAGATGTTTTGAAAGAAATAATTCTATGGCTCTCAAATATTGTAGATAAATAAAAAAATGAAGTAGGAAGATTTTTAAAAAGTCTTATAATTCTCTATAATGCTAAAAAGGCAAAAACAAGTTACCATATAGCTAAAGTCAAAACTATATCCACTCCTACTTTAGAAATTCCCCAGGTTTCCACTGAGTCTTCTGTGAGGTTTCAAAATCTAGCTTCTTTTCTACCCTCGTCAACACTGGTAGGAGAGGTCTTAGATCCTACCCTCTTTCTTTGTTCTTCCTTGGAAATTTTGGCTACAGATTTCTGCTTTTTCACTATGTTGCCCAACCTGGACAAAGCCATTGTCTCCAGCCTCTACACTGCCCAAAGGCAGCACCACTGGATCAAATGATATATTCTACCAAAGACCAGGCCATTGACATAGGGGCTTCTTCTGCCACTACTAACTAAACTCAGTTCATTTATAATCAGCCACGGGAGTCTGTGGTTCATGTAGCTACAGTGATGGACTACAACACTAAAAAGTGTTAAAACATCAGATGAACCAATGTTGAAAACAGAATTATGTTAGATTATGAAACATAATCATCCTTCACTATTTTTACTATTCTTGAATTAACTTAAACCATAACTTGATAACAAACTGAATAACTGTGCTATTCTTTGGAACTTTGAGTAGGGGGATAAACTAAGGCTTGCAGAAAACACCTGTCTTTGGCCATTACTCAGGTGCAAATACAAGGGCATATTCACAGCCCAGTCTCACACCAAATGCTTTTTCCACATATTCCTTGTTTCCGAGCAAATTAGCTGGTTCTGAGATGGTCTTGACATTCCAAAAGTCAGGCCATAGACATGGTTTCCACTCTGGTTCCAAGTAAAAAAAATCATCACTTCATAATTCTCACCTTATAATGTTGCTAACTTAAGATTTGTCAAATTTTTTATAACTTGAAATTGTAGCAAACATATTTCTTGTAAGGTATCTACTTCCTAGGTTCATGAAGTAAGTTAATGTAATCAGAGTGTCAGTGAAAACCTCATATATAAAAGCAGCATCCAGGCGTTGACTTTTAGAATGCAGCTTACAGAAAGATATGAATGGTACTACATACTTCGGTTCGTAACGGACGCCTTCTGTGTCGTATAAAATGCCCAAGCCAGCACGCAATCTTTCAATACCATTCCTAAATAAGAATCATTGAAACAAAGTAAATAGCCCAAAACTTAAAAGAAGAAGATTTAGATGATGAAATGGCAATATTTACCGTGCATAATTACGAGGGAAGTACATGTACCTCATGGCTTACCATGCGATCATAATGCCGTTGTCAGTGCACAGTCTGGGAGGAGGACACAATAAAGTGCATTGTGTTGCATTTGTTACAATTTCCAGAGCTTTTCGGATATATAAGTTACTTGCAACTCCTCCAGATACAACCTGAAGTAATTGAGAAGACCAAAATTAACAAATATTACATATGGATATGAGCCAAGCTGTTAGCTATATTATACAATAAAAAGATCACATTTTGATGGATGGATAATGAGCAATTGATATATCTCTACAATAAAAATTTGGAGAATAAAAAAAAATTATCAGCCTATAATCACTACTGCCATTTTGGTATACTTTCTTCTAACCATTTTCTAATTATGATCATAGTACAATACTTTAGACCCTGAAGTTTTTACTTACAAGCATTTTTCCTTTTTACTACATAATCCTTAAAAATCTGTCATCTTTGATATTCCATTTTGTGAATATACCATCATTTAAATATTGCCTCACTTTATAATTTTTCAAAACAATAAGTTTAAGATATAGTTAAATAAGAAGTTTGTTTAAAGGCTTTAAACACATTAAAGGGATTTCATCAAAGGAACATGAATTTTAAGGAAATCAGCCTATTTTTCTAAAAATAATGAAACCAGTTACTGCATTTTATTTCTCATTGTAAACCGTCTTTTTAAATTCAATGAGAAGATGCAGCTTGGACTGTTTTGCCAGATAGGCTGTACATATCCCACAAGGCTGCCACACTGGTACAAGAAATGGATGTTAGCTTTATTCTGCATATTTCATATTGTCAGGTCTAGTGTATGGCACCTTTTCATCCTATGCACAGGGTCAAGTAAGCTCTTGGAAGAAAAGTATCTTACAGTGAAGGGTTACTATTCCAAAATGAGACGAGAAAACTTACGAGTACTGCATTGTTTTGAGATAACAAGTTTCTCTGCTTGCAAAACAGAATAGCACGATGTGTTCTTTTTGCAATGTGGCAGGCTGCTGTGTGCTGCACTGCAGCAGCAATGTCGGCAGCTGAAGACAGAAGTTGCCCCTTCTCAATACCTGCGGAAACGAGCAAGCATTTTTAGGCAAAACCCAGGATTATTTATCTGTCCAACTTTACTAATTATAAATGTACCTTCCTCTTTTTCCTTTTGTATTATTGCCTTATCTGTCACGTGTTGAAGTCCAGAAAAAGAAAAATCACAATTTTTAGCACGTTGCATGGGAGGTTTGAAATCAAAATGCAGTTTATTTCCTTGTTTAGCCAAATGTTCTATAGCCTTCCCACCACTCATGGTGGAGCACTCAGGGTGTTTTATTAAAGAAAGTCTTCTTGCTACCTATCAAAAACAAACAAAAATTTTTATAATGAGTCATAAAATTGCACATGTTGAAACGAAGATGCAAAGGAAGTGAAAAACACACAAACCCCTGGATGGATAAGACATGCTCTACTTTTACTTCTGACAATCTGATCAACAACGGCCGATCACTGTCACCTTATCTACTTTTCTCTTCTACTGGGTGTAGAAAATAGATTTGAAGTTAACAATGACCCCTTAATACTGAACTTCAAAAATAAGAACTGCAAAAGTGAGATGAGTTTTCACATCTCATTTATTCCAATCATTTCTACTGTTGGCAGCAGGATTTCTTTGTATGGCATTGGGCTCTGCAGGATTCTAAACCAAAGGAAAAAGAAACCTGCTTGGTGGTCTTATCAGCAATTGTGATGTTTATATAGAACTTCGTGTATCTTTAATATCCTTATGTTATCTCTATATATCCTCACATTTCACATTTTTATAGTACTTCACAATTTACAAAAATACTTTCTTGCACATATATTTTCCTAATTGATTGAAAACATAACTGCATTTGCAACTTATTTGAGCCTTATATGTGTTGATGTAAACCTCTTACCATTTTATTTGGAATGGATATGAAAGAATCTTTTGTAAATAGGTACGTTTTCTTGTCTTACTGCACATACATTTCTCAGTCTAATATATCATTCAGAAATATTTAGATGATACTAATGCAGCTATTACTATTTAAATGGAACTGACACCTTAAAAAAGAACAGAGAAATTAATTCTTAATTACCTTGTCAAGCATGTCACCCGGTGCTATGTCCAAAGACTTTCCAAGAAGCAGAAAATCTGAAACTCCTCTCACTAATGCCAACAGACAATGACCTCCAGAAATCAAAAGAACTAAAAAAGGAAATTCTACTTTATTTGTCAACCTAATAGTAAGTGCATGAGCTTCCATATGATGAATGGGAATAAAGGGCTTTTTCAACTGATCGACCAGCTGTAAGCTAAATGATAAGCCCACTCCCAAGCTTAAAGCAAGTCCTGGTTTTATGGTAGTTGCAATTGCTGAGAGTTCCCTTGGACTGACTTTACTGACAGAGAGAGCTTCTTGCACTATTCGTTGAATATTTTCTCTGTGAAGCTGTTGAGCTACTGGAGGAATAATTCCACCTGTTCTGAAAGAGATTATGAAAAAGCTTTTTATAATTTTAAGATTATAAAAGAAGAAAAATTATATATTATAGCTGACATGTTTTTAATCATTACATAGCTAATAATGTTAGTTAAGTCAAATATTTTCAAATATGTGTCTTATAATGAATGCAGCACACTGTAAGAACTCAGGATGTAGTACTAGATTAGGGGCATAATGTCTCTTCAAAATTGTGCACAAAAAACTCCTACAGATTTGTTTGTTGATGAAAGAATAACCAAAATAATCTTGAGAGGCATTTTAAGGAAGAAATTTGAACACAGAAAGGACAGGATAAAATTTGATTTTAGGAAAATTAATGTCTTTACAGTAGTAAGATTTTTAAAGACTTAAAGTTATTGCAAAAGTGTAAGGTGATTACATCTTAATCTGGTGCTTGTGGGAATGAAAAGAAAGGGAGAGAGAGCCCGGAAAACTGTAATAATTAATTGGATATAAGAGGAAAGGAGATGAAGGCATCAAAGATGATTCAGATACTGAGCTGGAATGACTGGGAGTAAAGAAACACTAACAGAAAGATGAAGAGTTTTGTAAAGAAAGATAAATTTATTTTTAAACACTCCACACTGAAGTCACAGCAGGACAGTAGACAGCTTGCAATCCTGAAATAAAGCTTGTGCTCAGAGTTGGTAATTTTGATTTTTGGTCCATGTAGGACAGACTGGGTAATCACTACAAATGTCAAGAATAAACAATTAGGAGGTAAAATTGCCAGCAAAAAAAAAATTGCCAGCATGTGATAGAGAAGCAGAGCAATAAAATTTAGGGTGTGTGACATGCACCTCAACTCTCGAATAAAACTTCAGGCATTTGATGTTGAAGATCTGCTAGCTCTCTGCACAGAAGTTAAAATCCTTAGTAGGAGCATGCAATGAATATTTACTTAATATAGTTGACCCTTGAACAATGCAGGGGTTCGGGGTGCCAGCCTCCATCCACGCAGTCAAAAATCTATGCATAACTTTGATTTCCCCCCAAACTTTACTACTAATACCTTACTACTGGCAACCTTACTAATAACATAAACAGTTAAACACGTATTTTGTATATGTATTAAATACTTAAAAAGTAAGCTAGAGAGAAAATGTTATTAAAAATAATAAAACTACATTTGTACTGTACTGTATTTATTGATACCATGAGTTTGTCTGTTTACAAGATATGAATCATCTATCATTATCTACATCAATATTGTCTTGTATGATACAAAACATTGCAGATTTATACATATTACTAACACTAGACATCAAAAATGAAAATATACTATGAAAAAATTTCATTTATTTATAGGGTACAATGATTGATGCACTGATAACAAAGAGGCAGCAATGGGATTGCTTTATGGTAGTCTAATGTAATCGACATGATTGCATCACAGTAGCCTAGCCTATACAATAATGAATGGTTATAAAATTTTTATGGCAATGCAGTACGATAGCCACATTCATAATACAGTATTAAAAACATTGTTACATTTTTTTAAAAAAGACGTTTTCCTATGATGACTGACTGAAATGCAGTTTCTCCAATGTAAGAGAGGGGCATACTGTACAGTAATTCTCTGAAAGCTAAGTTATACAACAGTAAGAAAATGAACCCATTATTAAGTTTATGTTAAATATCACTCGCCTTGCGCTTAAGTAAGGATAGGCTATCCGCTTCAATACAAGTCTTGCGCACGATGTTCTCCATGAAGAATACTTAGGTGATGATGATACAGACACGTCTCATACGTTCTTGGTGTACGTACGTACAGTTATTAGATTCACATGAGGACACACACACACAACAGGCAAGTTTATTAACTGTGTGGTATGATTATTTACTACTCATTAAGTGAAGTGGATCATTGTAAAGGTCTTTATACTCATTGTCTTCACGGTGAGTAGGCTGAGAAGGGGGAAGAGGAGGCTGGGAGAGCAACCTTGCTCTCTCCGAGGTGGCAGAGGCAGACGAGGTAGCAGTGGAAGGGGAGGTGAGAGGCACATTTGATGTAATTATGGAAATACATCATCACTTCTGTCTTTTTCCTTTTTCATTTCTTTAAAAATATTTCTATAAGCACCAATCCTTCTTCCACTGTTTGCTTTAGTTTCAGTTCCCGTATTATAGAAGAGTCCGTGCTGTAAAAGAAGTCAAAAGCAGCCTTGAATAATTGGAGCCCTTCTGCCAGATTATCCGACGTCAGTGTGTTTTCTGTCACTGCTTCTTCTACATCTCCTTCATTATCTGGTACTGGTTTGGAAGCACTCATCCCCATCAAGTTGTCGTTTGTTAATTCCCGTGGTGTGGTATCTATTAGCTCTTGATTTCCTCCAAGATCCATATTTTGAAACTCTTCACCCCCACCTTTTTTGCTGTATCTGAAACCTTTCGTGACTTCCTTGATTGGCTGTTGTACGTCCTACAAGGCCATGCACAACCTCTGGACAGTTTTCTCCAGCAGGAATTTATGTGTTGGGCTTGATGGCTGTCACAGCGTTTTCTATAACAATGGCATTTTCAATGGTGCAACCCTTTCAGACTTTCATGAGATTCTCTCTATCCAGGTTCTCTTCCACAGCGTTGACAATCCTTTCCAAAGGGCAC
Organism: Desmodus rotundus; assembly: GCF_022682495.2. Classification (NCBI taxonomy): domain Eukaryota; kingdom Metazoa; phylum Chordata; class Mammalia; order Chiroptera; family Phyllostomidae; genus Desmodus; species Desmodus rotundus. Next base: position 172,993,221 of record NC_071388.1, read on the forward strand.
GTTGTGTAATGAGGCTTACAGGCCCTAATGACCCACCCTCCCTGCACCCCCCCACCCTGGATCTAGAGGCTGAATTAGAGATGTTATGTTTGGAGGCAAATAGAACATTTTCATGCCTTTAGCATTAAACTCACAGCTTTCTGGGTGGTTGGGGACATGGCCTAATATCAAAAGAACTTTAAGAGACAGTCTCTTACTGGCAGTGTACTTCCTGACTTCAGGGACAAAGCATGCATGGAACCAACCCAGAAAAAGGGTCCTCATTTTCCAGGCCTTCTTTTTGTCATACTACCAAAAGACTGGCAGCTAGTGTTTTTCTTTTCCCTTCAAGGCTTAGGTGTTAGCAGCTTTATAGATAAGGTTAGTCCTGGTCATAAATCCAACTGTATTTGTACAAAACAGCAGAGTTAAGCCTATCCCCTCTTGCTTTAAATCCCGGTGCTCACTTCTCTTCCTTACTAATAAATATCTTTTGTGGCATTTTGTTTTTCCAGAATAGGGTACTTCTGTCTGCATTAAAAACCTGTTCAGGGAGATCTCCTTTCCCCTCAATGATTTTCTTAACATCTGGGAACTCATCTGCAGCCTCTTGGTCAACAGAAGCTGCTTCTCCTGCCATCTGGACATTTTTTTAAGCCAAAACTCTTTCTAAAATTATCAAATCATCCATTGCTGGCATTCAATTCTCCAGCTTTAGATCCTTCACCTTCGTTTTACTTTAAGTTGTCATATAATGACTTCACTTTTTCTATAGGTATTCCTTTCTCATAGCAGTCCTGCACCCACATAAAAGCTGCATTTGCAATACAAAATAAAAAGGTACTTCCTAAGAAGTGCAAAATATTCACAACTGCTGACATAGCTGCAGCAACAGCCTCATGATTTTTTTTTTAACAATGGCCCTTACACTGGATTCATTTACCTTAAAATGGCAGGCATATCTAGATATATATAAAGCAATCCAACTTTTTCCTATAATGTCACAACTCTCCTCTGCTTGGAGCACTTCCAGCATCACCAGCGGCACTTCATATGGGTCCCATGGTGTTATTCAAGGTTTATTATACTGCACAAAACACAATGAAAACTACACAAGAATCCCAAGTAGTTTACTTTCTACTGTGATACCCAACTGGATGGATAAACTGCTTACGTAGAGGTATTAGAGACAAACAGCACTTCAAGCAGATACAACACTTGAGCTTACTACAATAGCAACAGGAGGTGGCTACAAAACTATTACAGTAGTATAGTATGTAGTTATGCAGTTATGATTTAATATTTCATCTCTGTTGGTTTACATTTCTCCTAACTACCAATGGCACTGCGTATGATCTATAAATATATTAAGTTTTGATAAATTTTAACTTTTTATAATACATTTGTATATATTTTATGGTAGTAAATGATAAAGTAGACTAGTATCTACATATATTTTATACATTCATGATATACCTTTTCCTTGTTTTTTCAATATTTCTAGGCTATGTGGTTCATTTGCAGGTTTTTTCAAATTGTCACAAATATCCAAAAATATTTTCCAATATATTTACTGGAAAAAAATCTATGCATAAGTGAACGTGCGCAGTTCAAACCCGTGTTGTTCAAGGGTCAACTGTATATCATATCTTAGAGATTAGGTTAAGCTTCTTGAAGGCAAGGACTTTCTAGTACGTCACTGTACCTTACTAACACCTGCGAGTCACTTTCACATATTATGTAACCATTCGAGGCCTATTCTGCCCCTTCACCTATATTATTTCTAATTATAATATTCTATATTATTTCTATTATATTTCCCACAACCCTACATGGTAGGTATCTTTCCCACTTTATGGATGTAAAACAGAATCAGAGAGGATGAAGAACTTGCCTAAAGGCAGCCAATACCAAATGCCTAATTCATAATTAAAATACAGGTCTGTGATCTCAAAATACCAACCTTTTTCACTATTCATATGTTTTAAATTGAGGGCTTCAAGGCATTTTTAATTTATACAGTGCTTCAACATATTTTGAATTAGCTACTAATTTTTTAAATCTGGAGATATTACAGTAACATTCTGGATTTCCATTTTCTCTTGAAAATTCTGATGATCAAATAATATAGGGTCCATATACCTGCATGGCAGTAATTGGCTGGAGCTAAGCGCTGACTTCCTCCAGATATTTTCCACTTTGTATCCAGCCCACTTATTTATGTAACTTGCCTGGTGGTCCTCTGGAAACATCTTAGTTTATACAACTTGCACCATTCTGTGCTTCACTACAATATATTATTCTTACAGTACCAACATGAGTTATGTATATAAATGTGAATAGGATTTTTTGTTTTCAGTGATAAACACAGGCTAGAAGTCAGGCTTTCCTAAGACTGCAGTTGACAACATGATACACACAGGTGAACAAAAGAGGAAGGGCGTTACTGAGGGGAAGTCATGGATAAATAGTGCAGCTGGGAATGAGCTTAGTTTCTTTTTGTCAACAGGATTAGCTAAGGTTTGAACTTTATTGTGGAGCGCTTAAAAGCCAGGGCTGAGAGGTTTAAAAAAGTTATTAGGAACTTTTGTACAAAAGAAGAAATTAGCTTCTAAAATTTAACTTTTATATATGATAAATACAAAAGAATTATTTTACCTTTTTCCAAAAAAGTGAATACCACAAAGATAATGTCTACTTACTTCAAATGAACTTCAGTTTGGGAATGTATTGCTTCTCCCAAAATATTTCCAGTTTCATCCACCACAGCAGCTGCTGTATCATCACAACTGGTCTCAATTCCCAATACTAGTTTATGAAGAAATACTTTTCCAGGATGAAAATTAAAACTTCTTAAATATTCATAAATTTTCCTTTTTGATGGTTTAGAAAAAACTCCTGCTGTCTTATTCAATATTAGCATACTTACTCTATAGACAATTCCTGGAAAAGAATTAAAGAAACAAACTAAATATTATTTGGAAATGACATGAGCCACTAGTGCATGTCATTTCCAAGTGACAGTGGTGCTCAGACAGACACACCCTGAGAAATTGGACGTGCAATCAATAAATCCAGGCAGGGCAGCTTCTGCCAAGTGCAGTACTTCTCTTTTGGGTCAAGAAGGCTCCCAAGTGAACCCGGGGATTTGGCCAGCGCTATCTGCTGTAAGAAGGCGAGGGACTAGGTCTGGAACCGCTTTCCCAAGCGTGCAAAAGCAGGGAGGGGTGAGCATTCACCCACCTCTCCGGTGAACGACTGTGTGGTTCTCCTCTCGGTTCCCGTGTAACCACGGGTGGAGTGCCCTTTCTCTGGCGCTTGAAAGCCCGACCTTGGCGCTCCGGAAATGATGTCATCAGTACGGTGCCGCGTCCTGCTGTCAGTCCAGCAGCAATTGCCCTAGAGGGCGTCAGTCTTAACTCAGAGTAAATGTATGCGTAAAGCTTGTCTTCGCGCAGGACGCTGTGCGTGAGCAGCTGTGTCTTCTCCCGGGGTTCTAGGTAACGAGATTTCTCTGTAAGGTCAGGGGGCTAGTGAGTGATCGATCTAGCGGAGGCCGAACACAGATTTGTCTAACAACATACCATTAAGTTCTCAACACTATGCTACATTAGAAGAAAAAAACTTTTATTTGGCTGGAATTCGGACGCCCCTGTGAGAAAATGATTGGTAGATTGCTCGTCATTCTATCTTGGAGGAACTCTCACCAAACATAACGGTGTGGCTTGAGATATCTAATATTTTAAAAGATGGTGGAAACTCGGGGCGCTCGCAAGTACAGGGTTCCCAGAGAACCAAGCGTTTGGTTCCCAAGCGTTTCTGGTCGGAAAGTAGTAACACGTTACTCCCACTTCACTTGAAGTAAAAGATGTGGGGCTGGTTCGTTTTTGTTATGAAAAATAAAAGGGGGGTTGTGGTGAATATTCACTTACCTTAAAAATTTTAATATCCTATCTTCGCAATACATTATGTGGTCTTTGCCTACTGTGTACACAACTTCAGCATAGTATGTCTTCAGATTCTTGCACCTCCTTCACTTTTTTTTGGCTTTGATTGGTATGTGAGCTTATTACATTTGTTTAAATAGATTTATCCCGAGGCTTTCTTCTTTCCTAAGCTTTAAGGTTTTACTAAGCCAGGACCTTTTAAAGGTCCTAAGGACCTTATAAATGCAAGGTTGGCACAGCTGGTACATATACTTGTGCCTTGGAGTGTGAAGTTCTTGGTAAAAAAAAAAAAAAACAGATGAATAAATCACTTTTGGGAAGTCATAGATATAGTCTAATGGTAGATACAGATGCGTAAATTCCTAATTACCAGAATGTTTGGAAAGTTATTTATGTGTAACTCATGTTCTCCAATATTTTCATTTATCTGTGGCAATAACCACAATTAACAATAACAACAATAAAGTGTCACTATGTGCCAGGCATTGTTGCAGATTATTTAGCCCTCCCATGTGCTAGTTACTGTCTTCATTTTACACAAGGCAACTGGTTCATAGAACTTGGGTGACGTTCAGGTCATACAGCTAGTAAGTGCAGAGCTAGGATTAGAAATCAGACCATCTGCCTCTGGAGTCTGTTTTCTTAATTTGTAGAAGATCAAGTAACTCCTATTTTTCCTATGCTGTATTGTTGACCCCAAAGAGGAAAAAAAAATTAGGACCTAAAGGCGAAAAAAATTAGTCATCCTATTCAATTGGGTATAATAGGCCAGAAGTTTTTTCTATTATGCACTGGAATTTAGCCTGAATGCAGAACCTTTCACATCTGGCATTGTTTTTGCTTGCAATTTGAATTATGTTGAGCAGGTGTGACCTAATGCTCTCCTGTGTTGTCAAGTTATCTTTGTTGTGTGTGCTGGTAGTATCATTGGTAGATTCTTCATCTAGGCACCTTTGGCTGGTGTTGAGTCTGAGTGTTACACTGTGTGAAACAGCAGAACTCTAGGACACATTAGGAAGGAATTTTATTCTTCCTCTTATTGCATGTTAGTAGAAAGAAATGGCACTTTACCAGTCCCACATATTTGGCAAGTGAAGGTGTACATTTCCCATGTTCATTATTGCACTAGAGAAGTTACTGGGGGAAAGGGTACTCTCTGGACAGGTCTTGGCTTTTATCAGACCAAATCATGTGGTTTGAGTGGCACTCATGGGCATTCTCAACGAAATACGGCCTCACCACTGTAACTTCAGCTTGAACTGACAGTTCCAAATAAATCTAAATATGCTCATTTTGCCTCTGCTATTGTCTAACTTTCCATTTGTAAACTTTAGAGGAAAGTTATTTACAGAAGAATCTTTACAATACTTGTTCTCTAATTATGTCTCACTAAATTGGATTTCATCAGATATGTATTGGATTCTTCCCTTTGGGCTAGAAACTTTATTAGTTGTTAGAGATAAAATATCCATTCTCTATCTTCAATTAACCCAGTCTAGTAACAGGTAATTGCAATACAGCATTATGGAAAGTGTGCATTGAGCAAGTTGCTTGGGGAAGGTGGTGTAGCTTGCCTAGCAGGACCTTGGTGTAATTGCTGGGTTTCAACATCTGATTCTTTTCTAGGCTTGAAATTGGTTTATCAGAAGTGTCTGGACTGTGGAATACTTAGTCATACATTCAATTTGCTAATAAACTATGTAAAAACCATTATACTAATGTACTAATTTGTGAGAAACACAATGATGAAGGAGTTAACAATAGTTGAACTTGCTGGTCCTCACACCTTCTCTGTATTGACCAAATTTCAATGGAAACAATAGAAATAAATGAGTTTGGTGCTTTTAATGGCTAATGTTTTCAGCCTGAGGCACCCCTTCCTGCTTGAGTCACATACTTCTCTTACCTTTATTATAGGTTGGACTGTGCTGAAAATACACTGTCATTTGCCTATCTCCTCTTTAAGTTTCTTTGCTAACAAATATCTCTTTTGATATGAAACATTCTTTCATTAATGGTAACATTGTCAATCAGGTCTCACCTTTGGAAGGTATTTTCCTTTTTACTTTGTTTGCTGAGAGATTATGCTTATTTTACAAATTTACCCTTAGATGATTTTAACCATTTTTAGGTGTATAGTTCAATGGTATTAAGTACATTTATATTGTGCAACCATCACTACCATATTACCACCCATCTCCGAAAATCTTCCCTAACTCTGTATCCATTGAACGCTAATTCCCCATTTCCCTCCCCTGCCCCCACCTAAGCCAACCACCATTCTGTCTTTATGACTTAAACTACGGTAGGTATTTCATGTAAGTGGGATCACACAGAATGTGTCCTTTTGTGACTGGCTTATTTCACTTAGCATTGACAACAAGGTTTATCCAATGTTGTAGTATGTGTCAGAATATCCTTCCTTTTAAAGGTGAATAACATTCTATTGTGTTTATATACCTCATTTGTTTATCCATTCATCCTTCTATGGATACCTGGGTTGCTTCCACCTTCTGACTACTGTGAATAATGCTATAAACATGGGTTGTACAAGTGTCTTTTCAAATCCCTGCTTTCACTTGTTTTGGGTATATACCCAGAAGTGGAATTGCTGGATCTTGGGATGATTCTGTTTAAGTTTTTGAGGAATTGCCATACTCAGATGATATTATTTTTCTTTTTTTATAATTTTAATTTTTTTATTCAGTTACAAAAGAAAAAAGCAAACAAAATATAACCAGATGATCTTATTTTTCAAGTGTGTGGGGTTCACGTTTCTTTGACACAGGAGGGAGAGGGTGAATCTCTTTGTTACTCTCATATACTTCCTATGATTCTTAAGTGCCAGGATAGAGGCATATGGTTTGATAATTCACTGGAGGGCCAAATGTTTCAAAGCAGGGTTATTGTATGAGGTTTTCACGCAGTGGTGGTATACTAGTATCTTCTTGGGCAATAGCTAATAAATCATCTGGCTTCTCTGTTTCCATTTAAAAAAATTATAAAATGAAGAAAGTAATGCATGCTTATCTCTTTGATAATATAGTCAACATAAATACATAATTTTTGCAAAACCTGGAGGTTTTTCAAAATGTGTTGTCAATGAAAATTTATAGCTATATAATTATAATTGGAAAGTCAGAAAATGTATATACTATAAAATTCCTCTTATTTTATATTTTAGAAAGAGTTCATTCTACAGTGTTTATGATGTTTCTTTACACTCATACTTGTATTTGAGAAGAATGTATCTTTTACAACATAAAAGATAATTATGCAGTTAGAGTGAAAGGACATAGTAATAAACTTGGCTTATCTGCTAAACTTAAAATTACATAAATCTTTAGAGTTATAGGTTAAGTCACTTCCACAACTATTAGCTGCTTATCATGAGCTTGAATGAACCAATAAATGAAATAAATCACACTGCCATGCTAAACATAAAATTCAAATATTTTTACTAAACTACTTTTAAAATATGAACTATTCTAGAATATGCATAAGTATGAAGAATAAAATAATCAACTGTGAATCCAACAAGAGCTAAAACATAACCAAATACAGTTGAATTATGTGCTGTATACCCCAAGATATTCAGTATTCTAAATTGGATGTTTATATTCTCATGTGTTCATTTGTAGCTAAATGAGAAAAATTTAAATGCCACGTAGCAAAGTATCTGTTGAGTCATTTTTTAACTGAAACTGAGATTAGAGAGTAAAATAAAAATCACACACATCTCACTACTTTGCTTTTGACAACAAAACGAAAGGGAATTAATCTTTGCTATAGTCTTGCCTAACTCCAGGCCCAATGCTACTCCAGACTTCCTTTTAGAATATTTTACCTAGACCAGTCTTCCCAGCACTGAACATGTTTACATTTATCACCTCAACATTGTAATACCCATGTAATTGTTTCAGGAATTGCTCATCTGTCTGTTCTGTTAGAAAGATTATTAAATTGCATTGGTGTATACAGGGTTGCTGTATGTGTCTTCTTCAAATTAGTATGGCAGTATTTGGGGTCATATTTACTGATGACATATATTGATATAGGGAACAAAATGCAGGAGAAATATATTGCATGACAATCAAGACCTAGACAAGGTGAATCAATGGGCTAAAATCTAACAAGACGAGGTTCTATAGTTAAAACAAAAAACTTTGGACTTTGGACTTTAAACCAAAGTCTAAAAACTATTAGACTTTGGTTTAATAACTCAATTAAATAAGTACATGAAAGGAAAACCATCATTTAACAGCACTACATGTTGAAGACTTGAGGTTTTAGTAACTATAAAGTGAATCAGTGAAAGTGGCTTTCAAAATAGCTAAAATGATATTAGACTGCATTTTTAAAAAGTATGGATGGACCTGGGAAACACTATGCCAAGTGATATAAGCCAGTCAGAGGAAGACAAATGCCATATGATTTCACTCATATGTGAAATCTAATGAACAAACTGAACTAACAAGCAAAATAGAGACAGACTCATAAAGAACAGGATGACAGCTAAGGGGAGGTTAGGGGGTGGACGGATTAAGCAAAAAGGAAAAGGGACACATGGACTCAGTGTGGCAACTGTTGGGGGAGGGGAGTATAGAAGACCAAAGGGTAGTGAAAAAATACAATAAAATTTTTTTAAAAAACAAGGGAAGTGGTACTATTATAGTGACATCACATCTTATCACTTCTTGTGGTTAGCTCTAGTGCTTACTAATGGACTTAGAGCAGAATTACCAGGATGGTGGGAGAAATTTAAAACCATGTCATATGGAAAATGGTGAAGGCTCTGCTAATGTTTATTCAGTGCTATTGTTAACCATTTAGAAGTTAAATACTTATGTAGAATATATAGTTATATAAAAAATAAGGATTAGATTATGGCTCAGCGTAAAAGAAGATATAAATTCCGTTACAAAAATACAGCCTTGTAAGTTGTAAGTCCTACTTTATCAGCACTAACCCAGAACTGAATGGTGGCAGGGTAGGGGGTTGAATTACATAGCCTCTAACCTCTTTTTAAACTCTTAGTAGCATACAGCTCTATAAGGCTAATTAACACAGATATTAGTTAAGGAGATATTGTTATGCCCCTTCAGATCTTCATAATAATAGATAATAGTGCCATAAACCTAAAAAATATAGTTCAATGTTAAAAAAATTAAAAAGAATGGGGGGGTCAAAAGGACACAGGAGCCAACTTGGAAAGTTTTTTTGGGAACTTTGGCTCCCAAGGCCAAAGCTGGAAGACAGTAAGAGCAATAAATTAATAATGATAATAACAGATTATAAACCAAAGAATAAAATATCCATGAATCCATAATAACATAATACATTAAATAAATAAAAGGGAAAAATCTTCTTACAGAAGAATTCCAATAAATAAATGTAGAAGGAATAAGGAAAATGGAAAGCTGGTACTGGAACTTCACATTAACAATTGCTGCAGGAATGATTCACCAATGAATGCTAAAATTAGTGTCATTTCTGAGCTTATGCCTATTTAAAAATTGTCATTGCATCTCCTGACTTTAAATTAGGAGCGATTATAGCATAACAATTATTTGGAACAATGATTTTGTTCCAAATAATAATCATTATAGATTGTTATTTTTTTTTTTACATTAAACTGTACCAACTTATGAAATTGAAAAGTTTCCATATTTAACACAATCATTCACCTAGGTGTTAAGACCAAAAAATTAGGGGTTATGTAGTTCCCTCCCCACATCATGAATTAAATACATCAGTGTCTTTTCAGCTGTACTTGCAAAATACAGCCCAAATCTGACTACTATTCACCACTTTATCAGCTATTTCCCTAGTCTGAGCTATTGTACTTTCCTGCCTGTAGTAGCATCCAAACTATTCTTCCTGCTTCTTATTCCCTTACAGTTTATTCTCAACATTAGCCCTAACCTTAAAAAAAATCAGATCCCTATAATCTCTGTAAAACTCTCCAATGGCTTTGTCAAGCTTAGCATAAAATTTGCTCATTACCTTGGTCTATAAAGCCCTATATGATCTGACTCCTACCTAATTCTCTGACATCATTTGCTACCATTCTCATCCTCCTTATTACTCCTTCCTAGCTCCAGTGATGGTCTTGTTTATTCTCAAGCATACCACCTTCATTATTATACTAGGAGGCCTCTTTTCCCAGATTTATGTCCATCAGTAAGGTCACCTTAGTTAGGATCTATAAGGAAATCCTTTCTGAAGCAGGCTCCCCTGCCTTTCACTGGCTTAATCCTCCCCCACCACCATGGCATTTATTACTACATGAAATGATATGTATTTATTTACTCATTTATTATCTATTCTCCAACTTAAATGTAAATAAGAGAAAGAGATTGTTTTGTCTTGTTTACAAACTGTACCCATTATACCTAAACCAAAGTGGGCTCTCAAATATCTACTGAATAATATTTTTAAAACATGGAAGGGCAAAAGTGGGAAAAGTAGCATAAGGGCTAGGTTATACAGCCAGACTTCTATTTCTGAAGTATGTATAAAAAATGTAAGCCTTTTGAGATAACTTTAGAAATGAAAACAAAGGAGTATTTTTAACTACCTTTATTTTTCACAAATTCTGTTGCTTAAAAAAACCCTTGAAAAATAAAAGTGCAATGTTGATGACCAAATCTGGAAAGACTTTGCAATAATCCTACACCAAAGGAATTTTATTGAAGTATAGATTACTGGTTATTTAAAAATACATGGGAGAAGACAAAAATACACAGAAATTACCATACAACTGATTTCTAAAGTCAATACTCTTGAAATACAAAACAATGATCATTACCCCCAAAAGTCAGTTTATTAAAACAAATTGATTTTTAAGCTGGTCTATAACTCTTTTCACTCTGTTTGGTTTACAAATGTTACTGGGTTATTTCAGTTTCACCCCAAAGATAAGAATTTTGGTTTTTGGACATATTTACTTCTCCAAGTTGTATACATATTTATTTCTTGTAATTAATAGCAGCAACTACAGGAAGTTCTCTAAGTCACAAGAATTCAGTATGGTTGCTGCTCTGAAATAGTTGGGTTATCTCCACAAAGACTCATGTATTGAAAGTGAAAATACTATTGGATAAAGTATGAAGATTGACAGCAGGAGGACTAAGAAAAGATGCTGTTATCTTTTACTGCAGATCTGCCAGAAAAGCCTCCATTATTTACTTTGGTCAATATGTACTATTTATGTACTATTATGCCTCCATTATGTACTATTGCGAGAGAAGCAGTTGCTGCCAGACCACAGGTTGGCTATATAGTTGTCCATTTTATATTTACTTTTCTAAAGAATGGCAGACTTTAATAATTAGATTGCTCGATCAAAGAAGCAGAGACTTACATTACCATACACTTTAACTGTGTGAAATAAATTATTTTCTGAAATGGTTAGCAGCCTTGTGTCTGCAAAGGCAGCAAAACCCACTTTGTTTCAAAATTAGAAGGCTGACTCAGGCTGTTTGTAAGATGCCTAGTTATCTTCTATCACCAAGCAGTCATGAAAGTGGACCTTCATAAACTCAGTAACTTTATAAATGTAAAATGATCTTATCCATCAACACACAATGTTGAATCAACAAAATGAAAAAAAGTACACTCATAAGGTAGAAATTGGTTTGTATAAAACAAGAGGGTACCTATGTCCTCTTATGTAACACAAGAGGAATATACATGTAATAAAAGCGATCTACAATAAACTTATAAAGAGATGATTTCGATTTACATATAAGTCAGCTTAAACTAACCATGACTGAGTGATTGGAAAGTTTCTTCTCCTAACATAATGCCCATTTGTTACAAGCTAAGCTGGTCTTAATTTCTTATAAATCTCCTATTTCCTTGGATTTATCTACTTCACCCTCACTTTACAGCCATTTAACTTATAAGCTGGGTCTTCCCAGTCTGCCTATAAAGACTCATCAGAATTATACCAGATGCATTAAACACAGGCATCCTCTAGTAAAAATCTGCACTTCAAAACACCTTATGAAGAACCAGCAAAAAGGTTCTCCAATGTAAATACCTCTCATTTCAAACCGTCATAGAAACAGTGCAGTTTACTAACCACTCCTTCATTACAGGCAACTCAGTAGCTGTAAAAGTTTTTCTTCAGTTTCAAAACTTTTCAATACTTGTTAATTCCAAAGATCCGAACACCATGTAGCTGTGGCATTTTGGGGATTAGCACACTCAGGAGAGAAGCTGTGTTTAGGATGAAGTGAGTTGGATCATACTTCGTATAGAAACTTGCCAGAAAATATCTGTAGAAATATAAGTTAAGAGTGTATGTAACATCTAAAAACAAAGGTAGAATTTTTTAAAAATTTAAAAGTAGAAAAAAAGGCCACTGAAACATAAATACCTAAAGGCAGAACCATTTTTTAACACTAAAACAAAATGAAACAGTCTGAGGACCTAGATTAATTTTATTTAGAATTTAAATTTTTAATGGAGCCATATATGTAATTTTGCTCTTCTGCAATTATGTTAAGTGCATTTAATAGAATATGTTTGCTACTTAGCACCCTTTAGAGCAGACTTTCAAACTAGGATTCATATGCTCCCTGAAATTTCAGGTGTAGTTTTGTATTTATATGTATGTTTCTGAAGAGAAGATCCAGATCGAAAGGATGTATCATATTCTCTTGAGGATTTTGTGATCCACCAAAGGATTAAGAACTGTAAAGCTGTGGAAAATGGGGTTAGTGCATTAGTACAATTAGTATCTTTAAAAGAAAACAAATACTTAATTGCCATCTTAATGGTCTCATTTCCATTATGTTGATAAACAGGTCTATAACCAGTTTAACTGGAAACTTGAAAGACACTGTTGTAAAATTCCAGTTGTTTTGCTATAATTGAACACACATACATATTCAAAGACAGTCAACATCTGAGAATTTGTTTTAACAAGCCTGAGCCATCTGCGAGACCATAAATCAATGATTCAGAATGTTTAGTTGTACCCAAGGGGTACATCAGAGTACAGAGTACATCATCTACCCCTAATATAGACAGGATTTTAAAAAAATAAAACATCATAATTAATAAGTTAAGTTTGTATATGGTTGTTTGTCTCATTTGTATTTTTACAATACACAGGAAAGTATTCTTACAGCTTTTCTGCTAAGTACTATCATTAGGTTCTCATAAGGGGAAGTAAGTGTTTAGATATGTTTAAAATAGAAAAGCTATTTTCAAGCCTCACTAAAAATATTGGCCCTAGCTGGTGTAGCTCAATGGACTGAGCATAGGCTGAGAACCAAAGGGTCGCCAGTTAGATTCCCAGTCAGGGCACATGCCTGGGTTGTGGGCCAGATCCCCAGTAGGGGTCACACGAGAGGCAACCACACATTGATATTTCTCTCCCTCTCTCTTCTCCCTCCCTTCCCTTCTCTCTAAAATAAATAAAATCTTTAAAAAAAAGTAAAAAAATCAGAGCTGTATACAAAACCATCTAAATTGAGAAATTCTATAATCTTCCACTTACTTCACAAACTATATAGTCAGAAAATTCTTACTTGAGAATAATCCATGTTCCTTAATCTTTATTCTAAACCCTTTCTTCCTGCTTTCATATACTTCAATGAACAAAATTGGATACCATTTGCATTTAGTAAGCTTATTTAATTTCCCATCATTATTATGGGTTTACTCTATAATCTGATATGTTGAAAACAATAAATATTCTCAGAATGGCTTCTCCTTATCATACAGTAGCATATATTCCCTTTATGTCTTCTAATGAAAACTGTGTGTGTAGATTATATGAAAACTATCTGACTCTTAAAAACACTGGACAAGCTTCTAAGAAGATGCAAAACTAAGTGGGAATCAGTATAATACTGTTTATCTGCCAAAGGATATACTAGAAAGAGACTGTAGTAGAAGCTAGAAGTTTAGAGATTCATTGGGGCTATTGACTCCAAATAGCTACAAGGTCTGGAGCAAAAATGCACCTGAGACTGTTTCTTTATCTAAAAATCTGGGATAACATTGCACATCCCACCTACCTGACAAATAATGATCAAACAGAAAACGTGAAAGCACTCTGAAAAGTATCAATGCTATATGGTTTTAATGCTGTTTTTTCAGTTATGTAAGGAATTTAATCAAAGAATACTTGACATCATACCTATGGGTCAAAAATATATTTTTAGAAATATGGATTAAAGAATTAAATGTTAGATTCCAAACCATAAAAATCCTAGAAGAAACCACAGGCAGTAAAATCTCAGACATTTCTTGTAGCAATATTTTTTCTGATATATCTCCTCGGGTAAGGGAAACAAAAGAAAAAAATAAACAACTGGGACTACATTGAACTAAAAAGTTTTTGCACAGGAAACAATCAACAAAATAAAAAGACAACCCACTAAATGGGAGAACATATTTTCCAGTGATTTATCTCATAAAGTGTTAATATCAAACATTTATAAAGAACTTACTAAAAGACTCAATACCAAGAAAACAAACAATCCAATTAAAAAGTGGGCAAAGAACCTAAATAGACATTTCTCCAAAGAGGACACAGAGATGGTCAATAGACATATGAAAAGATGCTCAAAGTCACAAATCAACAGAGAAATGCAAATTAAAACCACAATGAGATATTACCTCACCTGTCAGAATGGCTATCATCAATAAATCAGCAAACAACAAGTATTGGCAAGGATGTGGAGAAAAGGGAACACATGGTTGGTAGGAATGCAGATTGGTGCAGCCTCTCTGGAAAGCAGTATGAAATTACCTCAAAAAATTAAAAATGGAACTGCTTTATGATCTAGTGATTCCACTTGAGGGAATATATCTGAAGAAACCCAAGGCATTAATTCCAAAGAATATATGCACCCACTATGTTCTTTGTAGCATTATTTACAGTAGCCATGATTTGGAAGTAGTCCAAATGCCCATTAGCAGATGAGTGGATGAAAAAGCTGTGGTACATATAAACAATAGACTACTACTCAGCCATAAAAAAAAGGAAATCTTACCCTTTGTGACAGCATGTGTGGACCTAGAGAGTGTTATGCTAAGTGAAATAAACGAGTAAGAGAAAGACAAGTACCATATGATTTCACTCATATGTGGAATCTAATGAACAAAGGAAACTAACAAACAAAATATATTCAAAGATAGAGAACAGGCTGGCAGCTGTCAGAGGGGAGAGGGGTTGTGGGGCTGGGTGAAAAAGGTAAGGGGAGAGCAATGGGGGAAAAGGGAGGACAACTGTAACTGAATAGAGCAACAATCAAGGAAGGGAGGAAGGGAGAGAGAGGGAGGGAAGGAAGGAAGAAAAAGAAAGAAAAGATTGGCTAATAAAACAGATTTTTAGGTTGTATCTGAGATCTTGTCCCCTGGTTTATGCACAAAAAAAAAAAGGTAAAGGGATAAACAAAAAATAAAAAAACAACAACAACCAACCCTCATAGATGCAGACAACAGCATGGTAATTACCAGAGGGGAAGGGGGCTGGAGGAAGTAGAGTGTGTAGAGGGGATAAATGGTGATGGAAGGAGACTTGACTTTAGGTGGTGAACACACAATACAATATACAGATGATGTTTTCTAGAATTGTATACCTGAAACCTAAATTAACCAATATCACCCCAATAAATTCAATTAAAAAAAGAAAAAGAAAATAGAAATATCGATGCTATACACAGGTACATCTCATTTGACCACTTTTGTGATAGCACTTACTAAAGATTCATCATGTCAGGCTTTTATACATGTATTAGAATTAAATCCTCGACATTTTAGAAATGAGGAATCAGGCTTTCAAGAAAATAGTCGAGTGACATAGCTAGAAAGCCATATAGCTAATATCCAAAATTAAGGCTGTTTGAATAACCATTATTCTTGTTATTGCATTTCACTTTGTTACACTGTACAAATCATTTTTCTTTTGTCAATTGTTTTAATTGTATAAAACAATTAAAAATTACAAAAACTTCCTCAAAGTGCTATAAATATACAAAAAACAAACCTACCACTTTATGATCAGTTTATTCTTTTCATTTGAAAATGCCTTCCCTTACTTGAACACCTATCCAAAACCTAACCTCCATTAAATTTCAGTTTAAGGAATTCTAACACCTCCAAGAAGTCTTTCAGCTACTGTACACTGAATTGATTCTATTCATTATGTATAAGCAACGTAGTATAGAGAGTCTGATTAAAATATATGTGAAACACATATTACGTGTAAGCAAATGTACTAAGTGTGGAATTTAAAGCAATCTATGTACTGACAAATTCTTTGCAGAAATAAAACATAGTAACTAACAAATAATGTAAAGTCACATAAACAAGAGACATATAACAACTGCTATGGAAATTCAAAGCAGAGCATTATCGCTAAAGGTTGGATGCTTAGGAAAAGACCTCACTGAGATCTAAAATGTAAATATTGAAAGAACGGTAAGACCTAAATTAAGAAAGAAGGAAGCATTTCAGATAAGAGAAGTGATTTGAACAAAGGCATAGAAATAAAACTACACACGAAGTATTCGAGAAATGCTGCTTAGAAGAGCTTGACATGGTGGGAGTTTGGTGGGGCTAAAATATGAACATTAAAAAATAACGTAGGATCCATTTTGTGGAGGGCCCTGAATATCAGGTAATAGAAAATTAGATGCCAGATACAAGGTTAAATGCTTTACACATAAATGTTGTATCATTTATTTCTTATAGCATCAGACTGAGATACGTGTCAGAGGCTAGATTTTTATTTATGAGCATATCAAACTGGCTAAGTGGTAGAGGATTCAAGCCAGATCTGACCTATAAATAATAAAAGGCTAACTTCTCTTTTCTCTAAACTAGCGAGAAGAATTTTTAAAACATGCCATACCTGACTATTTAGTCAGGGGTACTGACCTCTTTTCTCTTAAAATGTCAAATAAAAAAATGACACCAGCCAAAACAACAATAGCTACCTGGTGTGAATGAATCAAAATTATACTTTTTTGTTGTTGTTGTTAAATTGGCAAAAAATATATTTTTTGGTGTGCCACAGAATTTGAGTAGTTTATGTGTGCCATGAGATGAAAAAGGTTGAAAATTGCTGCTCTAAACTACTCTTTCTCTCCAAAGCAGTTTGAACATCCAAATGGGGCAGTTGGTCAATGAAATTTGTCTGAATATATCCAAATCCCTGTTTAGAGAGATTAATCTGATAGTGAAATATAAAAGGTTCCTTGTTTAGTTTTCTTATAAGCAACTTCCAACGATAAACTGAAACGTATTTGATCTGTATATCCTAGATCAGCCTAGGCATACTGATGGGTATGTAATGTTGTCCCCATATGTTATTGGCTAGAGTGAAAACCCATTTATTACCAGCTTGTTAAAGATTTTGCCTGTATTTTATACTCTATCTGTAGCTATTTATTGACAGAGGTTTTTAACAAACTATTTCTAATTCAAATTCAATTTAATAAAACAATAGCTTGCTCTCATCCAATCTTCCTCATACCTACAAATTTCCACCACTTACAGAATTATTGGAGAAATTGTGAAAAACTTCCGTGAAGATGTAAACTGTACTCCATAGTCTAGTTGTTCCCAATGAGTTAGGAGCCTTGCTTTTCCCTGGTCAGGAGTCTCAAAAGGTGTTCCTTTTACAGCATGCAAAAACACATACATCCCCTGGAAAACAAACAAGGGAATATATAATTAATACCAAATACAAAATTGGTATGTATCAGTAAGCATGAAGATAGTTCCAGACTATTTGTGACAAGGTATATGATTTAACTTACAGGTCAAGTTTTAAGCTTTCATATTCTTTTAAAAAGCTGTGGGCAGTTTTTTCATAGTAAAATAAAATTTCCAGGGGTATATAAATGTTATTTGTTGAAAACCAGTAAAAGGTAAACCAAAAGTAACCTGCTTTAACCTTTTATTAAATTGAAAATAAAGAAAAAGTAACATCAGAGTAACCTTATATTATCGCATTTAGATTTTCTAGCACCTTTCCTATTAGCAAATAGGGTTACCTTGCCCCTAATGTGTAGGAAAGTTTAGAATGTCATATTAGTAAATCTGATATTTATAAAATTATTTTAAAAATACAAATTGGTAAATAAGCAAATAAAATCTCTATCAGGAAAATGGTTTTGAAAATATTTAATATGAGGACTGTCTTTGTCTCAATAGTTTTCTTCCAAAGCAACAAAGATGGTTTGATGTAATAGGCATAATGTTCAACTCAATTTGCTTTTAAAGTCACTACTGTGCCTCAACAGTGTTTCTATTGTAGTTTTTAAAAATTAAAAAAAAGTTTATTGAAAGTCAATCTGTTCAGTAGTATCTTTAAACACCTTGTTTTGTGGTTAACTAGGGAAAAAAACAATGTATTCTAGATTTGGTTTCCTTGAGATTATGATACCCATTTAGATTGATAGGTAGTGCTTCATCATAGGATCACTGCCTGAGGAACTGGTAACAACAATAAAGCCTACATATTATCATGAAACAGTTTTTCCCAGTAGAAATCATGATGTGATGTCATTTTTTCTATTATCACTTTTAACAAATATATGGGGAAAAAACAGAAAAATCAGTGATTTGAAATTTTACATTATTAGTATAGGTTAAGAGAACTCTTATTTTCAAAGCTTAATCTACTTCATTATTCCATTAGGCAATTCAAAAGTTGTTTAGCTGCAATAATAGCTAAGCTATACAGAAATGGACCAACGTTCAGTTGGATTTAACTCAACATACATTTAGTAAGTTGTTCAAATGTATGGGACACAGGACATGCATGCATAAATGAAAATGAACAAAACATACAGCCTTAAAAATGTTCAATCCTCTGGCAAAGGGAAAAAAGATGCATAAGCAACTAGAATGTAGGGCAGCATTGCTATGAAAATTACAATCGAGGTCCTCAGGAAATTCAGGAGGAATAGGTTCCTTGTTGCTGAGGCAAAAGCCTGATGCTACCTTGTCAACTATCTCATTCTTGAAGGTTCATCTCAAATGACAACTGTTTAGTGAAGCCTCCCTCACTAGTAATAACCTCCTAACTGCATGGTTGGATTTTATTGGTAATACTTTTAGCATTAGCACAATACATATATTGTGTTGGAGTAGTTTATGTTTGTTTTCCCATTAGCCTGAATACCTCAGGAACAAGGGCTGGTATACAGCAAGTATTAGATATTAAGCCAAGATATATATAAGCCAAGGAATGTCTATTCTGTAAGCACAAGGAAAACATTTTCACCTGGGCTTCAAAGGAAACTATAAACAGAAACTATGCTTTCAAATTCCCAAGAGCGTGTGACCAAAAAAGCTAAGTCTATACTCTAGACTATGTAATGTGTTAGAATTATCAAAGAGAACAATCCTCTCGTTACTTCTTTCAAACCACCTGGACTCACAGTATTCAGAATACATGCAATATTCTGTTTATTATATATATCCTTGCCAATGAAAAAGAATAAAACCTTATCTGACCACATATATTCTATTCCATTATTTTTATTTTTAATAGTTTTTCTATGAAATTTTTGTGATGAGGATTTATATTCACATCAAAAGAATTAGGAAAAAAGTATGTAGCTCATAGTTAGTCCCTGAAAAATATTTACTGACTCAAAATGAAAAGAATTCTCATTCATTTTAAAAGGTAGGTAAAACATCTGGCGAAGTATTTATGCCCCTAAGGTGAATTGTGGCACCAAAGAAAACCATTCGCTACAGGTCTCTACTTACTGTATGGTTTCAGAAAGGCAGAGACTTTTTTTTTCTAACCGGAAATAACAATTAGGTCTACTTTCCCATATTTAAAAAGCATTTGGCATGTATTTCACATTTTAATTGGTTTAATGTAGGCTATCTTCAAAAGAAACTTAAATTTGGAGCCATATAATTGCTACAGCTGTGTCTGGTTAGCTAGCTTTTTAGTGTGGTGAGGTCAGCAGTTTGCTTCCCTACATGTTGTCTATTTCCTACCCTTTGTCCATTACCATATACCATACCTCAATTTCAGTCAGAACCAAATTGAAAACATGAGGAGGTGAAATGAGTTCTAAAGTATATTTAATAAATATGTCATTGGAGGACTAATTTATTCAACAAAAATTTAAATGGGTATTTGGACATATAACAATTAAAAATAAAAGAGATAAACTACTAATTATAAGACTATCATAAATACATGATATAAGAATACAGCATGTGAGTTTTCTGGCATCTTGGATAAAGTGATACTTGAATAGAGTTTTCTTGAACAAATCGGAATCAGGCAGAGCAGGAGGAAGGGAGGGTATTAAAATAGAAGAGCCTAAGCAAAAGAAAGAGATGAGGGCAAGACAATTTTCAGTATTGTTAGAACATAGCTTGTATTTGGAGATGGGCTGAGATAACATTGAGTCCATTTCTTGCCTCTGACACAGTTACCAACTGATCTTGTATTCCACACAATGAACTTAGCATTTTACTATGAATGTAACAGGGAATCATTGAAGAATTTAAACAGTGTGACTTGAGCAGACATGCATTTTTTTAAAACTATCACTCTACCAAGTTGGAATGGAAGAGAGTAGAGGAGCATCAAGGAGACCATTTATCTATTGCAGCAATTCTCAAACTTTTTCATCTCATGTCACACATAAACTACTAAAATTCTTCAGCCCACCAAAAAATTTATTATATTTTTTGATCTGACAAAAAAAAAATAGGTACAATTTTGATTCTTTCACACCATGGCTATTGTTGTGTTGGCTGTTGTCATTTTTTTAATTTGACAATCTAAGGGAAAAGAGGTCAATGCCCCTGACTAAATAGTCAGGTATAGCATGTTTTAGTAATTCTTGCAACACACTGGTTGAAAATTGCCAATCTACTGGAGGGACTGACAATATATAAATATATATATGAATATATATATGAATAAAATAAATATATGAATTACAGCAATGCCAGTGGGGATCAAATTGAGAAATAGTAAAGCAGAACAGACAGGGATTTGCCTAAATGAATAAGAAAATATAGAAAAAGGAGTTACCCTAAGACTAAGGTGACCATATCTGCTAGTTTGCATGGACAACCCTGATTTACACCTATTCTGTTGGAGTAGTTATTCCTACAGATCCCTTTTACTCTAACACAGTCTCAGTTTGGATGATACACTATATTAATCACTTTTCCTTTGACATTCAGCTAACTGGCTTGGCTTACTGGACACAAAGTGGTGACTTTAAATTAGATTAGGAACAAAGTCAGAGGAACAAATTGTGGGTAGAAAGGAATAGATACAGAATGGGTTCAATTTACACTTGTTCGGTTTAATGTGCAAGGTGATCTAGTAGTATTAATATGGTCATCATTCTTCTACAGGTTGAAACTGAAAATATGGAAAGATGAACTAACTTAGAATATATAGAAGAAGAGATGAAGAAAAGAACCTTAGGAAAAGAGAAGGCAGGAAGTACAAGAGGAAACAGAAAAGATCAGAAACATATATAAGAAAGAGCAGTAACATGAAAACCAAAGGAAAAGAATTCCAATAAAAGGGATCTGATTAATGACAAATATTTCAGAGAAATTATTATTGAAAAACAGTGTTTGCCCTATCAAAGTATATTACTGAAAATGGACTAAGTGCACATTTGCATATTTCTACCACATCATCCTTGTCCTCCTCCAGTCAACTTTAAATACTCTCCAGAAGAAATAAACATTATTAACTTAAAAATCTATTTCTCTTACATTTTTCTGTCAATTCTAAGTTCTTAGCTTTTTGGATAGCTTTAAACAAATATGTAGTTAATCTGGATTCAATTAAAAGTCTCAATTAACTGGATTTCTTTTTCATTCCAATTTAATAAGTTGTTAAAGACAAGAAAAGTCACTATCAGGTTTATTTTTTCAACATACAATTCCCAAGGCTGCACAATACGGTCAGTAGAGTTGCTCAAACTTCTGATACTTTGTAAAGTTATCATATAATACAAAAGAGTGATAACCAACAGGAAGAGGCTAAGGTACCATAAGATGCTGAATCATATAAAATATGATTAAGCTCAAAATTTCTATACAGAAGTAGTAAAGTATACTTATGCAATTTATTAACCAAAAAAACGTAACTACTTCTTCTGAAGTATTCTGGTTTATCAATATAATGTAGTTGGTTAATTAGTGTCGACCTATTTGCTAAAATGACCTAATATTTTCTAGATTCTGTAAAACCCATAGAAGGAAAAAAATGTCTTACTTAGAAAAAGGGCCCAATGTTTAAATATAAAGCGTCACAGAAAAATACAATCCCATTCCAGACTTAAATTCTTCAGAATTGTCATATATATTAAAAATCCCTGAACTGCACGCTTTCAATGGGTGGATGTTATATTATGTAAATTATATCTCATAAAACTTTAAAAACTAAGTCACATGTTTTCTTCTTTGTAAGAAAACTTTTAAGCTTTTTAAAAAATTGTGTTTAAATACACTTAAATGTACTGTATTAACCATTTTTATGTGTACAGTTGAGTAGCATATAGTACATTAGCATTGTTATGCAACCATCACCACCATCCATTTCCAGAACTCTTTGCATCTTACAAAACTGAAACTGTACCCATTAAACAATAACACCCCATCCATTCCTCCCTCAGTCCCTAACAATTAAACCTTAAGCTTTTAAGTGTTTTGTATAAGATGAAATTCTTACCAGATTATGTATAACATTTGTTAAGGTCCATGCAACAGGAACACTGAAGAAGGGAATACTGAGTAAGACAATATGAAGCAAGCCAACTCCCAGGGCATATGTCAGCCACATACCCCGGCTGTTCATTACCCGGGTATTTGGATTCACCTCACTGTGGGCAACTCCAACATTCATGTTTGCTCTGTAGGAAAACAATGAAATGAATCAACACTGACATAACTAGAAACTTCTATACTCCTAATTCTGACATGATGAAATAAATGTGTTTAACTAGGATTATTTTTCCTAGTTCTGAAATAGAACAAACACACCCTCCAAAATATGCTATTTGCAGATGCTGACAAAGGCAGTAAAGAATTCTTAACATCTGATTTTATGGTAAGACAAACAAGGCTTATTTTATGGTTCTCAATGAAAAAATAGTTAAAATCCCTTTCATAACACTTGTCTTTTAGCATGTTGGTTTTATTAAATGAAATAATGGGCAGGAATACTCAAACTGAAAAGAGAAAACTTACATTTTCTTATATAATGAGAGCAAAGTGAAACCTCAAGAGCTAAATTTATCAACAGAATAAATTAATGTAAAGAAAGCAGAGCTGACCCAGCCAGTTTTAAGTAGCCAGACTCATAGCTAATTTTGTTGTATCCACAAGGAGTAGTCAGAGTTCAAATCACTCCTTTTGAATACTGAAACTGGGAGGAACACAAGGTGCTGGAAAACTTACAAGGTTCGTTTCTCAGTCTCCTGATACAATTAAGTCAAAACAATAGTCTTTCTTCTGAATATTTTGAGTCTAGTCAACTCAGTTTTTTTTCTTGTTTTTTTTCTTTTTTAGGTTCTCCTTTTCCCCTTTTGCGTTCAAGAGGAACAAAGAAAGAACTGGTAATAGTTACCAGTTATCTTAATGATGATGCTTGCTTGGGTCTAAGAATACCTTAAGCAAAATAAAACGGTCCTGAAGAATACCCATCATCCCGGCAAAACACCGACCAGTGAGATTTGAGGGAGAAAATGAGTAAGATTATGTTTAGAACAGCTCTGATTTTAAAGTATATAAACCCTTTTTATTACAGAGTTGGCATTGAGAGAGGAATTTCTCATAACCCCATCCAACAAGTGTTTTCGGAGTACAATGTCCCCTTCCCTTTCCAAAAAAATATCTATAGAACTCAAGGCATCAAGGCTCACAGTGACGACAGTTGGTCACACTAAAACGAAGTTAAAATCTCAAATTTGTATGCGTAAATATTTTTTTAATCTAAACACCCACCATGTAGCATACACTATTTTTATATGGTAAATTATACTCAGAACATAGTCACTCGAGATTACTTTTCCCACTTTCCATATGGGGGGAAAATGCTCCAAAAAGCTGGAAGGCAAAGGTGGTGTGGTACTGACCCTACCCCCAGTTCAGAAAACCTTTCCGCGGAGTCTCCCGCGACACCCTTAAACAATGATTTCAGACAGAGAAAAGCCTCTTGGCTCAGACCCTAACGGTCCCTTGCGGATGACAAGGATGGGTCCCTTGCCTGCCAGCCAGCCACCAGCAGCCTTGCCTGACTGCTGGAGGTCCCCAGATAATGGAATTTAGCAAAAGCCCCTGCTGCTACCCCTGCAGCACCTCCCCCACCGCCTCTCCCTTCCCAGAGCCGCACGTCGGTCAGTGCGGAGGCACGACGACAAACATTTGGGGTGCAAGCCTCAGGAGCCACTTGGCCAGCACCGCCAGACAGGGCGCGCGGACGCAGCCGGAGCCCATTCTTCTCCCTTAAGCCAACTCCAGTCAGCCAGCAGCTCGCTCAGGCCGCTGCCAGCAGCACAGCCCCGCAGCCGTTCGCGCCCACTCACCCACCGCCCCCACTCCCGGCTGCCGATTCGGAGGAAGACTAGCTCAGCAGCCACGACGTCTCCTCAGGACCCAAGACCGAATGCGAGTGGTCAGCTCCGACGCAGCTTGGCTTAGTTTGCGGAAGCCTTCACGGCCGAACGCGCTGTCAGGGGATTGGCTGCTTGCAATGCCAATCCCACGTTCCCGAGCGGGGCGGGACTAAATGCCGCGCGGTGTGTCGCTCAGCTGAGCGCGTGCGGAGGGGTATTTCGGCGTCCGCGGAGCGGGGCCGGGACTGCTGGCGGGACGCTGGCTGGCCGGCTTGTGGATTGTAACTTCGCACCCCGCGCGAGTAAGAAGGTAGTGTCGTGTGGTTAAGAGGCATCCATTCCTTTGTTCTCGTAGGCTCGGGGGCCCCCTCCCAACAACTCCTCCTAGTCTGTGCGCGGGCGCCGCTGGCGTCTGCGGGCGCCCCTCCCCCCCCAACGCGGGGCGGGAAGCGGGCGAAGCCGGACCGGGGCGCACACTGTTGCCGAGCGGTCTCCGAGCCAGACAGCTTTGGTCTGCACCGACTAAATAGTGTTTAGGCTTCTGTTGCAGCAAATTCCTCGGATCTTTCTGGGTGCAAGCCTTAACGTTGTTTGCCAGACATAAACTCCAACCCCCGACAGCCAAGACTTGTGTATGGTGTTTTATAATCCTGTATGTTGTGGCATCATACAAACGGTGCAAGCAAACTCTTCTCAATTAATGATTTTTATTCGTGTCTTTCTGGGTTTCTCCACACGCTGAGGCCAGGCATCTGTATTACGGTACATGCTGAGGAAATGTGGATACCAAAAATTGATTTCATTTGATAACGGAGAGGAAAGATCAGATTATTTGGAGTCATACTTGAAGTCGAATTACATTACTTGGAAGTGCACAAAGTTTGTCATTTGTATTGTTGAAATACATTTCAACAACATCTTAAAATTGGTGTAAGAAGAATGTTGACTATATGTGTGTGTTTTGCAATTCTGTTGGATCTATGAAACAGTTATTTAAATTATTTCATTGTGTTCTGTGATTTCTGCTGCTTTTCAGGTACACTGTTGTCCTTAATCACTTTTCCTGGTCATCAGCACTCTTTCAGTAGTGTTTTGTTTCCATCTCAGCAAGTGTGGAACACTGATTCTTGACAACCAGGGGTGTCCAAACTTGGCGTCTCTGAGCCACACTAGAAGAAGAACAGTTGTTTTGGGCCACACATTAAATACATTGCAACACGTAATCACAAAAATAATCTCATAATGTTTTAAGTGAATTTACAATTTTGTGTTGGGCTACATTCGTAGCCATCCTGGGCTGCATGCAGTGTGCGGGGCTGCAGGTTAGTCACTGCTGCATGCTGTAACTTTTAAGCCTGATGATATCAACCCTTCAGCTTTTCCAAATATGCGGTTTATTGCACATACAGTAGAAGATGGCTGTGCTCCAGAAGTTAGGCTAAGGATATAAGATTAATATAAAAATCTCTGTCCTCAAAGAACTCTGAACCAGAAGGAAGGGACAGAGGAACAATAGTTAAAATAACCTGTGGTGAGTTTTGGGTTAGAAATAAGGAAAAGGTGCTGTAGGAATACAGAGGAAAAGATGTTTGTTTAATCTGTTGGGGGTGGAGGTGGACGGCTATGAGAAAGTCTTCCTTGAGAAGGAAGGGAACCTTGTGAACTAAGGGACAATGAGTACTACCACATTAAGAGACATTGTATACTATGACTTTCCTACTGCACATTTAGAGAATAGCGGGTTGAGATTAGAAAGATAGAGGTCTAGTTGTTAACGACTTTGGACTTTATCTTATTAGTAGTTGAAAATCTTTATAAAATTTTAAGTAGTGTAGCAACATGATAAAATTTATAGACAGAACCCTATAGATGGTTGAGATTTGAGGCAAAATATCTATTAGGAGGTTATTGCAAAGTATAGGGGTAAAAGTTGAGCTGAACAGAGGCAGTAGCTATAGGTATAGAAAGGAGAGGACTAGTTTGAGAAATATTTAGGTGGTAAGATAGGTAAAATTTGGTGGTAAGCTGTAGAGAGTAAGGAGAATTTCTAGAATGACTTCAAGGTTTCTAATTTTGCCTTGTGAGACTGGATGAGCATGGCCTTTGGAGTCAAACATACCGTAGTGTGCAGGTGTACATCTGTCACTAGTTGGGTGATCTTAAACAAGTTACTAAGCTTTTAAATCCCATTTGTGATAGAGGAATGATAATATCTGTAGGGGTGTTGTGAGGACTAAAAAGGATTATATGTATGAGGAGGGACTCCCAAAAACCAGAATTTGTTTATAAAGAATTGTGTATTTATTCTCTCATGTTTAAACTTCAGTCACCTTCAAAGTACTGTCCATTTGATGCAATACACCTATTGAGATGTTTTTTCCACTGCTCAAAACTGTTTTTGAACTTGTCAGTCAATTTCAATGCCTTTTAGTGCTTCTGCCGTTTTTTGTTTCACCTCTTCCAGATGGGCAAGACATTTCCCTTTGAAGAGTTTTTTCATTCGGGAAAACAAAACAT
The DNA here is from genome assembly GCF_022682495.2 of Desmodus rotundus. NCBI lineage: Eukaryota > Metazoa > Chordata > Mammalia > Chiroptera > Phyllostomidae > Desmodus > Desmodus rotundus. The sequence continues at coordinate 173,020,261 of NC_071388.1, forward strand.
AGTATCTCTGGGTGAGATAGGGCAAATAGGGAGGATGGGACACTGGAGTGGGGAGTGGGGCTCATGCTGTTTTTTATCAAAAACTGCTGAACACTCTGTGTGGTGTGGAAGGAATGCTTGTAAATCAATTACCCTGTAATGGGCAAGCATGTTGAAAGAGTCTTCAAAAAAAATTTAGTGAAGCCTAATGCAGCCTCTCACAACAAGGCCAGTTGGTACACTGACACAGATGAGTTCCTAGAACACTTACTTAGTGAGGGAAGCCTGTACTACTAGGGGCCTTCCCTCTAGAAGATAATTTTGGGTTTTTTCTGGGTCCCTCCTTATATAAAGTTGTTTGTGTTAGCTACACAAGTAACTTTAGGAGGAAATGAAGGTGCAAATAGGATGAGACTGCTGGCAAAGAAAGAATGAAATTTTTGACCTTGGTCACCAAGATCAGTGCATTATTAAGAGAAATAACAAAATTTAGTGGAAGGTGTGGGGAGGGAAGCAGGAAGATAAGTTCTGTTTTAGAAATATGTATTTTGAAGTGGCAGTGACACTGATTGTTAGAAATGCCTGTCTTGGGAAGAAAGATTTCTTTTGGTGATACAGATTTAGGTATCTGTAACTGAGGCTTCGAGTTTTAAGATGTCTAAGAAGAGAAGAGAAGGATTGGGGTATGCCCATATTTCTGGGTGGAGAGTGAAGAAAACATGAAAAGATCAAAGAGGTGTAGATGGAAAGATCCTTGAGAATTTGGGAGCGTCATCAGTGTTGTGCTTTGGAACGTAATTGGAAACTTGAAGAGAATCCTGACAATGGTTGTAGTATAAGCCATTTTACAAGAGTTTTAGAAGGGACTTGGTGAAAGGGAAATGGTGATAGGGAATATAGATTACTTATTCAAGTTCTGGCTTTAGAAAGAAAGGGAGGATGGTAATTATTGGGATAAAAGTGTTGAGGAAAGAATTTTTGTTTTTTTATTGTATTTTGTTGACTATGCTGTTACAGTTGCCCCAATTTTCCCCGCTTTGTCCTCCATCCAGCACCGCCCACTCACTCAGGCAGTCCCCACACCATTGTTCATGTCCATGGTTCATTGTATGGATTCTTTGACTGCTCCCTTTCCTATACTGTACTTCATATCCACATGGCTGTTCTATAATTACCTATTTGTACTTCCTAATCCCCTCACCTCTTCCCCTTCCATACCCCCCCCCATCTGGCAACCATCAAAACATTCTCTGTATCCCTGATTCTGTCTCTCTTGTTGTTTGTTTAGTTTTTTTTTTTAGATTCAGTTGTTGAAGATATGTATTTATTGTCATTTTATTGTTCATAGTTTTGATCTTTTTCTTAAATGGGTCCCTTTAACATTTCATATAATAATGGTTGTGATGATGAAGTCCTTTAGTTTTTTTCTTTTCTGGGAACCTATTTATCTGCCCTCCAATTCTAAATGCTATCTTTGCTGGGTATAGCAATTTTGGCTGTAGGTCCCTGCTTTTCATGACTTGACATACTTCTTCCCAGTCCCTTCTAGAATGCTAAGTTTCTTTTGAGAAATTAGCTGACAGTCTTATGAAAACTCTTCTGTAGTTAACTAACTTCTTTTGCTGCTTTTAAGATTCTCTTTTTATCTTTAACCTTTGGCATTTTAATTATGATGTGTCTTGGAGTGGGCCTCTTTGCATCCATCTTGTTGGGACTCTATGCTTCCTGGACTTGCATGTCTGTTTTCCTTCACCAGATTAGGGAAGTCTCCTTTCATTATTTTTTCAAACAGATTTCCAATTTCTTGCTCTGTCTGTTCTCCTTTTGGCACTCCTATGATGCGAATGTGGTACCTCTTGAAGTTGTTCCAGAGGCTGCTTACACTATCCTCATCTTAAAGGATTCTTTCTTCTCCTCATCCTCCTCTTCCTTCCTCCTCCTTCCTCTTCCTCTTTCTTCTTCTTTACTGCTTTTGCTTCTTTATGTTCCAAATCATTGATTTGATTCTCAGTTTCATCCACTCTCCTGTTGTTTCCCTATAAATTGTTCTTTATTTCAATTTGTGTATTCTCCATCTCTGACTGGATCTGTTTTATGCTGTTGAGGTCCTCACTAAATTCCTTGAGCATCCTTATAACCTTATAATCTGTATCTGATAGATCGCTTATCTCTATTTTGTTTAGTTCTTTTTCTGGAGTTTTGATCTGTTCTTTCATTTTGGACATGTTTCTTTGTCTCCTTATTTTGGCAGCCTCCCTGTGTTTGTTTCTATGTATTAGGTAGAGCTGCTATGACTTCCTGTCTTGGTAGCATGGCCTAATTTAGTAGGTGTCCTGTAGGGTCCAGTGGCACGACCTCCCCTATCACCGAAGCTGGGCACTCGAGGTGTGCCCTTGTGTGGGCTGAGTATATTGTCCTCGTATGGTTGAGCCTCGATTGCTGTTGGGCAGTCAGTGGGAGAGATTTACATAAGCCAGTTAGCTACAAGGACTGGGTGTGACCACTGGCCACCAACCTCTACCCTCTGGAGGATCAGTTGTGCAGGGATAGGGTGGTGGTGTTCTGACATGGCCTGAAGCTGGCCACTGGGTGCAAATGCTCTGGGGTTTCGCAGATGGTACAGGCCAAGGTCAGCCCCCACCTGTGTTTTGCCTGGGGCCACCTTGCCTCAGCTATAAAACAGTCTGAGATGGCTGCTACTTGTGCTGGGCTTGAAGATTCCCAGGCAAAGCCAAGCTGTGAATCTAGGCTGGTTGCTCCTAGTGCCAGATCTGGGGCCACTTAGCAAGAGGTACAGGGACTATGGACTCACTGGGGCTGGCTGTTGCTTATTTGATCTGTTGCTTATGTGATAGGATTTAGGAAGTTGTGAAGGATGAGTCAAGGCCGTCCATTCATATGGAAAAGTCATGGTTAACAGCCTGTGTTGGCCTATAAGTTGGGTGGAACAGAGTCTCTGGGGATCTCCAGGGCAGACAAAGAGTGTTAGCCAGGTTGATGGAGTCTCAGATATGGCCCCAGCCTGCTGGCTCTGTGGCTCTCTGGGGGGAAGGTTCAGAAATAGGACATTGGCCTTTGCCCACCTTTCTGTCTGGGAAAAAGCTTTCCCCCAGCTCCCACCTTGATGCCAGACACTTCAGTTACTGCCTGTATGCCATCGGTGCCCTTCAGGCTGCTACCCCAATACTAGATCTCAGAGGGAGTGAGTCTGAATAAGTCCAATTTGGGTTCTTTAAGGGGAGCTGCTTGGGATTCCAGAAGTTTCTTTATCAACTCAACTCCCACTGGTTTTTGCTGCCAGAAGTTGTGGAGACGTAATCTTCTTGGGCTGGGGGGCCTGGTGTGGGTCTGGGACTCCTTGCTCCTGAGATATCCCTCCCAAATTTTTATCCACCATATGTGGATGTGGGACCAGCCAGTTCAGCTTCTCCGCCCCCTCTACCCATCTGAATGGATGCGTTTTTTTTAATTCCATAGTTGTCAGACTTCCATTAAACTCTTTTTCTGACGGTTCTGAGTGATGGTTGTTCTATATTTTAGTTGTAATTTTAATGTGGTTGGTTGAGGTGGTGAGTTGTATTTACCTACACCTCCATCTTGACTGGAAGTTCTCTGTTTTTGCTGTCAAGTCCAAGATGTCTGTGGGAGGGCTGGATAAAGAAGTTAGGTGTAAGTGTTAGTTTAGGAGGAAGAGACATTGACCTGAGACTGAGGGAAGAAGAGTATGGGTACAGTACAGGCATTTTAAGAAACCAGAAGACAAAATGGGGTGGAGGAAAGAAGGTGTATATGAAGATAGAGTTCATGCTACCTTGATCTCAGTAAACTAGAAGAATCAGGAAGATTGGGATCAAATTAGAAACTGGGTAGGGGGGAACAGGAGGGTGATAGAAGACTTTGAGGAGGGATTGTAGAGAACGAGACAGTGATGGTGAGATTAATGAAGAGATTGCCCAGAAAGAGTGAGGGTTGAGGTGAGGCTAGGTTTATACCCCAAAGCTTGATTGATCAGTATTTTTCTTAGATCCTTGGGATTCTCAAACTAAGGTAGACATCTTCTTGAACATAAGCTTAACCTAATGCTGGCCCCTTTCAGGGTAGGGAGAAGAAATCCATTTAGAAGAGGAACTCAATTTAGTTCAGGTATACTGTGATCTTTTAACATATATATGCCAAACACTATAATAAGTATCTTATTTACTTCTTACCACAACCATACGATAATCATCATTACCTCCATTTTGTAGATTAGATGAGTTTTAGACTTCAATTCCTGCAGCATTATATAGCTATTAGTATAAGGGCCAGGATAGAATCAAAAGCAATATAATTTCGGAAGCTGCTCTTTTAAGTACCTTAACCAGCACTGTCCAATAGAACTGTAATGTAAGCCACACATATAATTTTAAATTTTCTAGTAGGCACATTAAAAAGTGCAAAAAAATAAAGTAAAATTATTTTTAATGTTTATTGTAACAGTATATCCAGAGCATTATTTGATCCTATAATCAATGTAAAAAATAATAAATTAATTTTTTATAATGATTTTGAAATCCAGACTGTGTTAACATGTCTCAATTTGGAGTAGTCACATTTCAAGGGCTCATGTGGCTAGTGGCTACCATATTGGACAAAGCAGCTCTATACCCTTCGACCTGAGACCAGTCTGAAGCTTGGGGACAGTGCAGAGGGTGCCTCTTGCTTATGATAGCCTTACTTGGTGTGAATGTTAAGGTAGTGAAGTAACCTGACTATCCACTGTTTTCCTGAGTTACTGGGAAACCCTCCCAACCCTTGAAAACCTTTGAGAGGTAGTTGTTCACAGCTATTTTCCTTAAAACTGGGTATCTTTCAAGCTGAGTCAAATATATAATTAGAAGGTAATTGTTAGGATTAAAAAAGAATTCCCAGTATTTGTGTACATAATCAACTATCACCATCATACAGAACATGTTATATATGCTTTTTTATTTGATCCTCATAACAGACATTATCTCCACTTATACTGGTGATGAATTGATTTTATAGAGGGATTTAAGTGATTTGCTTCAGTTTATGTGTAATAAAGATGAACCCCAAAACCTGTATTTTTAAACTCTGGTCTTAGGGGAAAAAAGAGGACACGTCATCAATGTGTGGTTGCCTCTCACGCGCTGCCTGGTAGGGACCTGGCCCACAACCCAGGCATGTGCCCTAGACTGGAAATCAAACCAGGGACCCTTTGATTTTCAGGCTGGCACTCAGTGCACTGAATCACACCAGCCAGGGCACCCTGCATATTTTACATGTGAGATGTTCATACAAGATTTTTTTTTTGTTCTTTGTTTGAAAGGGTTTCATAGCTAAAACAATTACTGGCAGAGAGATTTTGGGTGTATGGGTTGGATTGGCATGTAAAGGAACTTGAATACCAGCACAGAGATTTGAGCTTTATCATATTTTGGCTTTGGGGAGCTACATGATTAGAATGTTTTAGAGTAGTGTAGAGTTACCTGTTATGTCTGGGATATGACTAATTCAGATTAACAGTAATTCTAGGGTCTAGATATCCTAACTCCAAAACAGCTCTATAGTTGAACCAAGACATTGTAACTCATCAAAACATATGGATGACTAGTGCCGTTTCAGCAAGACTCCCAGGAAAGCACATGACTGCCATCTGCATCCCAAAGTGACAGTACCATTGGTCATTCCTAGCCAGGCAGATCACATAGCACAGTCATTGTAGCACAGTTGTGCTTATCCTTCAGTTATTACCATAACGTGATTTACCAACTAACTTCTCTGTGCCTTTAGTCTTATAAAATGGAGATGGTAATGACATCAATTTCAAAGAGTATTTTTAAGAAATATTATGATTTAATACTGTATGTGCTTACAATAGAGCTAGGCATACAGTGAGTCTCTAAGTGTGAGCTGATGTTACTATTATGGGTGTTGTTAGTTCTTTTAGGAATATTTAATAGTTTTTGTTTTTTACAACTTACATTTATCTTCTAGCTACTCTGCTAAAAGCTAGAATGAAACAGCTACCTGCAGCAACAGTCCGCCTCCTTTCAAGTTCCCAGACAATCACTTCAGTGGTCAGTGTTGTAAAAGAGCTCATTGAAAACTCCTTGGATGCAGGAGCCACAAGCTTAGATGTTAAACTGGTGAGTGTCTCTGAGAAGCCAAATATCTTTAAAGCAAAAAAAGGCTGGACAGATATTTTCTCCTTACATCTAATACCTTTTCTTTATGTGTACCAGTAAATTATTTGGAGGACTTTGGACCTTTTGTCTTATTTAATAGTAAATTCTTAAAAGTAAATTTTAATTTAAATCAACATTAGTAACACTAAATTATGAAAGAAAACTTCATATTTAGGACTCCATTACATGAATTTAATTTGTCTATTTTCTACCAATGTTTATCCTAGGTTATTAGCATATATTTATTTGTGGATTCTTACTTGCATTTAATTTTTTCTGCCTAATCTTATTTCAGAACTGATTTCTTTGTTGCTTCATAGTTTTTCCACTTTTCAATTTAAGTGCTATATATTAATTTGAGTTAATATGACATGACAGTCATAATTTATTACAATTGTTTTGCATGTTTATCTCACCTATTATAAATTACTACTTACAGAGGCAAGGTCTATGTTTTTTTCATTTTTTTGTCTACTGTATCTGGCCAATACCTGCTATGTAAATGGTATATAAATAGTGCATAGGTCGTGAATAAATTTGTTTGAGGGAATGTAAGAATATATTTTTGTAATCTAATTATCAAATATTTATTTCCATTATTTCTAATAGTACAGTATTAGAAATAATACTGATACAAATATGTAGATTTATGTCTTATAAAATCCTTATAAAAACTCTGAGTTAGCTACTACTATACCCATTTTACAAATAATTAAGGCTCTGAGAACTTGCTCAAAGTCAGTTTGTAAGTAGGGGAGCTGAGATTGGAATTCAGGTCTTTCTGACTCTAAAACCCTTTTAAGATCTTTCCTGTATGCCACTGGTTCTCACAATGTTTGGGTGCATCATACTAATTTAGAGAAGTTTGTTACTGGGCCCCAGAATTTCAGATTCTAGGTGGGGTCCACGAATTTGCATTTCTAACAGATTTCTAGTTGTTGCTGAGAACTGCTATTCTATACCATATCAAACCTGTATTTTGTTTTTAAATATAAGCTTTATTAACATGAAAAAATTTATTAAACCCAAAGAAAGGCAGTTTATTTTTTTTGGAAATTTCCTGTATGCACTTTAGTCTGATTCTAATACAATTGATAGTAATTAAATAGGATTAAATAATTATGTCTGACATTTCACTTACGAATCTTAGGCAGACAAACATATCTTGTCTGGAAGAAAAACAGTTTTTAAAAATCATGTTACAAAGCCAACAAACAGAAGTCCTCTTAAAAAAGTAAATGGAAGTACAAATTTTTATCTATGTATTTTATTCCCTTGACATTTATCAGTTTCTCTATCTCTGCTTTGTAGAGTTTTAAACAATTGTGTTGCTATACAAAATAAGGCCTGTTTTATGGTTTTATACAGTAATAATTATACTGGCTAGGAATGTTTTCCTAATTAGTTAATCAGGTTGACATTTTTTAAAACATTTGAAACAGATCTTTGTGTTTCTCAGCTGACTAGAGTTCTTATTTATATTGAAAGATTTGCATTTCTGTAGTTAATGATTTAGATTGAAGAGAGATGAAGAACTAAATCTTGGGTGCTTTCCCTCAACACCTTGTGTGTCTATTTTATCTAAAAAGTACTGACATAAATAGTATTAAATAATAATAGGTTATTAAATAACCAGAGTCATTGTAATTGTGGGAAGATTTTATTCCCTTTAAAATTTGCATCTGTGGTCATACACATAAAACTTAGTGAAATCAAGTTTATGATAGAAGTTTAGTATCAAATTTAGAATATGGTATTTATGGAAAGTGTGATCACTATAGGAATTTAGATTTTGTTATGTTGTGTATGCATATTTTTAGTATTAGAAAACAAATACTAAGCTATGAATTCAGGGTTTTTTCCTTGATTTTTCAAATTCAAAACTCACTGAGATTGCCAAATTAGATACATTTTCTCAGCAGTTTCCTGTTAGGCCACTACACAGAAAGAAAATTAAAGTATAATGTAAATATTTAAATTTCTTAGGAAAACAGTAAGTAGTTCAAGGGAGAACGTATTAAAAACCCAGGTTGAAGAATGATAAGTGCTAGACTCTTGGTGTTATTTTTGTTAGTTATGGTGGTGTCTTATTTGTTTGAGAGATTGTGTGTACAGAGGTATTTATAATTTAGAGGAATCTTTTGGTCAAGTTTTGGTGTGAATTTAAACATGATACCTATGATACTAAGACAATTCAAGGGAACTTTAAAGATCAGACTGATTTTTCTTATTTTATAGGTGAATCTGAGTCCTAGGAAAATGAGGAACTTGCCCATAGTACCATAACTAGGAGATAGTAGACTTAAGAAATTAAACTCTTACTTCCTTAAAATTAGGTTTCCATAAAAGATAAATAAACGTTATTCCACTTGTGCTTCTGTTTCTAAATATTGTTAACAGTTTAATGTCTATATACTAAAAGTGTTTCTTTAACTTTGTATAGGAGAATTATGGATTTGATAAAATTGAAGTGCGAGACAATGGTGAAGGTATCAAGGCCACTGACACACCTGTAATGGCAGTGAAGTACTATACCTCAAAAATAAGTAGTCATGAAGATCTTGAAAATTTGACAACTTACGGTTTTCGTGGTGAAGCCTTGGGATCAATATGTTGTGTAGCGGAGGTAAGGTAATTTATATTGACTCTTAGTGATTTTATAATCACAGAATATTAGAATTAAGAAAAACTAAACCAGTATTTGGCAAAGAATGTTTTTTTTTTTTAATGTGAACATACATAACATAAAACTTACCATTTTAACCATTTTTTAAATTAAATTTATTGGGATAACATTGGTTAGTAACATAAAAATTTCAGGTGTTCAATTTTAGAACATTTGGGTATTCTATTGTATGCTTACCACCTGAATTCTAGTCTTCTTCCATCACCGTTTTAACCATTTTATAGTGTACAATTGAGCGACAGTAAGTACATACATTCACATTGCGTGCAGCCATTACCACCATCCGAATCCAGAACTTTTTCATCTCAACTCTGCCACCATTCTCCTTTCAGCCTGTCCCCTGATAACAACTATATTTCTCTCTCTCTGAATTTGACCATTCTGGGTACTCCACATAAGTGGAATCATGCAATATTTGTCCTTTTATGTCTGGCTTATTTCACTTAGTTTAATGTCTCCAAAGTTTGTGCATATAACATAAATCAGAATTTCATCTTTTCTTAAAGTTGATAATATTTCATTGTATGCTTAAAACATGTTCTGTTTATCCACTCATCTGTTGATGGACATTTGGGTTGTTTCCACCTTTCAGCTACTATTATGAATAATACAACTATGAATATTGGTATACTAAGTAAGATCTGTTTGAGTTCCTGCTTTCACTTCTTTTCAGTATATGAAATATGTCCAGAAGGTATCCAGCCATGTAACATGAAAAATAGAGACATTTATTGAAAAAAAATAACAAGATACAAGAAACACTGTATGTGGGACAATGATGCCTCAGTTCCCTTCACAGTAGGCACCTTGGGACCTCACATAGTGCTCCCAATTGCCATCAGCTACCCTGTTGTATTTTCCTGAATCTTGTTGACAGTCAAATCTTTTTTCTCTCAAAGGTGATTTTAGTTTTGGGAAAAGCCGGAAGTCACTGGACACCAAATCTGGGCTATAGGGAGGCTGAGCCACCTGGGTGATTTGATGTTTCACCAGAAAACACTGCGCAAGGTGTGATGCGTAAGCCAGTGTGTTGTCATTGTGAAGTTGCCAATCATCAGTTGCCCATAGCTGCAGCCTTTTGAATCATCTGAATAGTTTCCATGGATGACTGTTCAAGCTTAATGCAAAATTTGATACAGATTTGTTGCTCAACTTGCTCAGTCATTTTGAATACGTCAGCCACACGGTACACATGCACACTCAATGGCATCTACTGCTCCTACTGACTAGTACAATAAAGTTGTCATTTTTCATACATGCGCATTCCAGTCCACTCATCTTGGCTGGCAGGTTACATCAACGTTGTGCAAAATGTTCTTATGTTAACAATGGCTAGACTTTTTCTGGACAGACCTCATACACCCAAAAGTGGAATTTCTGGGTCATGTGGTAATTCTGTTTAATTTTTTGAGAATGGCAAAGTGTGTGTTGCAGTGTTTTTATTTAGAAGAGGAAAAAAGTGTTTCAGTGGCCCATTGGCTTGAAAAAAATGTATTCGATAAAATTAAACAGTTATCTCAACAATAAGCACTTTTCAGAGCCTTAACTATATTAAAGCATATTGTGAATGTCTAAGGCTGGTGGTTTACAGTAGGTACATTTCCATGCCACCTACTTGACTATGAAACCCTTTTATTGACAAGCATATCACTATTTCTATTGTTGTTCTGTGGAATACACTCTGGAAATACCAATCTACTCAGTACAGATAATTAGATTGTGTCCTAGAGATGTAATTGAGTTGGCTTAACCCCCTAGTGAGAGTCAGAGTGGACCCTAGAATTTTGCTGTCCTGGCTGATGGTTAGGTGATTTCAGTGTTTACAAAACCCCGAGTTCAGTGCCTGACCCACTTGATTGCTGAGTACCAATTGTACAGTGCCTGTCCCTGCAAGAGATTGTTCAACTAGTTTGTGGCAAAGCTCATCTAGAACCTTCATTTGCATGTACTTCTGTTATGTTTTGTCACATTACTCTTTGTGCTGTACTATTTGCCTGTTTTATAGAGCGATAGTGTGTGTGTGCTAGTGAGAGACATGGTAATTGTGAGTGTCTTTTTAAGTAACTAAGTTTGTCCAGAGGTCGTGTAAACCTTCATTTGTGCTTAGGCTGCACACCCTATTTAGGTGAGAATTTTCAGGGGCAATAAAATGATCGGATTTTATACCTGTTGTCTGTGAAAAGTATCATTGACACGACACATTGTTTCTGTCTCCTTATCTAGTCTCTGGATACCTATTTGGTAGCCTAGTCTCCCCAGCACTGATACATTCTCCAGGCTTATTGTGATCTTCCCTCTGCTCTTCTGCCTGTAGAGTATTGCCGTAGGGTAGGTTTTCTCCATTTTTTGTGGATAGGATCCCAGCTAGGTATTCATTTACTCTTTGATAGTGAGGTTCTGTAAGGTGGTGCCTAATTAAGAAGGAAAAATTGTGGGTGGGAGAGGAGGTGGAGTTTAGAAGTAGCTGATTTTGCTGTTCTAGCACAGAGGATGGTAGGCCCTTGCTTAGAAGTAAGGTGTTCAGACATCACTAAAGGAGGAAAGACTGTCGTTCCTTAAGTGCACTCTTCTTAAAACTTTTATCCCAAAACTAGCATACACTGTGCTTCTGCTATTTTTCTTAGCACTTGATTTATTTAAACTTCACTGAGCCTCAAAGAGATTTTAGGGAAGAGTGAGTAGAGGGTACAATTGGGCATTGCCTGTCATTTTCCCCAGAGACTGTATATGGGAACCTATAGCACTGGGATCTTGAAGAAAGAACCTGTTTTAAAAGTGGGATGGGATCTGTACTAGTACTAGTAGCTCCCGCTACTAGTACTCTGAAGCTCCCAGTACTACTACTATTGTTTAAGTTCTTGGTGGCTATTTTAGAAATCATATAATTTGTTTGGTAACATAATATTTGATTTTTTTAGCTGTTGTCCCAATTTGGTAGGATGTCTTTAAGCTTTATTTTGGCATATATAATTTAGCATTTCTGTATTTTCCAAGAACGTTTCAGAACTGAAATTAGTCATTATTGGCTTTGTCTGCTAGGTGGCAGCACTATACTTAGTCTTTTAAAGTATATTGCACAAAGGCCATATGATTTATCCAAATCTACACTGTAGTTCTGGTTTTAGATGGCTGTCTTGCAAGTCCTTATCCAGTGGTACTCTCTGTTTTGTTTCTTTGTTTGATTAGTTGAACCCACTTGATACCTATTTTTATCATTTTGTCTTTTGTTTCATTTTTGGGGTATTTGAATGCCTTGACTATAAATACTTAAAATAATGTTTGCTCTTGAAAATTATAAAAGGAGTAAAAGAATTGTCAAAGTATCACAATAATAGAAAACTATAAATTTAAAAAATTATGTTCAGTTTTCACAATGCAATGTCAAATCTTTGTAGAAAATATTAACAAAATTTTGTGTAATCTCTATGCTTTAAATCTTTGGGGGAACCACACACAGATACATGTGTTATGAATTTTTGTAAATGTATACTCTGGATCCAGGTACAGACTTTTCTCAGCACCCCTGAAGGTTTTCTCATGCCCCCTCACAGTCAGTAGTCCTCAAAGTAGTTGCTGTTCTAGCCTATATCAACATAGATTAGGTCTACCTGTTTTTGAACTGGATCTAAATGGAATCTTAAGGTATGTATTATTTTTTTATGACAAAATTTTTTATGATGATTTAGGTTTGAAAGCCAAAGGAAATACAGAACTTTGGTGGTAGTAGTAATGGACCCTAGTCACTGCCCAGAACCCCATTTCTGGAGTGAGCACTCATTTTCCCAGCTACTAAGAGTATTGGTGACTGAATGCTCACAGCTAAGTCTCCCTCTGGAGTTTGCCCCTTACCTTAGCTAAAGAGAGTTACCTTACTCATGGCATAGAGGGCACCCACATCCAATGACTGGTTGATAAGGGGTTGTAAAGGCTCCATTCCAATTCACAACCCTGCCATACTATCTGTGCTCAAGAGTGTCCCCCTGGGTTCAGCCAAGGCCTTTTGACTATGGCACAGCCTCACTTCTCTTTCTACTGTGTCCCCATGGGAGATCATCCTAGGAGCACTCCCCAGTAACTGCCCACGCTAGTCTCCATCTCAGTCTACCTCATGTATAAGCCATTCTACAATGAGGTTTTATGGTTCAGTTTCATAATACTGATAAGGAAACTGAGGTCTTTTGAAGACCAAATGCCAATTCTTCTCACACCAGCTTCAAAACAGTCTCATAATCAGTTGGCTAATATTTCATTGTGTGCAGGGTGCTGTGCTAAGTAGTTTAGTTCAGAGGAACTGTGTATAGTGAAGTAAAAATGGAATATGAAAATTGTAATATGGTCTGTTAGGGTACAAACTTGCTGTCTTCTCAGATTGCTAACCACCTGAATAAAGTGCCTATAAAGATTCAAAAGAAAGAAAGAAAATTGTGACTTATTTTTGGGTACATAGCGTGTTGATGGTGAAACCAAGAATTCAGTTCCAATTTCATGCTTCCCAGTGCTGCATTTTCCACAGTAGGTCATGCTGCCTTCTTATTAGTGTTAGAAAGGTATTCGTAAATTTAAATTCCCTCATATTTAAATAATAAATATCCCAGTCCTGCAATGGTAAGCTCAATAGATAAGTTATTTGGAGAAGTCAAGTTGAAACTTATGTGGGGAGGATTCTGAATAGTGTTTCAGAAATGCAGAAAGCAATATATGCTTGTTAAGGTCAATTACATTTAAAAATAAATACTGTTGTTACTCAGGAAGAATTAATGAGTGCTTTTTGGGGGAAAAATTCACTTTTTAAACTTAATATTCTTCATCACTCAAGTGAAGTTTCATTTATAGAAGTTGCATATTTATTTTAAGGCTCCAATTTATTTTGCAAATTTTTGGCTACAGATTGCAATTACATAATAAAAATTAATGATTTGGTTATTTTATCTGCCAAAGTAACTGATGCTGATAATATTAAAGTCATACAGATATAAATCATCTCAGGCTCATTAGATTGATAATACAGGGAGGGGCAAAAGTAGGTGTATGGTTGTGAGCAGGAAACACAGTTTATCTTCTGTTATCATCTATTAATAACTTACCACTGTCCACACAAACAGCTGTAAACATATTTTTGCCCCAATGTATATGTAATTGGGGTACTGTTTTGTCACAATATTAACCAGCTATTCCCCAAAATTCCAATTGTTGAAATTACTTTTCGTTAGATCATTTTAAAGGTGATAAAAATTTTAGCTATAAAAAGAAAAATCTAGACTTTCAGCAAAATTGGCCAGAGAAATTTAAAATACATGTAATTCTTTACTCTTTATACACTTTAAAAGAATGGGCAGTTTTCTAGTTTGTCAATAATAAAATGACTTTCAATCTTAGAATCAAACAGTCCACAATTGTAAAACACTCTCTTTATATCTACAGGGTATCCTATTGGTATTTTAAAATGGAATTACTGATTTCATAATCTATGATGAATGTACAGTGACTGGCAGAAATTCACTGATGTGGTTTTCTTTAAATGATATCATCAAGCATAACTTCTGTTGAGCTTTATTGTTGTTTGTAAAGTAATAATTTTGATACGTTTGTCATTCTTCAGTGTTAATTTGTAGTACTAATTATTAAGCATACTGAATAGAATGAACTCTAGAGTGAAAATTCTGTTTTAACCTATTCGTTAAATTTTTCTGTGAATACTGTATATATTGTTCCTGTCACATAATGAAACAGTAAAAATGTTTTATTTCTTTATAAGCAGGTAAGTCATATATATTATATTAAAAATAATATTTTCCTCCAAAGAAGTGTTTAAAAAACTCATACAAATTTTTTGAACTGAATTTTAAATGGAGGCCAATTTATACCTCAGTTTTAGGAGGACTGTGGAACCTTTTGTTTTGTTTTCTGAAAATCAGAACAAATTCTGAACTAGTAGTCAGAAACCTAATTCTCATTCCCAAGTGTTTACATAAGAGACTTGACCAAAGGCATGGAACAGGTTAACGTTTATGAGAGTTTTTTCTTTTTTAATTTATAAAGTAAGGATAATGATTTTAAGGTCAAAGGATATAATACATATTCGAGTATCTTGAATATTGTCATGTGCAACACAGTGGAAGTTATTTTTACGCTGGCTTGAATATGGGAAGTGATATGCGGCTGTATCATATAGGTGATGATACCATCGGCCTTGCTCATTACCTTGTTGGCAAGAAGTATTTCACCTCAACTTTCAAAGTTTATGCAAACTCCTCAATATTTTTGGGAAGTCCTTTTAAAATTTTACAGCCATTTTTAGGTTCCTTCTAATTTTCACCAAAGGCCTTTATTGTGTTTCATAAGACTGTTTTTCCTTTTGGTTTTCCCTCAGAAGAATTAGAATTGCCAGCCATCCTCTGTGTAATACTCATGTTTATTGATTTATTCATCCAACATTTCTAGAAGTGGTTATAGTGCACTGGGTATTCTGATCTATCAAGTTTACTGTACTTAATTGTGTGATGAGCTAATAAGGGATCTGTATGTTTGTTACTGTTTTACATTACATCAAACCTCCTTGGCTTCAAGGGGGTAGAATGAGAAGCTGAGTCATTCTGTTTTGAAGATGAAGTTGAGACTCCCTTGTTAGTGGGCCTACTTAGCTGTAAAAGGGTAGGAGGAAGCCTGTAGTATAATTCTGGTGGCTGCTACCTCTTGCTGCACAGTGTGGGGTACTTTCTATGTCTTTTAGAGCCATGAAGGTAGAACTTTAGTGAGAATAAGCACAGGAATTTTTGAAGATTCTGCTTCCTAAATACAACCTCCTCACAAGTAAGAGAACTCTGTTGAAAAGGGAAAAGACAGAGCCAAGATCTCTGTGTTGCTGGTCTCCCCCAGTGAAGTATCTGGGAGACGGTTCTGATGTCAGAGTGCTTATGTTGGTGTACACCTATGCACAGGCAGGCAGGCATACTTACACACAGTAAGAAAGACATTTCAGTCGGCCAGGAGAATCCGTTTTTCAGTTGAATCAGGAGGACCATTTATTTACTTTAGTTTTCAGACCCGTGTTTGTTTGAGGCATTCTTCCAAAAGTCAGTAAAAACAAAAACAAAACTGTCACATAATTATCTGAAACAAATTTTTGTCAAAGGAGAACTTTTTGTATGAATTACCAGGATATATCCTAAGTTTATAATTTACTTTTTATCTAAAACATTTAGAAAAAATGTGCTTATCTAAATTTCAAATGTGTTTGTGTAACTTGAGCTTTGTAATAGTAGTATAATTTCTTGAAACTCAGTAACTGAACCAGAGTCAGTTTTTAATAAGTGAGAGGGAATATAACCTCTAAAGTCCTCTAAGAAATTCTAAAACTTCTTTTAAAATAAACCTTCTTTTAAAATTCTTTAAATAAATTTTCTTATTTCTTTTTTTAACACCACTAGATTCATTCACTGCCATAATTCCTCAATGTCTCCATTAAGAGGCATCGGTAATAATATGTAATATCAGAGATACTTCTGAGGTGGAGTTACTGCAAGTGCATGCGCTAGCTACTGGACTGCTTACACATTCTGAACCTGTGCCTGGTCCAAAAAAAGGTTTCCTGCCTTGGACACAGGGTCATATGATGAAATGAACTCTTGAAATACAATTCCTTCCTCTGAGGAACACACTGTATTTCATGAATTTGTGAAACATGCTAATGTGTTTTATCCTTTACTGTCTTTAGTAGTGAATTGCAAAGCATTTCCTATCTAAGTAAATTTTCATAGTACTCTACACATTCTAATTTTAAAAAGTTTAATGTTGGAATATAATATCGTGTTATATTTTTTTTACTTTAACATAAGTGTTACATAATGACCAATAAGTCCTATTTTGCTTTTTAGTACTTCAATTTATTCATGTAGCCTGGAGTATATTTACTGCTCACTAACGTTTTTAAAGGATGAACAAATTAATATCTGTAAAGTGCTTCAATGTAGTTAAAGCAAAACCCATGTAACCTTATAAAGTATTAGCATCATCTTCATCTTATCATCACCCTCCCCTTAAAGATGATAGTGTAATTTATTCAGGACCATCTAGCAAGCCACTGGCAGAGTTAGTGCTAGAACTCAGAGTTCCAGGGCTGCCTTTTCTCAGTGACACCAACTTTAGGTCAGGTGGCTAGCTCTTTAGAGAATAGAAATAGAATTCAATTGACCTTGGCATTTTGGAGAAGTGGTTGGTTAAATGTAGAATTGTTTTTAAAGGGACAATCATAAAGTGAGTAGAGACAAAGAACATTTCTAGCAATCTGTTTATTTTGACAGACTTCACTAGAAGAAATCACTGTTGGACACAGTGGAGTTGTGATGTAGCAGAGAAGATTAATTATCCAGAAAAAATTAAATTATACAGTTTTGAAACATGGATTATTTTTGGAAGAAGTAAAATAATCACTTAAGATTATTAGAGAACAATTATTGCAGAAATAGCAGCTTGAACTAATAGCAGCTTGCCCCTAGTAAGGATTTTGTGGATATCACCCTCAGAGAGAATCTAATAGACTATATTAGTACTGTCCCCTAGAGAAGCCATACTTTTTCCCGGTGACTTTGCAGTTCCCTGCATGGTACCCACATGTTCCACAGAGCCATATGGCCTACAGTAAATCGGTGCATGGTTAGGACAGGGTGACGGAACTATCAGATGTAGGCTCAACTGGACCCAGTTAAGTTCTAGTAGTAGAGCTGGATCTTTACAGCTTCTTTCTAAATTATGTAGATATTTTTAAAGATTTTATTTATTTGTTTTTAGAGAGAGGGGAAGGGAGGGATAAAGAAAGCAAGAGAAACATCGATTAGTTGCCTCTCATACCTAACTCGCAATCCAGGCTTGTGCCCTGACCAGGAATTGAACTGGCAACCTTTGGCTTTGCAGGATGATGCCCAACTACCTAAGCCACACCGTTCAGGGCTACGTAGATTTAAGATAATCAGCTCTACTCAGACTAAGGATGACCAAGAAAGATTGCTTCCAATTTGGGGTCAGGATTGTTCACCAGAAGTGTGAGGTAGCTACCCTTTTCTGAATCCCCCCTGCTCTCCTTGCCAGCATCCCCACTCCCTACCTATGGTATTTTCTGGCACGGATATGGTTTTCTATTGTTATACTCTACTACAAATCTCAGGATACATGTAAGCAGAAAGCTGGGGGAGAGTGCAGACCTTCTTAAGTTTATATTTCTATGACTATAAAAATCCTAGGAAATGCTTCATACTGAATGAAATCCTTTCTTACACTTACATGTTTCAGTGCTAAAGTTTTTAAATTATAAAAATTTTACATTTAAACAATGAATTCAAAGGTTGGGTTTCAGAAAAAATGGGCATACATATGTATGTTTTGATTTGTATGTTTTTATTCCTTTGAACCATTAACTTGAAATACAGAGATGCAGTTTTATACAAATTATAAAAGGAGGGAATGATCACTTTGCAAAAGGATTATTTACTTTACTAATAAATTTATGCAAGTAGCCTGTTAAAAAGCAAACTTATCTAATGCATTTGAGGTATTTGCTTTTACAAATGAGTCATGCAATACATATAATAAAAATAGCCACTTCAGGTATACTGGTTTGTAGTTGAGTATTTTAATTAGAGTAAAATATTTAAAAATCAGTAATTTAACCTAAAAATATATTGCTTCTTAGTGTAACTCGAAGCAGTATTACAAAAAAGTGGTCATAAGAATTTATTCAGTGAAACTCTTCAATATTAAGTAAATGTATGATAATTATTTTAAATCTGGTTTGATAATGAGCTCTCTGCAGAAATTACACTTTTATTAGAGGGGTTTTTTTTAATTACAGGTTTTAATTACAACAAGGACAGCTGCTGATAATTTTAGCACCCAGTATGCTTTAGATGGCAGTGGCCACATAATTTCTCAAAAACCTTCACATCTTGGTCAAGGTAAGAGAGTAGCTTTATAGCAGTCTTTGCCTTTTCTGTTCTAATGGTTTATTTTTAAAAATTCTTACTTCTTAAATTCAGATGTATTGCTTCTTGCTAGCTAACTTCTGAGAATGTTCCAAGTGAATATTCAGCCTGTACTTCAGCCACCAGTCTCCTAAGTACTTAAGAGTTGGTCTCAAGAGGAGCTGTGTGAAAGACTTTGGACAACATGGATTTTTGCACTTCTGTAAAAACTGTAGGGGCAGTTATTTTACTCTTGCTGGATTACTATGTCTTCTTTATATATGAAGGATAATACTTTGTTGAAATGCCTAGAACATTATTGATTTGCTAATTATGGTAATAAAGACATACCTTCAAGATATTGTGGTTAAATAATTAAAAATATATTTATTTACAGAAAACTTCAAACATATGTGTAAGTAGATTGGATAGTGTACCATCACTCAGTTTAAACAATTATTAACCCATTGCTAACGCTTCATGTAATACCCTCATCTCCCTCAGCAAGGGTACAGCAATACCCTTGCTGTATTATTTAAAGCAAATAAATATATTATTTATTATTGCTATTGGTCATTTAGTTTTTTAGTGTTTTATGCATTTAAGTAATTTTATTGTATTTTAATTGACATTTTATGTTTCTAAGTACCTCTAGGGGAGGGAATCTCTTCAGGCTTGCATTTCACATATCTCCTTTAATCTTCTTCATACTGCTAACTTTTGGTAATAGGGTGTTTAAAGTTCAAAGAATATTAAAGGTATGAACTCTCTGGAGTCACGTCGAAAAGAATTGTTAGATCTGAAAAGGGACCTGTGTTTTTGTTATTGCTTGCCCTTCTCCTCCAGTTTGTATTATAAATTCATTTTTAATTTTTGTGGTGCCTTCCTGTAATTTATCAAAGTACAATATTTTTTTAGTGGTTTCTTCCCTCCAGTTTTAATGTTAAATTATTGGATTTATTTTTCAAATGACTTGTCTTTCTTCATTGAAATTTATTTTCTTACATCTTAACACTGATACCAAATTCTCATTCTTTTTTTATAGACCTCCAATTAGTTATTGATTCGTTTTTTCCATTAAGAAATAACATTTTTGTATCCACATGGGGGAAAGAGTTAATAAAACTCCTAAGAGAAAACAATAAAATTTTTTCTAATTCAATTCATAGAAATGAGCTCATCTAATTACTAATTAATTTGATGTATAATAATGTACATATTTTATTTAAGAATAACATTGTGATTCTTTTCCTTTTTATATATGGAAGATTAGGAGAAAAGAGAGGTATTTTAAAATATGGTTCCCAACCAGAAGTGCTCTGACCCCAGTTCTTAGTTCAAATTAGGAAACCATTAGGAGATATTTGAGTGGCTATCAAGTAGAGTACTTTGAAGTAATCTAGTCACCTTATAAAACTTAAATGTATTTATTTTTATCTTAGTAGTAGCCAGTCTAATCTGGATGGCCAATGGCTTTGCATCACTCATACTTCTCATGCTTTCCTGTGTTCATCTCCATGAGAACTATGAAATAACAATTCTTAAATATGGAATCCTGATCTTTGCCTTTTTTCTGATTGATTTTTCTTCTGACTCAAGTCTTCTTTTTTTAGTAAGTGAGATCAGGTATGCATATTAAGGGATTTCCACAGTTGATAAATGAACCGTATTTTCTTTAGCAATATTTCTTTCACCTTAAGAAACAGCACACTTGGCAATACAGTAGTTGCTAAACTAGTAGTAATTGCCTTTCATAGTTCACTTTTTTCTCCTAATTACAGTTGATTGGCTGGGAAAACAACAACAATAAAAATCAAGCTCTTAGTTTCAGATTGCCCAAGGCGGACATATTATAGAAATCCACAAACACTTTCAAAAGCATTTTACATTTATATTGCCTTACTGTTGATAGTTTTTGAGTGATTGAATCACGGACTCATATTTCACCACCAGCTGTCATTCAGCTTCCATTTAAATATTTTCTGTGTAAGATAAAACTACAGTTCAGCCATCTTAATTAATACCTGTGCATTTAGAGTTCTTGTAGATTAATTTCTGCTGTCATGTAAATATCCTTACTTAGCAGTTACTCCTCATATCATCTGATAGCATGACACCTGTAGATAGCCTAACTGTAGATGCAGGGACAGCTTGCAAGAGAATCTTTTTTAAGCATTGGAAACTTTGTTACCCCTTTGAAAAAACATATTTTAAAATGTCTAAAAATAGTTTACTGGAGATTCCAATTCTGGTATAGGTATTTGTTTTATGGGTTAATTTGACCATTTAAAATTATTTATGTGTTTATAATATGTCATTTAAAATTACCCTTACCTTCTGTTCACTTTTATTTTAACACATTTAAAAAAAAACAAGAAATATAAAAATAAGTCTTCAGCTTTTAAATTCTTTTACCAAGTACTCTTATATTTGTTGTAGTCATTTATTTTTTGTCATCATTTCTATTCCCTTTACCCTAGATAATCAGTATTAAGCTTTCTAAATTGATTTACCGTCGGGAAAAATTCTTTTAACACCTCCTAGTTCTTCTTCTGCCTTAGGAATTTCTCAGATGTCAAAAGTAGTATATTTAAAGTACTCCGATGAGGCTATTTCCTTTCCCTACCCTGTTATTAGAGTAGAGCGTCATGTTCTTATAAATCCCTGCTATGTGTGATTGTGCATGTATTGAAAGATTTTTTAATCTTGAGAATGGAACTTTATTAAATAGTTTAAGGAAACTCTGATATATTCAAGCAATCATAAGTCTTTACATTAGGAATATAAATAGCTGCCTATATTAATGGCATAACATAGGCATCATGTAAAAATATAACAGGGAGCATATCACAGAACTGCTGTTTAATTCTGGTGTTTGTAGAATGTGCTAAAGTTAGGGAGCTGAGCATTTCTCTTGTAAAATATAATAGTATACCAGGGCCTCCTCCCTATAGGTCAGTATCACTTGGTACTTTTGTTTTTAAGGCTGTGTATTTTATTCGGAATCAGCAAAACTTTCCATCATTAAGTTTTATTTCAACATATAATTCTTGGCTTATTGGTAATTTTCAGTTTACTCTGAGGATATTTTTAGCTGCTATTGGTTAATATATGGATTATGTATAGTGTGGTCTTTGATATATAACCTATATTTAAAAAATCATACATATTTTCCTTTCATAAACACATTTATATTTTGCGCTGCTGATTTCTCCCTGCCCTCCTACACACCATCCGTTCACAACTACAGTGTACACCATTATATTTGTCACAGGCTAGTGGAGAACCCAGATGAGTAAAGGAACTCACTAGTGGAGGACACAGAAAGTAAATAGGTATTGATAGTAAAAAGCAGCCACTAACTGCCAAGAGGAGAGTTAGCAAAATTTTCAGAAAAGAACATTTAAGTTTGAAAATGATAGTTCAGAAGAGATGGGAGTATCAATTTTCAGCAAGAGAAGACTGTTGGATGTAGATATTAAGAGACCTTTGCTCTCTGTGTAGCAAGAAGAAAAACACAATTTTTAAAATTTGTATTTTTAAAAATCCATTGAAGAATTGTTACAAAGAAGTTTAAGGGAATTAAGTTGAAAAGAAAGATGGCCTCTTCTATGATGTGACTAGAGACTGGTGGCCACTTGGCATCTCTGGAAACATTAACTGAGTCTGGAAGCATAGCAGGCAAAAGAGCAGGCCTGCTAAAGGCAAGGGACCTTTCATGGCCCCAGGAGTAACCAGTTGAACTTTTAATAGCCACATATGAGTTTATTTGACAAATTCGAAGATGGGATCCTCAAACACAGCTAGTTCACCCCAGATGCCAAATCTCAGGACTTTTACTGAGTAAGCCAGTGATATAGAAAGTTGGGACTGAGCTAAAGACTGAAAGAAAGCTCTTGAAGTCTTTCAGTGCTGAGGTCCCAAAGCCTTGCTAGGGGAAGAGACCTGTTTCCATATTCACGTCTTCAACATATTTGAAACTGGAAGTGAACTGGAAGTAAATGAAGAGGAAACTTAGCTCCAACACAATAAACTCCTGATTATATTGAAAAGATCAGCTTTTCATTCTAGCTGCTTGACAGGCGAAGTGCCTTCTCTGGAAGAAAGTATTGTCAACTTCATTATCTAATGTTCTTTTGTATACAGTGTCTGGCAAAAATAAGAATCTTGAGAGCCGTGAAAGAAAGGAAAACGGGATTCATAGTCAAGAGAAAAATTAGTTCATATAACCAAACTCACACATCATCCAGATATTTGAATTAGCAGATAATAACTTTTAAAACAACTGTTATGCTAAAGAATTTGGAGGAAAATATCGTCCTGATTTCATGTTTTTTTTAAACAAATGCTAATTATTAACTTGATATTTAAGTAGTATAATTTTTTAAACCTTTTAGTTTAAGCTTTTATTCAACTTTTAGTTTTTCAACTTTTAGTTAAATAAATAACACAGTTTAAAAAAATTCCCTGTTTTGAATACTTGTTCAGAAGATGACGGTCATAAATTAAACCAGGCAATTAGATATTTCAGATAAGAATTTTTTGTGAGCCCTGGCTGGTGTGGCTCAGTGGATGGAGCACCAGCCTGAGAACCAAAGGGTTGTCCCTTCAATTCCCAGTCAGGGCACACGCCTAGGTTGCAGGCCAGGTCCCCAGTAGGGGGCACTTGAGAGGCAACCACACACTGATGTTTCTTTCTCCCTCCTTTCCCTCTCTAAAAATAAATAAAACCTTTTTTTTAAAAAAAGAATTTTTGTGAAATAAGGTTATCACGTATGCTATATAGACGCCTATATGTTATATTTTAAAGTGTAGAATAAGCATCCCCAGGTGGGTTGAATACCAGAAGAATTTCTAAGATACTATATTCTGTTGAGCCCATGTTTCTCTGCAGTGGCAGAAATAAGATTATTATTGTTTATACCATATAGAAGAGATCATTCTTAGTAGGTCAGTCCTGTTACAAGTAAAAGAGTCTGTCTAGAGTCTATCTAGCACAGGATCAGAATAGCTTGGAAAGTTGAGTCTTCCTTGGGTTCCCAAAGTTGGAGGAGGACTGGCCTTCAGTGACAGAAGAGGTTAATTACTGGTTGTATATGGATTTGAAGATCTGGAGTTCCTTCCACATCTAAATATGCTTTCCTCTTATCTGCCAATAGGTACAACTGTAACTGCTTTAAGATTGTTTAAGAATCTACCTGTAAGAAAGCAGTTTTACTCAACTGCTAAAAAATGTAAAGATGAAATAAAAAAGGTCCTAGATCTCCTCATAAGCTATGGAATACTTAAACCTGACTTAAGGATTCTCTTTATTCATAACAAGGTAAGTGGTATTGTTCTTCTATAAGATTTTTTTTTTTGGTATATGTAATAAAGGGACAGTGTATTTTTATCTAAATCAGATATATAATCTTCAAAAATTTTTTCTGCATTTGTTCAGTTTAAACGTAGTAAATAAAGACTCTTTACCTAATATTTATATACAATCTGATTGAATCTATAGTTCTTAATTTCTAAGATCTGCATTCCATCAACAAACTCTTCCGTCCAAGAAATATTTGAGTGCTTCATAAATATGAAGACAAATAAAGATTTGTTCTTTTCCTCTTAAGAGTTCACACTTAAGTGACATTTTTAATCATCTATTCTAAACTGTTTCTTCTTTGGAAGAGGTTTTGTATTTTAGAGGAATCACTACCTCATTTTTTCTACTTTTCGAAGCAGGGCTGATGAGGAACTCTTGTTGATTGATGAATCTCAGAGGAAAGAAAGGTTTACATAATTTCTGATTGTTTCTCATAAAATTCTACATGTGTTCCTTGAAATAATTAACAGAAAAAGAGCAGAACCATAGTAGAAGTGTGAACGTCTGATGGGTAGTAAGGAATTAACATTGATTAAGATCTTACATAATGCCAGGACCTATGTAGGTGCATTAAATACCTACAATCCATAGGAACAATCAAGTAGTGTAGACATACCAGTTTTGCAACTGTCCTCTGAAATGCACTCAGGGAGGTTCAGTACTTTTCTCTGTGTTGCACAGCTAGTAAATTATTGTGATGGGATTTTAAACTAACTTGCCTACAGAATTGCAGGTCTTTACACTCTACTGTGTTGCTTCTCACTTTAATAATATGCTATATTTCTATAGTTCTTTTCCAGGTTTCAGAGCACTTAACAATAACTTTGTAAATTAGACAGCATTATTTCTATTTGTGTGGGAACTTGAAGTTCAGAGTGATCGAAGGAATTGTTCTCCCAGAGTAATCAAAGGAATCATTTTATATTTTCTAGTAAGTAATAGTGCTTAGGTCAGAACCATTTTCATCCAGTTTTCTTTCTACTCCATATGTTTTTACTTGTTATTAAGAAGATATTTTATTGAACCAAGCTCTGGTGAAATATTTATGATAAAATCTTTGGTCATAAAAATATTAAAAAGTAAAAAGCATAAAGAATAGTCAACCACCTGTTCCTTCTGGCATAGAGCTCAACCAAATGATACCTTAAGGTCCCTTCCAGCTCTATCATGCTATGATTCCTCAAGATGTTGATGGATGGAGGCTCATCCTGCTAATATAAATAACCCTATGACCTCTCGATCCAAAGGACAGTTAGTAACTAAAAGTTCAATGTACCCAATTAAGAAAAGCTCCAAGACAGAAGAAACAATGATCAGGAAGAGAAAATAGATGGAAAACTAAAATATTAAGATAGGAACTATTTATTTATAAATGTGAGTACAACTAAAGAGAAAAGTTTAGTAAGAGAAAACAATCTAAGAATAAAACAAGATTATTGCTTCATGTAATGGAAATGAATACTTGAAGTCAAATATGTGTATCTCATGTATATAAAGTTTACAATATATTTATATATATACACACATATATATCTTACAAGCTTTGGATAAGTATGTATTATTTTCCCAGCTACTATAAGATCATCAGTATGGGTGTTTTCTTTTGGGAATGGAAAGAAGGATTTTATAATATACTGCATTTTATTATTTTTGGAGGACAGTGTATCTGAACTTACGGTATATTGAGCAAACACAAGTCCCTCAATGGCCTTCAGTAATTTCAAGTCCTGGAGAGTGTTACACCATGAAAGTAATGTAAGATTATCAAAAGTCTTCCAGCAAAATTAGGTATTAGCTATTATTACACAATGAAGTTACAGACTAAATTACATCAAGTAGTCTATCTTCAAGTTTTTTTCTCTTAGTACAAATTGTTTTTTCTACTTTTTAATTTCTTAATAGTGCTATTGTGCCTCAAATTTTAAAATATATTGTTAAACTTCCCAAAATTACATTGCTACATTTCATTAAATCTTTTTGAACAGTGAGTACAGTTCTGGTCTTAAGTCTTTTTCTTTTAAACATACTAACTTTATCATATTTTATATGCTTTTCTGAAGAATACTTTTTGCTTAAAATTTAAACATGACAATATTGGCATTTTTTCTTTCCCTTTTTTTTTAAATTTCTTTTGCATTAGCAACAAACAATCACATTACACATAATATGAGAAGTACTATTGCTATTTTGACATCTTGGATTAGATAGTGTTCCTTCTTTTTATGAAGGTTTAACCTGCCAAGACATTCTTTGAATACTGATAATGTTGATGTTCTTGCCAGTATGGTTATGTTAGAAAGAGGTGTTTTTCTTCTTTCATCATCATGTTCCTTGAAAGCATATTGAATAATGTGACAGCCAAAGGGAAATAATTTACAAGTGGATTCAATGACTTTATTTAAAGTAGATATTATTTGGAGAAATGCTAGAACCATTCCTTCGGATGAGCACTACAGTTTTCAGCTTTGGTTGTAATAACTGAAATCCTGTGGAGTCCTGTTGCATATATTTTCACTTATAAATTAGTTATTTTCCAAAATTAGAAGTTTTTCTTAGTGTGACAATATCTGAAACCAACTTAGTATTCTTAGCTGTTGCATATGTATATGACTAAGTCTGTAGATCGTGAGTTCAGAACATAATGTTAAATGTAAGATTTTGGATAAAAGACCTATTTGTTGACTTTTTGAATATTTTCTTTTGCAAAAAATATGGTTGTAGTTTTAAAAATTGTTTTGAATTTTTGTCTTAATAATTAGAAGCTCACCAATAATGCAAAAGCTGAATTGGTTATCATTTATATAAGAAGGTTTTAATTGGTACAAAAGAGAATTGAAGGAATGACTTCCCACATTTCCCACCTCCATGGAACATGGGTGCTAAGGCTTATTGGAATCACTTCATATATCTTTGAGGTTTGGAAGAATGGTGACACAGCTCTAATTAGCTGCGTTTCCATCGGTCTGGGAAGAGGCAGGGCCTTACCCAGTAGCAGAAACTCAGAAAACTGGCAATGGAGATTTGGTAGTGAGTGTAGTGGCTCCTTCTCTTGACATAGTTTTTGGGTCTCTAGGAAGGTACTCTTTTGTGGTGGTGGCCAAAGATTTTGGAGGGGGTGGTAGCCGAGAGTGAGAAGGAAGGGACACATTTATTGAATTGTAAATTAAAGATAAGTGGTAGCTTATAATCAGTGTCCCCTACATTTATGGTATTCTCTTTGCATCTTTTTTTATTTTACTCTTCTTTACATCTTTTAGCTTTTACTCCAGTATTTTTTAATGTCCCACTTTTGTTTCAGCTGTGCTATGAGGAATCAAGGAAAAGTCTTTTGCCCACAATTAGATCATAGTTAAAGGGGCACACCCTCTTCCCCCATCCCAGCCAGGGTTGTAAAAGCAGTATAGTCAAAGAGAAGTTCCAGTTTAGATGAACTGTCATTTAAATGTTCCTTCTTTGTGAAGAAAGTATTCTTTCAGTTCCAACTTTGAAAATTTGAGTGGGTTTTGTTTTTGTTTTTTTTTTAATTGATGAAGGCAGATGTCTCTTCAGATATATTTTAAAGTTAGCTTGGGGCTGATTATCAATCATGTTTGGTTGGTAGGTTTTTTGTTTTTGTTTTTGTTTGGGGTTTTTTTGCTACTTGTATTAGTGATAACTAAAAATTTTTAAAGTAGTTCTCATGTCCTATTCTATGTGGGGCCAAAGCAGGTTTACAGCTGTGAGTATACAAAATCGTTTATTCTTTTATAATTTATTAATTAATGTATTATTTTCCATCTAAACAACTGTAAACCTACTTTTGCCCCACCCTGGATGTAGTAGAGATGGGAGATATACATAAATCTAATTTTAGGGTATTTGATTTGTAAGTTTGATGTTTATGCACACTGTTAAAGGAGTCCCTGGAGTCTTCCTCTGTCCTCAGCAAGACTTAGTTACTTCTCGACTTTTTCCATAGCATTTTCTGCACATTTTTTATTTTGTCATTTTTAATTTGTTGGCAATGAATTGCATTCTGTCTCCCTTTCTCAACCACCTCTTTTGGAAGGGAGGGATGAATCTAATCTGTATTTCCTTTACTCAATGCATAGCACAGAGTAGAATACTAAATCAATTAGGTGGTACTGAAATCAAAATACATAAATTTATATAGCACCAGTTTTGAACACTCCGGCCTCTTTCAAACCTTTCTCATACGTTTAATTCATAAAATGAATCTTTTTTGAGGATTCATTCTTTCAGATTCCCCTGTGACGTCTTAGATTTTTACAGAGTATATTCTCACTTGTATACACAGATATTATTCTAGTTTATTATTTTTTTCTGACATCTAAGTCACCAATAATGTCTTCATTACATTTAGTCAGGAAATACAATATATAAAGACTTTGGCACAATGGGAGGAAACACTTAGCGGTGACACAGTCTCTAATAGCCGTCAGTTTAATATGTGTTATTTCTACCCACTTAGTTAACTAGAACCATATAATTATTCCTTTACAGATCCTCTAACTAAATACATTTTATATACTAACAGTTTATCCTAACACATTTTTCTACTTCAACACGATAGATTTCTCTTCTGATCAGAGAACTCTGCACAAATCTAGCTTTTTGAGCTTAGCCCAATAAATGTTGGTAAACTGATCTCTGAGGCCATAAGAATATATGCTTATATCTTGGGCAATTCCACATTTCCCTCACTTAGAGGTTTAATGAGATGATTCATATATCAAATCATAAAATAGTAGAAGGTATAAGAATTTCTAGATTTCTTTACAGCTGGGGAGGACCACTGAAAACCATTTTTGTCATGCCCAAACCTTTTAGCAAATAGAGTATTTTTATTTCTGTCCCTTCCCAGTTTATCTTCATGTGATCACCCAAGAGTTTGAGTGGATTGTCTGATAACTTAAATGTTGAATACAGTGGAGGATGACCTAAATTTCACATCTGTTAATTTTAATACAACATTCATTCTCCTTTGGCTTCTTCACAGCATCTAGACACAGCTTGAGTAGATGCCCTGGAACAGTTATGATATGGCCTACACTCTGAAAGAGCTTACAGTGTAAGTGAGCAAGTAGATGTGAAAGTGTATGAACATTTGAATAGATGAAAACTAGTTTAATGGTATTGATAATACTATAGAAATTGAGAGGAGGAAACATTTACTTGAGACTAGAATAGTCAGGGAAGACTTCATTTGTGGATATGTAGAAAAAGACAACTTCTCTCTCTTCCATGCTTCCATCTGCAGGTGTCAGATGAGATTCCCAGAACTCTTATTATCATGGCAAGAACTTAAAAGTTAGAATCTTGCAACTTTTAACTGCTTTTTAAGTCCTAATCTCATCGTGTTGTTTATTCCTGTTTATGTCAACACAAGAAGCTTTGGTCTCTCAAATAATTCCTTATCACCCTGGAGTTTTACTCTCATACAAAGCATTACTTTTTCTAACTCTGTCTCTCACACATCCCTATCTCCTAACATGCCCCATTCATAGTAAGTCAAGTAAAATCTCCTGTGTCCTTAGTCTTTTCTTTGATTACATTCTTGCTATAACTAAAATCTGGCCCTCCCTGAGAGCATTGTATCCCCTGCAGCTTTTTCAAATGATGACTGATTTCTCACACCTATTTCTTTTTTGTCTTTTTTATTTTTTTAATTTTTATATTGTTGTTCAGTTACAGTTGTCCCCGTTGTTCTCCCTATTGCTCTCCCCTGCCCCATCCAACTCCTTCTCCCAAAGACAATCCCCTCCCCATTATCCTTGTCACGGTCCTTTGTACATGCTCCCCTTCTTTCCCCCATCATGCCCCCCACCCTGGTCCCTGTCACTTTCTTCTTTATTTCCATGTCTCTGGTTCTTTTTGGCTCATTTCCTTGTTTTGTTGATTAGGTTCCACTTATAGGTGAGATCATATGGTATTTGTCTTTTACTGCCTGGCTTCATTTCACTTATACTCTCCAGTTCCATCCATACTGTCTCGAAGGGTAGGAGTTCTTTCTTTCTAGTGCGTAGTATTCCATTGTGTAAATGGACCACAGTTTTGTGATCCACTTTATTTACTGATGGGCACTTAGG
This sequence comes from Desmodus rotundus, assembly GCF_022682495.2. Lineage (NCBI taxonomy): Eukaryota > Metazoa > Chordata > Mammalia > Chiroptera > Phyllostomidae > Desmodus > Desmodus rotundus. The sequence goes on from NC_071388.1 coordinate 173,050,524, forward strand.
CTGCTTCCAACACTTGGCTATTGTAAATAATGCTGCTATGAACATTGGGGTGTGTAGGTTCTTTTGAATTGGTGTTTCAGGATTCTTAGGGCATAATCCCAGCCATGGGATCACTGGATGGAAAGGCAGTTCCATCTTTAGTTTTTTTGAGGAAATTCCATACTGTTTTCCACAATGGCTGCACCAGTCCACATTCCCACCAGCAGTGTTCTCATACCTCTTTCTCCCATCATTGTGCCTCACTGCAACTTCAGACCCTTCTTTCTCCCCTCCATCTAAAAATATCACTCAGCTTCGAATTTTGCTTTTTAGACTTTTAGATTGCTATCACTCTGGTGAATTCAGTATCCTCACATGTAGTCTTTTGGAGATTCTCAGATCTTTTACCCCTCTCCTCCAATGATTTTATTCTGTACCCTGCCTCAGCCATTAATTCCTGTGGCTAAACCATAGACCCAGTCATTGCCAAAACTGTACCTCCTCCATAATTTCAGTGTTAAGTGTTTTAGTCACTGACCACCACCTCTTGTCTATCCAGCTCATTTCCCTACAAAAAAAAATCCTTTGACTCTACTGGACCTGTGATTCTTGATCTTCTGCCTTTTAACTGTTTCTTATCCCTGATGTCCTCAGTTCTCCCCTTACCCTGCTTAAATTACATGGTGTTAGAAAATAGGAGATAAGTCTGGAAAAGTTGTTTGGGTCTACATTCTAATCTAAAGGACCTTGTATACCTTACATGAGAATTTGGACTTCTTGCTAGGTGGCTAAAAGGGAATAAAATAAGGAGTTTCAGTAGTAAACTAGTAAAATAAGATAATTCTCATGGCAGTTGGAAGACAGATCAAATTATGTTTAATAGTTGTGTAACTGAAGAAGCTGGTTTAGCGGTCAAGGTATTTGCACAGAGCATCGCATGGAGAAGAGTGTCTAGCAAGAAAAACATTTCTGATGTAGATACAATAAAATTTAATGTGCAATTGGAAATAATCTTTCTTATTTTAGAGACTATAAAGAATGAGTGTCTACAGCTTCCCTTTGAAAGTTATGCTAAGATTATGTTTTTAAATTTTTATTCATTTTTAAAATAAATCATATCTTTACATGACTCAAAAACCAAAATGTATGAAAAGGTAGAGTAAAAAAATTACTTCATCTTTGTTTCTCATCTGCCTAGCTCTTATAAGCAACCATCGCCCTCCCCTCCCCAAAATGGTGAAGTTACCAACTTCTTTGTAACTTTCAGGGGAAGTAACTATGCATACTCTATTCCAAAAATGAATATAAAATAAGAAACATTTAAGCAGACTAAAAGTAGTGATAAGAGATTTTAAATTCCAAATTGTGCTGAATATTCTTTACCAAGATAGAATTCTCCTTAAAAGTCTGAGGCTACTTAGCAAGAATAAAATCTTAATTTATTATGTTAATAGAATGTGATATTCTTTAACAATTGTATTTATATTGTGATAGAATAATACATAATTTTATACTGAATTCACAATGTTTAGTACTCTCTTAGTGATAAGCTTCTGTAGCTAATATCATTTCATATTGTTAGTGTGGGGAAAAAACTCCTGTTTCCTATACTTTTTCACGCCCCTGCCCTTTTCTGAACCAGAGTCAGTACAAATACGTATCCTGGAGTAGATAGTAGATGCAGATGAATTACATCAACTTGTAAGAACTTGGAAGTAGTTAAACCTTCTTAGGACCTGGCTGTTGTGGCTCAGTGGATTGAGCACCAGCCTGTGAACCAAAGGGTTGCTGATTCGATTCCCGGTTGGGGCACATACCTGGGTTGCTGGCCAGGTCCTTAGTGGGGGGCACACTTTGCAACCACACATTGATGTTTCTCTCCCTCTCTTTTTCCCTCCCTTCCCCTCTGTCTAAAAATAAATAAATAAAATCTTTTTTTTAAAGTTTAAAAAACTTATTAGTACATCTCTGCACATAATTTGCACTACAAGTTTGTTTGCACTCTAGGCCTATGTGTATACTTTTTATTTTGTGTTAATGAAGGAGTCTCCTTTGCTCAGGCAGTCTTATTAGCATTGCCTTTTTTAGTTAATTTTGTATCATCTATGTAAACCTCTTTTTCCCCATTATCACAAATTGCCTTCACAATTGAGGTTTGCTAATTAAATATTGAGTATTCTCCTCTAATTTTATTTCCTTCAAATAGTATATGTCAAGTAGGAATAGTGGCACGATATGTTTACATATTATCTTCAACTAACTACATAGTGTGCATGTAATAATATATTTTTGAGGTGTTTTTTGCACTGTCATCATACTGACTAGAGTCAGATTCTTACTTGGCACATCCAGATGCTTCAACTTTGTGTGACCTAAATAGAAAACATATGGGGGCATGTGTGTGTATTTTTAGCACATGTTAACCTTTCGGCCTAATGGCAAAATATATGAAAAACTTCAGTAAGTGACAAGAAAATTTCTGTTTTAGAAAATAATATAGGATTGATTAAATGCTATCAATTAAAAAATGTGACTGATTAAAAGCAAACTAAAAACTATTTGCTGAGGAAAATGTATTTAAAAGTTCAGTTTCTTCTAGATCCTTCACTTTTAATTATCACATTTTTTTGTTCAGTTCTTTAATAATGTTTTGAAAATGAATCTTAATTGCCTAATTGAGAATATTGAATTTGTTGGTAGTCTTCTTTATCATTTATTGCTAGGACAACTATAACTAGTTTTAAAAATGCTTCTAAATTAGCCCCTTTGATACAATAATTGCCTGATGTGAAATAATGTTTCAGAACTTCCAGCAATGTTGACTTAAAACAATTTTGTTTACACTCAGTGGTTCTCATGTGTCATAGCTTTTTAGAACCCATTTCCTGGATAATCACCAAAGATTTATATTATAGGCACCACCTGAGGCATCACTTTAATATAAATTAAACAATATGATGTTTACATTAGAAGTATCCCAGGCTTTATAGATGTATTTGATGTGCAGGAATTTTAAAACATAAGTTTTCTTGAAATACTTCCTTTACTACTTTATTTTGAAAGTATATTTTACATATATGTATGTCAGCATCAGCTAGCATAGCTTTGAAGAGATAAATTTTTTGTCAATATTTTTTTAATCCTCACCTGGGGATATATTTTATTGATTTTAGAGAGAAAGGAGGGAGAGAGAAAGAGAGGGAAACATCAGTGTAAGAAAGAAACATTGATTGGTTGGGTGCCTGCCACACACATCCCAACCCAGCATCGAAACATAACCACAACCTAGGTGTGTGCCCTGATCAGGGATTGAACCCGCAATTTTTTGGTGTACAGGATGACACTCCAACCACCTGAGCCACCCTGTCAGGGCTGTGAATAAGTATTTATTGCTCAACTATTTTTAGTTAAAAGTAACCTTCGAAATGGAAAACATGAAGCAGGGGCATCTCTCTCCAATATAATTGCAGATTATTAAGAACTTTACCTACTTTCTGTTTAGCTGAATATTGCCCCTTAAAGTGCCAGCCACTGGCTAGCCTAAAATAACAGCTGTAATAATAGAAGCCAGCACTTCTTTGTCTTTTTACACACACACACAGGAAGCACAAAGATTACAATCTGGCAGTTCCTCAAAAAATAAACGGTTACTGCATTACCTAACGGTTCCACTTCTTGGTATATACCCAAGAGAAATGAAAACATGTCCACACAAAAACTTGTACATAAATATTCCTAGCAGTATCATTTATAATAGCCAAGAAGTGGAAACAATGCAAATGACCATCATCCAATGAAAGGTAATTCTCCTGTATATCCATACAATGAAACTATATTTAGCCATTAAAAAGGAATGAAATACTGATACAACATGGGAAAACCTTGAAAACATGGTGCTAAGTGAAAGAAGCCACTCACAAAAGATTTGTGATTATTGAATGTATGATTGCATTTATATGAAATACCCAAAGTAGGCAAATTTATAGAGGCAGAACATAATTTAGTGTGATTACTTGGGGTGAAAGGGGTGGAATGGGAGTGACTGATAATGGATACAGGGTGTCTTTTGGAGTGATAAAATTGTTCAAAAATTAGATTATAATGGTAATTGCACAACTCATTTCCTAAAGCAAAGTAGTAAAAACATAATTTCTAATGTGTGTATAGTATGTCTAGCCAGCAGTCTGAATCTTTAAAGACAAAAATTAGTCTTCAACTCCACTTTGACCGACTTTCCTCTAGAAAAATGCATTATTTTCCTCACTCCTTCAACAAATTAGTGTTTATTGGGCCCTGCTGGTTGTCTGACAGTATTCTTGGAACCAGGGACTCAATTACAGTCCTGATTTTTCTTTTCTTCACCTTCACATGCAGTCACCATGTCACATCAAGTTGATTTCATATTCTTTAGTCTATGATTGCTAAATCCTATGGCCACATCTCTGTTCTAACCTTGGTCTCTATTTCTTTCTCCTTAAAAACGTCATCGTTTTTGTACTTTACTATCCTGCGCCTCTTCCTGCCTCTGTGGCCACTCCTTTTCAGTATTCTTCCTCTGCCTGCCATTCGAATGTTGATGTTGGTGTTTTCTCTTAGGCCCTTTACACATTTTCCTCTGGATTTAGGAGGTGCTAAACGAGTATTTGTTGAATGAACGAATTGATGGTTTTTCAAGAGATTTAACTGTAACTGGACCTTGTTAACTGAAGAAATTGCAATATATCATACCTGATCATGCTCTTCACTGCCAAACTTTAGTCCATGCTTCTCTTAAACTATCCTACTACATACTTGCAATGAAAGAAAAAAAAATGCAAACTCATTATTCAGCTTTTTGAGTTTATGAGATTCAGGTAGCTTTTTGTAAGTTCTCTGTATATAAAAGGTAATTACAAAGGTAATTTTAAAGAGCATGCATTATCACACATTTTTATATCAGTTTGACTATTTACATAAATCTTAGAGTATAGCTCTCTATCCTTAATAAAATAATACCTTGGAGTAACAATTTAATTCACATATACTCTGAAATTTATACTCTGAATTTTAGAAGAGAAAGAAAACCAATATTTAATGAAACTGTTTTATACCAGGCCACTGGCTTATGTGTCTGCCACCATTATATATTTTTATCTTTCAATAACTCTGGGAGATAAATGTTCTTGGTGATCTTATAGAGAGGAGAAAACTGAAGCCGAGGGAAATAAAGTAGATTGTACACTGCCACGTACACAGGTTCGGAACCAGCACTCTGTCAGGCTTTGTAGGCATCTCTTCTGAATGATACTAAACATATAAACTAGGATGAAGGCTAAATATAGAAATAAATGGTATTTGAATATAGAAATAAATGGTATAAAAAGTACTTGAGTATGGTAAATCTAAATTGTGTTCAAAGTTGTCTGTGTCTTTTGTCCCAAGGCAGTTATCTGGCAGAAAACTAGAGTATCAGATCATAAGATGGCTCTCATGTCTGTTCTGGGGACTGCTGTTATGGGCAACATGGAGTCCTTTCAGTACCACTCTGAAGAATCTCAGGTAAACAACAAAAATGTCCTTTAAAAATTTGAATTTACCAATGAAACTGTTAATGTATCTCCCTGTTGGGGGCTTGGGGTGGCAAGAGGGTTTTTTGTTTTGTTTTTAACATTTTTATCAAATATGTATATAAGGTAAAACACAAGATAGATACAGAGTGCTTTTTTTAATAAATCTTCAATTTTTTTTTAGATTTCATTTATTTATTTATTTTTAGAGAGGGAAGTGTTAGGACAGAAAGAGAGGGACAGAAACATCAATGTGTGGTTGCCTCTCACGTGCCTCCCACTGGGGACCTGTCTTGCAACCCAGGCATATGCTCTGACTGGGAATCAAACCAGCAACCCTTCCGTTTGCAGTCTGGTGCTCCATCCACTGAGCCACACCAGCAGGGCAATACAAAGCTTTACATTAAACTTCTTGCCTCGTTTATCCTTTTTGTATATTCTCTTTGTTATTTTTAATCTTAACTAGTATGCTTACATTAATTTTTTAAATGATTTTCAATTTAGGATCTTATCTATTTACTTTCCACTACGAAAGAAAAAGAGTTGAGCTCTTACCTTTGTTTTCCCTTTCTTGTTCTAAATATATACTACAACTTTTTTTTTAATATATCACCTCAGACAGTGTTTATTTAGTCCCTGTAATGTTGGATGTGGGAATTAAAACCCGCACTCTTATTTTCACTTGCCTTTTCCTCTCAGTTATGTCAGCTCTATTTTTATGTTATCAAGCTTATATTTTCCTATGTAATCATTTTTAAATCTCCCATCTTTTATTTGAAGATTGATTCTAAAAGTTGAAAGTTTGTATGGAGTATACATTACTACAACTATCAATAACCTTCAGCGCAAACCCAAATATGTGCTAAAATTACATTTCCTCTGTAAGGATCCATTTTTATGTCTCTATGCAATAAAAATGAGAATATTTCTGTTGTCCCAATTAAATGGAATCTGTTTTTCTACATTGTTTTTTTCTGGATTTTCTTTTATTAAGTGAAGAAACTGTCTTCATCATGTCAGCAATAAAATCCAGCTCTTTGAGTTACTCTAGCTGTAATCGCTAACCCATTTTAATCCATTCTTTTTTAACACATTGTTCTAGAACCCATTCATTTTGCATTTAGAGTGTTTGTGAGGCATTCTGCACAATTCTCATTTGGAGCTTTCTTTTCATAGAAGTACTGGTTGTTTCAACTGTTTCTGTATCCCATGCCTTCCTCTTTTTCGATATTCTCATTTTTTCATTGTTGTTCAGTTACAGTGTAACTTCCACAGAAGGAGAACATAAGAGGTAAACTTTCATGTCTGAATGACTTTATTTTGCATTTTCTGTTCTTGATACTCTGGTAGACATATAATTCTAGATTAAAAATAATCTTTCTTGAGAACTTTGAAGACACTGAGTATCTTTGACCATCCATTGTTGCTAATGGAAGATTAATAAGTTCCAGTTCTTTCTTTCTAGGCATCGTTTTTCTTCTACCTGAAAGTACTTCAGCTCTTCATCTTTGCTCTTAAATTTTACAAGAATGTGTGTAGGTGTATGTCTTTTATTATACATGTACTTATTATGCTTATCCCTTGGTGCAAGGCCTTCTGAATGTGAACTCATTTCTTTTTCAGTTCTGGGTTATGTCCTTTGATCTGTCATCACTTTCATAATTTCTTTTTTTTTAATTACTTTATTGTTGTTCAATTACAGTTGTCTGCATTTTCTCCTCACCCCTCCTCCCCACTCCAGCCAAACCCACTTCCCTCCCCCACCTCCACCCTCCCCCTTGATTTTGTCCTTGTGTCCTTTATAGTAGTTCCTGAAAACCTCTCTCCCCACTATCCACTCCCCACTCCCCTCTGGCTATTGTTAGATTGTTCTTAACTTCAGTGTGTCTGGTTTTGTTTTGTTTGCTTTTTTCTTTTGTTGATTATGTTCCAGTTAAAGGTGAGATCATATGGTATTTGTCCCTCACCCCCTGGCTGATTTCACTTAGCATAATGCTCTCCAGTTCCATCCATGCTGTTGCAAAGGGTATAAGCTCCTTCTTTTTCTCTGCTGCATAGAATTCCATTGTGTAAATGTACCATAGTTTTTTGATCCACTCAAATTAAAACCACAATGAGGTACCATCTCACATTCTCTGCAATTTTATGTGCTTTAAAATTTTAATTTGCAAAATCACCTTGAGTGCAGGTTTATCATTTTTTTGTTTTGATTTTTTTCCCACCCTGCTTTCCCTTCCCCATAATTTGTCAGATAATCACCCCTCTCCCAGCCCCAGTTCAAAATCAGGTGTTCTATATTAGTAGTTTATGCCTTTCATCCTGCCAAGATTTTAGGGACCCCTTTTCCTAGCTGACTTGGCTTAGCCTTATTCTTTGTTTTGGAGTTGTGTGTGTTCTTTCTTGTGACTCTCGCAAGTAGCTCTAAACAGTAGTCACAGTGTTTATTAAGCATTTTGGGGAGATGCAGTGGAGAAAGGGGGTCTGAGTCACCCATTTCAAAAGGAAAGACTGGTTTCAATTTCCTGCTTTTTATGGAGGTGTTTTCTATCCGTTTCCATACCAGAATTTCATTTCCAAATTTCATAGCCAGTTTCTGATGCTCTAACAGAAACCCCCTGTGGATCTGTTGCTCTGGGTTCTTTTGCTTGCCACCAATAAGAACTGTGGCTCTCAATGCCAGAGTTTGGTAAAAAGGAAAGGAATTATTTAATTTAAAGTTATACAGGTTTAGAGTAATGGTGGAATTTTCCATTAAGTCCCACTCCCTTTGAATGCCCACAAACACACACTCAGTCCTGCCCCCCATCCCCCCCACCCTTTGCCCAGTCAGGCCAGTCTCAGAGAATGCCAGTCAGAGGTACCACCTTTCAGGAAGTAAAAAAAACCCCAGAAATCCACAGCTCACTTCTCCCTGTTCCTCCCAGTAGGCCATGCTGGGCTGGGCAGGCCTCCCACAGTTCCCAGCACCACCAGCCATGTTGCCACGATCTCCTGTTCTTAATCCAAAACTGTGTGGCATTTCCTCTGCCTACCTAGCGAGGGTCTTTCCACCCCCTTTTGAGCCATACGGTCTAGCAAGGTCCTGTGGCACATGGCTGCCAAGCTTTTTGTTGAAATCCCTGCCTGCGTCCTCCTCCTTTACCCCATTTCCGACCCTCCCATAGTCAGCTATACCTGCTAGCACTCTTGCATTTTCCATCCCTCTGGGCTGCCATTGTTAGTCCCAACAGGCATGGCCTCTTGGGGTTGAGCAAACCATTTCCAAGCTCTCACACAGGTGCTGTATTTAACCTGGGGAGCCGCCTCCCAGCTGCATCATGGGTCAAAGTTACACCTATCTCCCTGGCCCAGGCAAACTATTCAGCATTACTATAAAGCTAGACTGCTGTTATTGATAATGCAAAGTATCTCTCAGTGGCCCTGCTTCCGGTCTTCCATCCCCCAGCCAAGTTTATGGGGAATAACCTATATTCCCGGACACCCCAAGTTCTGGACCTTGTTCCACACCTGTTACAATGCTAGAGCACAAAGCCATCATGCCCTGTTATATTTTGCAAGTGTAACATCTTTATGTTTGTCATTTAAAAAACTGGCTAGGTCTTTCAAAATTATTGTAAAAACCAATTTTCTCTCTCATTGCTAACTATTTGCAGTTGGGATGGGGGAGAATGAAATTTCCACATGACTTATTCCATAATCCTGACCAAAGTATTTAAATTATTAATTTAGAAAGATAACTCCATGGTGTTCTAGAGGTTTACTGAAATATAAGAAAACTGGTGTTAGCAGACCAGTCAGGGTTACTTCTACAGAATCTGGGTAGAAGAGAGGAAATGGGTTTGACCAATTCAGTAAGTAGCAAGGCTCTTTATCTAATTTTTTATTTTGTTGTATTGATTTGGTCTCTTATATACATTCTTTTCCATGAACTGGCCTTATTTTCACTTTTTATAGCATTTTATAAGACTGTGCTGTTTGATTTTACTTTTTCATATAATTAAAATATAGTTTGTTAGTTTTTAACATTATCCTAACCCATTTTTAAAAGCTCAGTATTTTGGAAGTAATAGTAATTATTCAGTGGCCAACCAAGATGGTATGAATGGAAAATACTAGCAGTATTACCAGTTACTTCTTTATTTTGTTCTTCATAATTACCTATTTGGAGCAGACTTTTTTTTTTTTTAATTTACAAGCCCAGCAAGTTTTTTAGAGACTACTAGGCTCTCCCTGATGCTCAGCAGGTGTTTTAAGAAGGGTCTCATGTTACCTGGTTAATTATACAACCATTTATAAGTGCTGTGAAGTTTTACAGTTAATTAAGTAGTATCATTTTGTAATGGATTATCCAGCTTTATTAATTTACTTTTTAAGATTGACACAATTTGGCACTGTGACAATAATGCACTTAGCGTTCTAAAATTGGTAATACGTCTTCCTTAAACACTTATTTCCAAGCCCAGTGATAGCCGTAGACATAGGTGGCAGCCTACAGGCTGTGTTAAGGAGCCTTATGATTTCTGCTTAACTAAAAATAGCACCCCCACTGATTCTCTAACTTTTCTAAACCAAAGCTGAAACTTTACTATTAGTTTTTTCACAGATTAATAACACATCTGGTTCCACTTGTTTCAGGCAAGAAATTATAGGCCTGTATTTTACTTTTACTTTTTTTTTTCCCCCACCTCCTTCTTGCCTATAAGGTTTCTTTTTTTTTCTAAGTATTTTTTAATTGATTATGCTATTACAGTTTTCCCAATTTTCTCCCCTTTATCCTCCCTCTGCCCTGCCCCTCCAACCCTCCAGCATTCCACCCTCTTAGTTCATGTCCATGGATTGTACATATAAGTTCTTTGAGTTCTCTGTTTCCTATACCATTTTTTGTCTCTGCCTGTCTACTTTGTGCCTACCAATTATGCTTCTTCTTCCCTGTACCTTTCCCCCCTTATTCCTCCCTTCTCCCTCCCCACTGAAATCCCTCCCTGTGATGTCCATTTCTCTGATTCTATTCCTCTTCTAGTTGTTTGCTTAGTTTTTATTGTTTTTTTCTTTTCTTTTAGGTTCATTTGTTAATAGTTGTGAGTTTGTCATCATTTTATTGTTCATATTTTTTATCTTCTTTTTCTTGATAAGTCCTTTTAACATTTCATATAATAATGGGTTGGTGATGATGTACTCCTTTAACTTGACCTTACCTGGGAAGCATTTTATCTGTCCTTCCATCCTAAATGATAGCTTTGCTGGATGGAGTAATCTTGGATGTAGGTCTTTGCCTTTCATGACTGTGAATACTTCTTGCCAGCCCCTTCTTGCCTGCAAGGTTTCTCTTGAAAAATCAGCTTATAGCCTTATGGGAACTCCTTTGAAGGTAACTGTCTCCTTTTCTCTTGCTGCTTTGAAGATTCTCTCCTTGTCTTTAATCTTGAGTAATGTAATTATGATGTGCCTGAGTGTGTTCCTCTTTGGGTCCAACTTCTTTGGGACTCTCTGAACTTCCTGGACTTCCTGGAAGTCTATTTCCTTCAACAGATTGGGGGAGTTTTCTTTCATTATTTGTTCAAATAAGTTTTCAATTTCTTACTGCTGTTCTTCTCCTTCTAGCACCCCTATGATTCGGATATTGGAATGTTTCAGGTTGTCCCAGAGGTTTGTAAGTCTCTCTTTTTTGAATTCTTGTTTCTTCATTCTGTTCTGGTTGGATGTTTATTTTTCCCTTTTGTTCTAAATCGTTGCTTTGAGTCCTGTTTTCCTTTCTGTCACTGTTGGTTCCCTCAATATTTTGGTTTATTTCCTTTTGGGTATCTTTCATTTGTTTTTTTCATTTTTCGACCAAGCTCAATCAGTTCTGTGAGCATTTTGATTACCAGGGCTCTAAATTCTCCATCTGATAGGGTGGCTGTCTCCTCATCACTTAGCATTCTTTCTGAAGTTTTGCTCTGTTCTTTCATTTGGGCTGTATTTCTTTATCTTGGAGCACCTGTTAAGTTGTAAGGGGGCAGGGCCTTAGGTATTCATCTGGGCAGAGCAACCTCCTTGCTGTGCTGCGTGCTGCCTGTGGGGGAGGGGCCAGAGAGGGAACAAGGCAGCTTGCCTACTCACCTCTAGCCCACTTTCCAGTGAACTCGTGTGGGAGACGGGGAGTTTCTCCCACCACGGCAACCCCCACCATAATCCACAGTGAGCTCTGAGTCTCAGTTTCGCTTTCAGCCAGCCCTGCACCCTTGGTCTGCCGCCTTGCCTCAGTTTTTCTCAGCTGGCCTGGTCCATACAGGTCCACAGCCTCTCCGTGGTTTTTCTGAGCTGGCCCCACCCACGATAGGCATGTATTTTAAATAAATTGACCAAGATCACATAGTTAGTACTGGAGCCAGGATTTAAATCATGTCACCCTGGCTCTAAACTCTATTCTTAATGATTATATGATCTTCAAAGGTAAAAGTAGGAGCACTTTCCTTGTCTCCTGTTCCCTCAGTGTCTCTCTTTTGCTATTTTTCCTCTGGGATCTATTTTTCATTTTCTTCCTTCTCTTCATACATTTGTAAAAAAGAGAAAGAATGCATAAAAACAATTGGCTTGTTTGTAGAAAAGTTCTCTAAACAAAAAATAAGGTAAAGTACAACACCGCAGTCACTGTCAAAGAGCAAGAGATTTTTAACTCAGAAATGAAAACCCAGTAAGATTGGCTTCCTAGCATACTCAGAATAACTACAGGAACAGCCACTTCTTTACAGAAAAAGGTGGCTAAAAAGAAAAGGAAAAACAGCTAGAGGAAAGTCACAATATGGCAAAAGAAAATTTTACAAGACAGAATTTAAAGTTGAGCAGAGAGCAGTATTTATGTCTTGTGGCAGTAAGATATATGCCCATTCATGAAGCTTATATGAATGACAATTTTTCCTTAAAGTAGAATTGCAGAAAGAGAGAGTTAGAGGCAGAGAACATGAATTTAACGTGCTTCAATATTTTATTTAAGGTTAATTCTCAAGACATGGTTATCAGAAAGTATATGGCTCTTTAGACCATAAGATGAAAATCTATTTTTTTTATTTTTGCTAACTTTTATATTGTATATAACCAGACCCATGGAACCACATTTGTTGTTGTCAATGCATATTAATTCTGTAATTGTTACAATTACAGATTTACCTAAGTGGATTTCTTCCAAAGCATGATGCAGACCACTCTTTTACAAGTCTTTCAACCCCAGAAAGGAGTTTTATCTTTATAAACAATCGACCAGTACACCAAAAAGACATATTAAAGGTAATCTATTTAAGAAAAAAAGTTATCGCTTGTATCAGAAATAAAAACTAGCTCTGTTGTTTGTTAACTTATTACAAGGATTACTTCTAAGACTTTGCTCTGAAGTAAGGAAAAGGAGAAAAAGAAACACAGTAACATTTATTAAGCATTGTTCTAGGTACCTTACTTATGGTGTCTGATTGACTCTTCTCAACTATGTGATATATTACTTTCCTTATTTATGTTGAAAAACTGAAATGTTAGTGACATTTTTGACCACATAGCCAGGAAGTTAGAGTTAGGATTTGAACTCTGGACTTTGACACTATGATCTTTAACTATGAAGCCAGTTCCATTGGATCTTTGTACTTCTTGATGAGTGCTTGTACTTCATTCATAGAGGATCAAGGCCTCTCTAAGTGAGTATTCCTATTTAGATACTGCTTTTCCTAGTAAGCAGTTACATCGACTCAGTTGAATGTACTCCTTCTGGTGGTATTTTAAGGATGGCAATATATATTTATGTGAGTTTTTTGTCTTTTATTCATTACATATATTTCTAGTTAATCCGACATTATTACAATCTGAAGTGCTTAAAGGAATCTACTCGTTTGTATCCCATTTTCGTTCTGAAAATTGATGTTCCTACAGCTAATGTGGATGTCAATTTAACACCGGATAAAAGTCAAGTATTGTTACAGAATAAGGTACCTTTTTCAGATAACTTTTTCAATTTATGCTATTTATAAACTTAATCATAACCATTTTTGTGGGACAAAGGAGATTTACTTGTTTATACATATTTTTAATGTTATTTTAAATCTTGTCTATTATTTTTATAATTTATCTTCACATTTTCATCTGTATCTTTAGGAATCTGTTTTAATTGCTCTTGAAAATCTGATGACGACTTGTTACGGATCACTACCTAGCACAAATTCTTATGAAAATAAGAAAACAGATGTTTCCTCAGCTGACATGGTTGTTAGTAACACAGCAGAAACAGATGTGCTTTTTAATAAGATGGAGTCATCTGGTAGTAATTATTCAGATGTTAATACTTCAAGCATTTCTTTCCAAAATGATATGCATAATGATGAATCTGTAGAAAACACTAATTGTTTAAATCATCATATACACACTGGTGACCATTATGATGATCATTTTATTAGTGGTAATTCTAACATTGATAAGAACACTAAAATTACATCTCAGGAGATCCCAGTGAATAATTTATTATGTGATGACAACCAGAAGAAATGTAGTGAAATTTGTTCTGTACCTTCTGTTGAACATGCCCAATCAGAAATTGGCAATAAAGGCCATATAAATGAGAGTGGGAAAAATGAGGAAGATCCAGTTCCTGCAAAGTCTTTGGAAATTTGTGCAGATGACTGGAGCAAGGGAAATGCACTCAAAAATTCAATGGGAGAGAACATTGAACCTGTGAAATTTTTAGTGCCTCAAGAAAACTCAGCATGTAAAGAAAGTAAAAATAATAATCCAAGCCCTAAACAAAAGAATCTCAGTGAAGGTTCCTTTAACAAAAAATCAAACGTGGTAGATGACAAATCTGGACAGCTTACAGCTTATGATTTAATTAGCAGTCATGCAATCAAGAAACCCATGTCAGCAAGTGCCCTATTTGTTCAAGATCATCGTGTTCAGTTTCTCACAGAAAATTCTAAGACCAGTTTGGAGGATGCAACAGCACAAATTGAAGAACAGTGGAAGACATTGAGTGAAGAGGAAAAACTGAAGTAAGTTTCCAGAGTTTTCATGTGACCTTAATGTTCAGATACTTCCATCTGCTAGGTTAACAAAAAGCTTTTTAACTTCTTATTTATGGAAAAACAGAATGGCAAATGCCTTTTGACTCGGCTAGAGTACCTTTTTTGTCATCACTTTTTGGGTTAGAGGTTTTTAGTTTTGTTTTCTGTTTTGGTACAAGCCTAAACTATTTATTTAAAAATTTCAACATTTTTGCAGATTTAATTCAGTGCTGTTAAAGCTGCCCCTTTTTCAGTAGCAAGGCTCCTTTCAAAAGTCTTTCTTTTTTATTATTCAGATATAGTTGTCTTCATTTTCCCCCATACCACTCTCCCCCACCACAGCAAACCCCACCTCCCACCCTCAACCCTATCCCCCTTTGGTTTGTCCATGGGTCCTTTATACATGTTCTTTGACAACCATTCCCTTCTTTTCCCTGTTATCGCCCTCCCTTCTCCCCTTTAGTTACTGTTAGTTTGTTATTTATTTCAATGTCTCTGGTTATATTTTACTTGCTTGATTGTTTTGTTGATTAGGTTCCACTTATAGGTGATATCATATAGTATTTGTCTTTTACCGCCTGACTCATTTCACTTAGCATAATGCTCTCCAGTTCCATCCATGCTGTCCCAAAGGGTGGAGCTTCTTTCTTTCTGTTGTGTAGTATTCCACTGTATAAATGTACCATAGTTTTTTGATACACTCAATTTACTGATGGGCACTGAGATTGAGTTGCTTCCAGCACTTAGCTATTGTAAATTGCACTGCTATGAACATTGGAGTGCATAGGTTCTTTTGAATTGATATTTCAGGGTTCTTAAAGTATAATCCCAGCAGTGGAATTGCCAGGTCAAAAAGTAGTTCCATTTTTAGTTTTTTGAGGAAATTCTATATCGTTTTCCATAGTGGCTGCACCAGTCTGCATTCCCACCAACAGTACACTAGGGTTCCCTTTTCTCTGCAGCCTCACCAGCACTTGTTGATTTGTTTATGATGGCCATTCTGACCAGTGTGAAGTGGTATCTCATTATGGTTTTAATTTGCATCTCTCTGATGGCTAGTGATGATGAGCATCCTTTCATATGTCTCTGGGCCCTCTGTATGCCCTCCTTAGAGAATTGTCTGTTCAGGCCCTTTGACCATTTTTTCACTGGGTTGTTTGTTTTCCTGGAGTGGAGTCATGTGAGTTCTTTATATATTTTGGAGATTAGACCCTTGTCCAAGGTATCATTGGCAAATATATTTTCCCATATGGTTGGTTCCCTTTTCATTTTGCTGATGTTTTCTTTATCCATGCAGAAGCTTTTTATTTTGATGAAGTCCCATTTCTTATTCTTTCCTTTATGTCCTTAGCTCTAAGGGACATATTGGTGAAAATATTGCCTCATGGAATATCTGAGATTTTCCTGCCTATGTTCTCCTCTAGGACTTTTATAGTATGGCAACTTATAGTTAAGTCTTTTATCCACCTGGAACTTATTTTTTTGTATGGTGTAAGTTGGTGATTGAGTTTAATTTTTTTTTGCATGTAGCTGTCCAGATCTCCCAACACCATTTGTTGAAGAGGCTATTTTTACTCCATTTTATGCTTCTGCCCCCTTTGTCAAATATTAATTGACCATATAGACATGGGTTTATTTTGGGGCTCTCTATTCTGTTCCATTGATCTATGTATCTGTTCTTGTTCCAGTACCAGACTGTTTTGATTACTGTGGCCTTGTAATGCAGTTTGATATCAGATATTATGATCCCTCCTACTTTGTTATTCTTTCTCAAAATTGCTGCAGATATTCAGGGTTGTTTATGGTTCCATATAAATTTCTGAAATTTTTTTTTATATCTGTGAAATATGTCATTGGTATTTTAATAGGGATTGTGTGGAATCTATAAATTGCTTTGGGTAGCATGGACACTTAGATGATGTTAATTCTTTGTTTTTAATACATTTTATTGATTACACTATTACAGTTGTCCCATTTTTTTCTCCCTTTTATTCCCCTCCTGCCTATACCCCCATCCCACCATCATTTGCCCACCATAGTTCATGTCCATGGGTCATACATTAAAGTTCTTTGGCTTTTCTATTTCCCATATTATTCTTACCCTCCCCCTGTCTATTCTGTGCCTATCATTTATGCTTCTTATTCCCTGTACCTTTTCCCCCATTTACTGTTCATATTTTTGATCATCATCTTTTTCTTAGGTAAGTCCCTTGAACATTTTATATAATAAGGGCTTGGTGATGATGAACTCCTTTAACTTTACTTTATCTGGGAAGTACTTTATCTGCCCTTCCATATTAAATGATAGCTTTGCTAGATAGAGTAATCTTGGATGTAGGTCCTTGCCTTTCATGACTGTGAATATTTCTTGCCAGCCTCTTCTTGCCTGCAAGGTTTCTTTTGAGAAATCAGCTGATAGTCTTATAGGAACTCCCTTGTAGGTTATTCTCCTTTCCTCTTGCTGCTTTTAAGATTCTTTCCTTATCTTTAATCTTGGTGTGTCTTGGTGTGGTCCTCCTTACATCCAATTTCTTTGGGACTCCCTGAGCTTCCTGGACTCCCTGGAAGTCCATTTCCTTTGCCAGATTGGGGAAGTTCTTCTTCATTATGTTTTCAAATAAGTTTTCAATATCTTGCTCTTCCTATTCTCCTTCTGGCACCCCTATGATTCAGATGTTGGAATACTTAAAGTTGTCCTAGAGGTTCCTAAGCCTCACCTCATTTTTTTTGTGTTCTTGTTTCTTCATTCTGTTTCAGTTGGATGCTTGTTTCTTCCTTTTGTTACAAATCCTTGATGTGAGTCCCAGTTTCTTTCCCTTCACTGTTGGTTTCCTGTACATTTCCCTTTATTTCATTTTGCATAGCCTTCACTTTTTCCCCTCTTTTGTGACTATAATCAACCATTTCTATGAGCATCTGATTACCAGTGTTTTGAACTGTGCATCTGATAGGTTGGCTATTTCTTCATCATTTAGTTGTATTTTTTCTGGAGCTTTGATCTGTTCTTTTATCTGGGTCATGTTTCTTTGTCTTGGTGCACCTGTTACATAGGAAGGGGTGGAGCCTTAAGTATTCACCAGGGCAGGGCAACCCACATCACTTCATTGTGGTGCTGTATGTGGGGGAGTGATCCAAGAGGGAACAATGCCACTTGTTCAGCTCTCAGTGGGCTTTCAGTCACTTCCTCCACTACCCACAAGGAACTTGGGCCCTTCAGGTGCTGATTCCTGGGTGGGTGGTTTTGTGTACAATCTAGGACCCTGTGGGTCTCTCCAGTGAACTCTCCTGTGAGGCTGGGAGTTTCTCCTGCTTGCTCAACCCTCACAGGTTTTTACAATTAACGCTTTTGAGGCTTTATTTTCCTGTGCTGGAATCCTGGGTTGCATGGTCTGTCTTGCTCCGCAGTTTTTCCTCCTAGTTTATCTACACACAAGTGTGGGACCACCCACTCCTCCAGCCACCACCTTGCCTTGTCCACCAGCCACCATGAGTCCTTTCCACCCTGGCCACCTGTCCTCCCCTCCTACCTGCCTGCATGAATGTGTCTTTTTTAACTCCTTGGTTGTCAGACTTCCATACAGTTTGATTTTCTGGGAGTTCTGGTTACTTTTTGTTTTTAAATTTGTTGTCCTTCTTTTGGTAGGCAAAAGTGTGTCTACCTACTCCTCCATCTTGGCCGGAAGTCATCAAGTTGATGATGACGTTAATTCTTCCAATCCATGACCACAGTATATGCTTTCACTCATTGGTGTCTTCCTTAATTTCTTTCTTCACTGTTGTGTAGTTTTCTGAGTACAGGTCTTTTACCTGCTTGGTTAGGTTTATTCCTAGGTACTTTATTTTTCTTGTTGCTATAGCAAATGGGATTGTTTTCCTGATTTCTGTTTCTGATATTTTGTTGTTGGTGTACAAAAATGCCTTCGATTTCCTAATATTGACTTTGTGTCCCGCTGTTTTGCCAAATTCACTTATTAGGTTGAGTAGTTTCTTGGTGGAGTCTATAGGGTTTTCCATGTACACTATCATATCATCTGCAGACAATGACAGTATTTACTCCTTTCCACTTTGGATGCCTTTCATTTATCTTGTCTGATTGCTGTGGCTAGCACTTCCAGTACTATGTTGAATAAAAGTGGTGAGAGTGGACATGAGTGTTTACATCATAAATGAGTGCTGTACCTTATCAAATGCTTTTTCCGCATCTATTGATATGATCTTGTGATTTTTGTCTTTCCTTTTATTTATGTGATGTATTACATTTATTGATTTGCGAATATTGTACCATCCTCGCATCCGTGGGATGAATCCCACTTGATCGTGGTGTATAATCTTTTTAATGTATTGCTGGATGTGGTTTGCCAATATTTTGTTGAGAATTTTAGCATCTATGTTCATCTGCGATATTAGCCTATAGTTTTCTTTCTTTGTTGTGTCTTTATCTGGTTTTGGGGTTAGGATGATGCCTCATAAAAAAAAAGTTTGAGAGTCTTCCCTCTTTTTGGATTTTTTGTAATGGTCCTAGAATGATAGGGGTCGGCTTTTCCTGAAATGTATAAAATTCTCTTGTACAACCATCCAGTCTAGGGCTTTTGTGTGCCAGGAGTTTTTTGCTTCAGTTTCACCAACTGTTATCAGTCTGTTTCGGCTTTCTGCTTCTTCTTCATTCAGTTTTGGAAGATTTTATTTTTCTAGAAATTTGTCCATTTCATCCAGGTTTCCAAATTTCTTGGCATATAGTTTGTAGTAGTTTCTTACAATTCTTTGTATTTCTGTGGTATCATTTGTAATCTCTCCTCTTTCATTTCTGATTTTATTTATTTGGGTCCTCTCTCTTTTTTTCTTGATGAATCTGGTTAAAGGCGTGTTTAATTTGTTTAACTGTTCAAAGAACCAGCTCCTGGATTTATTGATCCTTTGAATTGTTCTTTTAGTCTCCATGTCTTTTAATTCTGTTCTGATCTTGGTTATTCCCTTCCTTCTACTCTTTCTGGGCTTTGTTTGTTGTTGTTCCTCCAGTTCTTGTAGATGTAAGGTTAAGTTGTTCATTTGAAATGTTTCTATCTTTTTTAGGTAGGCCTGTATTGCTATGAACTTCCCTCTAGGGACTGCCTTTGCTGTGTCCTATAGGTTTTGGACTGTTGTGTGTTCATTTCCATTTGTTTCCAGGAACTTTTTCATTTGTTCCTTGAGTTCATTGTTAACCTATTCATCGTTTAATAATATGCTATTCAATCTTCATAAATATGAATGTTTTTGAGTTTTTTTCCTCGAGGTTGGTTTCTAGTTTCAGGCCCTTGTAGTCCAAGAAAATGTTTGATATAATTTCAATTTTCTTGAATTTGTTGAGTCTCATTTTGTGTCCTGTCATATGGTATACGTATCTTTGAAAATATTCCACGTGCATTTGAAAAGAATGTGTATTTTGCTTCTTTGGGATGAAAGATTCTTTATATATCAGTTAAGTCCATTGGATCTAGGGCATTGTTCAGTGCCACAATATCCTTGTTGATGTTTTATTTGGAAGATCGATCCATTGTTGACAGTGGGGTGTTAAAATCCCGTAGTATAAGTGTGTTGCTGTCTATATCTTTCTTGAAGTCCTCCAAGATTTTCCTTATATATTTGGGTGGTCCTATGTTGCGTGTGTGTGTGTGTTAATAATGTTTATGTTTTCTTGATGGATTCTTCCCTTGAGTATTATGAAGTGTCCTTCTGTGTCTCTTTTAATGGCCTTTGTTTTGAAGTCTATTTTGTCTGATATAAGTACTGCTACCCCAGCTTTTTTTTCCTGTCCATTGGTGTGGAATATTTTTTTCCAACCCTTCACTTTCAGTTTGTGTAGGCCTCTTGTTCTGAGATGGGTCTCTTGTAGGCAGCATATGTGAGGGTCATGTTTTCTTAACCATTAAGCAGCTCTATGTCTTTTGATTGCAGCATTTAATCCATTTATATGTTAGGTTGTTATTGATAGGTACTTACTCATTTTTCCTCCTTTGTACCTGTGTTCCCCTCTCTCTTACTCTTCTACTTCTTAAAGCAGTCCCTTTAGCATCTCTTGAAGTACTTGTTTGGTGGAGGTATATTCTTTTAGCCTTCTTCTGTCTGGGAAGCTCCTCTTTTCACCTTCCATTTTAATTGAGAGCCTTGCTGGGTAGAGTAGTCTTGGTTGCAGGCCTATGGTTTCCATTACTTAGAATATTTCTTGCCATTCCCTTCTGGCTTGTAGTGTTTCCATTGAGAAATCAGCTGCTAGCCTTATGGGAGATTTCTTGTATGTTACTTCCTGGTTCTCCTTTGCTGCCTTTTAGAGTCTCTCTGTCTTTAAAACTTGGAATTTTAATTGTGATGTGTCTTAGAGTAGGCCTCTTTGGGTTCATCCTTATTTTGACTCCTAGTGCTCCCTGAACTTGCATGGCTTTTCCCCTCCCTGGGTTAGGAATGTTTTCTGTCATTATTTTTTCAAACAGGTTTTCTATCCCTTGCTCCCTTTCTTCTCCTTCCGGCATTCCTATGATTTGAATGTTGTTGCATTTCGTGTTGTCCTGCAGTTGCCTTAAGCTGTCTTCATATTTTTTGAGTCCTTTTTCGTGCAGCTGCTCTGCTTGTGTGTTTCTTTTTGCCCTGTCTTCCATCTCATTAATTCAGTCCTCTGCTTCATCCAGCCTTCTTGTAATTCCTTCTAGTGTATTTTTTATTTCAGATATTGTACTCTTCATTTCTTCCTGGTTCTTGTTTATAGTTCCTATTTCCTTTTTTCATACTGTTGTAGTTCCAAACAGTTCCTTGTAGGTTTCAATGAGTTCCTTGAGCATCGTTATCACCATTCTTTTGAATTCTGTATCTGATAGTTTGTTTGCCTCCATTTCATTTAGCTCTTTTACTGAGCAATCTTTCATTCCTTTCAATTACGGGTTCTTTCTTTGTCTCCCCATTTTAGGTGACTCTTTTTGTTTGTTTCTGCGATTCCAAATGTTCTGCTTTGCCAGCTGTTTTCATAGGGTGAACTTCTGTGGTAGAGGATCTGTGGGACTTAGCAGTGCAGTGTCTTTGATCTCCTTGTCTGGATGCTCTAGGGTTGCCCTGTCTTCCTTTTGTGTGGGCTCTCTTGTTGTACTTGGATTTTACTTGTTGGTGGCTCCTTTGTTGATGGGTTCTCTCCTCCAGTGGGTTTACTGGTATTCACAACTCCCACCTTGTCTTGAATGCTGTTGTACAGGTATTGGTTAACAAAGCAGTATTATCAGACAACCAAACCTAGGGCAGCAAAAAGAATCCCCCTACCATATCAACAGTTTCAGCCACAATTGAACTAAAATTAATAAAGGTGAAGAGAGATTGTGGATATTATATGACAAAAGGAATATGAGATGACTAAAAGAAGGGAAAATGTTTTGTGTTAAGGAGGAGAATTTATAACAGTTGGGATAGAACCAAGGCGAACAAACAAACAAAACAAAAACTAAAATGGAAAGAGGAGAAAAAAAACAGTGTAAGTTTTGACAGCTAGCAAAGTGAAATTTGGCTCAGCTGTTGGTGTTCACAGACTGACTTCTTTCTGGATCTGTTTCTGGTTTTCTCACAGCTCCAGGTCTTATTGAAAGAAAGAAGAAAAAAAAAGCTTCCTGCTGATTTTAAACCTGCCAAGCCAGTTTTGCAGGTCTTCCCAGGTCCTGCAGGCAGAAGGGGGCTGGGCTCAGTTTTTTTCCTTTCCTGTGGGTCCACAAGGATTGGGGCTCAATCTGGGCTGCAAATAATCACTGGTGCCCAGTTTCCAGCCCATGCCCTCAGAACACTGTGGCCCACACTGTCCAACCTGCACATTTGCACCAGGCCAGCACCAATAATCCACCTTGTTTTTCAACCCTTCTATCAGTCTGGGAGGCGCCCTGAGTGGGAGCAAATCGCACCCCCACTCCTCCCTCCTCGCTGGCCCTGGGCTACACTCACGCAAGGTTCCTGTATGGCTGCCCAGTTCTTTTTTGAGAGGTGCTGCCTGCCACTCCTAACAAGCGCTGGGCTTTCCACACAGTTCACCTCTCTGACCAGCTCAGAGTCTATCTGGGTCACAGCCCATCTCTTCTCCCAGCTCCAGGTATGACCCAGCTCTCCATTTTCTCTGGTACTATCCCCAGCCAAGTGACCACTGCCCTATACAAATACGTACACGGCAGTCTCTGTGTCACTTACTGCCTTTTTATCCCTGCAGCAGCTTTCTGCATCCAGGTCTCTGCTGGTGCAGGTCTGAGACTTCCCTGCTCTGGGAGAGGAGGGATCCAGTCAATGTCTATCACTGACCCTGCTCTCTCCCCAGTGCTCCCCGGGAATCCGCTGTCTCTGACCCACAGCCCAGGGACCTTCCCAGTGGCCTACAAAATCTTACCACCTGTTTTTAAGTGTCCTCTGCACACTTTTCCTTCCAAACTTCATATCATCTGGGATTCTGTTAGCTGTTCACTCTGTTCTTCAGAAGATCGCCTAGATGTCCCAGTTGGGTGCATGAGCAGGTGGGCTCAGCACCTACCTACATCGCCACCATCTTCCTCCTCTCATCAGTCTTGTTTATGTATTGCCAACTTTTAACCATGGTAGTGTGTTGGTAGGTAAATAAGCAGTTTGATCTCTTTACTTAAAATAATTACATATTACTTGCCATCTTTAGGTCAGATGATCTGAATAAATATTCCTAGATAATATGATGGGTATTTCTAATTGACTTAGAGCACTTATTATAAACTCAAAAAATGTTTGAGTGATCTACCCACCAGAACATGAAAGAGTAGAATTGTACTTCCAATCTAAACCATCTCAATTCTCTGTCAGACATCGGGAGGAAGAATTTTAATGTAACCTATCTTCCAGAATTTCTGTTTGATGATAAAATACATGAATACTTGACCAATTTTTTTTCATTAGCTTATCTAGTCTTATAAAGATACTATCAATTTAAAATAATGAAGAGCACTATTAATACCAGTAGGCAAGACCTCCATAAATTAATTTCTCTTTTCACACTTATTTTTGGTGGGGATGGTAGTCATATGTTTTCTTTTCTCAGACATACACTAAAGTAGGCAAAACAGCACAGTGAGCCCATGATCTCATAGTCAGTCCTGGTTCATCCATACCTCCACTCATTTCACTTCCCCTTCTTTACCATGATTATTTTGAAGGAAATTCTAGGGTAATACATATTTCATAAATGTTTTAGCATGTATCTGTAAAAAATAAAGATACTCTATTTTAAATATAGCCATAATATAATTGTCATAACTTTTTAAAATAGGAATTCCTTAATATCAAATATTCATTGTTTAGAATTCTAACTATTTCTTGTGTCAATTTTTTTTTTTAAGTTTCTCTATTTGAATTAAGATGCAACTAAGGGTCACAAGTGATTATCTTCAAAGATTAGTGCACTTAACCTGTAGTACAGCAAACCCACAAATGTTGAATTGCATTGGCCCTGGAGGTAATGCATTGATAGCTGTCTGAGTATACGAAATGAAAGCATAGATATTTCTGGTTTTCGTGGAACTAGAGACAGTATAATAGCCTAAGATAGCTATTACCTTGCAGCCTCACAATAGCAAGTATTGTTCTAGTTTTGGGGAATGTCAGCATTATTGCTCATTATAGGTCCCAAGGTGTTAGGGTACTAGGGTTATGGTTAATAGGCTTCATCTGAAAGTTTGTCATCGTGCAATATTCTGTAATCTAAAATGTTCTCTATCTTATTACTATAAGGCGGACAAAGAGCCAGTATTAGTCAAAAGCAGACCTCTGAAACTCTACTTATATTCTAACCTGTTTCTCTCTGCTAGCTTTTTGTAAAAATGTGTGGACAGTATCTCCCATAGTTGTGAGGTTTAAATAAGATATTGTGTGTTATGATACAAGATAAATGACTGGCATATAGTGAATGTGCCAGATGTCAGTGATGTCAATCAGATTTTTAATCTGTGAAAAAGAAATTTCTGTTGTGACTGAAATTATTTTTCATTTGCTTCATCAATATAAATTTAATCTGCAGACTAGAAATAGAAGCCTATGATGGAAATATAGGTATTTTAAAATTAGAGAGCTTCCTCTATATCACAGATTACTGTGTTAGAATCTTCCAGAGCCAGAGGTCTTGAGACCATGATCGGCAGTGTCCAAAATAATTATTAGTGAGATGGTGAAACAAAAATATCACACTAATAACACTACCACTTCTCTTGTAGTCTTTATTTTGGAGTTCTTTCCGTGATTCTAAATGCTACATGAGTGCTAGGGATATGAGAACACTCCTCTGTTCCACAGCTAACCAGACTTTTTATTCATCCTTCTTTTCTTTTTTTCATGTTCTTTTTTAATGTTTCTTTCCCTTCTTCCCTCCCTTTTTTCTTTCTTCCTTTCCTTCTTTCCAAGTCCTTTCCCTCCCTTTCTTCTCTCTTTCCTTCCTTAAATTGGGGAGTATATATTGAAGGCATTCTTTTACCAGGCCCTCTATACTCTGGCTAGTCACTCAGATACAGTTGTTAATAAACATTTTCTACTTATAAATGGTTCAGTCTAGGTAGGAATACAATTAAAAAATAGTAACCATAGAATGTCATGAGTTTTAAAGTAAAAAAATGTATATAGGGAATCATGAAAACACCTAGTAGTTGGTCTTAATCTCATCTATGAGACAGAAAATGCTTTCCGGAATAGAAGTCAGTCATAAAGCTGTAGGGAATTTTCTAGGTAGAAGGAACACTATGTAAGAAGGCCCAGAAACTAGAAGGAGAATGGTGTTATTCAGGAACCGAAAGATGCCCTCTATAATAGGAACTGAATATAGGGGAATATTCAGAAAGATGGGGAAGATGGTAAGAGGGAAAGAAAGATGGGGAAGAAAGAAAGATGGGGAAAGCAGGCTGGGTCATGGAAGGGTTCTGAAACTGTAACAAAAAAATTGAAAGAAAAAAAAAAACTAGAATCATTTCTGATTCTAGGAAAGAAAGATGGGGAAAGCAGGCTGGGTCATGGAAGGGTTCTGAAACTGTAACAAAAAAATTGAAAGAAAAAAAAAAACTAGAATCATTTCTGATTCTAGGAAAGAAAGATGGGGAAGGCAGGCCAGGTCATGGAAGGGTTCTGAAACTGTAACAGAAAGTTTGGAAAAAAAACTAGAATCATTTCTGCTGAGAACTTAGGGCAGACTGTAGAGTAGGGGCATTTTCATTTTTCATTTCTTCCTTTCTGGGTCCCCCCTCCTTGCCTTGTTTCTCCCCTGTAGTGGGTTAGAAACCAGATTAAGACATGTGCACGCCCACTGGGATCTTGGTCAGTTAATGTTAACTTGAACTTGTAGTAGGTATGAACATATTGCTACTTAAAATAACTAAGAATAAATTCTAATTGTGGTATTAATTGAAAATGGTAAATAAACTTTATAATTACATGTAATCTTTAGTTACAAAAAACATTTTAATTGATTACTTGTCAAATTATAATTAGTATTTTCCATTCAAGTTACTAAATCCCTTAATGACATTAAGTCAAAGGTAGCAGCTGTTTTTACTTGACATTCATGTACTGTTCCTTTGGACATAACCTTTTATATTTTTCAAGGAACTAACGACATTGAGTTCTTGAGTAAATCAAAAGATTAGTACCATATGTGAAAATTTGCACTTTATAATTAATTACAAATGGTGACCTTCATCTTGAACTCATTTTCCTTTGTACAGGAAATCTTGAATTTGAATGTCCAGGAGCTAAAAATACCTAATTGTAGTGCTGTTGAAAGTAAACTAATCATGTGTTTTATATAGCTAATTCAGAAGTTCAGATTCTAAGTAAAATTGAGAGAAAATAATGTAAAAAGTTATGAAAATGACATGGTGAATAACCAAAAGAGGCATTTTTAAATCTAACTTACAAAGTCATTTTTACATTCTTACCCCCCTAGCGTTTTTTTATTAAACAAACATGTACTAAGTAAGTACAAAATACACAACATGCTATGGTCTTTTGTCTCTTAGTTTCACTTAATATTTAATACAGTTCTTCCAATAATAGCATTTCTAACACAAATCTATTCAAATTTCTCCTTTAAAAATGTTTAGAATTCTTTTGTTTTGGTTTTAGGTGTGGTTGTTTATAACTGTGAGTTTGCTGTCATTTTTACTGTTCATATTTTTTATCTTCTTTTTCTTAGGTAAGTCCCTTTAACATTTCATATAATAATGGCTTGGTGATGATGAACTCCTTTAACTTGACCTTATCTGAGAAGCACTTTATCTTCTTCCCTTCCATTCTAAATGATAGCTTTGCTGGATACAGTAATCTTGGATGTAGGCCCTTGCCTTTCATGACTTGGAATACTTCTTGCCAGTCCCTTCTTGCCTGTAAGGTCTTTTTTGAGAAATCAGCTGATAGTCTTATGGGAACCCCTTTGTAGGTAACTGTGTCCTTTTAGAATTCATCCAGTTTCTTGAAACAACAGATAACAGTCTCAAGTCTGAAATTTAAAACTGAATTTTAAAAAAAATTTAGCAAGATTGCTTAAATAATTGTTAACCATTAGTCAGATTGTGTTCCCTCTTTGTTATATGTTTCTTGATAGAAAATAATGGTAGCAAACATTATCATTTACTATGTGCTAAGTACTATTCTAAAGTACTTGACACATTTAATACATTTTATTCCTCACATCAAAACTATGAAGTAGCTGTAGATTATCCATACTGAGGCACAGAAAAATTAAATGATTTGCCAAGGTTTGTAGAGCTACTAAGTGGCAGGGCAAAGACAAGCCAGAGAGTCTGTCTCGAGGGTCTGTGCTCTTAGCCACTACATTTTGCCGAACACAATAATAGTAGTTTTCAATTCTGGATATACGTTAGAATCAACCATTGAACTCTAAAACTGGTACTGCCTGACTTCAGCCTAGGGCTGGAGTATTAGAAACAGTTGGACCTAGGCATCTCATTTTTTTAGAAAATGATTGATACAACAATTGTGCTAGAACTCAGTATAATTTTTAAATGTTCATTATTTTGTACCTTTGAATTAAATTACATGGTTTGGATTTGTTCAGTTTGAGTGATTTTTTCATTGATGACTCCAAATTGAGAAATAAGTAGCAACTGAAAAAATAAACATTCAGCTACAAAACCATTATAAATTTTATTTTTTATTATATTTTTAATATATTTTTTGATTATACTATTATAGTTGTCCCATTTTTTTCTCCCCTTTATTCCCCTCCACCCTGCACCCCCCTTCCACCAGCATTCCCCCACCTTAGTTCATGTCCATGGGTTATACATTTAAGTTCTTCAGCTTCTCCATTTCCCATACTATTCTTAACCTCCCCCTGTCTGTTTTGTACCTACCATTTATGCTTCTTATTCCCTGTACCTTTTCCTCTATTCTCCCCCTCCCTCTCCCCTCTGTTAACCCTCCATGTGATCTCCATTTCTGTGATTCTGTTCCTGTTCTAGTTGTTTGTTTAGTTTGTTTTTGTTTTTTAGGTTTGGTTGTTGATAGTTGTGAGTTTGTTATCATTTTACTCTTCATAGTTTTTATCTTCTTTTTCTTAGGTAAGTCCCTTTAACATTTCATATAATAAGGGCTGGGTGGTGATGAACTGCTTTAACTTGACATCATCTGGGAAGCACTTTATCTGCTCTCCCATTCTAAATGAAAGCTTTGTTGGATACAGTAATCTTGGATGCAAGTCCTTGCCTTTCATGACTTTGAATACTTCTTTCCAGCCCCTTCTGGCCTGCAATGTTTCTTTTTTGAGAATCAGCTGATAGTCTTATGGGAACTCCTTTGTTAGGTAACTATCTTCTTTGCTCTTGCTGCTTTTAAGATTCTCTCCTTATTTTTCATCTTAGGTAACTTAATTATGATGTGCCTTGGTGTGTGCTTCATATATGCTGGGTTGCTGGTTGTGCCATAGGTCACTAAGGTGTTTTTTCAGTCTTCTTCAATCACTTTTCTCTGTTGTTTAGATTGGATAATTTTTATTGATCTATATTCTATTTCACCGACCCTTTCTTTTGCCATCTCTGATCTTCTGTTAAGCCTGCCTAGTGAATTCTTCATTTCAGATACTGTTTTCCAGTTCTAAAATTTTAGTTTTCATTTGGCCCTTTAAAAAATTTCCCTTCCTTGTTGAGATTCCCCTTTCTATTCTCTCGTTATAATCATCTTTTTCTTTAAGTCCTTAAATATTTATAAAAACCTATTTTTAATTTTTTTTCTTTGTGAATTCCAACATTGAGTCATCTTAGGGTTGGTTTCTACTGACCACTTTTTCTCTTGACCATGACTTTTATTTTCCTGTTTTATTGCTGGAATGATAACTTTGTATAATCGACATTGTGACTGATATGTTGTGGAAACTTTGGATTCTGTTTTCTTCTGAAAAGTGTTGGATTTTGTTCTGCCGGTCATTTAAATTATTGAGAGATCACCTTGAGCTTGTGAGTGCTTTGTTTTAAACTTTGTTGGGGAGACTAAATTTTGCCTTTAGTCCTAGGGTAGCTTCCGTAGTTTTAGTACAGTTTTTTTTTTCTTACCCTTAAGATACGGTCCTCCTTCAGTTTTAATTGAAAGCCCAAAGTGTTTACTATACCATGGAATTCTGTGGAATTCAAACTCCAAATTCTTTTTTTCCCTGAAATGAGTAGCCATTGAAATCTCAGTATAGCTCACTTAGCTTTCTAGTAATTGTTTTCCTCTTGATTTCCACACATGGGATTTTCTCCCTCAATTTTCAGTTGTTTTGGAAGCAAAGAGCTCTGTGTTCTGCTGACTCAAGCAAATAAGAGTGCAGCTTTCTGATTGAGTTCTTGCCATTCTCCCTTAATGCTGAGGACTACTCTCTGGGTAAAGGCTGTATAAATGTGGTTCTCTTTAAGATTTGAACCCATTCCAATTTATGCCTATTTTGGGGTACTCTTCAGTGCCTATTTTAAAAGGTTGGTATCTATATTTTGTTCATATATGGGAGGGTTTTATATATATGGTATATATGGAAGGGATAGTCCAATATAAGCTTTCATCATTACCAGACCTTGAATGTCAACAATATTTTTTATAAAATTTATTTCATATGGTTAATACATTTCTGATTATGGCCTCATTACTCTGTTTTATCTCTATTCATAGATATGAAGACAGGGCTGCTAAAGACTTGGAACGATACAATCGGCAAATCAAGAGAGCCATTGAACAGGAGTCACAAATGTCATTACAAGATAGCAGGAAAAAGATAAAACCCTCCAGCTCCTGGAATTTGGCACAGAAACACAAGTTAAAACCGTCAGTATCTAATCAGCCAAAACTTGATGAGCTTTTTCAGTCCCAAATTGAAAAAAAAAAGAACCAAAACATTAAAATAGTTCAAATTCCCTTTTCTATGGAAAACTTTAAAAAAAAAATTGAGAAACACAAGAACTTTGAATTAGAAGAAAAGGACGAACTTTGCTTGATCCACAATCTCAAGTTTCCTGATGCATGGCTAGTTACATCCAAAACAGAGGTACTGTTACTAAATCCATATAGAGTGGAAGAAGCCCTGCTGTTTAAAAGACTTCTTGAGAATCATAAACTTCCTGCAGAACCACTGGAAAAACCAATTATATTAACAGAGAGGTACGGTGAAGTAATACAATATTTTTAACTCTAAAGACATGAATCCATGCTAGATTAGAAATTGAAGGTAAAAAGCTGAAAGTGTTGCTCTGGCTAGGTTTCTCAGTTGGTTAGAACATTGTTTCAATTCACCAAGGTTGTGGGTTCGATTCCCCTCCCCCCGTCAGGGCACATAACAACAACCAACAAATGCATGGATGAGGAGAACAACAAAGTTGATGTCTGTCTGTCTGTCTCTCTCTCTCAACTTTTTGAAAAGTTGAAGGTGTTTTTTAGTAAAGTGAAATTCACTTGAAGAAACCTTTTAAAAACTTTATTTCTAATTTTCAGTGGAATTAATTTCTTTTAAATAAATAATTTTAAAAATATTCTACATAGTTCTATAGTTCATAAATATGAAGTTCAGCTCTCCTCCTGTATATTAGTGATTTTCCTAGGATAATTTTGAAGTTAGAATGTCATAAATCTTCTTCATAGTGTGACCTTTAACATTTAAAAATATACCAAAATAGAATTGAACAATGAATACCTTTATCAACAATGTTCAAGATTTTGCCACATTTACTGTGTCTGCCCTTGTGTATGTGTGTGCTTATTTTCGTACCTTTGCTAAAGTATTTTAGAATAATTCCTACCCATCTTTCAGTGTACATCTCTCAAAAATGGCTATTTTATTACCTAACCTCAATGCCTGTGTCACCCTGAAGAACTAGGGTGTATCTGGAATTTTCTGAAATGTGACATCCCCATCACAGTTAATATTAAGTTTTTTTGGAACTGAGCTATAGATGGTAATATGGATTTGGCTTAGTTTTCTAACTAGAATTCTAAGAAGGGTTGTGTAGCTTATATCTGAAGAGCATAATTTAGATATCTATAAAATACAAAGTAAGATCTCAATAATAATAATAACAATGGTTAATGTTTATTGAGCCTTATGACAGGAACTTTACTAAGCCCTTATACCTCTCATAAGGTGTAAAGATTTCATGTTCTTTATACTTTATGAGGGAGAGATACAACCATTATCCATATTTTATAGATGAGGAAACTGAAACACAGAACTGTTAAGTATCTTACCTAGGTTCACAAAGCTATTGAATAGTTGGATTCAGTCGTCCAATCTAGACAGTAACTGTAGAGCATATACCATTCACTGCTACACTATGTCATCATCATCACCACTGAATCTCAGATTGATTTTCTGAATATTGGTTAGACCAGTGAGAGCACACCTGACCTGTAGCCAAAGCTTTCCTCTCTGTGACAGTCTGCTCCCATAGCCCGTGGCTTCCTCTACCTTTTAGAGATGATAAGCAAACACATCTGTGAATTTACTTTTTCAAGGGTACAGGATTATAGTGAAGAAATAACTTACAGTCTTGTACTGGAACATAGAACAGTACACCTTGTATACGTAAGACAGTATCTATCACTTGGTAGGCACTCAGCTATTCATTGACTAAATGGAAAAATGGTAAGCACTCACACGTCAACCCCAATAGACACTTTATTGTAAAAACATGTTTGAGCACTATGATCAAGCCTGAAATCAACATATAAGGCTAATTTGTGCCATAGATAATCTTTGGCTATCTCAGAATTTTGTTTAAAGCCTGTACTACTCAGAACCATTTCATATGCCACCTTTGGCACACATTCCATGTCTACAGTAGACTGAAGGAATTACTAAATTTATAAGTTCCTGGGAGAAAAAGATAATATGCTTATCTTTTTATTATTGAAGAAACCTTGACCAACAATTGAAAATTATGTGGTGTGGACCACTTGAGTAACTTGATAATGTATTATTGTGTCTGCTTAAAGGTATAAATGGCATTATTTATAAATAAAGTTTTCATTTGTATTAGAGCACATTTTGTACTTTACATCTCATTTGTAACATTCTAGAAGATAAAAACTTTCTCATATCTATTCTTCCCCTTTATGTAAATTGTATGTAATAGGTCTATAAAATATTAACAAAAATGTAAAAAAATAAAGTTTCTTACACAGCTATTTATACCTTTGTATTTTGGTTAGTAGTAATAATTTTTTAAAGGACTTGGGTTAACTTTTTTCCATAAATTTTTTATTTTCTTTTCATATTTAATAAGTTAAAGGGCCATTATTTCTTTTTCAGTCTTTTTAATGGATCTCATTATTTAGAGATTTTATGTAAAATGACAGCAGATGACCAAAGATCCAGTGGATCAACTTACCTGTCTGATCCTCGTCTTACAGCAAATGGTTTCAAGATAAAATTGATACCAGGTATGATGATATGTTTTAATATTTCCTGAATTGGAAAAATAAGTCATGTTCCAAGAGACACATTTAGATTTCATAATTTAGAGATATCATGGTGTATTTTTGTCTTCCCAAAAGTATGTCAGCTGTGTAAAAATAGTCACATTTCAAACATGTCACATCTGTCTGAAATAAGCAAGCTTAGCATCTCTTTCAGATCGTTGCCTTGCATTTTCACTTTCATAACTAATCAAGTAACTTCATTGTAATTTTTGCCATCCTTTGTCACAGTATTCACACTGCCTTTGTTTAGCTAAGTTATTTGATACTCCTTTAGATGATGAGGCAGAAGTAAATATGCAGCTTTCTGAAATGACCTAACAAAAATGGACATCTTTTTTTTTAATGATTTTATTTATTTTTAGAGAAAAGGGAAGATAGGGGGAGAAACATCAATGTGAGAGAAACATCAGTCAGTTGCCTCTCCTACATGCCCCAACCAGGGATCAAACCCACAACCCAGGCTGTGCCCTGACCAGGAATCTAACCTACATCTTTGTGTTTGCAGGAACAGTGCTCAACCAACTGAGCCACACCAGTCAGGGACACATCTTTCTTTTTTTTTTAAATCATGTAGTTGTTTTGTCAATTAAATGTGTAACATCAGTACTCTTACTGTTTGGAGAGTAGATGATTTGATTCCATGGCTTTGCTAAAAAGACTATGTGATAACACTATGTTTGCTATGGAAATTCACTGGGTAGGGAGAAAAAAGGATCCTGGTTAGGAGACCTCAGTTTTCCTGGGTGGCTCTTTCTCTGTTCTTTCATAGTTTCCGAACTGCCTTCTGTCTTAGCTTTCTCTGTCAGTATCAAGAGGTACAAGGGCACCATGAAGAGTGATACTACTCTTCCCCCTTCCCAGCCATTTCTAATCTTGTCATAACCAAAGTTTATAAAAACAAAGTTCAACCAAAAGATTTTTAAAAGAATGTTTTACTGAGATCTCAAAAGAAAATAAGTAAAAACAATGTACAAAACCATGAAATTTAGATATATACTAAAAATACTTTGGTATTCTAAACTAATTTTACTTGACTTTTCCAGTTTTAAGGATATCTACTCTAAACTTCTTACCTCCTGCCTCAATCTTAGATATTTAGATTTGGAATAAGAGTGTCTAAATCCCAACTCTGCCATTTAAGAACTGTGTTTATGGGGAAGTGAGTTAGCCTAAATGTTTCCTCTGCAGTAACAATTAGTAATTATTCAATAATTATTATGTATAGGACACTATTCTTAATGTTAATGTATTCATTGATCTTCCTAATAGCCCTAGGAAGTAGGCTCTATTGCCGTCCCCATTTTATGGGTGGAAAAATCAAGGCACAGAAAGTTAAGTTTGCTTAAGGGGACACAGTTAGTGGTAGAACCAGGATTTGAACCCACACAATCTGCCTTTAGAGCCTAGCTGTTAACAGATGTGTTCTATTGCTTGCCTATTAAAATTGGGATACTTATTTCATGAAGTATATTGCTTCCCTATTAAAATTGGGACACTTATTTCATTATAACTGACTGATTTAAGCATTTTTCACACACAAAAAATGCTTCTATCAATCAGTTAGCATAGTATGTAGCAATGATAGGTCTTCAAAAATGTTAGGTATTCAGATATTCTTCTTCCCATCCTCCAGCACTTCTTTCTGATCTAAACTGACTTGTCATAATTTCTTTTAGTCCTCATAGAAAGTTTTCTTCTTTGGGACCCCTAGCATCTTTTAAATTTATTTGCAGTGTGAAACAAGGTGTGTGTGTTGTGTAGCAAGATATTTTTTTTCTAATTAACTCTTTGGTGTTGGTGGCTGGTGCCATTTTTTTCTTAAAAGATGTCATCACAGTGATTTTTTTAAAGTTAGGATAACTGCCCTATCTATTCCAAGAGCATGTTTATTTTTGAGTACCGGTCTAACAGATGCTTTCAGCTCTTAGCTTATAGATAGTGTTTTTAAAGTCCTATTGAGTGTCAGTACTTTGCATGGTACCAAAGATGTAAAAATGAGTGAGACAGTCATCTGCAAACTTACTTGATTTGTTTGGATTTAACTTAGATTATCATCAGCATTATTTCTCTTGTCAACAACAGATCAAATTAAAAACATTCATGTCTTCTTTCTTAATTTTTTTGGCTTTTTTCCTTTATTAATTTTTACGCTATGTTTCTTAAAGCCCATTTCTCTTTTAGTGAGAGTTTTGTTGTATTGGACTTAACTTTGGGTCATTTTGCCAGTTTTCACAAAACATCTTTGGATACAGATAAAGGCATATGAACGACAAGAAGAATACATCTGGCTTTGAGGGGAAAGATTCTGAATATGACTCTAAGAACTTTGTGTATTAATGGACATAGCTTTTTGTTCTGCATCAATAAGAGTTCCATATTTTAGGAAATGAAAACTTGTCAAACCACTTATTAAATTGAAGTATTTTCTCTGAAAATTGGGAAGCATTTCACAGAATTTTTTGGAAACTTCTTGAAAGTTTATTGTTACATGGTTCCAGATGTCTCTTAAGTTTTCCATATCTGAATTTTGCAAGACAGAGATTAAAATATTGCTCAGTTTCCTCATCTGTTGCCAGGTACTTTTTACCCATGTCCACAAGTAATTCTGTGAAATGTGTACAATTTTCCAGGGCAAATGTAGTCAGTTTTAGGCTTTTCAATCAAATCATATTATAAAAGGTGTAGAACCAGCAATAGTGGCAAGTTCTTGATTGATATTTTGCAAATTTCCGTACCTATATAGATATAGATACATATGTAAAAAAAAGTGACCTAGAATATTCTGCTACCTCCTCTTTGCCTATCTAAACCTTGTTTTAAGTCCCTTTCAAGTTCCACTGCTTGCTCAAACACTCATTTTTCTCCATTCACTGACCTCTGTATTTTATCATTTAATGATTGGTTAGATATCTTCTTATATTAGTCTCCAATTGCGTCCTGGGAAAAACATTAGTATGCCTGCTCTGTTTAGTATACTACTATTGCATCTACCATCACATCAAAGAATGAGTCTATAACTGAAAATTGATTAGGGATAGGATCATTGACATACCAGGATCTGAAACTCTTCAAGCTACATCACTCCTCTTTTTTATTTTAATTCCTCCATTTATAGCTACAACTTACACCACTTTCCAACGTTGGACTATCTCATTTTCTTAACTTCAAGATAACACTTTATACATGTCAATATTAAGAACACTGTTATACATATATAGCCAAAGAAAACAAGTGTTTGCTATTTTCCAAAATCAGAAGGCGTTCTAACACCCAATTTGATGCTTTGGAATGTATGCTGTTATAAATATTTTACCTAATTATATATTCAATCATATAGCTAGTTTTTAGTTTTATTTTCATCATTAACTTATTTAGAGTAGGTTAAATAATAGATAACATGTCAGTTTTAAACACTGTCCTAGTAAAATGTTTTTAGTAAACATTAGTATTTCATTTCCTCAAATTACTAATATATTAATAAGTTACTCACTGTGGTGGTAATCATTTTATAATATATGTCTATCAAATCAACACTTTGTACATCTTAAACTCACAATGTTAGTTATATCTCAGTAAAGCTGGAAAAAAGTTCCTGTATGAGTATTTTTATAATGATTTATAAGTTAAAGTAATCCATGTCTTTAAGTTAGATATTAAACCAGTAGGATGGAATTTGAACAGCAACAGTTGTTAAAACACTTAGAGCAGTTTTATTTTAATAAATATCACGGGACTCCATTTTCTCGCCAAAGAAAGAAATCTTCTAAACAAATGTAGGGAACAGAACAGCAGTCACTGAGATTCAGTGATATAAAGCTCATGTGGTATCTGTGAACACTTACGACTTAATGTGAATATGAAATCCTATGGGAAATTATTATTTGTCCTCCAAAAAACCCCTAAATTTTGTCTTTACTATTTTACATTCTCATGAAGGTTCACTAAATAAAACAGCGGTTTTGTTTTTAATAGGTATTTTCTGGAATGTAATTTAAACACAACTAAACTAATGATATATATGGGTGTTTTCTTTTAGGAGTTTCCATTGCTGAAAATTACTTGGAAATAGAAGGAATGGCTAATTGTCTTCCATTCTATGGAGTGATGGATTTAAAAGAAATTCTTAATGCTATATTCAACAAAAATGCAAAAGAAGTTTTTGAATGTAGACCTCGCAAAGTGATAAGTTATTTAGAGGTATGCATTGTTCCATTATATAGGTTGGCTTAGGTTTTGAGATACTTACCTGTTCCTTAATAAAATAACAAGTGGTTTCAAAATAGTAAATTTCCTATAAGGTTTATTATTGTTTACAAGAAGCAAGTACTATTAAAAAAAGAAAACTCCTCTAAGACTGACTGGTTGTGGTAAACACAACCATGGATCCTTACTGTAACATTATCCCTTGAGTACATATTGAGGAAAAGCCTTCTGCATGAGACATTTTATAGTGAAGCTCTTTTTGTTGTCTGGTTTTTGATTTTTAGAAGGGATTCAAAATTGCTCCACCTTTATACCAAATATTTGTTTAAAAAGAACTATAATGAGATTTTAAGCCATGATCTTTTCAAGAGTAAAACAGAAGAGGGAAAATGAAAGATGTAGATCACAGGTGGCAAACACAAGGCCCACACGCCAAATCCGGCCCTCCACCTTGTCTTATCCAGCCCGCATCTTGTTTCTATCCAGCGGCAGCACCGAGCTCTCACTTAACTGTTGAGGAGCAGTTACACTTACACAGTCCTAAAGTTACATTCGGCCTTTTGAAAGCAACTGCGAGACTGACGTGGCCCCTTGTGAAAATGGGTTTGACACCCTGATGTAGATTATTAAATAAATGTAAATTCTAGTTTTCTAGCAGTATCTACCACAGATGAGGAATGTAGCAGCTGGTTAAAAAAATAAATTCAAAGGTAACAGAATTTAAAGGTAAAGGAGGAAGATTGTGAACTTTTAAATGTCCAAATATAAGATGGTGGGAAAACAACAGTAATTGTCTCCATATTTGGGGTTTTATCCCTCAATGTATTATTTTTAAAATAAACTCGATCTTTAGTAAAATTTATTTTCTCCCTTTTAAAAAATGAGCTGTTTTCATTTTAGACTACAATCGTAGTCTGCCCATTGCATTCTGAGGGTCAGACTTCCTCAACAGGGAAGTCCACTTTTTTCCATTTCTGAAGATTGTATTCAGTAGCATTTTGTGAGTCCTTCAAAAGCTTTGTCTTATGGAACTTCCCAGCTTATTTCAGGCAGTTCAACATAGCTAGTTTCTAGAGTTGGAGAAGGAAATGGTTGTTTTGTGAAAGAGTTAATACTAATTTAAATAAAGGTTGAAGGAGTTGTAGGTAGTGGTTTGTGTACTGAAGAACCATTTGGGAAAAAGTAAGTTTTCAGAAGTAACAAAAGTGTTGGGATTAGATACATATTTTTGCTAATATTATACCTCTCGTTACGTTAAGGTAATAGTAATTCTTAAGGAGGATGGATAGTCTAGGAAAAATGAGAACTTCTATCAGAACCACAGGAATGCTTCATTTAAGGTCAAGTCGAATTAGATGAAACAGAGAAAGATAAAAGACTAAAAAGAGAACCAAGAGAGCAGTGGATATAAAAAGTCAAGGGAGGAAAGAAATTTAAATATAAGTAGTATCACATTTTCCTAGGGTAGTGGTTGCTAGAAGACCTTTGGTGTGACTGCTGAGTGGCAGTAATAACACTGAAGACACACATAATAGAAAAATAGTAGAGATGAAAGACATTTACTTGCCTTGGTCAAGGACTAGGGTGGTGGTAAAAAAGT
This sequence comes from Desmodus rotundus, assembly GCF_022682495.2. Lineage (NCBI taxonomy): Eukaryota > Metazoa > Chordata > Mammalia > Chiroptera > Phyllostomidae > Desmodus > Desmodus rotundus. The sequence continues at coordinate 173,088,818 of NC_071388.1, forward strand.
GTAGGCAGCAAGTCATATGATGGCAAAAGGACGATAAGAGATATTAGCATGTGTGTATTGAATTTGGTAGAAAAGATTGACTATAAAAGATTGGAGGGCAGGTGTTCCATAGAGGCAGAAAGGAAGATGGGATATGTTTTAGAAAGAAGAAATTGTTCTTTGAATCCAAAGACAAAGAGGGGAGGGGAAGTGAATGTAAAAATATTTTGAGATAAACTTGACAGAAGTCATGCGTGATTCATGTGCTAAAGGACTAGGAGAATTATCCAGTGAGAGTGAAGGGGCTGCAGAGACATTGGGGATTGGGTGTAGTAGAAAATATTTGAAAATACAAGCTGTTGGCACTCTTAAGAGAAGGTTAGTTAGAGAAGAGTAAGATGTCCAGGTGCTCGTAAAAGCTAACATTGAGGGCTCCTAAGAGCTAACATTGGTGTTGGATCCAGCCAGGAGTTTTGCCATTCCCCAACAGTGTTTGGTAGAATTTACCCAAAGTTTGGGCATAGCAACATGACTGGTGGAAGAACAAAAGGGTATGTGAAGAAATTTGAACATATATATACAAGGAACTATTTCAGTTGTGAGAAGGATATAAAGGTTTTAGTAGGAGTCTAAAAGGAATGCAGGAAGCTAGAGATAGTATCCTTTATTTCTTACTCATTATTCATATCTTAAGTAGGGAAAGATAAAAGAAGGGTGCCAGTGGGCCAGGAGACTAAGGAAGGATTGTGGAGATTAAAGGTCAGATTGAAGAAAGAGAATAGGTTAGTTGGAATCAAAGAGTAGGAGAGATGGGAATTTAATAGGAGAGGATGTATGGTAGAGAAAATGTTATAATTCGAAAATGTCAAGATCTTCGAAGCCCAACAATTTTTTAAAAATAAATCTTAAAAGAAGCCAGCTTTAGTAATACTATTTTACCCTCAAACTAGTCTCATCTCAGAAAAGAGCAGTACCATACCAAAAATGGAAACATGATCCATGATTCTGCATCCCTCATAACCAGTTTATCAGCAAGTCTTGACTACCTCCAACTCGTGTCAGGAGTCTTTACACCACCCTCCATCTCCACCACAATCATGCTAGTCAAAAACACTTACTAGGACTACAGTGATTGTCTGAAACCATGCTTAATACAGCAGCCAGATAAAAATTATAAAGTCAAAGTGAGGCTCTTGCTTAACAATCCCCTGGTTACTACCTTGTGCATTCAGATTAAAACCCAGGTTGCTTACCTGCTCTTAAAGGGTGATTTGATATGCCCCCTGCCTCAAAGGGTTATCCGCTTCCTGCCCCACTACCTTGCTTATCCCTTTCTTCCCTTTAGTAACCATGCTGCACTTACACTGATCATTTGATTCTTTCTGTTCCCTCTGCCTAAATGCTTTTCTTTACCCATGATCTTTGCATCCTGTTTCCTTGTTTAAATTAAAGCTTAAATGTTACCTCCAGGAAGCTTTTCCTAACCACACAATTACTTTCCATCATGTTCCTCAGTTTAATTTTACACATATTACTCACTGAAATTTTCTTTTGTCTTTTTAGGTTTTGTTTTTTTGAACTAAAATGTAAATCTCACAAAAGCAAGATCTTGTTTGTCTTGTCCTCTGCTGTGTTCTAGAACCTACAAGTCTAACTATCACATAATTTGTGCCTAATAAATATTGAATGAATGAATAATAAAAAGAATATAATCAGTTTTCTGTCTTCCTTCTTGCCAGGAATAACATATTTCTTCTTCAGGGTATATCATGGTAAAATGTATGGCTTTCTCTTCATAGGGAGAAGCAGTGCGCCTGTCTAGACAGTTACCCATGTACTTACCAAAGGAGGACATCCAAGACATCATCTATAGAATGAAGCACCAGTTTGGAAATGAAATTAAAGGCTGTGTTCACGGTCGCCCATTTTTTCACCATTTAACCCATCTTCCAGAAGCTACATGATGAAACAGTTTAAGAAAATTACTGTTGAATTGATTTGGTCATAAATACGAATTAGTTTTTAAAACATGTCTGTACTCTATTAATGGTTATTTTATAAATGAGGATTCACTGGCTTGTATGTATATTGAAAAAAATTTTTTTAACTGAAATAAAAACTAACATAGACTCTTCATTTTATTTTGAAGACCCAGCCTTTATTATAATTGGTTGTAAACACCAAAATGCAAAATATCTAGTATTGTTGGGTGGTTGATGTACTAGGTGCTATGGACTGAATTGTGTCCCCAGAATTCATGTTGAAGGCCTAACCCCCACTGTGATCGTATTTGAAGATGGTGAAACTAACTACCTTTGAAGTCATAAGGGTGGGGCCATAGTGGTGGCATTAGTGTCCTTATAGGAAGAGCCACCAGAGTGTTTGCTTGCTCTCCTTTTCTCCCCCTGCCCCATGTGAGGATACGGAGAGAAGATGGCCTTCAGGAGCCAACCCTGATCACGGATTTTTAGCCTCTAGAACTCAGAAAAATATATGTAGTTTAAGTACTAGTCTAGTATTTTTTATGGCAGTATGAGCTAATATACTGGGTCAGTCTCGTGCAGGTAGAAATCATACAGATGCAGCTGACATCTGACAGAAGTTGCCAATCCTTGTTCAGAGTAGGATGGTGAGACAGGAAGTGGGAAAAAGTAAGAAAATGAAGAGGAAGAAAAAAGAACATCCAGAATACTGCCATTTACCTCTATTTGGGGGATAACAGTTTAGAAGTTGCTGTCTCATATGGAAACCATTGGGCTTTGGGGTTAAAATTTGTCAGAGAGCTTGGGAAGATCTACATGTTTAACAGAAAATTTAGGTTAAGGTTATTCATTCTCCATGTGTCCTTTGAAAAAACAGGACCCACAGTACATCAAGATACAAAAAAAAATGGAAACATGATTTCAATAAATGTATGTATTGTATAAAGCAAAATATACTGGATACAGTGTCCACACCACCTTCATATTTCTCAAGGAGAATTTTTTAATTTTTAAGATCCTTATATTACAGGAGGTGCAAATTGTGATACCTGGAAGTATGCTTGTAGCCAGGCCTTTCTTCTATGAACATTACCCTTTTTCCCATAACCTAAATACTATTTCTTCCTCACGAACCCCTTTAAAAATTGGAGGCCCTTCTCAGAGCATTCTGGGAGTAACCCTTCTTTAATTTACTGGGTAAATTGAGGAAAGAGAAGCTCACAGAGTTACAGAAGATGATGAAATTTGCATCATACATTTGTACCAGCCCTAAGTGAAATTTTGGAGTCATTTGCCAGCTGATACTGTTGCTGTTCAATAAGCGATCCTAACACAGCCTCTTAGATAAATAAACTTCTGTTCCTTTTTCTTTCCGGTTCTGGATTCTGCCAAATCGAGTTAGTAGTAATGACAGCAGGTATTTACCTTCTATTTGCTGGTTACACTGCACTTTTCTTGTATGAGCTCATTTGATCTTTACAACAGGATTGTAGGTACTATTGAGACATCCCAGAACTCACATCTTTACCTTTATGCTGACCGCAATGAAGTATAGGCCCTAAGAAGTCATTAGGGACAACGTAAGTATTTGGGGGAGAATACGAAAAGTATAAAACACTCCCTAACGCCACTTAGGAATGCTAGATCAACTTTAGGCCACTGGGTTTTTTTTTTCCTAACAGGAGTCTAGGGTGGCAGAGATGGGTGGGATCAGGGCCGGTTCAGTTGATGCCCTGCCTCCTGGTTCCCAAGGGGGTGAAGGCTGAATCCCTGTCCCCATGAGCCACTCTCCTGACCCTCCCCATCTCCCACAAGCCCTTGCAGTATCCCCTGCACTGTGGGACAAAATGAGTGGGCAGTAGTGAAGGCGAAACCCTGGGTCCCAGGGTGGACGTAATGTCCTCTGTAGGCTGGAGAGAGCTCTGGGAAATAAAAGTGAGGCAGGAAGATACAGAGGAGAAAGGTGGCCTCACCACAACTGCCCATTTTCCTCATTAGGTCGGGACTTGGACGGGGAGAGGGAAGACTTAAGATGTGAATACACCAAAGTGCTCTTAAGACTCAAGGGCTTTGCTTGGGATCTTAGCCCAGGCTATAGGACAGGGTTGACGCCAAACCATGTGGAGGTGAGGCCTGGACCTTTTGCCTGGACCTTTTGCATTGAGAGTACCCCTATACAGTCCAGCGATACCTATGATGTTCTAGATATTGAACATACTGAAAAAAGTTAGGTCCAAATTCAGATGGACAGGTTTTTGTGATTTTTATTGGCTATTTGAGTCTGTGATCTTACCCAGATTTTGTGGCTGAAATTTCAGGGATTGTAATCTGTCCCACCACAGTCCCACTACATTTCTTACCTAAAAATATGAGTATGACCTATTGGGTCCCCAAAGTTGCTAAGCAAATTAAAATTCCAGTATTTATATTAAAGTATGTAAATGAACTAGACTTGTTCTTGGGATTGGGACATTCTAGATTGAGTCAGACAAACCAGTGTTCATGGATTCATCGTTGCTGAAGAGAATCTGAGGCGATCTAATCCACCCATTTTACAGACAAGAAAGTAGAACCCAGAATTATTAAATGATTTGCCCACAGCTGAGTCCCCACAGCTGGTTAGTACTCTACTGGTTTCACTTTAAATTGTGATATTACCATAAACTAAAAGGAAGGTAAGTACTGAAAGAAAAATGTGCCTGCAAAGCCAAATTTTAAAATGTTGAGATTGTGAACTTCTTCCCTTTTTAAGCATGAGTAATCATTTGGTTACCTTCTTCTAGATCTTTGGGTTGATCTAACCTAAACTTTAATTTTTTCATCTTCAAAGCTATTGTTTGATGCAACACACAATTGGCCTCTCACCACTGCTGCCTTGACAATGCTTTCTCTGCTTGCCTATTTTTATCACACTTTATTCCTCCTCAAACCACTACAAATTAGTGTAAAGATCCCTTTAGTTTTTTCAGTCCTGTCCCTGTGGTTATAAAATTTGAGGCACACTTAGAGAACCATTGTCCTATTGCATGTCCAAGTTTCCCTGACAATCTCAAGTCCAATTCTTTTAGCCCATATTTTTTCTTATTACTAAAATCTGTTATCTCAGTAAACAAAAAAAACAAACTAAAACTTAGAAGCCCTCACCCTGATTGTGCTTCTAGACATTTGTTCATCTCTGAAATGAAGATGTTGAATTTGAACCCTAGGTACACAATCATTTCTAAGATTTCTGTAATTTTGTTTCTTCCTATGCCCTCTTGAATATTTACTAGCAGGAATGAAATGACCTCTTTTTGTTAATCACCACTACATTACTATTGACCATATTTTTAAATATATTTTATTGATTATGCTATTAGTTGTCCCATTTTCCCCCTTCACTCCCCTCTGTCCTGCACACCCCCTCCCACCCACATTGCCCCCCTATAGTTCATGTCCATGGGTCATACGTATTAAGTTCTTTGGCTTCTACATTTCCTATACTATTCTTACCCTCCCCCTGTCTATTTTCTACCTACCATTTATGTTACTTATTCTCTGTATCTTTCCCCCCTCTCTCCCCCTCCCACTCCCCTGTTGATAACCCTCCATGTGATCTCCATTTCTGTGGTTCTGTTCCTATTCTAGTTGTTTGTTTAGTTTGCTTTTGGTTTTTTTTGGGGGGAGGGGTGGTTAATAACTGAGTTTGCTGTCATTTTACTGTTCATATACTTTCTTAGATAAAACCTTTTAGCATTTCATATAAGGGCTTGGTGATGATGAACTCCCTTTAACTTGACCTTATCTGAGAAGCACTTTATCTGCCCTTCCATTCTAAATGATAGCTTTGCTGGATAGAGCAATCTTAGATGTAGGTCTTTGCCTTTTATGACATGGAATACTTCTTTCCAGCCCCTTCTTGCCTGTAAGGTCTCTTGAGAAATCAGCTGACAGTCTTATGGGAACTCCTTTGTAGGTAACTGTGTCCTTTTCTCTTGCTGCTTCTAAGATTCTCTCCTTCTGTTTCATCTTGGCTAATGTAATTATGATGTGCCTTGGTGTGTTCCTCCTTGGGTCCAGCTTCTTTGGGACTCTCTTGGCTTCCTGGACTTCCTGGAAGTCTATTTCCTTTGCCAGATTGGGGAAGTTCTCCTTCATTATTTGTTTAAATAAGTTTTCAATTTGCTGCTCTTCCTCTTCTCCTTCTGGTACCTCTATAATTCAGATGTTGGAACATTGAAAGATGTCCTAGAGGTTCCTAAGCCTCTCCTCATTTTTTTGAATTCTTGTTTCTTCATTCTTTTCTGGTTGGATGTTTCTTTCTTCCTTCTGGTCCACACCGTTGATTTTAGTCCCAGTTTCCTTCCCATCACTATTGGTTCCCTGTACATTTTCCTTTGTTTCACTTAGCATAGCCTTCATTTTTTCATCTAATTTGTGACCAAATTCAACCAATTCTGTGAGCATCCTAATTACCAGTGTTTTGAACTGTGCATCTGATAGGTTGGCTATCTCTTTGTCAGTTATGTTTTTTCTGGAGCTTTGATCTGTTTTTTCATTTGGGTGATTATTTTTTGTCTTGGCATGCCTGTTATGGAAGGGGTGGGGCCTTAGGTATTCCCCAGGGTGGGGTAACCCTCATCACTGCACTGTGATGCTGTATGTGGGGGAGGGGTCGGAGAGGGAGCATTGGTGCTTGCTCTGCTCTCTACTGGCTTTCAGTCACTCCCTCCGATACCCACAAGCAAAGTGGGCCCTTCTGGTGCTGATTCCTGGGTGGGTGGGTTTGTGTACATTCTAGGACCCTGTGGATCTCTCCAACAGACTCTCCTGTGAGGCTGGAGTTTCTCCCACTGCCACCTCAGCCCCCACAGGTGTTTTCAATCAGTGGTTTGAGGCTTTATTTCCCCTCACTGGAACTCTGGGTTGCGAGATCTGTTGCCCGGTCCTCCAGCCACCGCCTAGCCAAGAGTCCTCTCCACCCGGCTGCCAGTCCCAGCCCCTCCTACCAGTCTGAATTAATGTGTCTTCTTTATCTCCTTGGTTGTCAGACTTCCATACAATTCCATTTTCTGTCAGTTCTGGTTGTTTTTTGTTTTTAAATTGTTGTCCTCCTTTTGGTTTTGCAAGGAGGCACAGTGTGTGCCTACATAGCTACACACTGTGTCCATCTTGGCCAGAAGTCCTACTATTGACCATATTTAAATGCCTCTGACTGGCTCACTTTTTCCATCAAATCTTTTAAACAAATCAAGGAAAAGGTCAATTTCTTCTACCGTACTCAAATTGAACTTGAAATCACTATAACAAATTCCATCTCCAGTTTAGTTGTACAGGTATATTCATTCCTTTTTTATTCAATGACGTTTATTGAATGTCACACTTAGTGCTGAACACAATATAGAGAGAAGATATCCCTTGTTTCATACATTCATCCCGAGTGTCATACATTTTCCCTCCCTTTGGTTACGATCTTCTTTCTCTCCTCTCCCTTAAACCTATTATCCTAAAAGCATTATCCGTATTTCCTTCTTTACTTTTTTACCTCCTGTTTAGTTTTGCAGATTAATTTGTGAATTGTATAAGTTAACTATGTATTTTACAAAAGGTAAGAAAAATGTTTTTAAAGGAATAATATCTAAATTCCCACTTAGACTAAGTTTCTATCTTTTCAGGGTATTTTCTGTGTGTATATATACATTATTTATAAAATTATGATTGTATTAACCATGCTGATCTATATCTTGCTTTTCTTATCAATAATCATGAATACATTTTCATGTCAGTAAATATAGACTTTTTATTCATAGATTTTTAGAGAGAGAGGAAGGGGAGAGAGAGAGAGAGAGAAACATCAATTTGTTGTTCCACTTATTTACGAATTCATTGGTTGATTCTTGTATGTGCTCTGACCGGGATCAAACCCACAGACTTGGTTTATTGGGGCAACACTCTAACCAACTGAGCTGCCTGGCCAGAGCAGTAAATATAGATTTGAATCATGACTTTAATCGTAGTATAGTATATCATATAGATTTGCTAGAACTTATTTAAACAGTATTAATTGTTTCCGTTTAATTTGTTTCTAGTTATTTTTCCTCATTATAAACAATGCAGTCCACAAACATATTTTTTACAAAAATGTATGATTATTTGTTTATTTGATTAGAATAAACTTATAATATGTGAAATATTTGGATCTAAGAATACGACTTTTAAATAAATGTTTTATACGTCACCACATTTACCCCCAAAGAAGATGAAAGTTGTTAACTCTCACATCAGCAATAATTGCCAGTGGGGATTTTACCACACCTTTGCCAACACCAGCTATCTTTGCTCATCAGGCAAGTAAAATACCTCACTATTATATTAATCTGCATTTCACTGAATACTAGTGAATATGAAAATATTATCATGTGTTCATTGGTCATTCTGTTTCTCCTATGAATGCTGTGTTCTGTCCTTTACAATTTTCTTTCTACTCAGATGTCAATATTCTTATTATTTGTAAGAACTATATTGAAGAGATTGAAACTTTGTTTGATATAGTAAAAAAAACTTACTGGTTTATTATGGTATTTACCTTGGTGGTAGTATACTTTGCCACATAGATGTTTTTGGGTTTTCTGTAGTCAAATATATTAGAATTTTCTTTTATAGATTTTATTCTTGTGTCCTTGAAGAAAACAATCACATGTTTTGTAATTGCCTTAGCATGTCACTGTTATAATGTATAAAATTTCAAAATTAGTTACCCAGTTTATTAAATTACTAGAATAGGGTCAGCTTTTTTATTCAGAACATTTTAAGTTGATTGTGGTATGTTATATTTTAAAAACAAAACCAAAATTATAAAGTTCATTTATGGCATTCACAATTTTTCGTTACTTTGACATGCTTTAGGTGATTGATTGAGAATTCATTATTAAGATACTGACTTTCTGCATGGCCTTGGATTAAGTACATATGGCTATGAGTAGCTGGGCTATTTGTCAAAATAAATTATAAGCTCAAGCTTCATTATCATTTGTAGTTTAAACAGTGAATCTGATATAGTGTTACTTCATAATTTTGATGCTCTTTGCAGTAAATTTGATATAGAACAGTTGCTAAAGAAACCCTGTTTAAATGTGTGACCATTTTTATGGAAAACATCTGGGGTAATTATAATTAGTTCAGGATGTGTGCTGTTTAAAAATAATCTTGAATTCTTGGAGAAAGAAGCGTATCTTTTTCTCAATGACTAGAATAATCCAAATTAGTATAAAAAGTTTTTAAAGTTATTGGTAGCTGTGCTAAGGGTATAATTTTAGAGTATTCCAAAAGGAAGTGAAGAGAGTAACTTTTATGTAAAATGCCAAATTGGCACTTTACACCTGTTAGTGTGTTCATTTAGAACAGCTGTGTCTTTTATTATCAGTAAACAGATGCAGAAAGTAATGGAATGTTTTAAAGCAATATGTTAATCCTGTCTTCCACTACTGAACTGTCTCACAATATAGTGATTAAATATTGACTGTGCAGCTGTTACTTACAATTATAGAATTTCTTAGTTAATTTTTCCTTTGCAGGCCCAAATGCTTTAATATTTAGGGATCTCATTTCTAATCTTAAAAGTGTTTCATAATGTAATTTATTGTAATTTGATTTCTAAAGATAGATTATTTGACTATTATGATACAAATTCATATGTTTATAAAATTCCTATTGCTTGTATGAATTGACTAGTATTCTAGGTAAGATAAACAATTTTTTAAGATTTAAAAATAAATTATTTATGAATATGAAGACTTATTAAGTATAATACTTTTGTTTATTTTTATGCTTGAAGAGTGCCATCAATGAGCTAAATAGTAAATTATTATTTTTATCAAATATTTATGGCACAGAGTACATAATACTTTCTTAGAATAGTGATCATATTCAGACAAAACACCCTCCACGTTACTTCAACTCTAGTATCTTTTTGCAGTTTAATTATGTTTTATTTAAACCTTACATCTCACCTTGTCAAAGAAGATGCCACCTTAGTAATTAGCACTTACATAGTTAAGCTTGAAGAGCAATTGTAATAGCTAAGATTATTATGATTAATAGCTAACTTTTATTGTACTCTTAATATATGAAAGATATTGTGCAAAGAACTGTATACATGTTATATTCTTGTCCACCTTTTTAGATGAGAAAATTCAGTCTTAATGATATGAAGTAAATTGACTGGTCTTATAGTTGGGAAGTGGTGGAGACTGGTTTTAATTAAACCCAGGCATTTTCACCCTCAGGCCTCTTGTCCTTAACAACTTTCCATTTTTCCTGCATTTACATCTAGTATCAACATTAGGCTCTGGCAGGGTAGCTTAGTTGGTTGGAGCAGCCTCGAAATGCTCTAGGGTTGTAGGTTCAATCCCCTGTCAGAGCACATACAACAAGCAGCCAATGAATGCATGAATGGGGGAGAAACAAATCTCTCTGTCCCCCACCGTCTCTCTCTCTGAAATCAATAAATTTAAAAATTTTTAAAGAAAAACATAAAGAGGGAGAATCATGTGCAAAGTAAACTTTGACAATGTCCTGTTTTTGAAAACACTACATGCATCCCAAAGTGATGGTTAGATCATTCAGTCCTCTTGCAAACACAATTAAAACATACATGGAGTATGGTGAGTTCTAACTCTTGGTATCTCACCACACAATGACTGTGTTGGTGCTCTTCATCATCATCAGAAGTGTCCCATAACACAGGTTGATCATGACACAGTCTATACCAGAAAAGACTTCAAATACTCCTTTATGATTTTACTCTAATTGTACTTCTTTGCAGAGACAATTCCAACAACCTGTTCCTCTTCCCTCCAAAAAACCCTTCTTGGAATCAAGAGATTTTAAAGATCAACATGATGTAATTGCTAACTACATGACATTATTTTATTTATGCCTAAACCTAGAACTATCAATTATTATTGGAACTTATTTTTATTAAATTACTTACATACTCTTAGTTTATTTTGTCATTTGTTATAGGAAGTATACCATTTTATATATGCATAAACTGAGACTCAAAAATATTAAATTGGTCAAGATCAGTTAGCAAGTGATATTTGTATCCATTTGATTTTTTAAAAAATAAAAAAGTATTCAGCTAATTATTTTTGTAGAGAGTTTTAATATTTCCACCTTTAACAGGTGGTTACTTCGATGTAGCTTCTCTTGACAGTAAAGAATGTTTATAAGATTAACTGGGATCAGCAATGTCATGAGGTATTGCTAGAAGAAATTTAGTAATGTAGAAGACCAATAAGATGGTTATTAAGGGACAAAATGTTCTCCATGCAAGTTGTGTGAAATATCACAAGAAGGATACACACTTCTTTTGCATGCAATGATATGAAATTTCATATTTCTAGGTATCAGTTTTTAATGAATATTTCATATATTTTACTAAATTTAATCAAATATCCTACATTCAGCATTACAGTTTTATTCAAATAGTTTTCTGCATGTCTTCATCAAAACTAATTACTCAACACAAAGCTGAATAAATTGAAAAATGAAATTATTATTTCATGCAGTACAGAGATTTCCCAGGCAAAATTATTTGGTAGTTCCGTTTTTCTTGACATTTTTAAGACTTTTTAAAAATGAAGATTTTATTTAGGGTAATTGCAGATTTGCATGCAATTCTAAGAAATAATAGTACAAAGATCCCATGTACCCTTTACCCCCACTCCTCAGTGGTAGCATATTGAAAAATCGTATAGCACAACATCCCAGCTAGCACACTGATGTTACAATAGTCAAGATACAGAACATTACCATCACCACAAGGATCCCTCATGTCAATCTTTCACAGATACATACTTCCTTTCCACCACAGTCCCTTATCCATGACAGCTAATCTGTTCTCCACTTTGTAATTTTGTCATTTCAAGCATATTATATAAATGAAGTTATACAGCATGTAACCTCCTGGGATTGGCTTTCTTTCACTTAGTATAATTCTCTGGAGATACATCCAGGTTATTGCACATATTGATAGTGTGTCCTTTTTTATTATTGCTGATTTGTATTCCATAGTATGGATATACTACAGTCTGCGTAACTCTTCACCCTCTGAAGGACATCTGGGTTGTTTCCAAAACAAAGTAAAATCTGCTTACTTCCATGGTACTAAAGTTTTACAGTTTTACATTTAACACTTAAGTTCATGATTGATTTTTAGTTAATTTTTGTATGTGTGAAACTTAGAAACTTTGGGGCTGTGGGATGGGATGGGTAGGTAATGAATGCTAAATTGGCCCAGCACCATTTGTTGAAACAGCTGTCTTTGCTCCATTGAATTGCTTTTGCACCTTAACAAAAAAACAGTTGGACACACTTCCATAGGTATTTTTCTTAATTCTCTTTTGTATTCCTCTGGTATACATGTGTTTCCCTCCATCAATATAATAAAGTCTTGATTATTATAGCTATATAATATCATAAAATTGAGCATACTGACTTCTCTCACTTTATTTTTTTAAATTGTTTTAGCTATTCTAGCTCTTGTACCCATCATATGAATTTTAGAATAATCTTGCCTGTATCTACAAAAATCCTTGCTGGGTTTTTGATAGGAATTGAATTAAACTTGTATGCCAATGTGTGAGGAGTAGAGTATTGAAATTTTTACTTTATTGAGTCTTCCAATCCATGAACATAGCATTTCTCCATTTACTTAGGATTTTTATTTTCTTCATCAGTATTTTGTAGTTTTAGCATCTAGGGACTATATGCTTTGTTAGATTTATACCTAAGTAATTTGTTTCTCTTGAATATTATAAGAGGCATTGTATTTTTGTTTTGGTGTCCACCTGATCCTTGCCAGTGTATAGATGTACAATTGGGCTTCCAGCCAAGATGGAGCTGTAGGTAGATATCTTCTCTTCCTTGCACAACCAAAAGAAGGATAACAACCAATTTAAAAACAAAAAATAACTAGAACTGCCAGAAAATCAAACTGTATGGAAGTCTGACAACCAAGGAGTTAAAGAAGAAACATTCATCCAGACTGGTAGGGGGGCAGAGACTGTCACCTGGGGCTGAGAGGACACTCAGCAAGCGGCTGCTGGTGGACTAGGAGGCCCTGCATTCACATGCAGATAAGCCAGTAGTAACAACCAGGTAGTGAGACAGATCACACAACCCAGAGTTCCAGTGCCAGGAGCATAAAGCATCAAAACCTCTGGCTACAAAAACCTGTGGAGGTTGTGGCAGCAGAATAAATTGCCAGTCTCACAGGAGAGTCCATTGGAGGAACCCATGGGGTCTTAGGACATACACAAGCCCACACAACTGAGAATCAGTACCATGGCAGCACCCAAAGGGGTGCAATTTGCATGTGGAAAGTGGGGGAAGTGATAGAAAATGGGGTGTGAGCAAAGCAAGTGGCATTGTTCCCTCTCTGACCCCTCCACCACAGACAGCGCCAAACGCAGCAAAGTGGGTTGCCCTGCCATAGTGAATACCCAAGGCTCTGCCCCTTACAACATAACATGTGCACTGAGACAAAGAAATATGGTCCAAATGAAAGAACAGAACAAAACTCCAGAAAAAGAAATAAGTGACAGGGAGATAGCCAATCTATGAGATGCAGAGTTCAAAACACTGGTAATCAGGATGCTCACAGAAATGATTGAGTATGGCCGCAAAATAAAAGAAGAAGTAAAGGTTATACAGAGTGAAATAAAGGAAAATATACAGGAAATCAACAGTGAAGGGAAGGAAACCAGGACTCAAATCAACAATTTGGAACAAAAGGAAGAAGTAAATATTCAACTGGAACAGAATAAAGAAGGAAGAATTCAAAAAAAATGAGGAGATTCTTAGGAACTTCTGGAACAACTTTACATTCCAACCTCTGAATCATAGGGGTGCCAGAAGGAGAAGAGGAAGAGCAATAACTTGAAAACTTATTTGAAAACATAATGAAAGAGAACTTCCCCAATCTGGCAAAGGAAATAGACTTTCAGGAAGTCCAGGAAGTTCAGAGAATCCAAAAAAAGTTGGACTCAAAGAGGAACACACCAAGAGACATTGTAATTAAATTGCCAAAGATTAAAGATAAGGAGAGAATCTTAAAAGCAGCAAGAAAAAGGAAGAGAGTTACCTACAAAGGAGTTCTGATAAGACTATCAGTCAATTTCTCATAAGACTGTCAGCCATTTTCTCAAAAGAAACCTTGCAGGCAAGAAGAGGCTAGAAAGAAGCATTCAAAGTCATGAAAAGCAAGGAACTACATCCAAGATTACCTACCCAACAAAGCTATTATTTATAAGGGAAGGGCAGATAAAGTGCTTCCCAGATAAGGTCAAGTTAAAGGAGTTCATCATCACCAAGCCCTTATTATATGAAATGTTAAAGGGACTTACCTAAGAAAAGGAAGATCAAAACTATGAAGAGTAAAATGACACAAACTCACAACTATCAACAACTGAATCTAAAAAGCAAAAACAAACTAAGCAAACAACTAGAACAGGAACAGAATCACAGAAGTGGAGATCACATGAAGGGTTATCAGCAGGGAGGGAGAAGGGAGAGGATGGTGGAAAAGGTACAGGAAATAAGCATGATTGGTAGGTACAAAATAGACAGGGGTAGGTTAAGAATATTATGGGAAATGGAGAAGCCAAAGAACTTACACGTACAACCCATGGACATGAACTAAGTGTGGGGAGTAATGCTGGAGGAAATGGGGATACCAAGAGAAGAAAGATAAAGGGGAGAAAAAAATTGGACAACTGTAATAGCATAATCAATAAAATGTACCTTTAAAAAAAGATGTACAATTGTGGGGGGGGTGTACAATATATCATGTATCCTTCACCCTTGCTGAACTAACTTTTTAATTCTACATTTTTTGTCAATTCCTTGGGATTTTCTTTTTTTTTTAATTTTTATTGTTATTCAATTACAGTTGTGTGCCTTTTCTCCCCATCCCTCCACCCCACCCCAGATTCCTTGGGATTTTCTTTATTGACAATCATGTCATCTGCAAATAGAGACAGTTTTTTTTCTGTTCAGTGTCTATGCATTTTATGTACTTTTTCTACTTTTTTGCCCTGTCTATAACTTCCAGTACTATGTTAAAGAGTAGTGGTTTGCATCCCTTCCTTGTTCCCTATTTAGGAAAAAATCATGCAGTTTTGCCATTAATTGTAACACTGGCTGTAGGTTTTTGTAGATAGTCTATCAAATTGAAGAAATTCCCTTTATTCCTATTGTTCTCAGTTTTTTTTAATTCATGAAATGGGTAGTGAATTTTGTCAAATGTTTTTTATCCATCTATTCATGTGGTCATGTGATTTTTCTTTATCTTGTTGATGTGTAGGAACACATTGATTTTCAAATATTAATCCAGCGTTGCATCCCTGGAATAAACTTCAATTGGTTATAGTGAATAAATCTTTTTGTATATTGCTGAATTGTATTTGGTAATACTTTGTTAAGATTTCATTTGTATTAATGGGGGATATATCGGTGTATAGTTGTTTTGTGTGTGTGCCGTCTTTGATTTTGGTGTCAGGGTATTCTTAATGTCATAAAATGAATTGCAACATGTTTCATCTTTCGTTTACTGAAAAAGATTGTGCAGAATTTCTGTCAATTCTTCTGAGATATTTCTGGTTCTTGGTGTGAGGAGTTACTTTCAGTTGAAACCTGGTCACTATTTTTTGTTCAGAATTATAGTAGAAGACTAAATATTATTTATGCCTGTTGCTTAGCTGGCTTCCTCTGACACCTGCCCAACAGGAGGAGCACTTTGCTGCATTACTGCTGGGTGGGGATAGAAGTTATGCAGAGGGGAGTGGGGAGGGTATAGTGGGGAGAGGGGTCTACAGGAGCTACTATAAAGGACACAAGGACAAAATCAAGGGGGAAGACGAAGGTGGGGGAGGGAGGTGGGATTGGCTGGGGTGGGGTGGAGGGATGGGGAGAAAATGCAGACAATTGTAACTGAATAAAAATGTTTTAAAAATTAAAAAAAAGAAGTTATGCATTTCCCAATTGTCCTACATTGATTCCCAGGAGATAGGGTAGGTGTGAAATTCCTCACTCCCCAAAGGCCTCCACTGATATCCCATGGGTGGGGCTCATTATCACCCAGGGAGACGAAAGTTCTGGCTCCCTATTGGTCTTCTCTGACACCACCTCTGTAGAGTTGAGGGTGTCTTGTTACAACCTGGTCAGAGTGAGATCTAGGCTCTCCTTTCAGGCTTGGGGTTGCGGGTGGGGGTATAGGCACAGTTTTTTCTGTGATGTTTGACTAGAGTAGGTCAGACATTATATAATGCCTAGCCATACAATCCGAAGGAACTGAGTGCTGCTTTCAGAAGAAAACCTAACCCTAGTGAACGCTTTGATTATAGGCTTGAAGAGGTCCATTAAGCAATGTTCAGACTCTGAGTCTACAGAAACTGTGATAATATAGGTGCATTATTTTAAGCTACTAAGTTTGTGATAATTTATTATATTGCAATAGATAACTAACATACTGCCCAAATATCTGCCCATATGGAAGAACCTTACCAATCTCCTCCTTTCACCCCAATTCTTTTTGTTGGAAGGAACCCTCTTTTCTATTCTGTGATCACTGGATTTTCTATCTATGAGGTTCATGTCCACAGCCACATTGAAAGTGCACATTAAAGATATGCTCTTCTTGTGAGCTGTACAATTTTGGGAGCCACTATCTACTGGTGTTTCGGAGCCCATCATTTCCTTTAGGGGTTAAATAGACCACTTAATAAGGTGTGTGACTTATAAATTCTCTCCAATCTTAGGCTTCCAGTTCAGCTGATTCTAGTTTGTCTCATGTAGGTAACTATAGCCAAAAATCCCAATAGAGCCCTGGGTGGTGTGGCTCAATGGACTGAGTGCCAGCCTGAAAACCAAGGGGTTGCTGGTTCGATTCCCAGTCAAGGCACATGCCTGGGTTGCAGGCCAGGTCCTCAGTAGGGGTCACTCAAGGGGCAACCACACTTTGATGTTTCCCTCTTTCTCCATCCCTTCCCTTCTCTCTGGAAATGAATAAATAAAATCTTTTTTTAAAATCTCAATAGACATAGTCCTTTATTTCAGTCCTCTCTGCTTTGCCCATTCCCTCTCTCAACTAACCTGAGGCCACCTAAAACAGTGTTTGCTGCTTGCTTTGGCTTTCATTTTCTTAAGTATAAGAAATTGCTGGGAGCTGTAAATGCTTACATTAAAAAAGGAGAAAGAACCCAGATCAGTAACATTTACTTTATACTTTTAGTAGAGCATCTCTACTACAAATAATGAGAATCTACTCTAAATGATAGAATGTATAAAACTTGATGATCCTGTGTTTTTATTTTTTAATCCTCAACCAAAGGTAAGTTCATTGATCCTAGAAAGGAAGAGTGGGGTGAGAGAAAGAGAGAGATTGATGTGAGAAATATCAATTAGCTGCCCCCACCCTGCACGTGCCCTGACTGGGGATCTAACGTGCAACCTAGGTATCTGCCCTGACCCAGAATAAACCTGCAGCCCTTTGGTGTATGGAACAATGCTCCAAGCAACTGAGCCTCCCAGCCAGAGCAAAACTTGATGATCCTTTTAATAGAGATAATGGAGAAGGGAAAAATCAGAGATAATTCCCAGCTTCTAGCTTGAGCAAATGGTAGTGCCATTTTTTAAGAGGGAATGAAGGAGGAGCAGTTTGGGGGGAGACATAGGGATCAGAGATGATAATTTTAGTTTTTGACATCTAACGAAATATGTCCAAGAGTCCATTTGTGGATGTGGAGTTCAGGAATTGTTTAGGGTAGGATTTTTTTTTTAATCATTCCCATATGAGCAACACATAGTTTTTGAAGGCAGAAGTATGGGATAAAGTTACCCAAGGATAGAGCATGTAATGAGAAGAGATGATGTGCATCTAGGACAGAATCTTAAGAAATATTAACAATTAAGAAATGAGCAAAGAAAGGGGAGCATGCAAAGGATATGAAAGCAGAGTAAAGAGAGGTCGGAAAATCAGGAAATGCACATTATTAAAGCCAGGAGAAAAGAATGTTTCAAGAAAGTGTAGTCTATATGAGATCTGTCCAGAAGGTATCCAGTCACGTAATATGAAAAATAAAGACATTTATTGAAGAAGATACGAGAGACAAGAAACATTACACATTGGACAATGATGCCTCAGTCCCCTTCAAAGTAGGCACCTTGGGATCTCACACAGCGCTCCCAATCATCATTAGCTGCCCCATCATATTTTCCTGAATCTCATCAACAGTCTGAAATCTCTTCCCTTTCAAAGGTGATTTTAGTTTTGGGAAAAACCAGAAGTTCCAGGGTACCAAATCTGGGCAGCAGGGGGGCTGAGTCACCTGGGTGATTTGAGTTTTGCCAAAAATCTCTGCATGTGACGCATGAGTGGGCATGTTGTGATGAAGCTGCCAATCACCAGTTGCCCATACCTGCGGCCTCCTGAATCATCTGAATAGTTTCCACAGAGGAATGTTCAAGCTTAATGCAAAATTTGATGCAGATTCGTGGCTTTACTCACTCATTTTGAATGCAATGGCCACACAGTATACATGCTCACTCAATGGCATATACTGCCCCCAGTGACTAGTACAGTGAAGTTGTCATTTTTATGCACACACACCACAGTCCATTCTCCTAGGCTGCCAGGTTACATCAATGTCACAGAAACTGTTCTCATATTAGCAATGGCTGGACTTTTTCTGGACATACCTTATAATATCAAATGTAGACATTAAGGACAAAAAAGTATTTATTGAAAAGTACATATATGATCTTGCTAAAAATAGATTCAGTGAAGTGATAGTAGAAACCTGATTATACTGGATTAATGAGTGTATAGAAAAAGAGAAATCTGATTTGAAATTAATTTAGACAATTTTTCTTCCTTATTGTCCAGATTTTCTACCTAACAACTTTTGCATTATTTATTATTGCCATTTGTTTGTTCATGTATAGCTGGAATATATAGGCATTTTAGAATTATTTTCCCTTTTTTTAAAAAAAAATATTTTCCCAAGAATGGACCCATTAAATCTCACTCTTCTTACAGAGCTTTCCATTTTATTCTGTGGGAATGACTGTATATGTCTCACATCTTCAGAGAGGACTAAAATGTTATTTGTGTTCTCCTGAATGACCTTAACTTTTACAAACCTTTGCTGCTTTTAATAATTAGTACTCAGGTTGAAATCTGAGCTCTATTATCTTTTTTTCTCTGCTTACTACGAAAGTTTAGAATAACTTAACCTATTATTCACTTTTGGTCAAGAAGTGAATGTTTGTTTATAAGTGATGGAGGAGTTTTGTTATGAAAATCAAATTAATAGTTGAATGTTCACACTTCAAAAACTAAGTAAAAAATATGGAAATGAGTAAAAGCTTGATTAATTTATATTTACAAATAAATTCTAGTAAAAAAACATTAATTTATGCAGCTTTTTATTCTTCGTTTTTAACTTTTAATTTGAAATAATGTTAGACTTACAAAAGAGTTGCAAGATATAGTTCTATATGCCCTTTACCCAGATGCTCCAAATATTAACATTTCACCGTATTTGCTTTAGCATTCTCTATCTCTTTTCTTTTCTCTGAAACTTTTTAATGTCTTTAAGTTAAACACAAATACCCCATAACCTTTAAAAACTTCACTATGTATTCCCTAAAAATAAGGAGTCTCACAATTGGAAAAGTAACATTGTCATAGTGCTATTGTCTGATCTATAAGCTTCTCCTGTCCAATATGATAGCCACTAGCCAAATTGAAATGTGGCTATTTAAATTAAAATTAAATAAGTTAGAAATTCAGCTTCTCAGTCACACTAGTTACATTTCAAGTTCTCAGCAGTCCGGTGGCTATTGTATAGGGGAACAGAGATATATAGGCCATTTCCATCACTGCATAAAAGTTCTGTTATACAGTAATGTTCTAGACATTCAAATTGTGCCAGCTTTTCCACTAATGCCCTTTATAACAAAAGAAAAAGAGTTGTTCCAAATTTTGTTAAATATCCTACTGTTCTTACTTTGGTCCAGGATCCCTATTGCATTTAGTTGTCAATCTCTATTAGTCTCCTCCAGTGTGGGATAATTTCTCAGTCTTTCTTTTTATTTCATGACAAATATTTATTTTCTAATCCTATAATTTCTATCATTTTTATTTGTTGAAATTCTGTTTGAAGAATAAACTTCCTCTCATTAACTTACTTTTATTGGTAAGTACTCATGGACTCCTTCATTCTGTAGTTAAAATCCATTACTATGATTGGTTATTTTATGCTTAAATTATTCCAGATTTGAATAGTAAGAACCCCTCAGGCTGGTTTATATTCCAAGTGAACATGTCACCTAATGAAAATGGGATTGTTTTGCAGTATTAATAAGATTTAATTAAAAATCATATGGTTTATGGCATTCTTTATCTCCTGAATACCATAAAGCTATTTGAAATATCTGAATCATCATTATACTCCTAAAAAGCAAAGATTATTGATCATATGCTTATTTGTATCTCTAGATCATCCTATAATACATCTCATGCTCATTATTAAGAACAAGATGTTTTCACTGACATTGCTTTGTTATGCTTAACTTGGATGAATACTCACTGATTTACATTCACTCTTCGGTTTTCAGAGAGCTTTCATGTAATCAGCGTTTAGTTATTTTCTTGATTGTTAAATACCTTTACTGTTAGTGCTTATGAAACAAGGTCAACACTACCTGAGTTGAAATTGACAGTTTACTTATGTACAGAAGTCTTTCTCAAAAAGATTCCTAGTCTTCTGGGGGGAAATGTCAGGGTGGGTGTGAGAACAACTCTCTAGAATGTCAAAACTATGTACTCAGTGCCTAGCAGAATGTTTGGCCCTATCTGTGTGCAGGAAATATTGCTGAATGAATGAACAATAGCTAGAGGAAGGGCTCCCCTACAATTTCTTTTATATTAAATTCCTTTAAATCATTTTTTAACTTAATAGTGTTTTGCATCTGGGCCATTTTTACTTTTTAACATTTTGCTTCCTAAATATCTGTAATTATCTATTAATGCAGCTCCAAGCTATTTTGTGTGGGGGAAATTTTTTTTTTTAATTTTCAAAGTAGGGTGGGAATTTCATGTAAAAAAATCAGGTTGGTTATTTTTCTGCATTTTGCTAACAGAGCCTTTCATATATTTTCATACACTGTGAACCTCTTAGGGGAAGCATAATATGCAGCGTTTTTTAAATGCTCATTTAATGAAAAAAACCATTTTTCACAGTTTGTAAAGAACTATCGTTATCATGGAACACACTTGGGGAAATTTTTATCTGATCTTTAGAATGCTGCTTAACTTTCTTTAGATTCATTCCTTTGTTATTATTTTGTATCATTTTGTCATTTTTGGTCTACTTGATATGCCCAAAATGAATTTCCTTTCTCACTAATCCACATAGCCTCTTCTCAGCTAAATATGACATGTCTAAGAGGTCCATTGATTTTCCAAAAAGCTGAGTCCATGAATTAGAAAGGGCCTTAAGAAGATTACTCATATAAACATTTAGTTATTTAGTGCAATTTTTCAAAATCATTTAAATTCTCTGAGAGCCATTCCATACACCTTGGAAGGAAATGTTTTGTAGTCTAATAGAAAATGTAGTAGAAATTTTAAACATTCAAGGAATGTTAAGTCAGTCTCTTAATGACAAAATTACACAGAGTAAGAAACAAGTCCATAGAAATAGAACTAAGAGGAGTCTATATAAATAGTAATGTGAAGAAGAGTGAATTCCTTTTTAGCTGTAACATCGCATTTTTTGCATGTTGCACACATTGTTTAGCTGTTTCTAAACACATTTCCATTTACGTCATTTGTAAAAACTGCCTAGTCTCATATTCTGGAAAACTGACAAAGTTGTAACGAACAGATGCAGATTCCATAATTGTAATTGGCTTTTACTCTAAACTGATGTTCTGACTCATGCATCGTTAATGATTTCTATTTTTCTCTATTATTACCTTACAAATTTATAAGGATACTTTTCAGAGTGAAACACTTTTGTTGACTTTTTAAAATCAGAGCTTTATTGCATTATGACCTTTAAGTTCTCTAGTCACTGATATTTAACCTAGAATTTTATTTAGCATGCCCTTTATAACATTTTTGTTGATATTGGATTCTATGTGCTTCATTTTCCTTCTGTATTTTCTAGAGAAGTACTTCATTTTAAATGTAACCCTCTTTTAATTACATTTTTTCTATCAATTAATATTTTTGTTTTTAAACTAGATACTATACTAGTATATAATTTATCTACTTTATTTTTCACAAATTCAACTCACTCTCTGAAGAGTTAATAATAAATATTAATATAACCCCAAACAGAAACAAAAAGATGTACTCTCATAGTTCTTACTTTATTCTCCTAAGATTTTAACAATAACTTGGAAACAACTTTTATTTTCCAAAGTAGGACTAACTTAGGTGAATATCTGGAGGACTTAAAGGGACCAAATAATCTCTTTCTAAGCATAATGCATATTCATTTTCAAGTAAGATGAAATAAATCTGAAAAAATCCTTGTCTTTGAACAATTCCTATGACTTGCTAAAATTCGATATATGAATGGAGAACACAATATTTATTAATAAAGAAATAATTGTTTTATACTTATTTTGGAGGTGTTTATAGGTTCTTTTCATTGAAGTACCAAAATATGGAACAAGTGTTCTGGCATATTGTTGCTTGTTTCAAGGAAGATTTAATAGCTTCTTATGGACTATTAATATGAACAGAAGTCATTTAGAGTTCAGATATATATTTAGAACTAGCTTGTGCAAAAAGATACAAAGTGAATCAAGAAATTCTGGAAAAGATTATTTGAAAGGGACAAATTTCTATTTTCTGCCTAGCATTAAATAAATATGGAAAAGAGATTTAAATATTTTATTTTGAAGGATTTTATTAAGAACCTCAAATAGTAACTTGAATCAATGAAAGTATGAAACTCTTTATCTAAAATAGTAGTTGCATAAATACAATTTAATTTCAAATCTTATCTAGGAAATCC
The DNA here is from genome assembly GCF_022682495.2 of Desmodus rotundus. Taxonomy (NCBI): domain Eukaryota; kingdom Metazoa; phylum Chordata; class Mammalia; order Chiroptera; family Phyllostomidae; genus Desmodus; species Desmodus rotundus. Next base: position 173,111,856 of record NC_071388.1, read on the forward strand.
AAAAGGATTACAGCTGTTGGTTAGATGATTACACACTGAGCATCTATCTGACTTCAGTGATAAAATGCTGTTTGTTATTGCTTACTGAAATTTTAAAATAATTATATATAGTTTTCTCTAGTTTTAAAAATAGTTTTGCATAGAGAGGAGAAAAATCTTCAGCTCCAGATTCTTATTGAGCAAATATTAATAGGAATGTAAGTGGATTACTTGTTCTTTAACCTCTAATTTGTTGATTAAAATGCATGTATAATGAAAGCACATGCCAAGTAGGCATGAATTTTGCAGCATATGATAAACTAGAACCCTGTGACCTTTGGTCTTGTTGACCACACGCATGAAGATAATCACCTGTTAATCTCTACTAATCACTGGTACATCCTTGTATAGAAGACAGAACAGTTATTTGTGCCACATTTGCTCTTTTGGAAAATTATTTAACAAGGAATTTTTAAAGGTTATTTTATAGCCTTAAGATTGTAAAATAATAAATATTTTATATCTAGAAAGGGTAATTTAAAATAAGAATTAGAATTTCTAACCTGTATATATCTCCATAGTTTGTTTTTATGAGCTTATTTAAGATAATTTTCTGAAAGTCATGATATGAATGACTCTGTTAGGCTTGTCAACAACCATACACACAGGCTTATACTCTTTTACATACACAATATGCATTGTTTCTTGTTAGAATTCTGAGGGGGGGAAATCAGTGCTTTTCAAACTTTGATATGCATATGAGTTACCTGGGGATCTTGTTAAAACCCAGATTCTGATTCAGTAGTCTTAGGTTGGGGTTTGAGATTCTGCATTTCCAGCAAGCTCCCAGCTAATGACTATTCTGTTTGGTCTGCAAACTTCTTTTAAAGGGTTACGTAGGAAATATTTTAGAGTTTGTAAGCCAAGAAGCAAAATGAGAATATTATGTAGTTATTTACATAGCAAAAGAAAATAAAAACAAATGTTAACAAATATTTTATGGGTAAAATTCTAAGTATAATAATAATTGAGTACTTCTGAGGTATATCTATATAATGGAACTCTATTCAGCAATAAAAAGGAATGATCTGATATACCCAACAGGAATGAATCTCAAAAACATGCCACTTGAAAGAGGCCTTACACAAAAGCTGCATACTATATGGTTCCATTTATATGTCGTTCTAGAAAATACAAACAGAAGGCCAAGTTTCTCCTTTGCAGAAGGAGAAAGAAACCCTTGTTGTAAATCACAAAAAGGAAAAAGACTTCTTCACTCCAGCTCCCTAGAAGACCGATGCAGTTGCAGCATGTGAAACACAAACTGGAATAGAATCTCTAATAGGAGCAAAATTCCAGGTCAACAAACTGATGAAGGAAATTAAAAAACTGGAGAACGATAGTATTTCTAAGAAAATTGAAAAACTGGAGAATGATGCCATTTCCAAGAAGCTTACATCAAAGCGACTTTGTTGGGAGGATTAATCTTCCATCTTGACTCTCCTCGTACTCCATGCATATTGAGATTCTTTCATCTCTGTGATGCAGAGTTGTTCAAATATGGGTTGCAGAGCAAGAAATAAGTTTACATGGTAACCCAGTACACTGATGTTTTTGTAACTATGTATATGACTTTAACAGTTTCATGAACAGTGCTAAAAACAAACGAAAAAAACACTACCGAGTCCAGAAGTGAAGAGAGGTACCCGATAGAACTCTTTGGATGATAGAAATGTTCTGTAACTTGACTGTGGTATATATGTGGTGTATCTGTATGTGTTTTACAAAACTCATTGAACTTGGAAAAGGCACGTGATATTTTGTTTGGGCACTCAAGCAGCCCTGTGGAGATGTGGAGATGGTTAGGAAGTACTGTCTGTTGCTAAAAACCAGCAAAGAACTAAGGCCTTCTTCCAAGAACCAAGTGAGTGAGCTATCTTAGGTGCAAACTCTGCAGCCCCACTCAAGTCTTCAGATTACCCTAGACCCTGGCTGATCACTCAATTGCAGTTTTATAAGAGACTCAGAGCCAAAAGCACCCAACTAAGCCCCTTGTAATTTTTAGTTTATTTTATTTTTAGTTTATTAAAGTGTTGTATATAAGACATATATGAGGTCTGTCCGGAAAAAGTCCAGCCATTGTTAATATAACAAGAATGGTTTGCACGACATTGTTATAACGTGGCAGCCAAGGAGAGTGGACTGGAATGCACATGGATGAACAATGACAATCTTACTGTACTAGTCAGTGGGGGGCAGTAGATGCTGTTGACTGATCATGTGTACTGTGTGGCCATCACATTCAAAATGACTGAGCAAGTAGAGCAAAAATCTGCATCAAATTATGCATTAAGCTTGGATATTCTTCTGCGGAAACTATTTGGATGATTCAGAAGGCCATAGCTATGGGCAACTGATGATTGGCAGCTTCATCATGACAAGTTGACCAGTCATGTATCATGTCTAGCGCAGAGGTTTTTTTGCAAAACATCAAATGACCCAGGTGACTCAGCCCCTGATTTGGCATCCTGAGATTTCTGCCTCTTCCCAAAACTAAAATCACCTTTGGAAGGAAAGAGATTTCAGACCATCGATGAGCTTCAGGAAAATATGATAGGGCAGCTGATAGCTATTGGGAGCACTGTGTGAGATCCCAAGGTGCCTACTTTGAAGGGGACTGAGGCGTCATTGTCCAAAGTACAATGTCTCTTAAATGTCTCTATTTTTCATATTACATGACTGGATACCTTCTGGAGAGACCCAGTACAACACATTAATGTGTATATAGCATACACATAACAAAATGGTACAATAATTTTAATTTATGTTATTTTCTTGATGTGAATTCTGAATTTTTATTCAGTGAAATGCATCCTTTTGGGGGGGGTATACTTGCACTTCTAGTCTTAGAAAGGTCTTTTCATCCCATTATTATGTATTTGTTTATATTTTTGCTAGATCTTTTATGGTTTTATTTTTATATTTAACTCTTTAATTTTTTGTTAAATGAAAGCCGAATTGATAGGGTAGAGAAGTATCTCTGTGGGTAAACTGAATACCCGTTACCTATATTTCACTGTCCTGAAATATCTCCCCAAGTAACCCTGCTAAGACCTACAAGTTAGAGAGTCTCCGCGGTTAGAGAATCATCTTATCTTCATCTTTAGTAGAGCATTTGCTGAAAGCAAGAAAGAGGTGCAGGGTAGCCCCTATTTCTTCACTTACTCTAGGGTGGTCAATGGTGTATTCTCAGAGCTTGAGATTCTGATCCTCCAAATCAGGCCCTTTTGGAACTGAAACAAAACCATTTTCTCCTTGATGAAGTACCTAGACCTCAGGGGAGAAGAAAAAGTCACACTATGAAGATCCTATTTAGGACTTCTAAGCCAAGAATTTAGATTTTTTAAGGTTTTATTCATTCCTTTCCCTGAGAGCAATATTTATAAATGAAGAGAAATGGGTAAATGAAAGTTAACAAGGAGTGGAAAGAGCAACCTTTTAATATCTAAAAACATCCTATTATGCTTTTTATGGTCATTTCGAAGCAGAATACTTCCACCATACTTAGGATATAAAATTATAGGATGATTACAGCCATGTATCTTTTTAAGACGCATGGCCCTTTGGGGGGGTCACATCTTGTAATTTATTGAATATATAGTCAATATATATTTCCTTTTTATTTGGAGTAGTTTACTAACTAGTTGATTCTTATATAACTATAATTATCATCAGTCTTCACTATAAATAAATTACTTTTAGTTACACCAGTTTAGGATTTGAAAATTGTAGGCTATAGTGATGGAAAGGGGGGAAAGTGTGAGCTATTAAACAGAATTAATGTCAAAACAGAGGACAGAATGTGGTACTAGCAACAGAAATGAGAAATGGGTAGTCAGATGGCTTTTGTTATCTGTGCCAGTCTTGGGAATTATATCTTTTCTTAATGGTTTAAATTTAACATTTTTGGTACCTACTGTTAAACGTCATAGCATCCCTCAAATTCTTGTCTGGGGTTCACTTAAGAATCTTAGATAGAAAAGCTGGGGACAGTTTATATCTAAAAGGACTTTTCCAAAGGCCTAATCTATCTAGTTCACCAGTATAATCCCCATAGATAGTGGAATACTTGGCACATAGATGCTGAAATAACAACAATAATAAAAGCAACTGACATGATTTTTATTAGATGTAAGGCACTGTTACAAGACTTTTACATATACTGATTTGTTCATTCCTCACAACAGCCCATGAGGGTAGGTATTGTTAGTACTCTCTTTTTACAGATTTGGAAATTTATACACAGAAGTGAAGTGACTTTTCCAAGGTCTAATGGCTAAATAATTGTCAGAACCAAGATACAGACAAGCCATCTGACTTCAGGCTCCACCTCTTAACTACTAAGTTACACCTTTTGTTTCCTTATTGTTTGTGATGTTGAATGAACAAATCCCATAATTGCATTGCCAAAATGAAAACATAGAGGGTTAGAAGAAAATTCAAGGCGATTGTTGTTAAAAGATGGCAATATATGTTGAGCCATAGAGATTAATTGAAGAGATAGTAGGCAGATGAACATCAAAATTAAGGATTGCAAGATGGGGAAAGGCAAGATGAAAGGAAAAAAAGAGAAATAGTTCAGGTCAAGAATTTCTAGAAATAGAAACAACAACAACAAAAAAACCCATTCTGCACACTCTTTTTTCCTTACCCTCTTGGTGTAAACTTCAAGAGGCACACCTACTTCATCACATTATATTTTCTCATAAGAAAATTACTCAATGCATTTACATTCTATATAGTTGATTCTAAGTAGCAATATGATAAATTTGCATATGCTAGCTACTTGCATGTATGCTAACTTATTTTGCAAATTATCAGTACACATAATTTGACCAAATTTCTCCCTGGCTTGTTGATGTATTTATATGAGAAACCGTACAAATATATAAATATTTAATCACATTGTGTTTGAATGTTAAATAATTTTTTAAAAAACTCTTATAAGTAACATATTTTTGCATCATTTTTATCAGTGACTAATTCAGTTAACTTAATTATTATATTTTTAGATATCTTTTGGCATATCTCAAAATAATTCATTTGGAATATTGCAGTTTTATTGACATTAAGTTACTTTTCTAATATTCAAACATCAGCAAAAATAATCTCTGCATTCTTGCTTAGAATTAAACCATGCAGTTGTACATTTTTTATATGTTTATTACTATATTTGAATTACCTTAATCTTTGTATGCATTCTAGTATCTCTGACCTCTAGAAAGTTTCTCTTTAACCTACCCAACTTGCACATTTTTATCAGGATGTGATTTAAGAACACAAAATTTGTAAATGCTATCATGTGACAAAGAAGGCAGAGAAGCTTCAAAAAAGATTTTATGTCTTTGCTGAATTATCCCACTAAGGCAGGGTCTTTAAAATACTGAATCCAATATAAGTATCTTAAAACTTAAGATATCTCAGAAAATTCACATGGGACTAACTTAAACCAGGTATATTAGGTCTAAGTCACAGTGAATAGCAGTTAGCTATGTGCTTCATTCATTCTCTTGCCTTACCAAAATTAAAATATTTACTTCCCTAAAGCTGGATATAAGAAATGTTTACATGTGAATTATAATGCTGATATATCCTGCTTCTTCATTTTGGAAATAACAAGATCCACACTGTCTAAAGAGCTTCCAGAAATTCTTAAGAATAATGGAGCGTTTTCAACTGATAATGCTTTAGCATCTCGAAATTTCTGTTTCTTAGTATATTTTAAGAACAGCTATATGAGTCCCAAATCCTACATAAAAACATAAAATTAGTCTTTTCTGCACTACAGTAAAATTATAGTTTTCATACCGTATACTGTTACAATATTTTTCTATTTTTACAAAAATTTTCAATTCAGCTTGAAGAATATCAGACATGGTGTTTATTTTAAAAGTATCCATGCTTACAATATGATGTTAAGATGTGAAAAGTAAAAAATCTTCCTCTTTTCCCAACCCTTACTACCATTACTTAGACACTTGCTGTGCTTATACATAAATATCCCTGTTGATAAACAAATGACATCATCTCCAATAATCATTCAAATGTTGCAAATGCATCTTTGCAACCAATCTTCACTGATGTTTTATTGCAGTTAAGTGACACCAAGCTTTTCAGAAATCTGTGCTTTTTGTAGCTCCAGATTTATCAGCCAACAAACTTATTTGTTAATAAGTCAACTGCCACCAAGAACAGAGAAGAACATTCATTTAGACAATCATTTGGCCACAATTTTTCATATGAACTTCTGTTATTTAATAACAAATAAATTATCATATGATAGAACTGACATTTCCCCAACTTCTATACTGCAGTATTTTAGCTTTTGTATTAAGAATCTTTTTCGTATTTGATGATAACGGTATGAAAAATACTTTTTAACAAAGAAAAGACGGTTAAATAGTATATATTAAAATTAGGTACTGTTCATCAAAAGACATAAACAGAGTGAAAAGATAAGCCATGGAAAAAGATATTTGTACCATATAATTGGCAAAGGATTAATATCCAGAACATATAAAAAACTATTCCTCATTCAGCTAAGAAAAAGACAAGAAGCTCCACAGGAAAATGGACAAGAGACTTGAACAAGCACTTCACAAAGGTTATGGATATGACCGATAAACAAAAACGTACTCAACCTCATTGTTAATTGGAGAAGTGAAAAATAAAACTGCAAGTAGATACTGTTATAATCCTACCATCTTGACGTAAATTTAAAGTCTAGTAACATCAATTACTGATGAGGATATAGAGCAATTGGAAATACTGCTGGTGAAAGTACAAATTGATAAAAAGCACTGTAGAAAATAGTTTGACATAATATTATAGTCATGTATATATTACATATAATTTTGACATTTTACATATATATATATATATATATATATATATATATATATATATACTCACACACATAGACACCATTACTTCCCCATTGGAAACTCTTGCACATGTGCACCAAAAGAGTTTTGCACAATTGTTGTTAGTAACACTAGTTAGTAGCAAAAACTGAAAACAAGCCTTATTGTCCATGAACAATAGAAATGGATAAATATATTGTGTTACTTTTACATAGAGTAATGCTGCAATGAAAATGCATGAACTACAGCTGTGTGCAATAATTTGGATGAATCTCAGGAATACAATGTTGAACAAAATAGAAGTCAAAGTATACTTACCATATTGTTTCATTTATATAAAGTTTAGAATGTTCATTTATATAAAGTTTAGAACATGCTTAAGGATGAAACCTTATGTGGTATGATCCTAAAGAGAAGCACATGAAGTACACAAAATTCAGGAAAGTGATACCTCTGAGAGACAGAGAGAAGGAAATTAGCTCAGGAAGGGGCACACGACTGCAATGGCAACACTTTCTTAAATATTTTTTATTGTTTACATGTTACATCTTTGTAAATATTTTTTCATATCGACATTTAATAAAAATTTTAAATAATTAAATAAAACATTTAAACTGAATAGAGAAATTTAGCTTTTTATATAATCTAAACACCTGTAAATGATTCTTTTCTAAAAGGCTATGTTTTTGCTTCCTTTGGGGCACCAGCTACATTACATCTAGAAATAATATTCTAGAGAGTGAGTTCATCATATAATGCTGTGGCTATTTTCAGCATAAAAAGTTTCTAAGTAATTAAATTTTATTTAACAGATCAACTTTCTTTGAAATAAAATGTTCTTTTACTTATTGAATTTTTTTCAAAATTAGAGCAATATTTGTAAATTTCTCATGAGCAGTCCTAAGCATGCTTTAAATAATTTTAAGAAAATAATAAAAAATTTCCATTCTTAAATACTGATATTTTCGAGAGTAAATGCTATTATTGATACATTATTGGATTTTGCTGAGTAAAGCTGTTTCCACACGCAAACGTCTTGGCCACCTGCAACTGTTTGTCAGGGGACTTGGAGAACACTAGTAGTAATTGTAAACTTAGGAATGTGTGACAAGCCAACAGCCAGCTGTGCGTATCTTGACTTTTTCCAGGTGTTAAAATAAATATAACCATTTGGTTCACTTGTAACTCAACAAAATATGTCATGATTTGTTGGCTTAAAAATCCATTTATAATTTTTATTGGAGTGAGTAGATAATGTTATACTCATTTGAAATGAAAAAATATATGCCCAGAAATATTTGTGGCATCATTACTGACTATATTCAATGGTCTCTTCAAAAAAATGAAAAGAATTTTAATGTAACATTTGTGTAGATATACTTTCACGTTCTTTCCACAGGAAAAAACAACTAAGCCACTTGTGCCTATAGGCATCATAAAGAAGAGAAAAAGTGGATGAAAATATGTTTATGCAGCCAGAGTTCAACTTGCCTTGGCAGAACCCACTTTCATATACTGATCTTATATTAATTTCTGTTTGTGGCACATACCGGATGCTTGATCATTATTATTATTTATGGAACACCTGCTGTTAGGTGTTAGCTCAAGAGACCCAGCTGCCTAAATCTTTCCTTGGCTGAATTACCCATCCTCATAATGTTCCTGAGGGAGAAGATAGATATGAGACAACTGCAAGTGGAAAATCCACTTTTATCATTAGATTATTTTGTATCTGAAACCAAGTATGGAGCTAGGTAGGGTTCCCAGATACACTAGAGTGGAATATATGGCTTAGGCCACCCCCCGCCATCCCCAAACAAACTGGAAAAGCAAAAGAGGTGAAGTGATCCTGGACAAAGAAAAGAGCTAACAGGGTTTCTTTACCCCACCCCCTTCCATCACGCATAATTTTTTTTTCTAATTTGTTAATGAAGTGATTCCTATGATCCACTCTTAGGGTAAACTAAAATAGTGATTCTAACCCTTGGAACAGAAGATTCTTTCCTGCTTTTTCAGGAAAAGAGGATGAATAAGAATAATTGGTCAGATTCCTGGACATTTAATCAAGCCTTATTAGTTTCTGGCAGAGATTCACAATGTTTTCAAAAAGGAGTACACTGATAATAGGCAGCTTTCTTTGTCTTGAGTGAGACCTACCATGTGGCCATTAAAGTCAGAGGACATTAAAGTCAGGATCGTATATGGTCCTTGACCCCATCTCTGTGTGTCTGCTTCCTTGATATTTACTATACTTTTAATAAAAATATAACGGGCTTATAGAGATGCTTTCTTTGGAAATCAGTTATTAGAGGCTAAAGAGGAATTCCAACTGCAGACTAGATAAAAAAAGAAACCTCACGCTGGTGCAAATATATTTATTTAAAGAGCAAATATTTATCAAGTGCCTTCATTGTGCTAGGTGCTGAATATGTAGTGGTAAATATGATAGACCACTGTCCTTGCCCTACTGGACCTTACAACTTCAAATACCCAGTGCTGCCCCTGAAAATGATGTTTGTCTAAAAACAGATTTGGTATGTCTTTTAGGTATCCAAGTACTGTACTAATATTGTTCTTTTTCTGTTCAATTGCTTTTGTACCTTTCACTTGATATAGAATTCTGGGTGACCGTTTTTTTCTTCCTTTAAGTATTTTCAAAACATGCCACTCTTTTTTTTTTATTGTGGTAAATATATATATGACATGACATCTACCCTCTTAACAAATTTTAAGCATAGAGTACAGTATCGTTTACTGTAAACACAATGTGGTACAGCAGGTCTCTCGAATTTTTTCATCTTGCATGACCGAAAATTTATACCCATCGAACAGCAACTCCCCATTCTGCCCTTCTCCCAGGCCCTGGCAACCGCTGTTCTACTTTGTGCTTTGATTAATTTGACTACTTCAGAGGCTTCATACAAGTGCAATCATACATAATGTTCTCAAGTTTCATCTGTTATAGCATATGACAGGACTTTGCTCTTTTTTATGGCTAAATAACATTTCATTGTGTGTCTGTACCCAATCTTTTAAAATCCATTTACTTGTCTATGGACAATTTAGTCGTTTTTGCATCCTGGCTCTATGAACAATGTGCAAAGAACGTGGGAGTCCAGATATCTTTCTGAGACCCTGATTTCAATTCTTTTGGATAAATACACAGAGGTAGGATTGCTGGATCATATGGAAAGGATGTTCCTGTTTTGTTTTCTTTCGCTTGTTTTTGGAGTAACTTCCATATTGTTCTCCATAGCGGTTGCACCATTTACATTCCCACCCACAGTATGTACAGAAGGATTTCAATTTCTCTACTCCTCGCCAATAATTATTTACTGTTCTTTTTTTATGACTATCATAGCAGTCATGAGGTGATCTCATTGTGGTTTTGATTTGCATTTCTCTGATGACTACTGATGTTGAGCATCTTTTCTTACACGTTAGCCTTTTGTATGACTTCTTTGGAGAAATGTCTTTTGATGTCCTTAGCTCATTTTTTAAACAAGTTATTAGTTTTTTGCTGTTGAGTTGTAGGAGTTCCTTATATATTTTAGAGATGAACCCCTTATCAGATACATGGTTTACAAATATTTTCTTCCCTTACATTGGTTGCCTTTTCCTGTATTGATTGTTTCTTTTTCTACACAGGAACTTTTTAGTTTGATGTAGCCCTACCTGTTACTTTTTGCTTTTGCAGCCTGCGCTTTTGGTGTCTTATCCAAGAAATCATTGCCAAGATCAATGTCGTGAAGCTTTTCCCCTACGTGCCATTTCCTTCTGGCCCCCATAATTTATTATAAGAAATTTATTGTCATTGTTTCCCTTCAGGTACTGTGTTGTTTCTCTAAGGCTGTTTTCAATAGTTTTTCTTTGTTTTTAGTTTTTCAGAAATTTGAATTTGATGTCTGGGCATCAATTTCTTTGTGTTTACCCTTTTTGAGGTTTACTAAGATTTTGAAAACTTTTTTTATGTCTTTCACTAAATTTGGGAAGTTTTCAACCTCCTTCAAAAATTTTTTTCACCACAGCATTCTTTTCTCTCTTCTGGAAATCCAATGACCACAGATGTCAGGTCTTTTGTCATTGTCCCTGAGATGCAGAGGGGTTTTCTTTTTCTTGTTTTAAAATCTATTTTTCTCTCTTGTTCATATTTAATAGTTTCTATTGCTTTATCTTCAAGTTCACTGATTTTTTTTCTTCTGTCATCTCTATTCTTCTGTTGAATCCACCTCATAGGTTATTTTACTTTGGCTATTATATTTTTCAGTTCTAAAATTTTTATTTGCTTCTTTTTATATCTCACATTTTTTTTCTGAGATTTTTAGTTTTCTTGTTTGTCTCAAGAGTGTTTATTATTGCTTCTTGGAGCATTTGTATGGTAGATCTTTGAAATCATTGTTTGAGAATTCCAACAGCTATATTATCTCACTCATGGTGTCTATTTATTGTCTGTTCTCATTCAAGATTAGATTTTCCTGGTTCCTGATAACTTGCATAACTTTGGATAGTTGTGAGTATTATGGATATTTTGAGTATTATGTTATGAGAATACATTTTCTACTTAAGTCTTCTCTTCTAGTAGCCAGTCATGTCTTTTAGGTTCAGAATATGCGTCCTGACCCAATTTTGTGGTTGTGGTTTGAATGTCAATTTAGTTTTCAAAGCAATTGCAGTGCAAATCTGGCCTGCCTCACTTGCGTGCTACCCAAAGGTTAATTTGAAACCTGGGAATGTTCTATACTATAATTCAGTTCTCAGAACTTTTAAGGTGTTGATTCTCATTGGTTTCATACCAGGACAACTTGGTGGTGTGCCCAGAACGTCACAAACAAATCTAAGCAATCCCTTTCTCCAGCTCTCTCCTCTCACTCTCTAGTTTAGGAAGGAGGGGGAGCTGCTCTTTGCTCTTTTCCTTAGTGTAGGGTAAGAATAGTTGACAGGGCTCTATCCACACAATGACTGGCATGGAGGGAGGAGGGAACTATTTCTGTCATGATGTTTCTGGAGTTGGGAGGGTAAAGTCAAGAGTTCTATTCTGCAGAGCTACCCCCTTGCTAGTCCTTTGGCGGGACAAAATGGGTTTCCACTGTGGCTTGCTTGCTTATTTATTTATTTTTTCCCATGCCTATTGCATATATAGGAGGCAAACAAACAAGAAAAACAAAAAACAGCATACACACACAGGTCATTTCTCACGTTCCATGGTCCCTAGCCAATTGCCTTCTTTTCCTCACCTTTCAGAGTTGTCTGATAATTGCTTTTTTGTTTTGTCCACAGGTTGTTTGTTGTGGAAGAATGGGGTTGAATCTTTAGGAAGAATGGGGTTGAATATGCTTACTCTAACTTGCCCAGAACCGGGACTTTCTCTAAGGATGTAAATATCATTTCTTTAAAGTTGTTTCTGCTCCTAGCATTGTCTTCGTTTCCTCTTGATCTGAGTTCTTCTTTTTACTATATGTTCATATTGGAGGCTTTCCCCAAACATAAATTTATGTTTCAAATTTAATGGTGAGGCACCAAAAAGCTGATTACAGACCCTTATATATCTATGGACCATGATGACCAGCAGTCTTACTATAGGGCAATCTGTGGCAATCTAGCTTTTTTATTGGATGCAACTTTCAAAAAGGTTAAAAAACACAATTTATATTGATTCAAAAAGTAGTTGAGAAATGAATGTATATACATTATGTATATAAATTTTGTTTCAGCTGGTTATAGAAGAGGAAGTCAAAGAGACACTCGGTGGCCTGAAAAGCATATATCCTTGCTGCGACTGCCTGTAGAGGCCAAGTGGAAAGAGGTGAGAGTGGCCCATGGATGATGGTGATCGATGCAATGGGGACACTTCAGTTGTACAACTCCAAGGAATCAAACTCTGCCAACAAAAAGAATGAATTCAGAAGAGGATTTTTTTCCCAAAGCCTTCTGATAAGAACTCAGTATGGTTGACAACTTGATATCAGCCTCGTGATACTCTTAGAAGAAAACCCCTCCACGCCTCACCAGACTTCTGACCTACAGAACTGCCTGCTGATGAGTGAGTATTGTTTTAAGCTTCTAAACTTATGATGACTTGTTATATTCACTATAAAAGTTGAGTAAATCTACACAAACATTTATGTAAAAATAATATTGTCTATTTATTATGTGGGGTTTTCAAAACACAAAAATAAAATTCTGAGCAAAAATTGAAAGAGGGCTTACCATAGTTAAAGTGTTCTAAGATCTTTGTATTTGGGAGGCAAGGATTTATAGGCATGGTGTCCCTCCCAAAATCTGATGCCCCACCCTGCTTGGGCAAATGGCCATTCAGTCAGAGACCACAGTTGCCTGCCTCCCATACAACTAGGCTGGCCATGTTATCATCAATGTAATCTGAATTGGAGTCATGTGTGCACCTTACTTGCTTAAAAGAAATTGCTTATCTTGGACTTCTCATCCTCTTTTCTGATCTTTGCCACATAGACAATATAGAGACTTAGCTTTGACCATACAAATGCAGACTTAGAAGATGGCAGAGTGTCACAAGCATATGTTCATGATATAGTCTTTCCTATAAGTCAGCCTTCAGCCCCCGCTCTGATCATCTGATTGGGCCTTAAGAGCTGAGAGTGCTGAGCTGCCTGTATGACTACCAGTCCTACAGGTGACACTGGCACCAAGAAATAACAGAGCCAACACAAGTGACTGTGCTAATTACTCCGATTTTATTAATGCAGCTTTTATTAACTCAGCTTTTATTAATGCAGATTTAATCCAAATCCATACTAACCTAATAACAATACTAATCACTTAGAAACAGTCAGTAATAATATCACATGAGAGAATTGGGGGATAATGAATCCAAGTCCCAGAGTCTCAGTCTGTGGGTCCAGGAGGAGGCACAGTGAGCAAGGGAGCCATCAGTGTCTTACGGGAAGAATCTCTGGAGCCAGGTGGGCAGCAGGGCAGACAAAGTCATCAGTCCAGCAAGGCAGAGCTCTGGCAACTGATGCCAAGTAAGATCAGCATGGCATGGAGCATCACTCTGGTGTGTGGAGCTCAGCTGTCTCAGCAGTGGTCTGGAGCCTGCCTCAGTTATACCCTTGAAAGTTGTGTACTCTGCCCTTCTGGGTCTCTTGATAAGTGCCTTGGCACCCTGATGACAAGTGGGGAATTTCCCCAAGAGCCTATCTGTGAGTGGTCCCGCTCTGCAAACACAGCTGTTCTGGTCATGTGTATAGATATCTTAGGTGTTTTCCTCTTGAACCAAAGTGTCATGGTTGACTGGCAGCTATCTTGGGTGACATGAGTGACTCCATTTTGTTTTATATACTTTATGTTACCTTGATGGACCAATGCCATTTTGTTGGTCCTGCCCTCCATATGGAGCAACAAAATAGAATCTTCTGGGTTCCTGAATAAGTAGAGCAAAGTGATACTGCTAACCTTACTATATCTTGGGGCCATTTTATGATGTAGCAATTTACATTAACCCTTTGTATTTTTAGATGTCTTTCTTTGAGTAGCTTAATCTTACCTAAATCTGTCCCTGGAAGTGCTGTGCAACTATCACAGAAACCTTAAATATGAGGCATTTGCTTTAGCAAATTTAGGGCTTAGCAGTGAGGCAGTAGCTCTTATGTTGTATGGGGTATAGAAGTAGTTAGCTCTTCCAGCCTGTGAGGCTCAAATTTCTGGATCACCTATCCTCTTCCTTCTCTGCTTACAAATTGGCATATTCTTGCCTTAGCTCATCTTTTTCTTATAATACCTTGCTAAAAGCAGCAAGAGCAGCCAACACATATTCCCTATTGCTTTTAATAATGTATTATAAGAAATAGCATGAAATAAAACTATGAATCAAAACCTTTCCCAAAAGCTTCCTAAAAGAAAAAAGGCAATCCTTTAACAAGATCAAATTAAGGATGTTGCTTTTCAACCTAAAACTATCATTCAGATAGCCTCAAAGTCACTGTCATTAAAAGGAGAAAGAGGGAGAGAGGGAGCCAAGAAGTTAGGGAAAAGGTTGGTTTAAAAACTTTGTTCAGGAAAGCAAAAAACGAAATAAAAATATTTGATGTGGTAACTGACATGTAAACAAATAGGAAATAAATAGAATCAAGGCCTACTAAAGTGTTTGGAGAATGCTATTGCCAATGAGTCTATAATAAGATCTTGTGAAAAGCATCGGTTGTTCAATCCTTAGAGCAATCCTCAGGCTGCCAAACCTACTACAGCAAAGAAGTGGGATATTAAACCAGTACACTTCCCATATCCACTCTACCATACGTATATTCTCCCCCAAATCAGATATGGCCACAGAAGAAATGAACAGTGAAGGCAAAGGCAGAGACTGTAGATGATAAAGGAATTCTAAGGTATGAGAAACAATGTGTAAACAAGTAACCCTCTTTTACTACCAGCAGAGGGTTCTTTATAGTTCCTTTGCAGCATGATTTTCTTTCTGTCTGTGGGCCAGTGACTACTCTGTATTTTCCATTCTTCCTTTATCTTTGCCCTCCCTTTCTTTATCTAAAAGGTCTTCTTCCATCAATGTATGTTAGGATTCAGGTTTATATAACTTGACTAGTAATATATTGCTTCCAGGATTATGTGTAAACTTATATGAAATGAATGGGGAGAATATGGACTTTGGACTAAATGAGATCTTGAATTATAGTCCAAAGATAGGCATTAAGCCTTTTCTGTGTGTGGTAAGAAAGTATACATAGGTATTTAGATGGCTAGACTCCTAGTTGTACCCCCCAAAATCTATTCTCCCTTCTTTGTAGGTACTTGATCTTACCAGCCAGAGACTACATTTTCCAGTCAGAGTTGCAGCAATATATTGTCACGTTACTAACTTCTTGATATTGGACAGAGGTGCTGTGTGCACCTTCTGCCTCATTGGCTTTAAAGAAAATTGCTTGCACTGGATTTTCTCTTTCCCCTTCCTATGGGATATAAATGTGGCAGCAATCTGCCTTTGACTGTGCAGACGAGGACAACGTACTAGTGGACGGCAATACAGTGACATGGAGGCAGGCTGAGGCCCTGTGTGATCTCATGGAGTGGAGCCACTATGTCAACCTGGACTGCTCACTTCAGGACCGTTATGTGAGAAAGAAAGACACTTTTCTTTGAGCCACTTTATCTTTGAGTATCTTAGCCTTTTCCCTAATTCAGAAAGCTAAGATAGTGTCTTAGTTTAGACTTTGTTATGCACACCTGATAAAATCTCAAGGGTACCACTAAGAGAAATAGAGTGTATAATTTCTAGTATAAAAATAATAATCTTCTCCACCTGCCAAAAAGGACAAGAAAAAAGCCAAAGCAAAAGAAAGGCTAGGCAAATATCAAAAGGCAAGATTCTAGAAACAAGTCCAGAAATATAAATAATCTCAATAAATGTAATGAACTAAACTCATCAGTTTTGAATTTAGTTCCTTTGTTGTCAGAAACATAATCGTGTGTGAAAAAACATATTTTAGAGTCTTTTAAATTAGTTCATAAAATTTCCATTGTACTGCTATAAATATCTTCCTATGGATTTGAATTATAGTCTGGTGTCACTTCCTTTCAACCTGGAAGACTTTCCTTACTATTTTTTTAAGGCAGGTATGCTAGCATCTAATTCTCTCAGTATTTATTTATCTAGGAATGATTTGATTTGATTCTGCCCTGCCTCTGACTAGTTACTTTTCCTTTTTGGCACACTAGAGAACAGGAATCTAAGAGGCTTTCTAGGTTATACAAGTCCAGATATGACCATGACCTCTCAGAGTCCTCCTCCCCTGTTAGTAGCATTCTTGGTTTATTATTGTGAAGTGTCAGGCATGAATTTTGACAGAAGCCGAACTTTGTTCTTGGACATCTGAAGTAATGTGGACCCTTATGAGAGCCTCTGAAACTAGATCAATTGTATGCTTGGCCCCAACCAGGACTGCAGCCTGAGGCAAGTAGAGTGAAGCTATTGGCCCTCTGCTGCTGGCCAGCCTTTGGGAAGTCACTCCCACCAGCAATGCCACTTGGCATGGGCATCATCCACCATTCCAAATCAAGTGAGCCCTCTTTAAAGGTAGCAGAGAAGCTTCTAGTCCTTATGGCCTGCCCCAGCTGGTGGAACCTCCACATAGACCAAGACGGGGGATGTGGCAGGAGCAGCCTCAATCAAGAACATTGCACATTCCCTGTTCTTACCAGAAGTTTAGCAGTGTTGCAAGCATAGATGCTTCTCAGACTGTCATATACCTTTGGTTGACTTCTAGAGTGTTGAAAGGTTATTTTTGTAAAATTTTCCAGATTTATA
Source organism: Desmodus rotundus (assembly GCF_022682495.2). Lineage (NCBI taxonomy): Eukaryota > Metazoa > Chordata > Mammalia > Chiroptera > Phyllostomidae > Desmodus > Desmodus rotundus. Next base: position 173,129,052 of record NC_071388.1, read on the forward strand.
GTTAGTTATTCTTGAGGAGAGGATTTGCTGCACCCACCACTAGGTCATAACTGGAAACCCCATTCTCTGCTTTTACCTGGACCTTCTCTTTCTCCTCTGCTTTTCTTATCCTACTCATTTTTAACTTCACCGTCATTAGTTTCTCCTTTTCATGGGACATTCTTGGAGGCTCAGTTTCATGGGGATACTCAGCTCCAGCACTTTTCACCCTGTATCATCCGCCGTTGGATTGTACATCTGCTCTTCTGGAATTGACTTACTGCTTTATGTTGAATACCTGTTGTTTACTTTGGTTCTCAAGTCCATCGGATGTTTATTTTTTCCTCTGTTTTTATTTTCACAGATGCCAAATTCTGCAAGTTTTAAGGTCTTTCTTCACCTGTTTTGTATTAGGGTTTTCTGGAAATACTTTGTTGCTCAGTTTTCTTGTGTTAAATACTCACAGGATTTTGATTTTTATATTTAATTGCTCTTTCTGTTTTTATGTTCAGTAGTATTTAAAAATTCTGTCATCACAGTTCCATGCTATTATCTTCCTGGAATCCTGGGTCTTTTATGTTGTTCTTTAAAGTTTTCTAGTTATTTTTTCTTAAAGATGTTTATGTCTTTTTGTTAGTTTTATTCCTAGATATATGATAGTTTTTATTGCAATTAAAACCAGAAAACAGTTTCCTTGGCCAGGTGGCTCAGTTGGTAGGATCATTGTCCCATTCACTAAAAGATTGCGGGTTCGATCCCTGGACAGGGCACATACCTAAATTGTGGGTCAGGGTGCCTTTCTTTATTCTCATAAGGCAATGCTGGATTTCTCTGTGTGTGTGTAAGTAAATGGCAAGCTTCCTTGAGTGTCCTCCTTTAGTTTATAAATCTAAATATTTTGAATAGTTGCAGCACATGGCATTCTTTTCTTAGCTTTAAGCACCAACTTAACTTTTCCTTATTTTTACATTTTCCTTGGTCAGTTTAGTTTGGACTGGGAAAAAAGAAGGCAGACACTGTTTATAATCTGAATCTTTATCCCTTTAGTGTCTTTCTTTGCAGTATCCAACATACTACACTAGTGCTCAATTCATAAGAGTTCTTACTATCATCCAGTAGAGGTGCAAATGAGCGCTAAAAGTACCTAAAGATGGCTTGTTAAGCATTCTAGTATGTCTAGTGAGAAGTCAAAAATATAACTCAATGTTCTTATCACTTATAGGATAAACAAATAATTCACCTTTGAAAATACTGTATCAGAGACCTGAGAATATTCAAGAATCGCAGTTTGAAGGAAGCATTCCTTGACACCATTCCTGGAGCATAACTGAGTAACCTACTTGTGTATTTTCTATGCTAGTTCTCCCCTAGGCTGAAAGTAAACTACCTCACTAAATGAGCCACAACTTCCTTCTCAGAGTGGATGAGTAACTGAGCAGCTCTCCATAAAAGCCAGTTAGAAGCAGAATTCTAGGGAACAGAATTCATGTGTTATATTGTGAAGAAATCCTATATAAGAATTTAGATGAGTAGATCTTCTGAGGAGATCTTATCACAAAAAAATTTCAGTGATTTCTTTTAGGATGTCAGATCACTGCAGAAGTATACATTTTATTACATAAAAAAAACCACTTATCAATACTCCTAAAACTGGGGTAGGCTACCTCTTAGAGATATGAAAACTTTCTAGGGGATACAAAAATATGGATCAATTAAAAAGGGATAAATTTCCAAATTCTTCGCTTCCAACTCTTTCCAAAAATTAATTTCAGTGAGAATTTTCCTGAGTTTATAATGGCCCTTCTCTCACTTTGCAAAATAAAGGCACACACATAAATGATACACGTTTTGAGTTTCAGTGATTAATCCAGTTACCACAACCCACATGGACTTTCTCTGTCTTCTCTCCTTATGTTATGGAAGAAAAATGTTTTAGGAATATGGTGTTTTTGCCCATGTTTGGGAGTTTTTAATGCAGATATGTGGTAGAATGGGGTGGCGGAACCGATGATAATTTTCATATAAGGACTGTGCCTCTTCCATGCCCCAGCTATTACCAATGAATAATTGTGCATAAGTAGAGTATTTTAAGAGCAAAGCAAGGAAAACATTAATAAGAAATACTGAACTCTAAAAACAGCTATTTCAAACATGAAAGCATAAAAAATTCTTTCTAGCTATTTTTATTATTTCTAGGATAAGTCAGCTAAAAAGAAAAGCTTCTTTGAAAAGCTAAAGCAGTAAAGTTTATTGGTGCTGGCTTTTTAAAATGTAACTGATAATTGTTTTGGTGCTACCAAATTTTTTATGACACTTAGATAAAACTCACTGATAAGACTTCTCCTTATTTCAGATTTAGTGATATTAAATAAAATATTTAAGACCTATTTTATTAAGTAAAGCTGATGTATTATTTATATTCTAATTACAATCAATCCTCACAGAATTTCATCTTATAAAATATATTTTATTACTTTCTACCTTTTAAAAAAATAAAAGGAGAGACCCTATCCCAATTAGTTTGCAGCAGTGTAAGCAGGGTATACTTTTTGTTTTCATTAAATAAAAAGGAAAACTTTGATTATTATTCACCTCATTAAAGTACTTTACCATTAAAATTTATTTAATAATTATCAAAATTTAAAATATATTTCTGTCATTTGATGAATTGTATACTAATAATGTTTATAATGATAACCTGATCCAAAAGATGTTTAATATTCAGAGTCTCATGATCATCAGAAACAAAAATAAAATTTAAAATTTTAGTTAACATACAGGTTTTTGTTGTAGATTCATTGAACAAGTATTTATTCAACATCTCCTTTGTGCCAGACACTATATTAGTTTTTTGTGGTATATCAGTGAGTATAAGAGGTTACACACACACACACACATGCCTACATCTGATTTGAAATTTACATTGTAGGGGTATAAGTAAGCAAATTATACTCTTTGTTAAAAGGTGATACATGCTTTGGAAAAATAATAAGTAAAGCAGAGTTAGAGGTTAGAAACTAGGGGTTTGTAAGAGGAGTTGTGTGGGGGAAATGTAATTTAATTAATTTTTAATTTAATCTTTATTCTATATTTTTCCCATTACCATTTAGTTCTCTTATAAACCCTTCCCCCATTTTAAATAGGGGATAGACTATGATGAGATGATGATATTTTACCAAAATTTGAAGAAGGTAAGAGTTTTCCATGTGTACACTTGGGATTCCAGGCAGTGAGAACTGCAAACTCTCTCAAAGTCCTAATATTTTGGGACCACTGTGGGTAAAGCAAATTGAGGAAACACAAGAATATTCAGAGAAGTGTAGGGGTGGAAAAAGGTCAGATCATGTAGGGCCATTTAAGAACTTTATCTTTGCCATGGCTGGTGTGGTTGGAGCATCATCCCATAACCAAAAGGTTGTGGGTTCAATTCCCAGTCAGGGCACGTGCATAGGTCATGGGTTTTATCCCTCCTCCAGGCATGCATGACACCCAGTCCAGGTATGTGTGACCTCCAGTGCAGGTGCATACAGGAGGCAGCCAATTGATATTTCTCTCTCCCACCTTCCCTCTCTAAAAGCAATAGAAAAAAAATGTCATTGGGTGAGGATAAAAAAAACCCAAAAAAGAACCATATCTTTTAGTGAAATGGAGAGCCATTAGAGGATAATGAGCAGACATATGGCTTTATCACTCTTGACTTGTATGAATAGACTGTAGGAGGCAAGAAGTATATACAACAGGACTAGTTGTTGGAAATTATTTGGATATGGCAGTGGCTCAGACTGGAGTGAAATAAGAGAGAATGTTGAGAAATGGTTGGATTTAGGATCTATTTATAAGGGTATGAGGGGAGAGGATTCAGGGATGTCTCCAAGTTTTGGGATCTGAACAATGAGAAAACTGGAGTTGCCATCAACTGAAATTGGAAAGACAGTAGTGGAACAGTTTTGGAGAGGAAGATCAGGAATTTAGTTGTGTATAATGGTGAGTTTTAGATGTCTGTAAATATCCAAAGGGAGATATCAAGTAGACAGTTATATAATCAAGCCTTGAATTGAGATGGAAGCTGGAGATGTAAATTTAGGAGCCTTTTTCAAAGACATTGTATTTAAAGCTATGATAAAAATAATAATAATAAATAAATGATTAAGGTTTTAAAAAATAATAAATAAGTAAAACTATGAGATTGGAGGAGATCATGAACAAAATGAGTAAGTAGAGAAGATGAACAGATCAAGGACTGAGTCTGTAACCAAGCAAAGCAGGGCTCATGCATGTGGCACCTTGGTGCATGACCCAACAATTAGTGTTGAGGGAAACAGGTTTTTATTGACAGGATTCCAGCCATGGGGGTCCTGAGAGCCCTCCTGCTAGGAGCCCTGCTCTCCCATGAGAGCCAGCACTTCCCTTGCTCCCCACCAGGCTATAAGCCAAAACCACCAAAACCAGAAGCTCCCTATACCCTTATCTGTTCTTAAGCTGGCTGCACAAACAGTTCTTCATTCCCTCTGGGAAATACACTGGTGGGTTTCAAGGTCACCATCCTCTCACAGCAGCTCTTTCTTTCGGGATCTGGGATACATTGTCCAGCCTTCATGTAGTAGTCCAGGAAAGCATGTGCTGTGTTTCACTGGATTATAGTCAAGTCCTGGAAGCCACTCATCTCAAGCAAATGACCTCTCCATTTGTCCCTCAGAGAAGCAGAAGTCAGTATTCTCCAATCACAGCTCAGCATTCCAGGCATCTCGCACAAATCCATGCTTGGTTTGGCAGGTTCTCGCACAGCTCCATGAGATTTGCCAGATGCCCACACAACTCCATCAGCTCTTTCCTTACATTCTTTCCTCCTGCATGGCTGATACTTCACTGCAGACCACATGCCTACTTCCTTACTACACCAGGCCATGTGGCCAAATCCCCAGAGGAGCAGCATAGCAGAATCCCTCTCACATGGCTGCCCTCTTCACTGCAGACCGGCCAGCTGCTCGTTGCTTCCAAACTACCCCATGGCAGACTGGCTTTCCTCTCTCTGCCCACCCTTATTTTAAATGGTGACCTGGAGCTTCCTGTGACCTCATACCTGACCCCTCCTACAATAAGCTACTTCGCAAGTTCCCCCATAACTTTTTACATTCTTTTGATTGCCATCTTTAGTCAGTGCAAGAGTACCTCATGACATGGGAGCCTCCACCTCCCTGCCTGTCACACAGGTGCAGTATAAGTTCACTGGCTATATAAAAAGTCACTATACTGCCTAAAAGTCACATAGAACTTTTGCCTGGGGGCAGTAGCACAGCTATTAGTTTGCGTTTTGTTATGCAAAGTATCTTAAGCACTATAATATTCACTTTCCCCATCCCCCAACCATGGGCTGTGGGGAATATTTTCTGGACCCCCCACTCCGTATCCCATTACAAGTCCTGGGATATACCATTGTTAAAAAGTTAGGAAAAAGAGAACAACTCAGCAAAAGGGTCTGAGAAGTAGTGACCAGTAAGGTCCTAGGATAACCAAGGGAATAAGTCAAATGAATACGATGTGTCAAGGAGGAGAGAGTAACAAGTTTTTTTGCAAAAATGAGTAAAGAATTGAGGTGGTAGCTGGTGGGGGATGTAAGACTAAAGAAACATTTATTTTAAAGATGGAAGAAGTAAAACCATGTATATATGCTGATAGGAGTGATCCAGTAGGAAACAAAAACAATGATGAGTTAGAATGACAGAAGTATTTCTGGATCTTCATTCTTGAGTAAGAGATATGGGATAGGATCTATTTGTTGTTTATGGAGCTGCATCCTTTAGCAGTGTGCTGAGGCTGGAACATCCATCATGTTTCTTGACTGGAGCAGGAAAGACCACCATCATCCTCTAGGGCCTTTCTTCCCATGGCCTCTAATTATTAATTAGTGTAATAACCTGGATTTCATATAACATGACAGCTGGATTTTAAAAGGGCTAAAAGAAAGAATGCTAGTCCCTATAATAAGTGTGCTCAGGAGTCCTAGAACATCACTTCTGTCACATTTCACTGTGACTGTGACTTTCAACATGACTTCGCCAAGCAAGTCACAGGTAGTGCAGATTCACCTCCTAATATGAGGGGACATGTGTATGCAGAGATAGAGGGAATTTCGAGACACTTGGACATTTCAATTTGTTTTTCAATTAATTTTCTGCTCATTTGCATTTTCCATTTAAATTCTCAGGTGTCTTGTTCCAGTAGCTTTTAAGAGCTTTTGCTATATCACAGGTTACAGGACATTATCCATCAGTTGCAACACAAATAGTCATTGCCTAAATGTGTCATTTCTGTTGAATTTGTTTATAATCTATATGCCATACATGTTGTTTATTTGATTTGGTCAAACAGATAGATTAGTTAGGTTATAACATTTTCTAACTTAATTACAATTAGAATTTTTGGATGTTTTCTAAGAGATGTTAAAACTTCAATATCTTCTTAATTTCCCCATATCTATAAGTCTATACCTATTGTTGCCTTATATAATTCAGGATGTCCTTTAGATACAATAGTGAGTGTGTTTGGTGCCACACAAATGCAAATGACAAGTGTGGGGAATCAGTGAGATGAGAGGACAGCATCCTGATTACCAAGGTGCCCCTACTGGAACTGTTGTCAGCATCATGGAAAATGTGGGCCTTTAGGAATATGAGCCTAGATCAAGCAGTTAGTTGGCTGCTGGCACTTGGAATCTCAAACTTTTTGGACTAAGAGACCAATATAAGATTTACAAATTGTTATATATTCATTTTTTAAATATACCTAGTTCTTTTCACTGTATACAAGGACACAGACAAGTAAAGTCATATTTATCTATACCTTGTGTGACTGTAAAATAGGCACAATTCCAATTGATCACTAAGATATATCAGTTTTATCTTCCAAATATCCATTCAGGGTAACAACCTTACATTTTTAATCTTCTGTTTCTTGTCTCATCTTTTTTCTTTCTTTTCTTTTTTTATTGTTGTTCAGTTACAGTTGTCCCACCATTTTCCCCGTTGCTCTCCTCTGCCCAACCCCACTCCCATATCTTTTTTTCATTAATGCTCTTTGCTAATACTATAGTGATTCTTTCTAAAAGTAGATGGACTACTAGCAAATTTGAATTCTTTCAGTCACACACTATTTACTGCAGGATAAGTTTTTAAATCTTTAGCAGGCCACCCAAGGAGCTGCAGAATCTGCCCTCTGATTACTTGCAGATCCTCATCTCCTCTTCCCACTTTCCACCTCCCCTCATCCGTGTCTATAATACACAGATTATTTTTAGATAGTTTAAAAACATTTATATATAGTAAATTATATGCATTCTTTTTGGTGGAGTTTTCTATAAATTTTGACAAATGTATACAGTTACTTAACTGCAACAGTAATTGAGATGCAGAAAATTTTTATCACCACCAAAAATTACCACATGCTTTCCCTTTGTAGTCAGTCCCTATCCCTATGCCAGCCTCTGGTGATCTCTGATCTGTGTTTTTTGCCCCTATAACTTCACCTTTTCCAGACTGTCATGTAAATAGATCCATACAGTATATTGCCTTTTGAGTCTGGTTTCTTTCACTTAACATAATGAATTTAAAATCCACTCATTTGTGTACATAACTAGTCCTGAACCATTTATATTGTATTTACACTAAGCAAGATAGTCTCTATCTAACCTGTCAGGTCTTCATGACTAAGCATTCTTTGTTTCTGAAATTCCTTAATAGCCTATTGAATATCTACTCATTTTTCAAAATTCAATTCATCTTTAACTTCTTTATCAACACAACATGACCATTCTAGGTAGAGTTAGGCATTGTCTTTTCTATATTACTTTCTACAATGCATTGCAATGGGCAAACTATGGCCTGTAGGCTACATCGAACAAGCCAAATCTTTAAACCTCTACCGCCTTGTATTTGAACACCTAGAACTAAGAATGGCTTTACAATTTTTTTTCACTTTAGAAAAATTTTTATATATATATATTTTTTAATAGGCTTTATATATTTCTAAGAGTTGTTTAAAAAAGAGAGAAAGAAAAGGATGGAGAGAACATGTGACAAAAATAATATATAGCCCACAAAGCCTAAAACATTTCCAAGTTCCTCTTACAGAAATGTGTCATCTCCCAAGCCTTTAAGTAGACTCATCAAGAAAAAAAGGGAGAGGACCCAAATAAATACAATCAGAAATGAAAGAGGAGAGATTACAATTGATACCACCGAAATACAAAGGATTGTAAGAAATTGCTACGAAGAACTATTTGCCAAGAAATTTGAAAACCTAGGTGAAATGGACACATTTCTAGAAAAAAATAATCTTCCAAAACTGAATGAAGAAGAAGCAGAAAGCCTGAACAGACCAATAACAGCTGATGAAATTAAAGCAGTAATCAAAAAATTCCCAACACACAAAAGCCCTGGACCAGATGGTTTCACAGGAGAATTCTACAAAGCATTTAAGGATGACCTAACCCCTACCCTTCACAGATTACTCAAAAAAATTCAAGAAGATGGAAGCCTCCCTAACTCTTTTTATGAGGCCAGCATCATCCTAATCCCAAAACCAGATAAAGACGTAACAAGAAAGAAAACTTCAGGGCAATATCGCTGATGAACACAGACGTTAAAATCCTCAACAAAATATTGGCAAACTGCATCCAGCAATATGTTAAAAAGATCATACACCACGTTCAAGTGGCATTCATCCCAGGCGTGCAAGGATGGTACAATATTTGCAAGTCATTAAACGTAATATATCACATAAACAAAACAAAAGACAAAAATCACATGATCATATCAATAGATGCGGAAAAAGCATTTGATAAGGTACAGCACCCATTTATAATAAAAACACTTAGCAAATTGGGAGTAGAGGGAGCATTCCTCAACATAATAAAGGCCATATACAAGAGACCTACAGCCAACATCATAGTCAATGGGCAAAAACTTAGAGCTTTCCCACTAAGATTATGAACAAGACAAGGATGCCCTTTCTCACCACTCCTATTCAACATAGTACTGGAAGTCCTAGCCACAGCAATCAGACAAGAAAAAGAAATAAAAGGTATCCAAATTGGAAAGGAGGAAGTAAAAATGTCATTGTTTGCAGATGACATGATAGTGTACATAGAAAATCCTATAACTCCACCCAAAAACTACTTGGCCTAATAAGTGAATCTGGCAAAACAGCAGGATACAAAGTCAATATTCAGAAGTCAAAGGCATTTTTGTATACCAACAATGAAATATCAGAAACAGAAATCAGGAAAAAATCTCATTTGATATAGCAACAAGAAAAATAAAGTACCTTGGAATAAACCTAACCAAGGATGTAAAAGACCTGTATTCATAACACCAAACAACACTGAAGAAAGAAATTAAGGAAGACACAAACAAGTGGAAGCATGTACTATGCTCATGGATTGGAAGAATTAACATCACCAAAATGTCCATACTACCCAAAGCAATTTATAGATTCAATGCAATCCCTATTAAAGTACCAGCAACATATTTCACCAATATAGAACAAACATTTCAGAAATTTATATGGAACCATAAATGACCCTGAATAGCTGCAGCAATTTTGAGAAAGAAAAACAAAATAGGAGGGATCACAATACCTGATATCAAACTGTATTACAAGGCCACTGTAATCAAAACAGCCTGGTACTGGCATAAGAACAGACATATAGACCAATGGAACAGAACAGAGAGACCCCAAATAAGCCCATGTCTCTATGGTCAATTAATATCTGACAAAGGGGGAAGAAGCATAAAATGGAGTAAAAATAGCCTCTTCAACAAATGGTGTTGGGAGATCTGGACAGCTACATGCAAAAAAAATTAAACTCAATCACCAACTTACACCATACAAAAAAATAAATTCAAGGTGGATAAAAGACTTAATAAGTTGTGACACCATAAAAGTCCTAGAGGAAAACATTGCCAGGAAATCTCAGACATTCCACGCAGCAACATCTTCACTGATATGTCCCCTAAAGCAAGGGACATAAAGGAAAGAATAAACAAGTGGGATGTCATCAAATTAAAAAGCTTCTTCATGGCTAAAGAAAACAGCATTAAAATGAAAAGAGAACCAACTATATAGGAAAACATATTTGCCAATAATACCTCAGACAAAGGTTTGATCTCCAAAATATATAAAGAACTTACATGACTCCACTCCAGGAAGACAAAAAACCCAATTAAAAAATAGGCAAAGGACCTGAACAGACTCTTCTCCAAGGAGGACATACAGAGGGCCCAGAGACATATGAAAGGATGCTCAGCATCACTAGTCATCAGAGAGATACAAATTAAAACCACAATGAAATACAAGTTCACACCAGTCAGAATGGCCATCATAAACAAATCAACAAACAACAAGTGCTGGTGAGGTTGTGGAGAAAAGGGAACCCTAGTGCACTGTTGGTGGGAATGCAGACTGATGCAGCCACTGTGGAAAACAGTATCGAATTTCCTCAAAAAACTAAAAATGGAACTGCCTTTTGACCCAGCAATTCCACTGCTAGGATTATACCATAAAAATCCTGAAACACTAGTTCAAAAGAACCTATGCACCCCAATGTTCATGGCAGCACAATTTACGATAGCCAAGTGTTGGAAGCATCCTAAGTGCCCATCAGTAAATGAGTGGACAAAAAAACTGTGGTACATTTACACAATGGAATTCTACGCAGCAGAGAGAAAAAAAGGAGCTCCTACCCTTTGCAAAAGCATGGATGAAACTGGAGAGCATTATGCTAAGTGAAATCAGCCAGGTGGTGAGGTACAAATACCATATGATCTCACCTTTAACTGGAACATAATCAGCAATAGAAAAAAGCAAGCAAAATATGACCAGAAACATTGAAATTAAGAACAATCTGACAGTAAGTAACCAGAAGGGAGGTGGGAGGGGATAATGGGGGGAAGGGTTTTCAGGAACAACTGTAAAGGACACCTGGACAAGACCAAGGTGGGGAAGTGGAATTTAGGGAGGGAGGTGCGTTTGGCTGGAGTGGTGGGGAGTAGTGGAGGAAAAATGCAGATAACTGTAATTGAACAATAAAAAATTAATTAAAAAAAAAGAAAAGAAATTTGTCATCTCCTATTCTATTTGGCTGTGAAATCTTTACATCCCCAGCATCCAGCTGAAGCAGTTAAATTTCAGTTAGAAACCAAATTAGGTTTTTCAACACAGGTATTTTGGAGTTTTTTATGGTTGTTTGTGTGTGTGTCTGTGTGTTTGTTTTAATAGGGAAATGGTAAGAAGCGGGAGGGGAGCACAGGGGGAAGATTTTATTAAGCAGAGAACAGGAGCTGGCGCTCCTGATGGCCTGGTCAGACTTGAGGCTTTGTGGCTGCCGGAACAAAAAAAGAATGGTGCCTATCTAATTCCTGCCTTATAACCTCACATGAGTGCCTACAAATGGCAGAATCTAGCCAGAACCAATTTGGCAATGGGCTTTGGAAAATGTTGTTTTCAAGGTATTAGTCCCAGTGGTTCTAGGGAGAACATAAAAGTGTGAATGTGTAGATTACTGTCAATGAAAAATACCTGGCACACTGGCATGATGTCTCGCACATAGTAGGTTCCTAGAAAAAGTTTATCGAATTGAATCCAATGAACATTTTGAGCATTTAGTGTGCTAGGCATTTAATAGAATGGCTAGGTTAATAAAATCATTTCTTGCCCTGAAGTAGTTTACTACTTGTCAGCCAATCCAGTCAGAGAGGCGGAGGTATAAACAACTAAGTGTGCCTCAAGGCACAATGTAATAAATGGCGAATAGAGATTACATGTAAAGTGCTGAAAGAAGACAGAAGAAAGAATAAATTCAGCTGGAAAGGGGATGGCTTCTTGGAGGTACACTTTAGGCATTGAAAAGGCTTTGAAACGGAGAGGGAATTGAAGGAAATTTCACTTCAAGGGAAAAGGAGCCATGGCTCAACCTGTGACAGCAAATGGCGTTTGGGGGAGTCAGGACAGTGTAGCTGTAACTCAATGAATGTTTAGGTTAACGTACTTAAGTTTTTTAAAAATATGACAAATTTCATTATCTTATGTACCACACTATTTTAAGCTGTTTTTTATATATACTTCAATATGAATTTCAATGAAACCCAGGTCCAGAATTCCATAATTAGAATTTGAGAACAAGTTTATCACATGTACTAAAATACAAGTACTTAAATTGGTCTTGGAAAGATTATGTATCCTAGCATTAACTTTATACTGAACACCATTTGTTAAAAGAGTAATATTTCTTGCTCCCTAACCCCACATTGACCTCACCCCACATGCCACATTATGCTCCAAATCCAAGCCTGGGACGTGCATGCACAAGGCTCTATCCTTAATAGTCAGTGGGAGTCATGTGGTGGCTATGTACTTACTACCAATCAAACTTGACTTGAGGTTTCAACTAACTAATTTCTCTATCAAGTTTCACATGCTGTGTATACCAATCACATTTTGCATAGAGGGAGGAGTGCATATAAACATGACCTTTTACTAAACTTTGTTTTAGTTTTCATTTCATTTAGTTTTCATTTAATTGCAGAAGAAATTAGATTAGAATGAAGATTTAAAATGACATCCTTATTTTTAAATTAAGTGATGTACATAAGTCTGCCACAATTAGCACCCAAAATTCAGTGTGACCTTTCTGGCAGCTGGTGATACTCTAACATTTCTGAATAGTACATAAAAGGTGAAAGGGCATATCTCCTTTCAATGTGCATATGTAACTGCAATAAGTATTAATAGGAGGACATACTTGTGGGTAATCCTGGAATGTATATCTATATATATAATTAGGAATAGTTTTGTGAATTAGATATAAATATCTGTCATCAGCAGTTTGATCATCAATTTCCCTTGTACATTTTGTAAGCACTATAAGCTTATGATAGGCTATTACATTTTATAATGGGTAATGAAAGAATGTTTAGAATTTTAAAAAATTTTTCATGTGCAGCAATATTTATTCAGGATCCATAAATTTAAATGTGAAGCTATTTTTTTATGTTTTATTTTGCAAAGGTATAGTAAATGATCAGACCAGGCATTGTAGAATTTCAAAATGTAATTTTGTACATGAAATTCAATTCTTAACTGTCTGTTTTTGTAACCCCAGAAAAAACCTCAAGAACAGAGGGTGGTGGTTCTATTATGTTCTGCTGCCCTCTGAACATATTTCCCTCACTTTGCTTGGCTTTTTGATCATTCTCATTCCCTGCCATTTGCTTCAGATATGTTTAATTACTAGTGAGAAAACTGAAAATAAACATAAAGACATGTTTGTGCAAAGAATTTTAGGTAGCTTTACTTTCTCCTCTATGTTTTTCCATATTGTTTGAGGTTTATAAGCATTAGAAACATAAGAAAAAAAGGTTATTCTGATCACAAAAAAAATAGCATTAACATTCTAGAAAATTTAAAAAACTTGATTAGTAGGATTATTCATTAATGTACAGGCTTTAGAGACAAGCCTCATATTCCTATGATTATATTAATTTTCAAATGAATTGATTTGACCTGTTCATGACATTGCTCTTCCTAAGACATGTTTATGAAATAATTAAATGAACTTTAGGAAACTCTTTACATTTTATAAACAAAATAATAACTCCTTTTTTATTACATTGTCACTGTGAAGGCAGGAACCATACCTGTTTGTTTCTTTAGATGGAATATAGCCATATTCCCTACGTCTTTTATCTTTAGTAGATATTTGTTGAATTATTTAACATATGGCACATTTACAAATCATTTTAAGAAATGCTCCAACAGAAAAATTGGCAAAGTACGTGACATACATTTATGTTATTTATATATACATTTACATTTAATATACATTTATATACATAAACATATATTTTACATGAATTTATATAAGTATAGTATAATACAGTACATTATTTCACAAAGAAAGAAGCCTAAATGGCCAATAATCATGAAAGATATATTACCTCAGTAAGAAGCAGATGATGCAAATGGAAACAATTGATACATCTTTTTTTCAATAATTCAAAACACATGCTTATGATCAGCATTGGCAAATGAATAAAGAAAATGTGTACTCTTATTCTCTTTTGATGAAGTGAAAATTACTCGATTCATTTTGGAAAGCAGCTTGTAAATATGTTTCAAATGTAATGTAATGGAGTGTTTGACCCCACAATTCTCTCTCTGAGAATGTAGCTAAAGGTAACAATCAAGTGTGGTAAGATTTCTAGGTAAGGTTGTTCGTGGCAGCACTGATTATTATATAGAAGGATTAGAACTCTACATATCCATCAATAGAGATTTGTTAAGTAAACTATGCTCCTTTCTATAATGAAATTCTCTGCAGCCATTAAAACAATGTATCTGTACTGATTTGTAAAAATGTTAATAATATATTGCTCAGTGAAAAAACACTTTATAATACAGCATGTGTAATATGATTCTGCATAACAAGTTCAGCAAACTTTTGCTGTGAAAGGCCAGGTAATGAATCTTTTGAGTGTTGCCAGTTGTACAATCTGTCATACTACTCCGCTTTTCTGTTGTACTGCAGAAGAAGCTATAGACAATGTGCCAACACGTGAGCATGGCTATGTTCCAATAAATCTTTATTTGCAGCAACAGGCCTCTGGGTTAACTTGCTGACCCCTACAGTACATGTAAAAGTGTGTGTAGATTGGGGGGAGAGAGAAAGACTATACATTGCTAAAAGAATGTTCCCCAAATGTTAACAGTATGGCTCTGTGGGGGATATTCTAGATGCTTTTTACTTGCTACTTTATTTTTCTGTATTGTTTGATTTTTATAGGCATTAATATTAGTTATTATTTTATAAATGGAGTCTATTTACCCTTCAGAAAAACTGGTTCATAGGATAATGTACCTGAGAGTTCTAAGATCTTTCTAGTTACATATGTATATATTAAATACATTAATATTTAAATATAGTTCACTATTTTATCTGGTGCGAAATCATCTCATGTCTGCTTCTTTAATGATATTCTTCTTCCCGGTTTTTATAGTCCTTCATCTTCCAGTTGCACACAATCACCAGCTTTACCTAAATATATTTTTAAATCTAGAATTCTATTATCTAGGCCTTCTAGAATCTATCAGAAGCAAACCAGTTTTGTAATAAAAATAAATACACACTCACACGCTACTGTCTTGGTTCTCCTGTTTGTGATTCCGTCAGCTTTCTGATTTCGCTTCCCACCCCCTTAATATGGAACGCAAGGCTCTGTCCTCGTTCTCTCCTCTCACAGCATTGTTTCCTTGGGCATGAACTTCTCACGAGTTCCACTACCACCTCCATGTGAGGACTCATCCAGATATTCATGGAAGTAGGTGACAGGCAGCCAATTCTGTCTTGGGAATTTACTTAAACCCACACCTACTTAAAATAACCAGACACCATGACTACTCTCACCTCCTCACATAGTTTTTAGCTTTCTATCAAACTCCTCCTTTAGATGTGCCACGTTTAGATTTACGGACTCAGATTTCGCATCTGGCTCACCACAATATACCAAGGTTGTGCACGTAGATTTTCAGTATTAGCCTCCGATGAGGCACTTTAGTGCCTTCTGGATATGTATTCAGAGAAGAGTAGAAGCAGAGAAAGAAGTTAGTCTTACCTTAGTTGTCTCAGCAAGATATGATGGTGACTCTGACTAGCTGTACTGCAGTGAAAATAAAAAGAAGTAATTAGATTGTGGAATTTTTGTTGGACACTTTAAATTTTATTCTTATTCAGAATTATAAAGAGAGTTTAATTCAAAATTGTTTTTCTACTGTATACAACTTTTTTGTAACAACTTTTTTGGGGGTAACAACTTTTTTTATTGTTGTTCAATTACAGTTGTCCCCATTTTACCCCCATAACTCCCCCTGCCCTTCCCACCCCCCCATCTCCTACATTCAGTCCTCCCTCCCCCACTTCCCATTGTCTTTGTCCATGGATCCTTTATACATATTCCTTGACTTGCCCCTTCCCCTTCTTTCCCTGTTTTCCCCCTCCCTCTTCCCCTCTGGTTACTGTCAGTTGGTTCTTCATTTCCATGACTCTGGTTCTATTTTGCTCACTTATTTGTTTTGTTGATTAGGTTCCACTTTATAGGTGAGATTATGTGGTATTTGTCTTTCACCGTCTGGATTCCAGGATTTTAATAACACCAACAACATTTGGTGTTGGACTAGATTTGGAGAGGGGAAGGAGAGGGTCCATCAAAGATAACTCAGACTTCTGTTGTGCACAAATGGGGAATAGTGGCTCTCATCAACTGCTGAGAAAGAGAAGCAAAGGGTCAGAAGTTTGAGGATTTTGCCAGGCCAGGAGGCATTTCTGGCAGAAGAAACAATATTAGCAAAGGCTTGAAGGTGTAGAAATAATCACTGTTTTCTGAAAATTGCAAATACCCAAGTGTTCAATAATGTAAGGTATGGAGTAGGGAAGGTCAGTATAAAGAAGTAAGTCTGGGAAAGCAAGCTAAAGCCTGATCGTGAAGGGTTTTGAGTCCCATGCTAATTAGTTTTTGCCTTATAAATCAGCTGTCCCCAGATGTTTAGATTCATAAACTAAAAATTCATATCTAATTTATAAGACCAACATAGAATTGCCTGCTTTTATTTTGCTAAGTACTAAAGCAATAATACAACCACTATTTTATTTAAAATCTGAGATCTCTTAAAGTAGAATTTATTTTTATTTGACAATGGTGACAAAATAAATTCTAGAGTCAATATACAAATTATTGTAGAACTTTATTTTTAACTAATGCAGAATTGCTGGAAATGAATACACACTAAACTTCTGTTTGAAAAGAGGAACTCGGGGGCTAGTTACTTAACTTCAACACCTTAGAAAAAGCCACAAATCACCAGTCAAGTGGACAACTTGAGCAACGAAGAATAATAGTAACAGCATTGCTGAGCCTTACTCTGTGATAACATGCTTAAAAGGGCTCGGCACATGACTGGACTTCCACTGTCATAGAGGGAACAATGATTTATGTTTAGTAAATAGGACAGAGGCTGTAACTGCTTTTTTTTTTATTTTCTGAAGATATGCTAGAAAGGGATTCATGTTCCTATGACACTTTTAGATTATAAAATTTAGAATTTTAGATGTCCATTTCAAAAGATGAACCTTAGTATGAATCATTGTTAAGAAATTTTTTTAATCTTATTTAACACATATTTGAAAATATCCATCAATTCTACCCTCATGGACAATCATGTTGAACACAAAGACCATGGTCTGAATTACCAAATATTCTCTTCCTGTTTTGCAATATTAACTGTTATTTTTTTCCTTCAGTTCCATTGTTTATAGTTTTCTGCTAAGCAGATCTTGAAAACTGAATACTAAGTATTTTCTCGTGTTTCAGGAATAGTACTAGAATTGACACAACTCTAAATTACATTATAAAGGAAGCTAAAGAACATATAAATCATGCCAAAAATACTTAGGATTGAGAGGATTGGATGCCTCGGGGAATTGGTAATTTGATCCAAAGCCTGTCACCTGTTAAAATTTATCCTTGGTCAGTAGTGACTGAAAATCATCACGACCTGACAGGTGTTCAGGATTGCATGTAAAATGAAGTGGCAGACTCAGTATAGTTCCTATTTGACACGTGTGTGCATTACTGAAACCGCTGCAACATTAATTGATAACTATGCTGGCAATCTTGATTGAGGTGCCAAGGACTAACTGGCCTGAACTCTCTTCACCCCTACTAATGTGCACTTTTAAATAGGCTCAAGTGTGCCTGTGTAATAGAAAAGTGGTTTTGGGCCTGATCTTTTGACTAGATTACTCCTAAAATTGCCCATCTGTGTTTCTTCACAGTAGATTCCTTTATTTAAAAAATAATCTGACTCCTCCCACCCCACCCAAGGAAATGTTTTGTCTATCTTTTGAATCATCAAATGATATAAAGCATTAAGCTGCTGCTAATTATCACCCACAGGGATAAGTAGACCCATCCCCCTAATTTATTCTCTTCTTGGAATTTAATTTAGAAGCATCAATATGCTCTTCTTTAATTTATTTTTTACTGTAAGTTTGTTGTAGGATAATTTACAAATATCTTGTTGTCTTTAGTAATTTAAAAAATGGACCAATAATTTCTTCTGATCAGGACAGCAGTAAGCTAAAAACAAAATCAGCTGGCTGAATTTTCCTTCTTTATCTCTTTATTGAGGATGAAACCTGACTTCCATTAATCCAGAGCCGCAGCACCAGAGATGATTTCAATCAGCTCCTTTGTGATGACAGCTTGGTGGGTGTGGTTGAAAGTCAAAGTCAATTTGTCAGTCATCTCAGAAGTATTCTTGCTCGCATTGTCCGTGGCTGTCACCCTGGCACTTTGCTCACTCATGGTGGATTCCTTCAGAGAGCAGTAGGTGATGTTGGCTGGATTGTATTCCTGGTAACTCTACAGCATGTCAGCATCAATGACATCGTGGATATGCTCTCGGCACTTGCAACGCTACTAAGGGAAAAGATGGGTTTTTTCTTTGTCTTAAGGAGATGACAGACCTGAATCGATTAAAGACAATAGGCCTTCATCAAATTCATATCCAAAATTTAATAATTCCAGGACAATGACTGACACATCTACAAAAGTAAGGGGTTTTCTTCCCACTTCTTTGAATGTCACCAGAAACTGGTAAGAATGAGTCCTATGAAAATACCCCTAATTTTATCACCAGTTCCAACAATCTTAACTTCTTTTCTTGCTACTTTGAACATAGCCACTTCACTTTTCATCTGTTTAGCAACCAAGGAATGGGTAGCACCACAGAGCCCTCTGAGGACATGCAAATAAGGTGTTTCTTTTTGTTCTTCTTGTCTTCGGGCACCTTAGTATAAGTCTTTTCATACAGAGCCAAAGATCCTGCTCCATACACTTGAGCTCGTTTCAGCCCCTCTCAGCTCAGGTATATTTTACCAGTGCCACCATTTTTATAGACTTGGTAATTTGCTGGATGTTTTTGTTTGACTTTAGTTGCCTGGTAATGTCTTTCAAAGTTTCCATATGTCAAACTTGGATCCATTACAGCTGCACAACCTAGGCCAAGACCCCAATGATGCCTGCCAAAAACAAAAACAAAAAAACAAAAAAAACATGGTAGTGCTGGCCCTGCTGAAGCATCATCAATGTGCTTTTAAATGTATAAGAATGTGCATCATCAAATGGGACTGCATCAAAATTAAAAACTTCTGCACAGCTAAAGAAAACATCAGCAAAATGGAAAGGGAACCAACCATATGGGAAAATATATTTGCCAATGGTACCTCAGACAGGGGTTTGATCTCCAAAATATATAAAGAAGTTACATGACTCCACTCCAGGAAGACAAACAATCCAATGAAAAAATGGGCAAAGGACCTGAACAGACACTTCTCTAAGGAGGACATACAGAGGGCCCAGAGACATATGAAAGGATGCTCATCATCACCAGCCATCAGAGAGATGCAAATTAAAACCACAATGAGATACCACTTCACATTGGTCAGAATGGCCATCATAAACAAATCAACAAAGAACAAGTTCTGGCAAGGTTGTGGAGAAATGGGAACCCTAGTGCACTGTTGGTGGGAATGCAGACTGGTGCAGCCACTGTGGACAACAGTGTGGAATTTCCTCAAAAAACTAAAAATGGAACTGCCTTTTGACCTGGCAATTCCACTGCTGGGATTATACTGTAAAAATCCCGAAACACTAGTTCAAAAGAACCTATACACCCCAATGTTCATAGCAGCACAATTTACAATAGCCAGGTGCTGGAAGCAACCTCAGTGTCCATCAGTAAACGAGTGGATCAAAAAACCATGGTACATTTACACAATGGAATACTATGCAGCAGAAAGAAAGAAGGAACTCCTACCCTTCACAACAGCATGGATGGAACTAGAGAGTATTATGCTAAGTGAAATAAGCCAGGAGGTGAGGGACAAATACCATATGATCTCACCTATAAGTGGAACCTAGTCAACAAAACAAACAAGTAAGCAAATTCTAACCAGAGACATTGAAATAAAGAACAAAGTGACAGTAACCAGAGGGGAGGAGAAAGGGAGATAATGGAGGAAAGGAGGAGAAGGGTCATCAAGGAACATTTATAAAGGACCCATGGACAAAGCCAAAGAGGAGTAAGATTGAGGGTGGGAGGTGGGTGTGGATGGGGCAAGGGAGAAGGGGGGGAGGATATGGAGACAACTGTACTTGAACAACAATAGAAAATGAGATTTCTTTAAAAATTTACATCATAATCACTCATAATTAAATACTACTGAAATAATTGTTTTTCAATGTAGTTAATATTTGCTATTCAAAAAATTGGTGTTCTATATACTAGTCAGAAATAAAAGAAGCCCACTCAACCCTCCATAGTTAGTAGTGGATGAAGAAGAAAGAAAGGGGTTGATCCTCACTAGTATCATATAATGAGGAGAAAAAATTCTTTTTCCTCACTGAAGGATCATGATGATAATCATGCAGGTCTACATCATGACTTTAGCCTCAACCATGGCAGCATAAAGATTTTAGGCAGGTGAAACAAAGAAACAGGCTTTTATTTTTTTTATTTAATTTATTTTTAATTGTATTTTTTCTGTTATCATTTATCGCCCTTACACCTGCTCACTGCCTGCAGTCACCACACTGTTTTCCAAGTCTATGGGTCCTTTTCTCTTTTTGCTCAATCCCTCCACCCCCTTTCTTCCCCCTGTTATTTGTTATCATGCTCTTTGTCTATGAGTCTGTCTCTATTTTGCTTGTTAGTTCAGTTTGTTCATTATATTCCACATAGGAGCGAAATCATATGATATTTGTCTTTCTCTGACTGGCTTATTTCACTTAAAAGAAGCAGACTTTTAATAACAATATAATTTTGTGCTATTTAGCTATTACTCAGGTGATCCTTGATTAGTGTTTATGTGATCTCTTAAATTAACTAGCAAATTACCCTGTCCTCTACAACTCTTTCCAGAATGCTAAGGAAAGACTAAAAAGAGTGGATCTTAAATGCATTTATTTGTGGGCAAAAATAATGACGACCTGAAGTATAAACTGGTTTTCCAATAAAGGCAATATCTATAACTGTACTTCCAGAGTCTTGCCTCAAGGTTAACAATGCACCTTTGCAGACAGGGTGACCAGAGTTGTAGACATACCTTGTGATCACGGAACAAAACCAGTTTCTCTGTTTGTAGAATAAATTAACGAACTCATTAGCAATATGCATTTATAACCTGCACAGTTCATAGACTTGACAGTAACAGACTGAGCATTGATTATAAATAAATTATTCAATTTTGCTTTGCTGATTCTGTACAATTATTCCAGGCAGTCCCCAGATAGGTTGTGTACTTCTGCTTTAATTTCTTTGCGTGTGCTCTCCTATTTTCATGGCATCTGCTCCCTTTCTTTTTCTCCCTTATCCTTTATCCTCCTTTCCACGACTTTCTCCTGGCCAAGGAAACTTCTAATTCATCTTTCTAGATTTAAGTGCCTGTAGAGTCTTTTCTAGTCCTCTGTCTCTCCCCAGCCATATTCACTTTCCATTTGAGGCAGTATTAATTTTTCTTTCTACACACTTAGCAATTCTGTTGTAGCTGGTCATGTTTAATTTGTGGGTTTTCTCGAGAGAGAGATTATGGTGTTTAACATGCAGTAGATACTTAGAGATGTTTATTGAATGAATGGTGGAATGAGTAATTAGAGCTTTATTCTTTTCATTTTGTTGTGTTTAAATAAATGTTTTGTCTCATAATTAGGTAAACTCTAAAGACTGAGAGAAATATCCCAGAGATACATTTAAGTATTCTTGCTTCTAATGAACTTAATTTTAAAAAATTCTGACCATAATTTTATTGACTATGGCTTTTTTTTGCTATGGCTTTTAAGGTAGTTTTCGTAATTGCTAATTTGTATATATATGTTGAAAAAGTAGCCAGTGGACTTTTTTCATTGATCAATTGTGTGGAAGTTCCACAAGTTTTATGTTTTGTCCAGGGAAAAGTGAGGCAAGATGCTTGAAAGGGTGTTAATGGCACAAGCCTAGCAGTTTACAGTGCAAAAAAATTTACTGTTAACTATGGAAAAGTTTAAACATATTCAGAAGGAGAGAAAATAGTCCAGTGAAAGTCCAGTGATCCATCACCAGTTCTAATCATATCAACCTATGGTCATTCTTGTTTTGTCTATTCTCCCATTCATTGCCCCAGATACTTTTCTTAACAGTTGGTTTATTGACAACTTGTTTATATAAAATATAATGTACCCCTTTAAATGTAAAGTTTGAAGAGTTGGGACAGACCTATACCGTTGTACATGTGTTCAAGATACAGAATATTTCCATTACCACAAAACTTTTCTTCATGCCACTTTGTAGTCAGTCCCTTTACCTACCCCCGCTTCCGGGCAACCACTGATTTGTTTCTGCTCCTAGAGTTTTACCTTTGTCTAGAATGCCATATAAGTGGATCCAAACAGAATGGAGCCTTTTGTGTCTGGCTTTTTCCATTTACCACCAGTCTTTTAACAATCATCCATGTCGTTGCACATATCAGTAATTGCTCAGTAGGTTCTCTATTTTATGGGTGTAGCACAGTTTATCCATTTACCAGGTGATGGACATTTAGATTGTTTCCTATTTAGGGCTCCTATGAGTAAAACAACTCTGGATATTCACATACAGATCTTTTGTGAATATATATATTTATTTCTCTTAGGTAAGTACCTAGGTGTAGAACTGCTAGGTCATATGATGAGTATGTTTACTTTTATAAGAAATAACCAAACTATTTTTCAAAGTGTTTATATCATTTCAAGGAAAAATTCAGTGCATATCAGTGCAAATTTTTAAACTAATAAAACTCCAAATTTTTAAGTTTTAAACTTTTGTTACTAATAAATCTTCGATCTAAAGTTCTTGGCTATTTTTATTACTCAAAACAACAAGACTCACTGAGGCAACTATCAAGACATCTTGTTACTTACTGCTGGCAAGATCCTGGCTAGAGTTCTCTTAGACAGACTGCAGTGCAGCCCAGCCAACTATGTGCTCCCGACATCACAATGTGGCTGTGGGCCACGCTCAGTACAGCTGACTTGATCTTTGCAGCGTGTTTGGATTTAGGAAAGTCAGGGCTTAAAATGAGTCTGTATCTTATAAGATTTCAGATCCCAGGAGATTCATTTTTCTGATTAAATTAAACTGCTTCAGAGTACATAGCCTTACATATAGAGTTAAAATAGATTTTTATTGAGTAGGTTTTTTTTAATTTAAAAAGTGTTATTGCTACCAATTACTTTAGAAATAAATTAAACAATGGCATCCTAGGATATTATCCTTTGATCTGGTGAAATAATTTGATTAAGTCAAGAGTTCCAGATTCTAGACAGTATTTTTTTTTAAAACATCAGAGCTTTGAAAAATCCTGGATTTAAGACTATGGCATATTTTCTAGTTTATTAGAAAGTTAAAGGCACTTTGTTTTCGTTCTTGCTTTGGTGTGGTATGGAATAGATTTAGATATAGTATTATTATCAATGTTTTATTTCCAACTACCATTAATTGAGTGCTACTGGCAAGGAGGCCCTGTACTAGATCTCTATCTAGTGTGCCCTTTAAGAATAACAGATTAAATTAAAACTGCTGGAATAGCTTCCACGAAGACCAAGTACACAAATGACTTTAATGAGGTGCATTATCTAATCTGTTACGTGAATACACAGGAATTACTCTATGCTAATAAACAAATATTGGCAAGTTATAAAAGAAAACATTTATGATAACTGTCTTAGAAATTTATAACACAACACAACAGATAAATTGTCAACCAAGAAAGTATTAGGTCTCATTTTATTTTCAGAGAAGGCCAAATATCTGCTTAATAACGATGCTGTTGATGATTCCTTGAACTGGGAGGAAACTCCATTGAGACCTGAAATGACTGAACTGCTAGAGCTGAGATGTCCTTGAAGTCTACCCACAGAGTAATCAGACTTGATTTTCCTTGGTTTTCTAAGAGTTAATCTAATTATGTGCCATAGCTGCCTGGACTGGTAGATGGACACAGTCCCATAGTAATATTTATGGTATAGTCATTCAAAACCTGTCTAAGATGCCCGAGATTTTAGATACGGCCAATATTTACATTAAAGAGTGATTATAAATCTTAGATTAGAGACCCAAGTCATCCTGAGGCCAGGGCCAGAAACTTGTGAAAGAAATGGCATGCAAAGCTCATAAGGGGATGTTCCTTTGTTTGAACTCTGAATTTTCAAAGTTTTGAGACTTTGCAGAGGAGGAAAGGCAGAGACAACTCAGGTCCTAAGTATAGTGGATGGGGCACATTTAGAGAGTCGACTCCAAAGCCAGGGTAAAAGGAGTACATGCAGCTAGTATGTGGCAGTTAAGAACAATTAAAAGGCCTAAGAAATCCGTGGTGGAGCTACGTTGGCTTTACAAGAGACGAGGCTCAGCTGATAACCATATTGCTCTTCAGCCTGAGAGTCAAGATCTAGAGTCTGATGATTCTCTTTCTTCCTTGGAATCCATGGTGTGATTTTCACATAGTGGATTTGGGTTGTAATAGTCACAAACTGGGGTTGAAGAGATGTAACTTATTTATTGTTTTTAACTGATCTCACCTTGCTTTTAAACCTCCACTCCTCGACAATGGAAAATGCTCCAGTTTGCCATTCAAACTTACCTATTTTCCATACGGTTTCACTTTATGAAGTATCTGAAGTAATCAAAGTCATAGAAACAGAAAATAAAATGGTGTTGGGCACGGCTGTGGATGTTGGTGGAGAGGAGTGTGAATTGAAAGTTGTTCAATGAATAGAGTTTCAATTTTACAAAATGAAAACCTTCTAGACATATGTTGCACAGCAATGTGAATATATTGACATTATGGAAATGTACATTTAAAAATGGTTAAAATGGTAATTTTATTTTTTTTACCAAAATTAAAAAGATAAAAATAAATTAGACATCACCAAAAAACATTCAGGTTTTTGGGGGCTTATTACTCTTTTTCAGCATTTCTCATTTCAGAAAAGTCCTCCCCCTACCATCTGATTGTTCTTCTAGATGAATCTGGAGTGAAGAGGCTCACTTAGCTTCCTGGCATTGCAGAGGAATTTCTGGTCCTCCCTTATAGGCTTCTTGTTGAGGTGGTTTGTTTCGGTTGGCCTCAGGGCATCATCCATTCCTCTTGCTGCATCTGCTTTAACTTAGTTGGGCTCCTTGGTAATTGAGTCTCCTGTACTGAAAGCCACTGATATATTGCTGGTCATCTGGTTTTTGGAGCATTATGCTGACACCTGCTATTGATGACTGTGCTGTTGCCTCCAGTTATGAGGTCCCTGTACTTTGTCATCCTCGTCTAAATCCAGCAGCCAATCCAGCAACCCATTTAACATGCTGTCCCCTTTGGCTACCTGGTGGCTCTTGGATGCTTTCTGAGAAATTATCTGAAGAGTTCAGGATCCAATATGGATGCCCTTAATCTGGGTACCTTCTCAGTCATTGCTACTGAACTGCTCTGACAACATATTGGATATAAGACCAGAATAAAAAGAGGAGTTCTCCTAATACTTTCTTACTATTCATGCTACACAGGAATCTGGGCACCAGCCCCAGTATTCTTTGATTCTCTGTGATTTGTCTGGATTTTTCTACTCTACTAACCTCTCTCAGCCAAGTTTTGATCCAAAAAAGGGAGCAAGATTACTTGGATGGGATCTCTCACTTTCCTATTCCCTTTTTCTCTCCTTCTTCAGCCCAGAAAAATATTTATAGATATGCCAATTTCTTAGATTGTGTTTTTTCTACTTTGCCAGAGACAATAAGCCTCAGCCTCCTGGTTTATCCTTAATGACCAAAAGTCTACTTGGGTAGGGGGGTGGAATTAACAGGAAGGGAAAAAATGGGTGGCAAATATTTTACAATGTCCCCACTTCATCTGGGCTTCTTTGTAAATTCCTCTATCTTCCTGCTTCTTCAGGTCCTGTTCACTCTATTTCTGATGTGCCTCTAATACATTCTTTTACCACTGTTTCTATTGCCTCAATAATGGATAAGAGTGAAGTCCTCAAGTCAAACTACCTCAGTTCATAACCTGATCTTGGTACTCAAAACTAAATGAAGATTTTTAGCCCTCTGTTCTTCAGTTCCTTCACCTGTAAAGTATAGATTAACAATAGCCCTAACTCTTCAGATTAGATAATCATATAAAGTACTTTGAACAGTGCCTAGAACATAGTTAAGTGCTCAATTAATATTAGCTATTAATATTCATACCACCATCTCTCCTCCTGTAACTGGTAAAACAGATTTCTAATTGAATTCATTATCCTTATTTTAATCCTTAGACTCCTTCTTTCATACTATTATATAGAATTCAGAGGATCTGAGAATTGTATGGGAAAATTATATCTTTATTTTAGCTTATATTTAATTGAAATTTAGTATTTCTTTTCATTCTGAATGTAAGCTTGAAAGCACAAAAGTATTCATAATATCTGTGACCATGTCACCAACAGAAATCATAAATAGTTCATGTCAAATTGGGCTTGTTGCACATGTCTCATTTATGCTCATGAATGCTTTTACACTATGATAGTTATTTGACTTCTAGTTATTTTTATTTACTTTATTGATTTTTGTGTTATCAGGATTTTTTATATCACACATTAAAATATTTTTATTATAATTTAATATGATTGGTTTCCTTTGCATTTAAACTATTATTCTGAGAAGGGAGATATTATATATATGTGTGTGTGTGTCTGTGTGTATATCTGTGTGTGTGTCTCTGTGTGTGTGTGTATAATCTTCACTAGACTTCAGAATGGACCTTAGTATAAAAAAAGTTAAAATACCTTACTGAAAGAGGGTTTTTAAAAAACGTTTACATCTAACTATATTGTTCCCTGCTTAAAATGTTTCATTAGCTCTCATCACTGACAATATCAAGTACAAGCTTCTTAGGAAGACATACAAGGCACGCCCTGGTTCAGTCTACCCCTGTAGCCTCATTGCTTGTCACTGCCCAAGGCCAACCATTCTGACTGCTCACAGGACGTGGAGGGCTCCTGCTCTTTCATGCCTGTGTTCACGTGTGTGTGTGTGTTTGGGGGGAAGGAGTGCAATGCCCTTCTTCCTTCTTCTTCCTCATTTATTCTTCCTCCTCACTTATTCATCACATCTTTTTTAGTATTATTATTAAAGCCATTGCTAATGTAACATCTTCCTTTAAGTCTTCGGTGATCACCCACTATGGTTGAGGTGACTTTCCTATCTTCTCCCACAGGACCCTGTGTGAACCATTTGTCCCACTTTATTAAAGTGGACCATTTGCTTTTCTATTCTTAATAGGCTATGACTTTCTTGAGTGAGAACCATGACTTACTCCTCTCATCTCCTCTCTCCACAGTTTCTGCAGTAATATCTAGAACTCAGTGAATGGGTAAAATCCAAAAGGCTATCACACAAATATGAATAGAGTTGATGTATTATGTCAGGGGAAAGTATCAGAGACATTCCGAATTACTTCATGCCCTCCTCTTCCGGTAACAGTGGGGAGAAAACATTATTCCTGTGGGAGGCTGGACGATACATTGGCTAGCATGACTGAGAAGCTTTGCGACTTTGGAGAAGGAAGGCTGTGTAATTTTTTTCCTCTGGAGTTGTGGGAGAAAGGGATCTTGGCTTCAGTAGAGGTGAGGGACTATTTGCTGGAAGGACTTGATTATTGTGCGCTAAATATCCCACAACTAAAGTGAGCAGTAACTAAAATATGACAATAGCAGACAAAATTTTTAATGGAATATATGGGCAAATATGTGTAGGGCTGCAGCCGGTTATTTCTGAGTGGACAGAAAAGAACCCTGTTGTCATCCTATTGTTGGATTCCTATTCCACATTTATGACAAAATAGAGTTGAGATTGATATAAAAGATTTAGAAGGAAATAATAAACCATAAGACCATTAGAAGAAAATACAAGATACATTTTAAATGGAAAAGGCCTTTCCAAGTATGACAAAAAAATTGGAAGCTATAAAAAATACTAAAATATATGACATTATACAAATATTTTAAATTCTGCATTAAAAAAAACCCCAAGAAATCACAAAATCAAAATACAAATGAAAATCTGGTAAGAAATAGTTGTAACTAATTTTTAAAATACGTAGGTATTTTTTTAAAATACTAACAACCCCAAGACTATACTTTCAGGGATGATTTCTATAGTTTGTTAAAATACTAATGACCTAGTAGAAAAAATGAGCAAAGGATAAAAGTAAACAGTCCATGGAAAAGGAAGTGCAGATGACCCTTACGTGTGGAAAGACTAATGTCTTTCAAAGAGCCCTGCAACTGCAGTGCCAGCAGGGTTCTCTCCTGTGCTGACAGAGGTGGGCAAACTCAACAGTGACCCCCACCTTGCCTTACCAGATGTTTGACCAATTCCTGGTACTGGCCAAATAGAATAGTGCCGTGTCAGGGCAAAGTTTGTGCCAGAGGCTAGAATTTGGCTGTATACTTATTGACACCACACACATTGTATTGGTATACTATATCTAGTAACCAAGTATATTGCTTGATAGTGTGCTGGGCCCTTGTATATCCTGGTCAGCAAGGAATAAACCACTTACAGTATCTTGGACAAGAAGCATTTACTTGCAAGATAAACAGACATTATACAGATATTATTATCTCCATTTTTTTGGTGTGCCACAGAATTTTATTTTTTTGTTTTTATTTTATTGTTGTTAAAGTACAGTTGTCTGCATTTTCCCCTCACCACTCCCCATCATCCCAGACATCCCACCTCCCTCCCCTGATTCCACCCCACCTTGGTTTTGTCCATGTGTCCTTTATAGTTGTTCCTGAAATCCTGTTATTTCTGTTTTAAAATGAGGAATTGAGGTTCAGAGATGCTCATGACTAATAAGTGACTAAGACAGGTGCATACATAATGGGAGAAATACAAATACAAATGTAGTAGTACAATTTTTCAGTCATTGGCTCAGATGTAAAAAAAAATAAAAGGTTTAACTGTTGCAAAACTGACATCAGCTTTTACCAAAAGCCTCCTCATGCTATGTCACCATTTCTATTTTATGGATGCAACACCATGATGTCAGTGGACTGCTCTGACGATGCTCATTTCCCTGGACCTTGCCCAGAAAATAGTGCACAATATCCCTCTATTCTCAAATCTCCAAACTTAAAGGAGGATTGTAATGTCTCTACCTCCTTATGTCCAGCTTAGCCTATAAGATAGGGCACAAAAAAAGACCAACATTTTATGCTTATCTGTTCCCATTAAATTCACTCCCATAACTAACTCATAAGGTTTTTATATGACTCATTCTATTTATTAATTCTTTATATTTCATACCTGAACCTCTTGAACTTAAAAGCTAACTACTTGCCATCTATTTTTTCTGACTGTTGATTTGATAAGTACCTCCTGAAAATGCATAATCTTTTAATAAATCAGTGTTAACTCTCACTAATAATAAATTTACATTACATGTTATCCTTTCATCTACAAATGCATTAAATTTTTATATTAATACCTGGTGTTATTAGTAGGGTGATCAGAAAGGAATACTCTATACATCGCCTGTAGAGAGGCCCTGATTAGTTACCTTCCAATATTTAACAAGATCCTTAAAATTTCTATAAAACGATTTACTTCTAAAATTTTACCCAAAGAAAACATTTATGTAAAATCACGTTACCCCTTTTAAAAACTAGAAATAATATACATTCCAACAATAGAGAATGGTTACATTGATTATGATAGATTTAGTAATAGTATATTTAAATACAAAGATATAGGTGTGTGTACTGATGCACACATATGTGTGTGCACACTGTATTCATTTTTATTTATTTAGAACATTTTCAGCTGTAAATAACAGAAACCCCAATTCAAATATGGCTTAAACAGTAGAAAATTTTATTAAGTCATCTAAGTCCAGATGTAAGACAGTTCTAGGCACAGTATGATCAGCTAAACAATATCAATGGAGACGGTCTTTCTACCTCTCACTCTGTCAGCCTCATTGTGTTTGCTTGGTCCTCAGGCTGTCTCCCTTTATGATTATAAGATAGCTGCCCCAGTTTACATGGTAATGTCTACGTAAACTGAAGGAAGGGAACCATATTGTGTGTGTGTGTGTGTGTGGAATCCCCTCTGCAGAGTCAAAGGATATGATTCTTTATTTTAATGGATATCACCAATTTGTACTTTGTAGAGGTTGTACCACTTTATATTTCCATTAACAACATATGAAATTGCCTATTTTCCCACACCTGCATCATTCTTATTTCTAGCCTAACACGTGAAAAATGGCATCGTATCACAACTTTAATTTCATTTCCATTGCAGTTGCAGGGCTGTTTCTCCCAGGAGGCTCCCACTTGGTGCAACTTGTTTTATTTATGTATTTTAATCCTCACCCAAGGATATGTTTATTGAGTTGAGAGAGAGAAACACTGGTTGTTTGCCTCCCACATGCACTCTGACTGGGGATCAAACCTGCAACCTAGGTATGTGCCCTGACCAGGTTTTGAACCTACAATCTTTTGGTGCACAGGATGATGTTCCAACCAACTGAGCCACCCAGTCAGAGCTGGTGCAATTTGCTTTAGTTATAGGGATGCATCCCGACTAAGGGTAGGTGGGAACCTAGCAACTTTCTTGGAATTCTGTCTGATTCTAGCTATAAGGAATTTAAATTCACTATAAGACATAGGTTCTGATATATATTCTAGACTTCGGGACAATATTACTGGCTGTAAGATAATATCTGCAAGGAGAGAGGACTACCTTTATCTGCTCTTTTTTGCTGTAATTTCTATCCCATGGCACCTGTCCTGGTTCAGAGCTCAAGATGACCTGAAGTTCCGCTGTAGAATCCTTTACTTAGAATGGTGCAGGCGGCCACATAACTCATGCCATTACTTGAGTTGCTGAGAAGTATGCAGCTTTTCAGGAAGACATTCTTGGAGCTTGAGGCCAAGCAGTTGCCTCAATGACTGCCTGATTGTTTCCATTTAACAATTTGGATTTTCTCCCACAGTCACTTTAGTGTGCTCAGTTAATTGGTGTTTTATGCTTGATTTTCACTTTTGGAATTCTTTCTCAGCACTATGAGGATTCAATGTCACGATGTAGGCAAAGGTTCTTATATTGACATGTTTTGTTTTTGCATAGTGGAGAGGTAATGCCAGAATTCTGAGTTCCGTGGGAATTGAGCCAAGAGACGTTTGGCTTCTCAGTCAGAGTTAGTGTCCGTGGGAGCAGATCTGGGAAAGTCCTGTAGAGGATCCATGGCCAAAACCGCATAATCAAATTTTGTTCTGAATAGTGTCCTTCATAAGGCATTAGGAAAAGAGAGAACATAACACTTACAGAGAAAACATTTTCATAATAGAATAAACTTGTATAGTTAGGAAAACAAAGAGGTGAGTTAGCAGGTTTACATTTTTGGTTTAAAGTAACCTTTAAGATTTAATTGAATTAAATTTATCTGTTGTCCCTTCCCAGGAGGACTTTCGAACAAATCTCAGGATTGGAATCAGGGAATATGTTTTAGATTTCTAAAAGCTAATTCTAGTGAATAGTGTTTTGCCTGTATGCATATGTAAAATAAAAGAATATTTTATTAAGGTCAATTTTTAAATAAAGTAAAATATATGCGTGTGTTTTATAAAAAACATCACCTTTATTATGAAGCAGGAATAATAACAATATAGTATTCAATTTTTTCTGCTTTACAGTAATCCAAAACTGGGATAAACTAAAACTAAATATGTATGTCTTTGTTTCATTGCCAGAGTATGTATTTCTATATCAGGAATATTTTGTATAAGGTTATATCATAGCCAGAATAAAATATTCAACCTTTATAATAGATTATTAGACAGTTGTATGTTATTATTACATATACATATGTCTGTCAAATAAAATGGACTACTTCATATGTAAAATCTTATGTTCTTGAACGTCCTGTGGTTTTGACAGGATGTACTATCATCTAGCTATTTGATATTTAATCTAGAAAAAGCTATGCAAATATTCCCTCTATCTTGTGTTTTAAATGGCAACAAAGATTGTCTTGCTATTAACTCTGCATGCTACCTAAGAAAATGTATTCATTTTCCAAAGGCTTCCTCTGTAAAATTCCATCCAGACATGAATGAACTAAATTTAGTACCATTTTTCATTGCTTGACATCTTACTCAAGAATGACCAAAATTCGTATAGTTTACTTTGATATGTTTCGCAGTGTGTAAACTGGAACTGAATGACCATGGAAATGAAATTTCAACACTACATGTCATATGCCAGGCAAGTCCTGACTTGCATATTATATTTTAGCCTATGGTTTAATTTATTAGTTATATTATGGGGTACTATTTTTTTACTTTTAAAAAGTAATCATTTATTATTTTAAATGGATTTTTAATCATGCTACATTTTTAACAAGTACTATTGGAATGAATGATCAAACAAGTATAACATTGATTTATATTTCTGTTTTTAATTGAGGTATATTTTATAGATTTGTATTTCTTATATATACATATAAATGCTATATTTACGTGGTAAATATGATTTTTTCCAAGTGAGAATTTCTTTTTTTTAATAGTTCATTTTTATTGGGGTTTTTTTGCATTACCATTTATCTACTATATACCCTCTTCTACCTCCACCCTCCCCTCTACACCCCACCCCTTCAATCACCACACTGTTGTCCATGTCTCTCAGTTCTTTTCCATTTTTGCTTGATCCTTCCAACCCTCCAACCTGCTTCCCCTGCCCAGAGCTGTCAGCCTGCTCTCTATCTATGAGTCTGTCTCTATTTTGTTTGTTAATTCAGTTGTTCATTAGATTGCACATATGAGTAAAATCATATGGTGCTTATCTTTCTCTAACTGGCTTATTTCACTTAGCATAATGTTCTCCAGGTCCATCCATGCTGTTGCAAAGGATAACATTTTCTACTTTTATGGCCAAATAGTATTACACTGTGTAAATGTCCCATAGTTGTTCTATCCACTCATCTAGTGATGGGCACTTGGGCTACTTCCAGATCTTGGCTATTGTATTGACTAATTTCTTTTAGCCTCAATTCCCTCTATGAAATGGGTGTAGTAATAATACTTAACTTTCTGTATTATGGAGGTAATATTATATCATTAATGTGAAGGTACTTTGAAAACTAATTCTAAGTATTATTTTAATTTTGTATCCTCATACCCAATAAAGTAGTAGTTTTAATCACACACTACTATAGATTTCCCATTAGAGTCTAATTGTCCTGTCACAAAAGATATTGGTCTTGACACTTCCTTTCACGGTCATATTGGTTTCAAAAGAAGGCTACCACATCATAAAATGGGTAATGTGATCCTGGAGCCCTATGATAAAGGTGACTATAAAGATTGGGGAGTGGGTCCTTGGAAACGGAGGTGTTCCTTCCTCACACTCCCCACCATAGAGGTCAAGGTCTCCAGTTATTTGTACTCCAAACCCTAAGGCATGTTAATGGACCCAGTGACCTAGAGTTTGGGGTTATGTATATTCATGGTTCTGGAGGAAAGTAAGTTCCAGTATGTGCAACTGCAAGCGGCCTCACCCCAGCACCAGTTGTATCCTTCCCCCACAGGGGCAGCCTGCTTACCGGTCCAGCCCTATCAATGTGAAATAGGGCAGTATTAAAAGTAGGAAAAGAACTATACCTTGTATGAGTGGACATTGTTGTAATATCATTGATAGTCAAAAATCACATTTATATTAATGATAAATTATGTATTTAGGAACCATGAACTAGATGGAACTTTAAACACTTGTAACTGCTTTACAGCTATGTTACTAAACTGATGAAGGGTGGAGAAGAGAGTTCACTTCAAAAAGATTTATGTACAATGTTGCAGGTACGGATTTGTTGGTACTTTATAATTATTTTTTCAATTCAGTTTGAAAATTGATGCCCACAAACCTCAGATAAATTTGACAGTATCGTTAAGTGCTAGAAAAAAGATGCAGCTCCCCTGTGTCCCTGTGGCTTCAGCAGAACTTGTAACTCTAGGACCATATATCCTTGCCAACTGCAATCACTTGGAAATTGAACCTATGAAAACATATAAATAGTTTTCAGGTCAAGATAAAGAGAAATGAAACAGATAAAAGTAGTTCTTGCTTTTGTATGTGGAAAGCAACTTGAGTAGGACCAAATTAACAAGAATTTCACTTATGAGAACTAGAGCAGCAGACCCAAAATTCCCAAACCAAATCTTTATGCTGAACCATAATAATTTAAAAGTAAAAATCAGAAATCCAGAATTAACCTTCATAGCATAAAACTGTTGTGTCTTTCAAAAAAAGGTGAAAACACTTTAATATAATTTATATGGTTTCTACACATTACACATAAGAAATAATTTCACTTAATCATAAGTACAATGAATTTGATTAAACAAAATCCTAATTTACAGAACAGAAGTAAATATATGCAGAAATATATTCATTATTGCATTACAAAATAAAATTAACAGTTCTTGTTAAGATATCATCAGTTTATTACTCTGTATTTCAGATAATAGAGTGAAATCATTTTGGTATGCTTAATAATACTTATAAGTATTAATAATGGAACGTTGAGATTTGAATACAATGACAGTAAACCATTGAAATTTCACATTCACATTATACAGCCATCATCAATCCATAAGTGAATGTTAATAATGTAAAAAAATATAAAATGATTGTAATATAACCATCTAACCATTAGCATATGGAGTTTTAAGAACACTATTTTATCTGCTAATTTGCTCTGAAATATAAGCAGTTGCTTTTCTGTCATATAAGACGTCTTTGTGCCTTAATACTTAATTTGAAATGTCCTTACTGTAAAAATATACCAAAGTAAATAAAAAAGGAGACATTTATTTACAAAAAAAGTATACATATTATATAAATGCAATTGTTTCAAAGTCTTTTTCTATGATATTGATAGAATCTGTCATTTTCATTATTTTATAAAAACTGCAGTGTTGCAAAGGCTATAATTTTTTAATTTTTGTCATTTTGAAATTTTGATGAAAATGAATACTTTTTGTCTACCTTTTAAGATAAATCAGTTTCTCCAAGTATGCTACAAAAATGATTCTTCTTTTATTAAAGAAAATCCATTCCCCATTTAGAGGTGTATGAAAGTGCACCTGAAGAAAGGAAGAAATTACTATCCTACTGAATGTTTTTACTTGATAAACCTGATAACATCAACCATTCAGCATATTGTATTAGCACCATTGGCATGGATTGTTAATGTACTGTACCAATTATAATAGGAATGGGAACTTGCATATTGTGTGCCATCCCTATTTTTGTGGAATTTCATCTTACCAAGTATGCTATCATACAATATAAATTCAAGTGTATAAGGATGATTCAAATGATGGTATATAACAATCCTGCATTTTACCAATACTATATATAGATTTTTCTGTAGATACTAAATGAAACTCTAAAGAAATAGACTTTAAAGCATACTCCTTTAATTCACTAGAATACAAGGAGAATTGCTTTCATATACCTGCATATGTTGTAATATATATAGATATGAACATAAGTGTAATTTTATCTCCTCCAAAAGCTCTGGAAATCATAAAGCTTTTTATTGTATGATTTACTTTGATGGTTAAATGCCAACCATTGCATATATTCTCTCTTTTAGTTTATAGACTGTAACTTATGCTTAAATGACTATAGCATACTATAGGCTTGTAGCCTGTGGTACATAATTTCACAGTTTCAACATTGTTGTGGGGAAGGCCTTCCATGTTTTAGGAAGTTATGAACCAAATATAAATTTCATGAGCACCCACAGCGATCTACTACCATGGCTGGAATTTTCCCATATATTATTTGTTCTTTGCCATTAAAATATAGCATATTAATTGGAGACATCTTTGTGGGAGTGCAGCAGGGGCCTGCTGAACCTCTGGGGTTTGCTTGGTGTACAAGATGAGTATGAGGATATTTTTGTAAAAATACAAATTCACACTCTCCAGAGCAGTAATTGGCCTTGTATCTTTTGGGTGCAATAATCCAATCCCATCCAAATGCTTCAAAATCCACAGTTAGAGGGTAACGACAGCATCGAGATTCCGTTGAGTGCTCATCACAGTCAAGTCCAAAATCTCTTCTGGATCTTTTTGGTGTGTCTGTTACCTTGATTTCTAAAAATGGATTCTATGTGAAAAAGAAAGAGTGATCAGTAATATGCATAGATCCTGAACATTTTCCTATCTCAAGAACTCATTATTAAAGAAAAACTAATTATTTTGTTTATACCACATTTATTGTTTTAAGATTTTTAATTTTTTTATTGATTTTAGGGAGAAAGAGGAAGAGGGATGGGGGAGAGAGAGAGAAAGAGAAACATCAATGTGAGAGATAAACATCAATTGGTTGCCTGTAGTACACACGCTGACCAGGGATCAAACCTGCAGCCCAGGCATGTACCCTCACTGGGGATCAAACCAGCGAGCCTCCAGCAAACTGTACCACACTAGCCAAGGCTATACCACATTATTTTTAAAAGTCACAGCATTAAAAAATTTTAATTTACACTAGGATTGATTCTTCCCTTATAGCTCAAATGTATACAGCAGCAATACCAATTTCCTTGTGGTATATCATAGATGCTCTGAAAGTATTTATAGAATATTTATGAGAAGAAAGAGAAGAAGAGAGGGAAGAGTTTAAGTTACTCCCTGTCTTCCCTCTTGTTGATCAAATATGTTGGCTAAATATGTCCGACGACTCCTGGAGAGACAGGTATACTCATCCATCCTCCACTCAGGAAAACTTGGGTTTTAAAGCCAGAACAACACAGTTACTTCCCAGCACTGTATGCATTATAATGGGAAAAAGGAAGGTAGGGTGATGAAGGTGGTGGTACGTATAGTGGGTTGGAAAGAGAAACTTGAAGAGAGGGAGGGACAAATTCAGAAAATGATACAATATTTCCTTTATTCTTTCACTGAAAGATGTTTCTACTCAGATATTTAAACAGTAATTTTCTAATCCTTCCCTTGCTCCAATCTTTTCATGCATTTGAGACTTTTTTCCTTTTACATGAAAAATTCTGAGGAATATGTCATATTGATCACCTGTTTAATAATAATTAAAACCTATCACATTACCCACTTTGATCATTAAAATGCTACCCATAAAAAAGAATACTTTCTTAAATTAATAGCAGTTTTTATCCTATACCAGAATCAAAATAGACCAAGTATTCATTGTTTTTTAGCATTATAAAAGCAGTAACATTATTTTGAGAGTCCAAAACATTTTATATAGCATATTTAAAGAAAAAGAGATCATTTGGAAAACTGTATAATCTCTTAAAGAATGTTTTCATTAAAGTAGACCTGACAGTACACTTAGTAAGAACACTGAAAAGATAACATTTATTGCTTACAGGTATTCTTTTGTTTTAAATTATGTCAATAGGTGGAAGTAAAAAATATGGTTGCATTAAATAAGTTTTTGAAATCATAAATAAACACAAGCATAGGTAAGCAAGAAAAGTAACTCTAAATTTATACTAGGTTTTAAAGTTATTTTCATTACTTTTATAATATATAAGGTATTATCATCTGCTTGGCCTGTAATTAAATTAGTTGGCATTGCCTAAGTAAACTCTTGAATGTTTGCTTTTGAATGATAAGACAGCTCAAATAAGCTAAGCAGCACAATTAACTAGCCTGAGCATAACATTTTATTAGTATAATTCACAAAGTAATCTACATATACATCAGTGAATTAATAGCCTACAAAATAATGCATATATTTATCATTAAGGACCTTAAATATAGTATGTTTAATAAAATATAAGCCTAAACATATTATACTTAATTACTATAAATAAAAGCATTTATTTTAGTTATTACTTTTATAGATTCTTTTTTTCTGCTTTATGAAGCAAAAAAAAATTCAATACATTATGCTCTTCTGGGGGGGCTAGTTTTAATTTCTTATATATACAGTAGAATCAACTATGAAGATTTCATGTTTTTATTCATATAGTTATGTAGCATATCCATTCCCAATTCCCATTCCCAATCCAAGAGAGCTACCTAAGAAGGACTATGGAATAACTTTTAAAAATCATCATGCAAAGTAAAAGTATCAAGAGGATGTTTCATAGAATATGAAATTAGATACCTACTTTTATTGGATACTGGGCTGTCATTGGGGTAAGATACCCTCGTCTGGCTTATGAGCATAGGAATTTGGTAGCTATTTTCACTATTACTCATTCACATTATGATGAAAACATAACAAGGTTGTTAGAATGTTATTTTCACTTATCACTTACCAGCCCATCTTCTCCTGGTCCTGGGAAGGTTACAGCAAGATCATGACCATTCTCATCTAAAGCCTTGATTTCAATGCCTAAGTTGGATTCAGGTTGTTTGAGCCAATTTTGCAACACTGTCTTCACATCAATGCTCTGCCAAATACCAGTGCCTGGGTTCATGTCGAGTTTCAGAGATCGGATTCCAGTATACCTTGTACCGTCTTTCATGGGTTTGATGAGTCTCAGGATTTGCACAAATACTGTTGTAGGAGTCTGGACGGGTCTCAGATAAATCCACAGTTGGGCCTTTACTACTTTATTGAATTGTATTTTAGAGCTAAATTTAAAGAAACAACATTTGGGTTTTCCTTCCACTTGCATTAGAAGATCAGCTATAAATGAATCAGAGAAGAGTTATTGAAATTATTTCTCATATAAAATGAACAAACCCCTGCATAGTAACTGGAGAGTATGTTTTCTGTTGGATTAATGAATATATAATCTTTTAAAATTAAAAACCATGTAGAATTTCTTTCATAACTCAGAAAAATATCAAAGAAAATAATTACTCTAGCTTTTCAGAATTTTTAAGATATGTGTTTTTTTAGCTGTTTATGGGGCATCTATTCACTTTCCAAAGAACTGTGGATGAAGGAAAAATCTATGAAGGAATGAACAGTGGATGAAATTTTAAAATGATGATGATTAGAGAGAACAAGAGACACCGTGGAGGAACATCCACTTAGAATTCTTTGGGAATCTGAGTAGTTACACTTACTGAGCAGCTGTACCAATCAGTCTGGAAGAAGGAACCCTTCCCCCAGGCCTGAATTACCTGGGGACAAGACACACTGAACAACTAACTGAGCCTGGGGAATCAGTAGAAAATATAGTACATCTGTATGTTTGGGCTCTAGAATAGCCTTTTAAGGGGTCAAAACTAAGCAGGTAATTAGCACCGAAATTGAAATGTTAAATTCCAAAGTTAGAAAGTATGTCTTTAGTGCCAGGCTGTCAGTGTAAGCAGAAGCACTGAAAAATTTCTTTCCTCTTGTTTTTCCAACATTGTTTATAAATAAAGCAAAGCTATTCCAGGACTATCTGATAACAGAGACTTAAAGGAAAATTATTTGTTGCATTATATCCAGATTAGTTAATAAAGGAAATAATATTTTGAAACAATTTGAGTGCAGTTTACAGTTATGAAGCACTGTATACAGCAAGAGCACAGACACATGACACAAAATCTTTCCTGTCCTGCTTTCTCACTTAATGTTCCTGTCTTCCTCCCTTTCTTTGACTAGAGTTTTGAACTGACTGCAGGAGGAATTGTATGAAATGCAGTCTCTTTCAGAAGCAATGTCGATACTACAGGTAATAGTCCTCCCTCCCATAAAGAACTGAGTAATATTTTAGAAAGTCCCTAAGCAATGTGCCTTCCTGGGAACGTACACACTGGGTACTTACAGCAATAGTACCATGGTCAAGGTTTAAGTAGGTTTGTGAGCCATAACGTACTCAATTAAAATGCTTATTTCTTAGGCATTTCTGATAATTAGCTCATGATAATCATTATGCTATTTTTGCTTCATCATTGCTGTTCTTAATACATTATATTTTTTAAAAATAGTTTTTCATATTCTCCAGTGTAGTAGCTTTCAAAATTAAGTATTTTAATTTGTAAAGAACATAAAAAATGTGAGAAGTGGTTTTGAATAACAAGTCATTCTAGGTGTTCAGCAAATGCTCAAATGGACTTAAACATCTACAGATTTCTTCCTTTCTCTATTCTTAGTGAAAAAGACTTGTTACTACAAATGCATATTTCAAGCAATCAGATACATTTATGGAATTTTATGTAATTTTTAAACATTGCATTTAGTACCCCTCAGAAGTTGCCTGGTGGTATTAAGCTGGCAAAGCATAAGCATGTTTACTTGTCACATTAAACTAAATAACATTAATGCTTTTGCAAGCATGTTCAGAGATTACTCTCATTATTATATTGCTCATGAAATCGTGAAAAAAAAAGAAACCTCTTTTCCCTCCTACTTACATAAAAGCCAACAGCTTGTTAAAAGAGCCTGAAAGTAGATCTGTTTCTCATAAACACTAGAAGGACAGAAGCCGAACTGTTGATATACACTAAGAGCACTACTTACACTCTGTAGGCATGGTAATGATCGTTTCCGTCGTGGCATGGTAATCATCATCTTCCAGGGAGCCGTCACTGCTGTCATCTCTCTGCACATCGTACTGATCGATCAGTTCCCGGAGTGGAGGAGCTTTGGGCAAAAGTTGTCTTATAGCATCTTTGCTGATGTTAGGAGCTGTTTCTAGCCGAAGTTTACTGAGGATTTGAATTTTTATGGCT
This sequence comes from Desmodus rotundus, assembly GCF_022682495.2. NCBI lineage: Eukaryota > Metazoa > Chordata > Mammalia > Chiroptera > Phyllostomidae > Desmodus > Desmodus rotundus. Next base: position 173,169,860 of record NC_071388.1, read on the forward strand.
TCTATTCTTGAAGATTTAGTGTTTTGTCTCCAAGTGCATGCATTACACAGCCCCTCTTTTTCCACATTTTCTTTTTGCTCGCTGTTCTCATTTAGATCCACTGGACCAGCGACAATCAGCATAAACAGGTAAATATAAACATAGATTTGCAGTTTTTGCATGATTTTAAAATCAATACAATCTCTTCCCTGTTCTTATTTCCTTCTTTTACTTTTCTTTTGCTTTTGAGTAACGCCAAGCAAAATTGTAATGCCTCTACAGTCGAAGAGACAACTTGCCACACCAGTGAATCTTTTATACTGTATTCCAAGTGGCTTTTTATATTCCAACTTTGATGAGACAAGTGTCGTCAGGATCTATGATTGGCTCTTGCTCCACAATGAATCTCGCTGTCAGAGGTTAAAACCCTGTCTGTCACAAGTCATGAAACAGTATTTTGTTACAGTCAAGGGTGAGCTGATTCATTTGAGTACTTCATAAAAGAAATAAATCTACAAATAATGAAAGATACATGTGACATTTGAAAAATTAAAGTCTATATAAACAGTAATGTAAACTACAGTTCACTCTTATTAATCTTGATATGTGAAACTCTTAAGTTATAATTTAAATAAGTATTGTAACTCTTAATTTACACTGCATGCTTAAAATGTTGAGATGTTACTTCCTCAAGAATTAAAATGATTTTATACTATTTAAGCAAGCATTTGAAGTAAAAAATTATTTGTTATTTGTTATATTACAGAATTTTTAGTCCTGTGTAATTAGGAAAATATAAATTTAAATCAGGAATATCTCAATGAAAAGAAAAATCAGGATTGTAATATTAGTAAAAGACTTTCAGCTATAATTTGAGAAACTTGTTTTCCTGACTAAATCTTTAGTACATGTTGAAAATCATCATGATGCACATGAAATTATTTTTAAATTATTTAATATTTTATTAGTACAAAAATTGTGCTTAATTTTTGACTAATTATTATTGTTATTTCCTATTCTAAAACTGCAGACTAATATTGCTCAGAAGATGTATTTCTTCATTGTTTATTACCAAGAGGATAATGTCAGCCAGTAGAAAATTCTCTGAACTTAGAATAAGAAGACAGTGGATTTTATGACTGGTGATGCAGCACTTATTACAATTTTCCTCAAATTTCCAGTGGTAAAAGTAAAAAATGTATATGTTCTCTATAAATTATATCAGAATATTAAGAACACATAAAGGGAGGAGCACCATAATAAAAGGGTGTTCATTTTTGTGTGGTTTTTTTGTTTGTTTGTTTCCCAACTGTGAACAGGTTTGCACCCTTTTGCCAGTTTTTTATTTTGACCAGAGGGCAGACACCTGGCAGGGATTTGGGGTATGGTCTGAGAGCAGAGAATAGAGCTTTTTGTTCTCTATATTTAAGTGGCCTCTGTAGGGATCAAACTCTCAACCTTAGCTTTGGGAGCCCCAAGATCTAATCAAATGGACTATTAAAGAGCTAAACAAACATAGCCAGCAAGAAACAGAAGCTGTTTCCAGGCCACAGATTTCTTCTTCCTACTCTTTTTTGGAAAGCTATGGACTCCTAAGAGAGTTAACCTATTACTTTTTTCCCCCGAGAGAATGCAGTGGCTCATAGTTATTTTTTAGGTCACTACCACTTTTGCACATTGCACACTAATTTACTGCCTCAGTGCGCTAAAATGCAACTCAGTAGCCTGAAAAATTTATGCATTTTCATCAAATTCTTAAGAGGTATCTACATCTCTTGAGAAAAAATGGCCTTACATAATGCATTAGATTTGCCCATCATTAAAGATTAAGGAAAACCAGACACAAACCAGATGCCTTGAAGGATTTCAGAATTTCAGATACTCTTTGTTGTAGGACAATATTAAATCAGGCTTATAAAGTTTTGTTTGGTAAATTTATTTTTCAATACATAAATCTTTTAGTGTTATAATAATTGTAACATGAGAAGTCAAACCTTTTTAAAACACTTTTTTTATTAGCATTTCACAGTAAGGCTCTGGAGTCAGACCTGTGTTCAAATCTCAACTGCCAATTCTAACTATGTGATAATGGATGAGATACGTAAATTAGCTAACCTTCAGTGTCCTCATAAAGTTTTGGGGGAATGTAATTTAATAATCCATGTAAATTGCTGAATATAGCGCCTGTCATATAGTAAGTGATTGATAACTGGTACTTGAGTGCTTGGTTTTTGTTTCATGCAGAGGGGTTTAAGATTATGCTTAAACTTATCCTGCACATGAACTAGAACTGCTCCACATTATAGCTGCCAATTATATCACATAGGCTACTTCTCTAGGCCTCTAAGTTAAATAAAATTTTCTAAGGCAGCTTGATTACAGGACATGTTTCAGCTCTTTATTCTTACTTCTTGGAAGAAAGAACAATGGTTGTCATCTCCATGTATGGTCAATGCTCATTTGTTCATGGATTCCACATTTGCAAATTTGCTCACTAGCTAAAATTTATTTTTAACCCCCAAACTAGTATTTGTGATATTTGTGGTCATTCATGCATATGTGCAGAGTGGTGAAAATTTTGAGGCTTCTGACACACAGGTTCCCAGATGAGGTCACACAAGGCAGTCCTCTGCCTTGTTTCAGCTCTCAGGCTGTAAACAAGTGCCCTTTTTGCAGTCTATTTACTACCATGTTTTTCACATTTTGTGTCCTTTTGGGGGGTAATTCAGTGCACGATGTAGTATGCAGATGATGCTTTACTGAATTGTACACTTGAAACCTGTATTGTTTTGCAAACCAATGTCACCCCAGTTAATTAAATTTAAAAAAATAATAAAAATAAAATCAAAAGTAGTGAAAGAAGTCAGACAAAGACAAAAAATATAAATATAAATGAATAAAATGGTCCCCAAGCAGAGTGCTGAAGTGCTGTGCTCCTAAGCACAAGAAGGTGGAGATGGAAAGTAGAATGGTGGCTGCCAGGGACTGGAAGGAAGGGTGGGGGTGTGAGGAAGCCACAGTTTAACAGATAGAGTCTCAATTGCGGAAGATCAAAAAAGTTCTGGAGATGGATGTTGATGGTTGCACAACAATGTAAATGTACTCAATGCCACTGAAAAGTACACTTTAAAATGGTTAAATGGTCAAATTTATGTTATGTTTCAGCACAAACTTTTTTTTTAAAAGAAAGTTGTGATATGACTTAGGAAGAAAATTCATTATGGAAAAATGTGTGTTAGATAAACTTTGTTGAAGCTTGAAATATAGTGCTTTTGGCCTTGAGTTCTACGTTAATGAATCAACAATAAGATTTCTTTACACAGAAACTCATATAAAACAAGGTTCTATATTTATTAGTTGGTAAACATGCTGTGACCAGGGGCTCACAGGAACCTAACCTTGTATTTCCCCTAGGAGCAGTGTGGTTCAGTTATCACTAATTCAGTGTTGGCAATGACTTTACAGAATATAACTACCATGAATAATAAGAATCAACTCCTCTAGACGTCAGTAGTGAATGAGTCAATGAAGTGCTGAAGAAATTTTGAGAACATACATTATTTTTCCAGTGGCAGTGATTGCAACTGTCCCTAGGTTCACCAGCTGTAGGAACCTTCACAGTGGTTGGACTGCTGGGGGGCCTAACTTTGGATGCTTTCAGCAAGGAGACAGGACAGTGTGTCATTATTGTGCATGAGTGGAGACATCCTTTTTAAAAATTTTTTTAAAGGTTTTATTTATTTATTTCCAGAGAGAGAGGAAGGGAGGGAGAAGGAGCAGGAGAGAAACATCAATGTGTGGTGCCTCTCACGTGGCCTCCACTGGGGACCTGGCCTGCAATCCAAGCATGTGCCCTGACTGTGAATTGAACCGGCCACCCTTTGGTTCACAGCCCACACTCAATCCACAGACCTACACCAGCCAGGGCTGGAGACATCCGTTAGTTGACTGGAAGAGCTTGGTTGATATGCCTGTTGACTTTGTTTAGGTTGGCCATCTTTAAAAGCAGTTTCCACAGGAGTTAGGATTTAGGTGGCCAGTGAAGCTCTTCACAAGACTTGTGTTTGTCTTTTCCTCTCTTCTTCTTTGTACTGGAAGAGCCTTAACATCTCTGTAACTATTAGTAAGGTAGCAAGCAAATTTCCATCACCTCTGTTGCAAATACCAGAGGGTGTTTCAAAACAACTTTGAGAGTATACAGTATATTTCCAAAAAAAATGTTTATTCTTTACAGTCTGGGAACCATTTGGTGCATTAATGTGAAGGCTTGCTAGCTTAATGCTGTGGTCAAAGAAAGGAGGAGGAGACTAGGAACTAAAGTAGGATGGATCATAAAAAAATTTAACCCTGTTGTGGGGAAAAACCCAGAAAGTTTTATTTTACTGATCACTCCTGCCATTTCCTTGCACTTTTGTGTCACTCTGTGCTGACGCTTAAGGCCAGGAAAAACTGTGCAGTGCTCAACTCACATAGCCGCATGAGAAGGTAGTCATCTCACATTGATGGTGCCTGGTTATCCATGCTTTCAACAGATTATAGAAGCAAAATGAACAAAAACAAAAAGATTCTTGAGCGAGGGAACTACAGTGTAGGAACAGAAGACAGGAGACCTGAAATATAGTTCTGGTTTTGCTGCTGACATTCTATGTGACCTTGAATAAATCAGTTAGCAAAGACTTCTCTTATAAGTGTATGTATTAATTCACTTGTTATTTTATGAAACATCCTAATGTCTGTTCTGTGCCTGGCACTGTGCTACATTCTGAGGAGAAAACAATGAGCTGGACACAAACAGTTACCGTCTTCATGAAACCTACAGTCCAGTTTCTTCATGTAAGTAAAATATGAGGAAATTCGGTGGGGTCTGCCCTTCAGTTCAGGTTTATTGCCTGAGGCAGTAATTCTCAAACTTTTGGGTCTCAATATTTTTTATACTCTTAAAGTTATTTACGATCTTCAAAAGCTTAGTTTATGTAGGTCATATCAATCAACATTTAACATATAAGTTAAAACGAGAAATTTTAGGATGTAGGCATAAAGAAGCATATATTCTATCTGCTGAGAGAATGATGAGGTCACATACTGTGGAGCCTCCAGAAAATCCCACTGTACACATAAGAAGGAATTTGAATAGCAAAAGAAATCTTAGGATTGTTATGAAAATAGTTTTTAATACACAGATTTTCTGAAAGGATCTTTATTCCCGGGATTCCCTGGACTACACTTTGAGAACCATGCCCCAAAGTAATAATTTTTATGCTATTTTAATTGAATATTTTTCCCTATAACTCAAAGTCCCCTCCTCCTATTACCTATAGCTTTGCTTTTAACAAGACATCAAGTAGTCATTTTGAGATATTGTATATTTATTTACTGAGATATAATTATTTCCAGAACAGAAACATAAATACTATTGTATTATAATCACCAAAATACCAAGTTGTAGGTTATCTAGAGCACATTGGTACATTTGTCGGTTCTAGGGTATAGACTGAGATCTGTGGTCTTGAGGAATTCCTTGTGGTTGCTCTTCAAGTCGGTCTTGAAATACTAATATGCACTTTGTGGCAATGCCTCACAATAATGTCCCAGTTAGTAAGGTTAGAGGTAGACTTTACTCAGGAAAACTTCAACATGCTATTTCTCTCCTCCTTCCTTTCCAAAGTGGGAAGTCTAGCTTATTTATTGTACATTTGAAATGCAGAGAGTAAAAATAAGTCATAATTTGGTTTCCTCATTTTTCCATTGAAAAAAGATACTAGACTTGGTGTTAAAATTGTATAGATTGTGCCCTCCTCTATTACTACAATTTCAAATGTTTGCTTTTGTTTCCTTACTTATCTTTCCTGCCCTCAAATAGACTATGAGCTCTTTCAAGGTAGGGGATTATTTTTTGTCATTAAGGCATTTTTTGTCTCTTCAGCTGCTGGTCCAATACTTGCCACATTATTAGGTTGACGAAGGATGTTTACTGGATAGTAGAACCAGTAAGTAAATTAATTTCTCCTTAAATACAAGAAACATCAACTTTCTAATTTTCCAAGATGTGTAATTAGTATATATTTGCAGACTTTCTAAGTGACTCTAGTGTGTTTTTGGTTTGCTCTGACTATGGTTCATAGCATTTCTTTTGGTCCTCTTACTCAAACTGGTAGGGGAAACTGGTGGTCCTTGCCTCCTCTAGTCTTTGTCTGCTAGAGCACTGGGCACATTTAACATTCCAGTGGAGCTGTTGCATTTAATGGTGTGTGGCTCTTAACAGGAACGTTGAAAGAGAGTGACCATGCTGGCTGTGACACCACTGTTTAAGGCTAGTGGAGCTCTTACCCCAACACAGATCGTATCTGTTTAGGGAGCAACAAAGGTAACCAGAGCTCTGTGTGTGTACGTACATGTGTGTGTTTAAACAAGGCAAAGACAGAACAATATGCCTTGACACAGTGGGGACAACTGTGAACTGATTAAATGTGTTACAGTCTTCTTCCTTCGTATTTTTCTCTGTCACGTACTAAGTTTCTCAGTGATCCTTCTCCCCCTGCTTTCCCCTCAGACCAGCAGCAAGGAGGTTTCCCCTGAAACTGATAAAGTTTATCGCCTCTGTTTAACCCAAGAAGGCATAGCTATTTGAGTAGCCGTCTAACGTGGGCCAGAAGTCAACCTATTTTTTCAGACTACTCTCTCAAACTAAGTTCTTTACCTTCTCATGTTCACCTTTTAGTTACATAAGTCATTTCATAAAACTTAGCTTTTTAGGTATATTTGGATCATCCAGATAACCACCTTATATCTGGGTACTATGTCAATGTCTTCATGTTTTACAGTGTCTACAAACAGTATTTGCAGGTGAACTTTTTACTATACTCAAGTTGGCTTCAATGCCACTAAAGTGATAGGGGTTGACTTTTATTTATGGGAGTTCTCAAAAATTTGGTTTTCCTTTCAAAGAAATCTTTACATTATTCAAGCTTAAGAACCTGGCTCAAATAATCCTCTTATTTTTTTCAATAGCAAAGAAGGATAGCTACTTACACCCTTCACCCAAAGGTAGTGGCTAGTGTTTGGAAAAAATCTGTGATTCATTAATTCAGCCCCTTTTACTGGATTTAGATTTTCTTTTTGTTTATTTGAATGTACATGCAGTGAAATACCGTGTAGGAATGTTTCAAATTGCCTGATAGAGGCTATATCTGTCTTTAGTTGGGCCCTCATACTTGGTACAGCCACACTCTTACTTTTGGTCCGAACTTCCACACCATTGTCGAACTCCCTAGATGAAGAAGCACAAACTTCTGCCTGCAGCTGTACATTTCACCGCCCCCCGCCACAAAATTTAAATAAGTGAAACTTTTTAAATTTACTAATAAGAAATAGGATAATAAGAAGTTCATTTTCATTATTTTTGACGACTGAGTTGCTTCATGATGTTCTGGTTTACTTTAGAAGAAGCACATTGTTTCCAGGGCAATGACAATATAGATTGAATTGGCAGGCATTGCTTTAGTTTTAAGATCTTCACCCTTAAAAGTTAAGCAAGTAAACAACTTTAACTTTAAAAGTTAAAAGTAAACAACCACTCCCCAAAGACAGTCTTGCAACTTTCAGGTTTTTGTTTGGGGGACCTTTGAAAACTATAGACTCAATACAAAGAATGTTTCTGTAGATAAGAAAAAGAAAGATTCAGATTTTAAAATTTAAAAACCCTTTTTTAAAAAAATAACTCCCTCTTTACTTGGTTTGGAAGTAGTGATAGCCTTATAAGAATTCAGTTCTTTCCAAGAGTGTTCAGAAAACATTTTCTTATTTCCTCCGAATTGCCTAAAGTATTGTTTTTCATAATTCACAGGGGATTGGTTTTCAGAGAAATCTGTTTCTAAATTCTTTTCTAAATTCCTAGAAAGGTCCATTTAAAAATGTATTCATTTTTTCATTGATTCATTTATTTGTTGTTTAAACTCTTACTGAGCACCTGGCTTGTGACAGGTATACTATGTAAGGAATTGAAGACCAGGAGTCTGGGCGGGGGGGGGGGGGGGGGGGGGGGGGGGGATGCTTTTTGCCTAAGGGAAAAAGTTTAATTTTGGAAATAAGAATTTTAAGATTATTATATCTAATCTACCCATGAACAGATGAGAAACTGAAGCCCAGAAAGAGGTTACATGATTAATTTACAAAGACATTTTTCATGAAATACCTTTGATGTACCAAGTACTTCTTTTATATGGGTTAAGACTTTTTTTTTAATGTTCTAAAATTAACAAATAAGGTCAGTGCTCAATTTCCTGGGTTGATGCCATAGTGGTGCCCTTTGTTCTTGGACCCAATCCAGGGTCTGACTTGGCAACTGAAAGCCCCAATGACCAGTGTTGGCAATTAGTATAGGGGTTTTAGTATCTGCTGACTAAATGTAATCTGGTTGCCCATTTGCTCAGATATTGGGGCTCGGTCTTTTGCTATTAAAACATCACTACTTCTGTTAAACTAGATTTTCAGTATTTCGAATTATATATTTACATTCTTGATATTTAAAATTAATGTCAGTAGTTTCTAGTAATTTTAACTATAAAGAGTCTAATCTGACTTTCTTATTGGTTTGAAAATAGGTAAAATCTTGAATTATATTAAAAACATTTTATTTAATTAGATTTAACATGAACATTCTGGCCCCTGCTGGGAACTCTAAGAACTACATCACTGTTCTGCTAATTTTTTTAAGGTCTTAAGGACTTCAGTTTAAACCGTGAATTCAATTTTATGTATCTTCTCTCTTTTGTATAGAAATTTATTGAATAAAATATATAAGTAAGGCATTATCATTATTAAGACTCAAAGTTTGTGTTAAATATTGGACATTTTTACATGATACAGTAAACTTAAATTTACTATAATATAAATTTTCTACCTTAATTTTACATTTTGAAGAAATCTAATATGTTTCATCTCCACTCAATCTCACTGAGAAATCTGATAAGAGAACAGGTGACATTTCCTTGGTAAACTGTGGAAGACGCTACTTAGAATTTCATTTCATTGAATGTTTACTTACTACCCACCGTTTGGTTGGTTATGGGTAGGCATTAAGTGTATTTATATAAAACATTGCCTTACCCCCAGAAAGGAATGGATAATAGTTATAAAACAGCTCTTCAGCAAGGTCAAAGTTATGGAGTGAGTACTATAGGACAAACCATTTCCTGGGTGTTGCTGGAATGATTTGTGTATATGGAGATTGAGGAGTGGAGGACAAATAGAAGACTGGAAACAAGATTATAAAACCTCCCCTGTCCAGAACCTTTGAATAAATAAACAAACACTTTTGCCCAGGTAGTCCCCACAAGCTCTCTGGCTTGAGTAAATTAGGTAACCTCCATTTCCTCATTTGTGAAGTGGGAATATTAGTCAAATTGTGAGGACTAAATAAGATAACAGTGTAAAGTGCCAAGAACAATGTCTGGTGACAAGTAAGTGCTTAATAAAGGTTGAATATTAAAGTCATTGTCAACGTCTAATAAAGATACTACCAGGAGTGCCTAACAACATTTATATCATTAATATTAGTTTCTATTAGAAATCTTTGCAAAATTTAAAATTTATAAATTGAAGCTTTGAAGATGAAGGATTGTAACAGGGGACACCCCGCCATGGGGGAGGGTTTGGAACCGCTCACGCGTGGGAATGGGTTTTGCAGGGGAAACTGACTGTCTTTATTTCAAATTGCATGCCTAAAACAAAAGATTCCTTTTTCCTTTCCGCTGAACTCTGCTTGGAGTCTTGCCTGATAGGCAGCGTGTTCCTAGGCAGCAGATGGTAAGACCCACTCCTCACACACACCGGGTGGGTACTGGTGACAGGATGGGTCTGTATGATGTACACAGGAGGGACACCTAAAGCTCTGATTTAAAAAAGAGAAAGAAAAAAGTAGGAAAAGGTATGCCAGGCAAATGCTAACAGAAGGAAAACTGAGGTCATGACATTATTCACAGACAGGACTGAATTTTAGACAGACCATTTAAAACGCGACTAAGAGGGAAATTTTATGACAGTAAAGAATCTACAGCAAGGGTATAACTTTCATAAATATTAAAGCTCTAAATAATAAAATAATAAAGATACATAGAGAAAAACTGCAGAACTAGAAGGAAAAATGATCAAAAACAAAGTAGTAGTTGATTATATTTTTTAATCCTCACCTGGGGATATATTCATTGATTTTTTTCAGACAAAGAGGAAGTGGGAGAGAGAGAGTAATATTGTTATGAGGGAGGTTGCCTCCTGTACACACTCCTACGGGGGAATCGAACCAGCAACATAGGTATGTGCCCTGACAGGAAATGGAACCTGCAACTGAGGTATGTGCCCTGACCAGGGGTCGAAACCACAACCTTTTGGTGTATGGGACAACACTCCAATCAACCAAGCCACCCGTAGTAGTGTATTTTAGTTCACTTAGTGGACCAAGCAGTCAGAAGTTAATAAGGGCATATTTTAACAATGAGGTTGATGAAATAGATTTCACTGACAGAATAGATGAAATATATATATTAACTAAAATAATCGTATTTTTAAAAGCTCGGGAAATATTTATCAAATTAACTATATATTGGCCCACAAAAAAGATCTCTCAATAAATTCCAAAAATTAGAAATAATCCAGACCTCATTCTCTGATAGCAGCATAATGAAATTAAAATGAATGACCAAAATGAAAATCAACCTCTTCACTACTTGGAAATATAAAAATTATTTAAAACAACCATTGGTCCAAAGAGGAAATAAAATTGGTATTGCAGGATGTGTACAAAACAATAATTAAAACATTATGTACAAAATAATGAATAGGCTGGATGGAAACAGGTGAAGGAACTAGCCAAAGAACACATATGCATTACTCATACACACAGACAATGGTGTGGTGACGACCAGAGGGGAGGTGGCTGGGGATGGGTGTAGTCAGGCAAAGGCGGAGGGAGATGGGAACATCTGTATTAGGTCAACAATAAAAATAAAGGGGAGAAAAGAAAGAAAATATAGTGTTCATTATAAGATTATTAGAAAATACAGATAAATTTGAAAAATAATGTCCTACAATGGCATCATTGTCCTTTTTTGATTATTTAAGAATATCTTTATACTAAAAAGTTATGAAGAATTTAACCCTATTGCACTGTTGGTGGGAATGCATTCTGGTGCAGCCACTGTGAAAAATAGTATGGAATTTCCTCAAAAACCTGAAAATGGAACTGTCTTTTGATCCAGCGATTCCAGTGCTGGGAATATACCCTAAGAATCCTGAAACATCAATTCAAAAGAACTTATGCAATACTATTTACAATAGCCAAGTGTTGAAAACAGCCTAAGTGCCCATCAGTAAATGAGTGGATCAGAAACCTGTGGTACATTTGTACAACGGAATAATACGCAGCCGAAAGAAAGAAGGAGCTCCTACCTTTTGCAATAGCATGGGTGGAACTGGAGAGCATTATGCTAAGTGAAATAAGCCAGTTGGTGGAAGACAAATACCATATGATCTCACCTATAACAGGAATTAATGAACAAAATAAATTAAGGAGCAAAACAGAACCAGAGGTATGGAAACATGGAACAGACTGACAGTGACCAGAGAGGAGAAGGAGGACAACGGTGGACAGAGGGGGAAGGGACTAGCCAGAGGACATGTATGAATGACCCATAGACATGGACAACAGTGTGGGGATTGACTGTAAGAGTGGGGGGTGGGCTGGCCGGAGGAGGGCAAAGGGGGAAAAATTGGGACAATTGTAGTAGAATAACAATAAATTTTTTTAAGTTATAAAGAATTAAAAAAAGACATTACAGACCAAAACTTGCAGGATACAATTACCACTGTAATCAGCAGATATTCGTAGCTCCAAACATGTTTTATTAGACAAGAAAGAATGAGAATAATAAATAATTTAACTTAAAAAATAGAAAATGAACTACAAAATAGACTGCAAATTAGACCTTAAAAAACAGAAGAAAAATAAAAAGGTAAAATCAGAAATTAAGTCAGAAACAGCTAAGCAGTAGAATTGATCATATAAATCTATGATGTGTCCTCAAGGAGAAAAAAAGTAAAAAACCACAAGATACTATCTAAGCTAATCAACCTAAAGAAGGCACATGTATTCTAAATTAGGAGGGAGAAGGAGAAATGATGTACAGAAAGTGTGAGCAAAAGAATTAAAAGAGCTTGTATATTGCAAAAGTATTATGCAAATAAATTTGAAGACCTATGTGAAATTAAGATGATACAGATTTTCTAGGAAAAACATAACCAATGAAAAAAATCAAATAATTATCGGAGAGCTATTTTGTGAAAAGTACTAGTTTATAAATGATTTATCCAAATCCTTAAAGGCAGAAAGTATTTTTCAAAATAGCGTTTTGAGCATTTTTACTGAAATAGAATAGTATAGACTGCATAGGGCAAGTATTATAATGTGAAACTTTTGTTTCAGTGTATATATTTATACTAGGTCTCTTTTAAAGCTGCATTTCTTGCTCTTGGTCACAATCAAAATACTCTGAAAGACACTATTCTGAAATTCTAATAAATTAAAGCATAAAAATAAATGAATACAGAAAGCTTTTAAAAAATTAGGCTACCATAATATTGATGCTAACATCTGGCAGTGAGAGCAAAAAAGGAGTATTGATCTTGAATATTAAATTTAGCATTACCATGTAGGATTCTGTAATACTTTGCAAGAATAATAAGCTGCAACAAAGCCCAGCCGTTTCAGCAATGCAAACATGATTCAGTATCTGAAATTTATTAGTATCTTTCAACAAATCTAGGTTAAAAAGAGGGGGGGAGAGATCATTTTAATAGATTCCTGCAAAGTGTTTGACAGAATTTAAATAGGAATCCTTTAATTAGGACCATTCTTATTAAAACCTCCAGTAAAATATGAGTAGTATTTTCTTGAAGTGATAAAAGTGTTATGCTTAATGATAAACACTACACATATTCTCAATGAACTCAGAAATATTAAGGATACCTTAAATCATTACTTGTTAATTTTATGGAATTATTAACCAACACAAATAGACAAAATAGTGGAATAAGAAGCATAAATATTGGACAAGAAAAGGCATAGTTGTCGTTATTTTTGCACCTGTAAAAATCTAAAGAGTCAACTGAAAATGTATATAAAACAAATTAAGTAAAAACATTTTAACAGAAGTATGCAGGCGCTACGTTAATACAGTAGTTTTTAATTAACCTTGACTGGGGTTAAGCTCTTAATAAATACACAGCACCTGTGACCCACACCAACCAATTAAGCTTTTGGTAATGGGGCCTAGACATCTTAGTTTTCAAACCATCCAAGTAATTGTAATGTACAACCAGGGGAAAGAACCACTGTTCCATATGAAGAAAATACTAAAACAAATAATGAGTGCAAAGACATATCCTATTCTTGAATAGGAAGGCTCAATGTTGTATAAATGCCAGTTTCTTTTTTTATTTTGATTTAATCTTTATTTTATTTTTTTCCCATTACCATTTAGTCCTCTTATATACCCCTCCCCCCAGCAACCACCACACTGTTGTCCATGTCTGAGTCCTTTTTCCTTATAAATGCCACTTTCATTAGTCTATAAATGCAATGTAATTTCCAGTTAAAACATCAATTGGTTTTTAAATCTAAGTATTTCAGAATAGCTAGGTAAAATTTGATAAGGAAAAGAAATGAGAGGGAACTAACATTAATAGATACGAAAACAATTTAAGAACTGGTGGGGGGGTTGAACATTTTAGCAAAGAACTTTTTTATTGTTGTTCAATTACAGTTGTCCCCACTTTCCCCCAGTACTCTCCCCTGCCCTACCCACCCCCCACCTTCCACTTTCAATCCTCCCCACCCACATTGTCTTTGTCCATGGGTCCTTTATACATGTTCCTTGACTTGACCCTTCCCCTTTTGTTCCCCTGTATCCCCCTCTCCCCTCCCCTCTGGTCACTGTCAGTTTGTTCTTTATTTCTATACGTCTAGTTCTATTTTGCTCGCTTGTTTGTTTCATTGATTGGGTCCACTTATAGGTAAGATTTTATGGTATTTGTCTTTCACTGCCTGGATTACTTCACTTAGCATAATGCTCTCCAGTTCCATCCATGTTATCGCAAAGGGTAGGAGTTCCTCCTTCCCTTCTCCTGTGTAGTATTCCATTGTGTAAAATTCACCACAGTACATTTTTGGTCCACTTGTTTATTGATGGGTACTTAGGCTGTTTCCAGCACTTGGTTATTATAAATAACGCTGCTATGAACATTGGGGTGTACAGGTTCTTTTGAATTGGTGTTTCTCCCTAAGCTCTCCACTCCACACTGCTCAGTGTGAATAGTCAAAAATCTGGAAGGTTAATAAAGTATCGCCTGGCTGTGGAATAATAAAATAGCTACCACTTTTTTAAATAAATTAGTCACTGTATCAGGTACTTCATATGCATTATCTCATTTAATCCCCATAAAATCTGTAAGGCAAGTGTTATTTATCCATTTTAATATTCCAGGTAATAATGCTTTAGTGAAAAATGGGTTCTCTGTGTGTATATGCAAGTCCTCTCATGTTTCTCTTTCTTCGTTGCAGTCCATACGTCCTACCAGAAGATGGTTACAAGGGAATACAGCTATGCTGAGAATACCAGTTTGGCCCCAAGGTAGGTGCTAGTGGAAAGATGAGTATTAGGTACTTCCCGTGAGGTACTGATTCTCACAGTTGGTATGTGCAGACAGGCCTGACACACCACTTCCTCACTAGTTCAGATTCTATGATACAAATTATATAAATTTGTCCTCTTTATATATAAATTCACTAGTTCAGATTCTATGATACAATTATATAAAATTGTCCTCTTGCTCAGTTACATAAAAATACTTGCTGGCTTTATGTGTAGAAGGATGTAGTTTTTAAATAAATGTATTCAGTGTGGCATTATTTGGTCAGCAGAATTGCAAGTGTTTTGAAAATTAATTCCATCGTGCTTTGCTAAGTAACCAAAAAATTAATAAAGCCACGATGCCCTGGTGACCTCACACTGCAGTGGGGTAGACAGACTTGTAAACAGATATGTTAAAGTAGAAGGTGGTAAGTGCTGTTCTGAAGACTGAGCAGAGAGCTGGCAGTGCAATGACACAGAGGACTCTGCCTGAGGGAATCAAGAAGCTTTTACAGAATTGGTGACATTTGAGCTAGTTCTTAAAGGATGAGCAAGAGTTTGCCAGGTGAATGAGTTAATCTCTATATAAAGTGCCTAGTACAGGGCCAGGCACTTGGTAAGACCCAACAAATGCTAGCATCTAGTTCTAGTTGGGAAGTGTTCCAGGAAGAGGACACAGGTCAGTTCAATTCAAGGAACATTTATTGAGTATTTTGTATATGTCAGGCACTGTTCCAGGTCTTTAGCCCTATGTGCCAAGTACATCCTGTGAAGACAGATAATTCCACAAGGGTCTGTGTGAGCCATGTCCAGAACAACTATTTATAGATTTGCTCTCAAGGTGGAGCAGGGATGTTTGTTTTAACACTGCTGACACATTCCAACTTGATTGCAGCCCCCTACGCCAGCATGGACAGCACCGAGATGTCAGCAGCTAATGACTGCTCTAGACTCAATTTCATAAAGGCAGTGAGGACAGCCTAGCCTGGCCTCCCCCTGTGTTGGGCCACTTTGATCTGTGTTCAGGTCAGGCCCAGGCAACAGCTTTTCCTCATGATATGGATGGAAGAGTCCAGACCCCTGCGTTTCTCTTCCAGCTCATTGATCCAGAAGGTTCCACTTACCCTCTCTTCAATAAGCTCCTTTGTCATAACCAACCACCAAATCCTGATAGAGTAGGGAATAGTGGAGAATACACAGAATCTGTACTGTTATCTGAATTTACTATACTAAACACAGAACCTATACATTTCTACACCTAAAATAAAACATTTATAAATGTAAGGGACATCTATGACTATTTCCAGTGGCAGTTTTCCCGGCATAGCAGCTGGTTTACAAAAAATAGAAGGAATGGTCAGGTGTTTTACAAGCATTTTATTTAAATCTCACAGCGATTCTATGGTAGGAGTTATGGTAACTGTTATACAAATTAGGAAACTAAGGCACAGAATATTTAACTTATCCAGGACTAAAAATGGTAGCACTGAGATTTGAAATCAGGTCTATCTAACTCTGACCCACTTACTTTCTACTATGGCTTATTGTCCAATTTTAATGCTGCTGTTTATTGCATTTCTGCCATGTGCCAAAGTCAATGTGAGATGCTCAAATACATTCTTTCTAATCCTCATGAATTTTCTTTAATACAACATTTAAAGCAATTAACTGCCTTGCTAGAAATCACACAGTCCATTTCTTAGAGACTTCAATTCACACCAAGGGCTGAAAATCATAAGCCTGTTTTCTTTCTATTGTACTACACCAGAGACTCTCAATCCTGGGCATGCAGTGAAATCAAATGGGGAACATTTTTTAAAAAGCCCTACCCCCCAGAGAGTCTAATTAATTGGAGCAGAACCCAGGTGATTTTAATGTGCTGTTTGCTTTGAGACCATAGTTCTCAGAAGTTAAAGTGATTAAGAAGTTTCAGGTAAGCCATAATTTATCTCTTCATGATGGATTGGTGGGAAAAAACCACGTGTAGACTATTTTTTTAAAGTGATTGTATTTTCCTAGAAAGTACTGAAGAACATAGGGGGAGGGGTATGAGCTTTGGAGTAAGATAGACCTAGCTGAACCTTCACTTTGACTCCCTCCTGCCGAGCGGCCCTCAGCGAGTTACTCAGCATTCTGTCAAGTATTGATTGTGCAGGAAGTACAAGGTGTCCTTGAGAAGAGGATTCTATCTTGAAATACATGGAGTAGATTCTGTCTCTGGTGGTCTCTTATTGAGAGTAGGTCTGCGCACAGTGTATTGCAAAGGCCCTGGGAATACTCTGGTTTTCCTAGTCAACCTGACTCTAAAACCCATCCCACTGCCAGACATTTCCCAGGCAACCAGAGGCCCCTCTCATTGCAGCTGCTCACAGGGGCTCCTTTACTGTCAGACCGCGTGGTGTGGTTGAGAGATGACCAGGAGAGCAGGTTTCCCTTTGAGCCAGGGATGCCAGGGTAGGGCATGTGTGCTTAGGTGGGAGGGAAGGGAAAGGATAATTTAATGTCTTATATTAGGCTTGAAATATATTTTACAATTGTACAATGTCTGGATGTTAATTTGGTTTCTTGGTTATTCAATTAAAGCCATTCATAATTGTGCCAGAAATTACTGTATTTTATATACAAATAGCACTATTATTTCGGTAACCTTTTGGGTCCAATAGACTCTGAGGAATCAGTGTGGAAGCGTTACCATCATTTATAACTTTGTTTCTATGAGAGGTTTGGGGTCACTAGAAAATCCAAGTATAATAACCACTGCCATCTGTGTTATTTCTTTTCTCATTCTTTTTCTTAGTCCAATACCAAGGGTTTTTTAGAGACGACTAAAGGGGAAGGACATGAAAAGCATACTCAAGGACAAAGAAATATTTCAAAAAGATCAAAATAGCAGAAATGGAAAACATAGGTAATCTGGAAAAGGCAGAACAACTTAACATTGTAAAAATTAAACTCAAGTCTGGTACGAAGTGTATAAACTCATAAAGGCCAAAGAAGAAAAAAATGTGTCCTGTTAATGTCGATTAGAAGATTAGAATTTTCTCTTTTCAGCAAAAATGAGCCTGAGTTAACTAAATCAAGAGAACAGTTTATTTTAAAATCAGTGTAAGTTCCTAAGATTTTGCCTGGCCTCATTATTTTGTGTTATGGATACTTTTATTTGTTATGACAGAAAACTCCACCTGTATAAACAGGTCCCAGAACCAGGCAGACATCTTTATTTGCTGGTAATCCCAGGTCTGTGACCTAAAGCAAGTCATTTAACCTCTCCGGGCCAAAGGCCTGTTTCATCAATTGTGAAATAAACAGATAATGCTAAATGTTCTCTAAGCCTTCTTCCAACTTTTAAACTCAATTATGCTATGAAAAATTGTAATTACCCTTATACAAGATTTTATTTAGGCTCTTGAGTTTAAAACTAAAAAGATAGGATCCAGCAGAGGTCACTGTAGTCACATCGAGCCCTGAGTCTTACCTTCTTTTCGGTTGCAGTTGACTGTACACACCACATCCGCCCTTGGTCTCGGTTTTCTGTTTGAGACTCCGCAGACCCTCTCTGTACCCAGGTGTTATCTGAATCAATCTTAAGATGTACTCAGAAAACCCACTGCAAGTGTTTTCTTATTCTTTGTTTCTTTTCCCTCATGGTATTTATTTTCCTGTCATTGAGAGTTCATTTACCTCCATTGACTCTGAGGTCCTTCTGGAGAATTTATTTTATTAGCTATATTAGATTTTTCACCTCTTGGTATTGTGATGAATATAAAATAGTGCATACTTCTTTAAATATATGAGATTATATTAAAACACACAAAATTCAATTCTATCCTGAAGGGTTTTTTTTTTTTTAAGTCTATGAAGACCTAAAAAAATGCATTCACCTCTTTTAGAATCCAGCCAGCCCTGAGATTTCTAGAATTCTATTAATTGCTTATACTCCCCCATAGTTATTTTTCTCTGTACAAGAAACCATATAAAGACTAGTTCATATATCCAGGAGTAGGAAGGATTTCAGTGGCAGTTCTAATTTCTAATATCTTGTCTGTTGTCAAATGATATGTTTTTGCTCTGAAAGCAGAGTGACTGCACTTATAGCATAAAGAGCTGGGGGTCACTGCGTCCATGATCCTGAAAGGCAGGCATCCAACAAAGCCAGCATTGCTCCCAGAAAGCCGCACTACTGGCCAGAGTCCTAAGTTTCAGAATTCAGTCTATAGTTAAAAAGTGACTAGCATTTCTTCAGTTTCACAACTTATTTTTAAATTCATTTCAGAAAGTCTGTTATCTTACAGGAATCCTAATACTGTGGTATTTTGGTAACAATTCAAAGGAATTTATTTAAGGTATACTGAAATAAGTTACAAGTGACCTACATTCAAAGGTAAAAAGTTATTTCTTGTGTTTCTTAAAGTAAAAGACAATTTGTTTTTTATTAAACTAGTAGAGTTTATCTTCTTTTATTTAAAAAGATCACAAGTAGCCCAAATGGAACCATTTTAAAGACTAAAGAGGTTGTAATTTACATTAGTGATTACAAAGCCTAGTCAATGATATAAATTATGTCTCTTAAATTTCTGGAGGCCGAACTTTGGACCTAATGTTTGTTCCAGAATGTCCTTGTGATCCCTTTCAACTATGAAATTTTATTATTCTAATAACAAATACAAATATAATGTAAATAAGTTCCATAAATCTATTTTCAGAATTTATTTTACAGTTTATGAAATAAATTTTATAAACACAAATATAAATATGCTTAAAATTCTATGGTTTTAATACTTTATAGAATATGATTACAAAGTAATGAATATTCATCATGGAAAATGTATAAAATATTAAAAGCATAAAGATAAAACTAAAAACTACTGTTAACCTTTTCATTTATGAATAATTACTGTTAACATCTTGGTTTACTGCTCAATAAATAAACTAAAATTAAGTGACTACAATATGAATATTTTACCAAGTCACTAAATATGTTTTACACAATATTTTTTAATGGCTATGTAGTATTATATCATTTTTATTTGACAATTTATTTAAGCAATACCTTATTTTATCATAGGAAACTTAGGTTCTTTTTTTTTTTAATCCTTACCCAAAGATATGTGTATTGATTTTAGAGAGGGGCGGGAGAGAGAGAGAGAGAAAGAGAGAGAAAGAAACATTAATCACTTGCCTCTGGAATGCCCAGAGCTGGAACTGAGCCCACAACCTAGGTAAATACTCTGACCAGGGATCAAACCTGCAGCCTTCTGGTGCACAAGATGACACTCCAACACCTGAGCCACGAGGCCAGGGCAGGACATTTAGGTTCTTCCAAATTTGTCACAGTAACATTTCAAAAGCTATTATTGATGATAAATCTTTTTGTAAATATATATGTATTTTTAAAAGACACGCATTTTTACCCTGGTTGGTGTGGCTCAGTGGATTGAGTGCTGGCCTGTGAACTGCAAGGTAACCTGTTTGATTTCCAGTGAGGGCACATGCCTGGGTTGCATGCTGGGTCCCCAAGTGGGGGTGTTCGAGAGGCAGCCAATCGATGTATCTCTCACACATGGATGTTTCTCTCCCTCTCTTTCTCTCTCTCTCCCCCTCTCTTAAAAATACTTACTTAAAAATAAATAAGTAGAAAAAAAACTTTACTTAAAAATAAATAAGTAAAATCTAAAATAAATAAATAAATGTCCCATGTAAAGACACACATTTTCATAAGTATATTTTTAAGAATTTGAATTGTTTTTCCAAATTATCCTTCAGAACAATGTATTGATTTAGAAGTCTAGCAAGAATATTCAAAAGTGCACGTTTCCCCCAATCCTTGCCAATCCAGAGTAATAAACTTTTAAAAAATCATTATCCATCTGATCTGTATAAAACATTAATCTCCTTGTTCTGGGAATATTTTGTTCCTGATCAGAGGAGAGGACTGGCTATTAAAACCAGAGTTCTATTATTTAGTTTTCTGAATAGAATTTCACTTATATTGGGCTTATTACCACAAACAGAAGAAAATGAAACTGCTAGAAATGCTCGGTTCTCAGTTTATCATTTTTAGGGTTATAACACCATCTCTGTTTATAAGATGGTGCTCTTATGGACCACACGTCTACAGAAACCATAAACCAAAGGTACAGAGTATATGGACAGTACAAATATGCGCATCAGGGTAAGAAATGAATGCTTATAGCAAAAGCTCATTAAATACTAAATTAATAATGCATGTGGCAAGAATCAGAAAACAAATATTCTGGGATGCCTTATAACATATGTATGGGAAAATGGGGTTTTTTTAAAGGTTATAGAAGTCAAGATTTGCACTCTTGGCCCCCTAATTTTTTAAACTAATGCCTGTAATAGGGTAATGTTTTGTCTTCATGTCTTCATTCATAATTTCACTTCATTTGGGGGCCATTTTATTTATGTGATCTCTTCATTTTTATTCAGTCTTTTGGGGATGTTTCCAGTCATTTCAAGATCAAAGTTGGCCCTGTGTGTAATTGTTAAGATGTTGTTAATAGATTCCAAACATTCTGTCAGTGTGTTTTCACTTCGGGACTTCCTGGCTTGGTAGCCTGACAGTGGGAACCTACAGAAGAAGATGGGGAAAGGTTGGAGTGAGTCAAAAAGAAAAGCAATCTCCTTACTCACCCAGTCAGCTCCAAACTGGGCCAGGAAGGGCCTGCCCTCTTTTTGTCTTCCCGTCTTCTGACCGAACACCTGGTGCAGCTACTGAAGCAGCAGCTCTCTCATGAAGGACTGGGCCTTGCTCCCTCTGAGGCCCAGATGCTGTCGCCAATGGCTTCCATATTCCCTCAGTCACGAAGAGGTTGAGCTTCTACATCGCTTTAGTTTGATCTCCGACTCTATAGAGAAAGATTTGGGGGCTGGGAAAGATTTGGGGAGCAGGCTTAAGCAATCGGAAAGTATATGCATATATGCATCTGTAGAGGTTTTCCAGGGCATCATTTTCAGAGATATATTTTTATATATTATTATTTTTTTATTGTTGTTCAAGTACAGCTTTCTGCCTTCTCCCCCCACCCTAGCCCAATCCCCCAGCAATCCCCACATTTTTGAAAGTACTAACAACAGAGATACATACGCTATCTGAGGCATTTAATAATAATAGATAGCACTCCCTTAATGCTTTCATGTGCCAGAAGTTTTACATATTATTTCTAATCTTTTCAGCAATTTTGTGAGGTTGGACCTATTACTGACATTTCTGAAAAGTTAAGTCATTGGCGCAAAGTCACAGGGTGTTGGAATGTCAGAACCATGATTTAAACCCAGGCTGGTCGGGCTGTCAAATCCCTTCTCTTTCCATGCAGCTTAAGTTTTGTTTCAAAGGGTAATGAATTTCCAAGTTTGCAAGTGTTTATTCTTATGTTTCTGGCTGTATGTGCAGGATTACTTTATTTTTAATTTTGTACCATCTTTCCAGCAATCAAGGATTGATTACAGGATGCTTTCTTGCCAGCAAAGTCTATTGAGCTGAATCACAAACATTGCCTTGCCTTCTGTCACTATTCATAATTTATTCATAGATCACTGGTTTCTTATTAGCATTATATCCGAGTAACGTTTTTTGTTTTTTTTTAATTTTGTATTGTATTTTTTCCATTACCATTTAACCCCCTTTACCTCCCTCCCCACTGCAGTCACCACTGTTGTCTGTGTCCACGAGTGCTTTCTCCTTTTTGTCCATCCCTCCACCCCCTAACCTCCCCCCCGCACCATAGCTGTCATCCTGCTCTCCATGAGTCTGTATCTATTTTGCTTGTTAGTTTAGTTTGTTCATTAGATTACACTTATAAGTGAAGTCATATAGTATTTGTCTTTCTCTGACTGGCTTATTTCACTTAGCATAATATTCTCCAGGTCCATCTATGCTGTCACAAAGGGTAACATTTTCTTCTTTTTTCCTTTCAAGATTTTTGCAAAGGTATTAAAGGAAAGTTGGGGAGAGGCATTTTACAGATTAGCTTTAAGTAGCAAACAAATGATGACTTTATCTGAATATGAGTTATTCAGATTCTGCTGGCCCCCAAAAAATAGTATTCGAAGAAAGTGAGGGATAAGTTAAATGCATAAATAACCAGGATAACAATCCATGAGAGGCACCAAATATAATTTTACAAATCACAGAAATTGAAAAGAATTTTTGGTAGTAGAAACAAATATGATGGAAACTACGGGGTTCAGAGGAACAGGGTTTATATAAATTATCCTGTATTATATTGTATACAAAGGCATTTATTGTATTACAGGGACTTGATCTTAGGTAATTGGGGGAGCTGGCTAAGCAGTCTCTGGGAGGCTGTCATCCCTCTGCAATCTTAATGTCCCCTTGCCTCATAACCTAACGTAGTCACCAGTTACAGGGGTTAGGACATGGACATCTTCGGTGCACCATTGTTCTGCCTACACACCTTCCCGTTCTCTTTTGTGGCCTAGGCTATTTGTAGACTAGAATTTGGTAGTGTTTTAGGCCTTTTGCTTCCCACTTTGCCACAGTCCTTATCCTGAGCCAATGAGCACAAACTGGATCTCTATAAAAGGAAAACTCAAAAGAAGGAAAGAATTACTGGGAAAAATATCAATTAATAGTCAGAAATAATTTCTTATAACACAAACAGTGCTCTGTGTTTATGAAGACCAGCTGTATGGTCATTCTTAAGTCCCCACAAACCCTTATTGAACAATAATCCTGATTCCCATGAAGTCTAGTACAATGGCTGGATTCTTCTTGCCCAAATGAAAGGTTTTCCTGGGAACTTGCTTCTCCTTCCAGGGCAAGATCCTGCTCTTTTTTAAGACTCACAGCCAACTCTCCTTTCATTGCTCTCATCTAACAACTTCTGACTGTCCACCCCCTCACTGAAGGCTGAGCACCTCATTCAGTTTTCCTCTCCACCACGAGTCTGGCCATCATCAAGAATGACATTCCACAGTCACTTTATTTTTAATCATCTTCTCCTTCATCCATCTCAGTTGCAGTGGAGAGACACTTATTGCTCAATGAATGTCATGTCCCTTCAAATTGTGGTCAAATATGACTCCTTCTAGACAAAGGATTGTGAGTTGAAGTGGCACGTTGTGCCTCCAGATGAAAGAATTTAGGGGCTTGTTATAATCTTCTTATCCCCAGCCATAGAAACCTGGGAGCTATGTGCTGAAATGTCAGCCTTTCAAAATAAAACAGCATGAGTAATAAATCTGCAATTGGATTCAATGCAGAATAACTTATATTAACCCGACTAATACAGCTACCATTCCCAGAGTCAAACTCTGGAACTCATCACTGGAAAGTGTTCCACTTTTCGAATCATTTCCACGAACTTCACATTCTTAGTTTATACAGACTCCGATCTTTTGGTTTACTAATTTGGATCTATGACTACTTCACTTGCAACTTTCAGTTCATTGACCTTCTGTCTTAGTCTGTTAGGGCTGCTGTAACAAAATACCACTGACTGGGTAGTTATAAACAACAGAAGTTTATTTCTCACAGTTCTGGAGGCTAGAAGTTCGAGATCAGGGTGCCAGCATAGTTGGGTAAGAGCCGTCTTCTGGGTTCATATCAAGTACCTTCTCTCTCTATCCTCACATAGTGAAAGGGGCTAGTGATCTCTCTGGAGCCTCTATTTTTTTTTTAGGATTTTATGTATTTGTTTTTAGAGAGAGGGGAAGGGAAGGAGAAAAGGAGAGAAACATGAATGTGAGAAAGAAACATCAATCATCTGCCTCTTGCATTCGTCCTGACCAGGGACCTGGCTGGCAACCCAGGCATGTGCCCTTACCAGGAATTGACCTGGCGACCTTTCACATTGCAGAACAGTGCCCAGCCAACTGAGCCACACCAGTCAGGGCTGGAGCCTCATTACGAGGGCACTGATTCCATTCATGAGGATTTCACCCTAATGATATAAGCACCCCCCAAAGGCCATACTTCCTAATAGCATCATTTGGGGGGTTAGGATTTCAACATAGGGATTTTGGTGGGTTACAAACATTCAGACTCTAACACCATTCTACTATCTTCTTCGCATCGTCTCCTTCCAGAATTTTGTTTCCTCCCTTACCCAGTCTATATTCCATAAGCCATCTTCTTAGCCACTTTCTTGTCAATATTCTAACTTAACTTGTTTCATTTTGTAACACCTGTCTGTCAAAGCCCAAGCCTGGCAAAGCCCATGCTGGGTGAATCCAGCTACCTACTTCCTCTGTGTTTGTACCGAGGCTGAAGAACTCAAGTAGAGAAAAATCATCATATGAACTGGCAGGTTTCTGAGCTGTTACCATTGTCTGGAAAGCCTGTTGTGTCTTTAGAGTAAGTTTGATCTTAAACTCTCATCTTCTCTAGCCTCTGTCCTCCTGCTGACCCCATTAGATGGAGCGTATGAACTCACCTTCTACTTTACAGAGAAAATAAATAATACAATGTCAGAGAAGAACTATCACAACCTTTTAAAAATCAACTTTACAAACCTATCTGCATATGTACCCATCCTATCTTCCTTCCCACTTGTTACAAAGTTGTCACCCCCTGTCACCAAAGGCCAATTCTACCTCTGCCCTTAATCTCCATCCTCTTCCAGCTTCTCAGAAACTTCATGTTGGCATTTGCCCTTCCCCTCTGCAGTAACTTCAGTCTTTCTCTTTGGTGACCTTCCCATTAGCAAATAAATAGTCCCAAGCCACCACTTCTTAAGGGAATAAAGGTCACTCAGTATAACACTTTCCTCCAGCTGTTCTCTTCTTGGCACTTTATCATCTCTGCCCAACTTATTAAGTGATGAAATTCCTCAGGGTGCATCACAAACCCGCTTCCCTATCTCTCTTCCACTCTACTATCTCTCTTCAGGAAATCTCATCTACTCTGAAAAATTCCATTTTCTTTTCATTTCTAGCTCAGATTTATGCTCTGAGTCCCCAGCCCAAACAGCCTACTGTTTACTTGATATCTCTACTGGGTTGTCTTGATGCCTTAAACTCCACATGCCCAAAACTGAACCATCAAATTTTCTCATTCTCCTTCTACTTTCTATCCCATTAAATGCTATTAACAACCACTCAGATACTTAAGCCAAGCACCTGGGAGTGGTATTTGACTCATCATTATCCCTTCCCTGGTTAAGTCCATAGCAAGTATTACTAAATTAATTGCCTGAATATCTCTTAGGTCCATCCACTTCTATCTATCGTCACCGATGGTTCAAGCTGCCATCCTCACCCACTGGACTACTGCACACTTCTTCCCCACATCTACTCTTCCTGCACTCCAATCCATCCTTCACTCTCCTTTGTAAAAGTACTAACTTGTCATAAAATCTTTCAGTAGTTGTCCATTTTCTCTAAAGGAAAATCCAGGTTCTTACATGATTTGCACAACTTCATCTCACTCTTCAACCTTATCTCCCCTTACTTTTACTCTTCAGTCCTATAATACTTAAAATATTACAGGGGTTTTATAAATATTTTGGGGTGAATGATTACATGCTTAAAACAGTTTCTCGAATTTGGCATTTTTAACATGAGCTGATAGAAAAGAATTCTTCACTCTTTTCTAAACACAGAATGACATATGGCTGAAACTTCTCTAAATTTTGTAGCTAAGCTTGAAACCAAGAAAGAGAGTCCCCCAAAGTATTAGAATTAAAGAGGGAACTCCAAGTCAGGGTGCTAAGCAGACTCCAGTGCCCACACAATGCATGGGATGGTTGCGTTCAGATATAGCCCTTAAAAGCTGGAGTTGGCTTTAACAACTGGTGTGGAAGGAGGGTCCAGTCTCCGGGCCCTTGGAAGAAAGCTTGAACTGAGATATTTTGGTGAATCTGGGAACCACAAAGGGTCGTGTCGACCTTGAAATGAAGGCTAAGGGAATTCAACCCATCAGCCAGATTTAAAACAAAGACAAAAACAAGAAGTTCTATTGTATACCAGGATCACAGATGAGAAAATGTCACCTGTAGGAAGTGAAAAACCCAGGTCTGTAATGTGCACAAATGGAGGGTCTCAAATCACATTGTTGTGTGAAGGGACCAGAAGCTGGGAAATCAAACTAAAACGGAATCTGATTCTTTTGCTCAAACTGAGACAAAAGAGTAGCTTCCTGTAGCCTGCTTCCCCACCAGGAACTGTCTTAATGACCACCTCATAGTCTAAAATTATAAATCACACCATAAAACAAATAACTATGCATGAGAACAGGTGAAACAAATAGGAGCCAAAGCTTGAACGTGTCAAACAACCTGAAAAAAATGCTTACAAAGTACGTTTAAAATGTTCAAAGGAGCGAAGGAATATAAACTATAGGAAGAAAATAACAAGAAAAATGATCATAACGATCTTCCTAATGTATTAGAATTTAGAAATCAGATGTAGTGTTCTTTTTCAGCCCACGTCCTTAACAAATTCTCCTCCGGCTGCCTGGGCATTCATAGCCCACTTCTTCACCTTTACACTCCTGCTCATCTTGGCAGTTTCAGCTTAAATGTCATTTCTCAAAGGGACCCCTTGCTGACCTCTGAGAACACATTGGTGTCCTCTATAATGAACTCTTGGGGCTCCTTCGCCTCTCTTAGCAACACTCATCACAGTTCTGATTTCTCATTCAGTGTTTGTCATCCCTGCATGACTGTAAGCTCTATGATGACAGGCATCATTTCTGCCTTGTTGTCCCCCTTACCCCCCATGCTACCATGGAGTCTGGCGCTTGGATTATTGGCAGGGCAACTGCGCACCCTAGAGTCACCCTGGTTTGCACCTGCTGCCTGGAATGATTGTTAATAATCTTTCACTCCTTCATCCAATTTGAGTACTAAGTTATGTGAATACCCTAATTATTGGTGAACTGACTTATTGAACCAAATTGCCTAATTCATTGTCCCATCTATTACTGCCCTCAAAATTTCATTGAGACCTTGGGTTTCTTTGATCCTTCTCATCTTCTAATCACAAACACTCCCCTGGCCTCTTGTAACTCTCGTTTTTGCCTAGCTACTTTACACTGAGCTCTTTTTTGAAAAGTAACCTAAATCAATTCCTTTTTTCCCGCCCCACAACCTTGCAAATTTCTAGGTCTCTGGCAAATCCATTTGAATTCTTTGCTTCTTTACCTGGATTGATATATTTAATGGATTTTCTCTATTAGCAGAGTGGGTTGATGCCACTGCAGATCCATCATTCCATGCTCAGCTGGGCCCTCAGTCTTCCCAGTACTGTTCCCATGCTGCTCCTGTCTCTGCTGTCCTGGCACACTGCAAGCTTGCCTCTCCCCAGCGATGTCACACTGTTACTGAGGTTTTCGAATCTGTTTATCCTCCTGAACAGAATTCCTTGGGGAGGGGACCCTTCTCTTACTCATCTCTCTTCCTCTAGCATCTAGATTTCCTGGCACAGAGTAAGTGCCAGAAATAAGTGCTTGGCCAGTGAATGAATGACAACTGGAATGAATGACAAAGAGCTAATGCAAGAAGCATAAGTGGGAACAATGGAACTTAATTGTAATATTCATGTATGACCGGATTAGCACCTAATTTATATTTTAAAACTATGGCAAAAGAGTCAAGTGTACATTATGTTTCTTGTTTATAAGGCATATGAAATATCATAATAATGAAAACTATAGATACATAATACTAGGATTTAGTTGTAGTTTTATGCTTTTATCTCACTGGCCTTATATCCCCCTATGGTGTCTGTTCTGAGGAGCCAAAATGGCACTGAGATCCAAGGAGACCTGGAAATAGTGTCCCTGGAGGTTGCCAGTTTATATAATCCAAATATATTCTCAGCCTTATAAAATATATTCAGTTTTACTGGATTGTTTTAGTTGCTACCCTAAGAAAAACTCCTCCCTACATTTCCAACCACCTGTGCCATTACCTGGAAGCACTCATGCTAATCCTAACTCCAATTTTCCTGTATCCGTTTGCCCTAACCCACCTCTGCTGACTTCTCTGTTCTTGTCATCTAGCTCTTGAACATTGGTAGTGTTCAAATTTTCTAGGCTCTCTTCTTATCATGTATTTTCTATACTCCTAGAGCGAAGGTGGCAAACACAAGGCCTGCGGGCTGAATCCGGCCCTCCACCTTGTTTTATCCAGCCCGGCACCTTGTTTCTACCTGGCGGCAGTGCTGAGCTCTCGCTTAGCTGTTAAGGAGTAGTTACATTTATACAGTCCTAAAATTACATCTGGCCCTTTGAAGGCAACCACAAGGCTGAGGTGGCCCCTGGTGAAAATTAGTTTGACACCCCTTTCCTAGATGACTTTGAACATGGGGTCATTATCTCTCAGATCCAAACTAATTCTTGTCTGAACAAAGCCTAGTTACAGCCCAACTGAAGCACCGAACAGCAATCAACTTTACCGTCCTAAACGTGCAAGAAGGGCCGTCAGTTCAACAACATGCTCTTAAGTAACTATACTCTTTTTCTTTGTCTCAAAAAAAGTACTAACAGCTTATTAAAACCTGTTTTCTTGTTAGGACTTAGGGTAAACAATTGTCTAGCAACTCAAGAGGTATATTTTTTGTTGTGGCAATGTTAAGTGGTGACCATCACTGAGGAAGAGCTTAAATTCACCCAACTGAGGAGATTCTATTCCTAGATGTCACTATTCTGCCAGCAAGAAACATAAGCTGGAGAGGGAAGAGTTGAAATTAGAGACTGCTTAGTAATCTTTGGCACTTGTAGGTGTACTGAAAAGAAGGGCCGTGCTTCTATGGAATAATGTTTCTTTTACTCAAATGCCTATGCCATTATGCTTATGTGCCCTAATATAACATGCCTATTGGTCAATACTTAAAGTGTGAGATACAGGGTGATATAATGGGAAGAGCATTAAAACTGGGCTGGGTTCTGTTTGAGTCTGTCATGTACTAGTTGTGTGACCTTTGACAAGTCACCAAATTTCTCTGAGATTGTGCCTTCATCTGTAAAATGGGAAGAATAATAGTTGCTTCACTGAGTTGTTAACATAATAAATAAAAAAGATATTAAAGTGTCTGACAGAACATCTGTCATAAAATAAGAAGTTAAGAGACGTTTTCTTTAAAGTTGTTGTATTATTTGTTTTTGTTTTGTTTTGTATTTTGTCTTCTCATTCATCCACATGCACTTGGTCTCAGGACTTCAAGCTGGAGAAGGAAATAAAATGGATTTTTATTTTAGTTTGAGAAATATGGAATTGGGCTGGTTTGCCAATAGGAGTAGGCTATTTAGATGAGTCTACTTGATTTCAGGATGATGTCCAGCCTCATCCTTCACCAGCCTGAGTACTGCCTGTTCCAGAAGTGCACTGCTGAAAGAGTGGAGTCTCGGGAAGGCAATGCCAGGACACAGTTTTGGAAACATGGTCTAATAGTCATCCAGTAACATTTGTTGGTATTCTGTGCAAAGAAACTCAACTAGGCGACATGAAGTGATGCAGAAGAACAGATCAAAATGAATTTTACATCATCAAAAATATTTATGTCTGGCCTAGACCTCAAGGCTAACGAGTATTATTAAAGATCAGAGCCCAATTCCTCCATTTTATAGTTGAAGAAATGGGGGCTTGGAGAAGTTTAGTAACTTGCCCATGTTAACAAAGCTTTTGCCACTAAACTCTTCTAGTGACATAGTTTCTGTTCCATGTAGAAATTTAAGGAGAAGCTGTTCTGATTTTACATGGGACAACTCAAAAGATATATTAACTGATGTAATCGTTTCCATATAAATAAAGCTAAATGTGTTACTATAAAGAATTTCCCATAAAAATGTTTGGAAAGACAACACACTATCCCTTATGATTTAGTTGGCAATTATTCTTGGTGCCCAAATAACAATGCCTCCCTGTAGAGTATGGATGTCCCCTGAAGGAAAGCAGAAGTGACTGAAGGGACTGCATTCAGGGGATGAGTCAGGGGAGGTCTCTGACAACACATTCATCTTGGCAGCCTGGATGGGAAACCCACCACAAATGTCTAGGGGTGGTCTGTTGGGATTAGTAAGCGAATGGGAGATAGAGAAGTCAAGGAGGCTAGATAGTGAGGGTTAGCTATGTTGCCCAGCTGAGTTTATTTTCTTCCAGACTTCTTAGGATTCTTAATAAAATTCCATGAAGGTCCTACCTGACGATAAAGGAGAAGAAAATATTTTCTTCTAAAAAAAAAAAGACTCTCAAAGAAGTCAAAGAGGCCTAACAGGTAGACTGGAACTCTAACCAAAGTTTGCCTCACTTTCTCAAACGCTTACTAGAGAAGGGTAGCCTAGCTAACCCTCTCAAAAGTCTAATGTGGGATTTCTGCTTTCTTTATTTTCTGATTGCCTCATCGGTACTGGTATATAAATTGCCGGAGATTATAATGTTTTTTTACAATATCCTTGACTTAGGTGTGAAATTGTGTTTCCTGCCTTTCATTTCTGATTGATTTACATACATTACAATGCTATGACCAAGGGAAAAGGTAGGTGTATCATTAGATACAGTAATATCAGATACCAGGCAGTCAGAGTAGGGATTATATAAGTCAGTAAACCAGGGGTGAAAGAATTTGTGGCAACTAGGTGGTGTGAACAGCGGGTTTGAACATATGTCTAGGTTTCACCAGGCTGTGGGTATAGCGCTCATTTTTATTGCCAATATTATAATGCCTGCAGCACCCAGTCTGCCGTTAGCCTCTACACTATTTTCTCGTTTTTTCCTGATAGTGTCCCAGGAACTGTCACACAGGTTTCTTTCTTATCAGGCCTCTGTGCCACCACCTCTGCTGACACTGGTCTCATGAGATCCCTCTGCATGGGGCCAGACAGTTTCATCCCCAGAACTCCAACGGATTCTCCACTCTCCCCCATCCCAGCCGCTGCGAGAGGCGCTCTTCTCCCCTTGGCCCCTCTGTTCTAAGAGGAACAGACCTTTCCTCCCACTCTCTGAGGCCTAAATAATCACCAGGCCACGACAACAAAATAATCCCACTGACCTGCAAGCCACGGTGTCTTCCTAAATCCCTAACGTCGATTCCAGGATCTGCCTCTTTCAAGAGTTCTCCAAATAGGGCTGTTCATGTTCTTTTGAAGAGACTGGAGATGTGGACTGGCCCTGTGAACCCCAGGGAATGTTATAACAAAAGGCAACAATCCAGCATCAGAAAACTGATTCATTTAGAACTCCAGGGCGCTACACAGTGAGGGTATGAGTGCCTTAGGGCAGTGGCTTTCAGACTTCAGCATGCTTCGGGATCACCTGGAATTTCCCTTAAAACAGAGATCAGTGAACCCCCAAATCCAGAGTTTCTGATCCAGCAGGTCTGGTTTAGAGCCTGAGAATGTTGGTAAGTTCCCATGTTACACTGGTGCTGCTGGCCCAGGACCGCATTTTGGAAACTACTGTGCCAGTGTATGAGATTTAGAGAAAATCACCACAAAATACACTAGTCCGGTGTCAGAATGTCTGGTCACTCATTCATGCTGCTCCCCGAAGTGCCACATAACGAGGTTGTATTTGGCCAACACAACACATGTGAAGCTATTTTTTTTAATAAGGTGAAAATTACCTTTATCTTAAAAATTGACAACGTTCAGACAAAATACCACACTGTGAGATGACAAATCGCCTAGAAAATTGCCAAGCACCCCCACGGCATCGCCGTAGTCAAATTCTCACAGGGAAAGAAGAGCACCCTTGCTCAGACCCATGTAGAACCGTGGTCCTTGCATCCTGCTGCCTCACTGAGATTTCCCCTTGGTATTGGGGAATGCCTTCAGTATTTTCTTTTCTTTAAAGGCCCTTTAATTTCTTTAAATACTAGATTTATCCTAGGTGCTGGTCACATATAAGTCAAATCACAGTTACAATAAAGAGAATTGATAATAATGTCATCAAAGAAAGTGAACAAATACAGTAGTGGACAATGTAATAGCAGAATAAGAACAACAGCAATTTATTTCCTTCTCTTACATAGAATGACTATGTAACTTAAATGACATCACTATTTATTATCACAGATTCACCTGGTCTCAGAAATGACCTATGAGTTGTAAGCAGTGATGTTTAGAAAGATAAAATTGGGGAATGAAGTGCTTCTGGCCCTGTCTTACAGCTGTTAATGGATGCTGGCACTTTCCTTGCTGGGCACAGCGTCTCTGAGAGCCGTCTTTCACGTAAGTCTACCTAAAGCGAGGATTGAGAGTGTGGGGCACAGTGACTGAGGCAGAGGGCATCGCTGCACCCCAGGTGCAGACTCTCAGAGCCCTTAGAAGCTCAAGACACAGTGGACAATCAGAACAGTTTCTTTATGATTCCTAATCTTTCTAAAGATAGCTGGTCAAGAGTTGGAAAGCAGTGATTCTAATCTGTGCTAAGAGCGGGTGATTTGGGTCTCTGGAAGAGCAGAGAACCCTTCAGAGCACAGAAAAGGACTCATCTATGTGTGGGCAGAGCAAGGAGATTCCAAACTGAGGGACAAATGGGAGCTGCCAGGTGACCTGGATATCGCTTCAAAATGGCTACAGTGAAAACAAAATAGAACGCAACCTGAGTTGGAACCTGTTGCTTTGCTTCTTTCCACCACAGAAATGAAATCAGATTCCTTTTCATGCCTGAGTCCCATTACTAGTAATCGAATTACTGAGCAGTACATCATCTCAAATAGAACACTGAGCCTCAGAGTGCCCAGTGTCCATTAGCCATCAAGTGATACTGCATTAATAAACCCAAGCAGAGGTATGATATTACACCGTAAATGCATTCGGAAGAGTTTTATTATCATTCTAACTTAGTGAGTGTGCCAGCATCATCTCTTTCAACCCTAGGTAAACTAAGCTAGGTACTTAGAGAGATTAAGTCTTTCGGGACCAGCCCAGGTTACCATTTAAGGCAGTTGTGCCGGCAGTAATAAGCCTCCCTGGCTCTTTAATGCTTGTCCTTAAAATAGAATTTATGGATATCTGTAAAAATACATCATGATGAGGAAACAGATTTCATACCAGGAATGTGTATATGTATGTATAGATGCACACATGTAGATACCCTTAA
The DNA here is from genome assembly GCF_022682495.2 of Desmodus rotundus. Lineage (NCBI taxonomy): Eukaryota > Metazoa > Chordata > Mammalia > Chiroptera > Phyllostomidae > Desmodus > Desmodus rotundus. Next base: position 173,203,548 of record NC_071388.1, read on the forward strand.
AAATACATAGTGTATTTTGTTTGTCCATAAATTTTATATAAATTGTATAAATTTGGTTCTGTTTTTTTCACTCAACATTATGTTTTTAGATTTCACGTTCCTATATTTAGGATAAGTTATTTCCCTCACACTTCTGTATGAGCATGTTGGATCCCTCCATTTATTTAGCCCTTATTTGTAACCTTTAGTAGAATTTTGTAATCTTATTTACAGCCTTTAAAGCACACATTTTTGTTATGTGTTCATTGTTGATGTATGCAGGGAGACTTACTATTGTTTTTGTTATCTATTGTGGTATCTTATTTTCTAACTGTTGGGAAGAGGAACAATACAAATCTATATATGTCACTATCATCACCTACTTATTTATATTTATTTATTTGTTTGTTTGTTTATGGTTTGTCTTCTATTGTAGACCGGGGCCTACAGCACAGGTGGCAAACACAAGGCCCACAGGCCATATTCGGCCCTCCACCTTGTTTTATCTGGCCTGGCACCTTGTTTCTACCCAGCAGCAGTGCCGAGCTCCTTGCCCCTAGTTCAGGAGTAGTTACATTTATACAGCCCTAAATTACATTCTGCCCTTTGAAGGCAACTTCAAGGCTGATGTGGCCCCCAGTGAAAATGAGTTTGACACCACTGGGCAGTGTTGTGTGTCAGTAATAAGGAGGATTTTTATGTTGTTCCTGAGTGAAGAAGAATGCTTCTAAAGTATCCTCGTTATTGATCCTTGCTGTAGGTTTTAGATAACTTTATTAAAGTTACTTTTATCCTTGTGTGTCTCTTTCTGTTATTTATTAGTTCTTTTACTATTTAGCATGTTTCCTAGTATGCATGGTGTTTCTAGATCGAGCACTGGAATTGCACATGGAAAACTGTAGAAATATTTTGAGGACCAGGAAGATGCTATATTTCTTCCAGAGAGGATTTATTCTTGTAGGCATATGTCCAGGAGCACTAGCAATCCCAGATTATTTTATTTTTTCAGAGTTCAATTTATTTATATTTATTTTTTATTATATTTTTATCCATTACCATTTAGCCCCCTTACACCCCCCACAATCACCATACTGTTGTTCCTGTCTATGAGTCCTTTTTCCTTTTTTTCTCAATCCTTTCACTCCCTCCCCCTCCCCCCACTAACTGTCATCCTGCTCTCTATCTATGAGTCTGTCTCTACTTTGCTTGTTTGTGCAGTTTGTTCTATAGATACCACATTGTTGGGAACCGCCCTGCCTGGTTTCAGAAGCTGTAACCCCCCATGGCTAAGGCTCAGTGAGAGACCTTGGGACCATAAGCCACTAAAGAGACAAAGCTTATCTTCCTGTCATGGGTGCCACCTCTGCCCACTTTTACTTAACCCTGCTCAGCCCGAGTGGATGAGCAGATGACCAGTTAGCCAATGATGGGTAAGATTCCTCAAGGGAGGGGTGACCTAAGACAGGCACAGTCATGAAGAGACCCATAGGGAAGGACTTGGGAGCTATAGAAAAAGGAGGTGATGGACCCCTCGGCTTTGACATAGCCTGAGTCCTCATTCTGTCTGCAAGAAGTGCCCTAATCTCTTGGCTGCCTTACTTCCCCTGCTCGACTTAAGCCTGAAACAATGACAGAAGGTGGTGCAGCCCTGTGCTGGAAAGGGCGGATTCACAGGGGGCGATCAGACTGAAGAAAGAATACATAAAACCCTGTGAAACCTGCTTTACTAAGAATGCCCTCAGTTTTCTGATAAGGGTCCAAGCATGAAATGAGTTTATTTCCCAAAGTTTTATGGCCCTTTAGCTAACTGACCCTGACTCAGAATAAGCCCTCCTAGTTCTTTGTTAGCTATTGTTTGATCCTTACTGCCTGGCAATGATTGATGAGCTTCACCTGTATTCCTGTGCAAATTGAACCCAATAAAAGCCCATTGAGGAAAAGGCTCTTGGCCCTTATACTTTGAGAGATTGGCCACCTTTCCTTCCCAAGTAGATCATGTCTTGGTAGACTTATTCTCATCTGTGGCGGCCAGGGGCGGGGGGGGGGGGGAGGCCTGCAGGCGGAGCCCCACCACCACCACATATGAGTGAAACCATATGGCATTTGTCTTTCTCTGGCTGGCTTATTTCATTTAGCATAATGTTCTCCAGTGCTATCCATGTTGTCACAAAGAGGACTATATTGGTGACAAATGCTTTCATTTTTTATAACAAAATCTCTTTCTTCTGCCTTCATGCTTAAAAAAATATTTTTGCTGAGTCTAGTTTAACTATTATTTCTCAGCACAACAGAGATACTATTCTACTTACTTTTATTGGGTCAGCCAAAATGTCCATTTAGTTTTTTCCATAAAATAAAAGACATATTTTTCATTTTCACCAATAACTTCATTGATTTGGCTATTTTGAGTATGTCAGCTATCTCCTGCTATTGGCTTCTAGTGGGCAGAGGCCAGGGGTGCTGCTAAACATTTTCCAATGCATAAGACAGCCCCACAGCAAAGAATTATTTGGCCAAAATATCAATAGTACCAAGAAACTTCACAAACCACTTTTGACATGTTCGATTAGTCACAGCACCTTCTCCATAAACTGCACAAATCTTTTTTTTGCATTTCTGTTTCATTTTTGCCTTTCTTGAAATAATAAAGCATAATACACCAAAAATGTTGCATATCTTCTTCCATCTTCAATATTAAAATGGCTGCACAAAAATTCACCAGTTAGTTAGAATTTCTTACTCTCTACACTAAACATATCACCCTTTCTTTTATATTCTGACTTTTATCTTCTGTCTTACATTCCAGATATTTTCTCCTTACTCATCTTTGAGTATACCAATTCTCTCTTCAGCTGTATGTAACTACTATTTAATACATCCACTGAGTTCTAAATTTAGAACATTATGTTCTTCTATCCCTAGAAGGTCTCATTTGCTTTCTTTTGAATATGGTCTATGATTTTTTATAGGTTCTTCTTCCCTGCAGACTTTTACCCCAAAATTTGTCTTTTATTTATTTAAGCTTGGTTGTTTTATAATCTATGGCTGAAAATTCTAGTATCCAAGGATCTGCAGATTTTTTTTCTTATCTATTGGTTTTTCTTTTGTCCATTGCTTTCCCCAGTTCTTGTAGTGTTTTGTTTATTAATTTGGCCATGTTTAGCTGCCTTGTAACCATTCTACTTAAAAAACTATTACAGAGATATTCAGAGATCTAGGATAAAGTTACCTTTTTCAGAGAAGTTTTGAATTAGCTTCTTCTAGATATGTAAGTACATCACCTTAATTATATTATCATAATGGGACCAATTTAATCCAAATTCAAGACTTAAGGTCTCTGGGTTTGCTTCAATGATGAAAATGTATACTGTAATACCACCTAAATGCTGGTTCATTTCTAGTTAACCCTTAGTCTCAAAGTGTAACTCTTTGAGATCCCAGCTTATTGTGGGAGCTATCTAGTATTAGATTCCTCTCCTGTATGACCCTGGATTTTTTGTTTCGTTTTCTGATATCCTCACTCAAACGAAGTTATTGAAATGAAAGTTCAAATTTACTGGGATTGGTAAACACTTAGAAGCCAAAAGAAGACTATATTGGCTTACCTCTTCAGGTTCCTCTGTCCTCCCATAGGCTTCACCTGGTAATTTCTTTTTAATTTTTTTAAGGTTTTATTTATTTTACTTTTTAGAGAGAGGGGAAGAGAGGAGAAAGAGAGGGAGAGGCACATCAGTGTGTGAGAGATACATTGATCAGTAGCTTCTCACATTCCCCTAACCAGGGACCTGGCCCATAACCCAGGCATGTGCCCTGACTGGGAATCGAACTGGCAACCTTCTGGTTCGCAGGCCGGTGCTCAGTCCACTGAGCCATAGCACCCAGGGCTTCACCTGGTAAATGCTTGCATCTTGTCAGCTCTTCATTAATTTTAAGAAGATTTTTAGCCCTGGATGGTGTGGCTCAACTGGTTGGAGCACTGTCCTGTAACAGAAGGGTTGCAGTTTTGATTCCTGGCCCAAGTGCATACGACCCCCAGTCCAGCACGTGCAGGAGGCAACCAATCAATGTTTCTCTCTCACAACAGTATTTTTCTCTGTCCCTTCCTCTCGTCTTTCCTCTCTCTCTAAAAGCAATGAAAAAAATGTCCTTGGGTGAGGATAAAAAAATTGTTTTAAGATTTAAAAAATTATTTATCCATTATATATGTAGTTGTTTTCAACATAAGGACTATTCAGACAATGTAATTTGCTATCACCAAAAAAAAAAAAGACACAAAGAAACGAAAAAAGGAGAAGGAGGAAGGAGAGGAGAGGAGGAGGGAGAGGAGAAAAAGGAAGAAGTTCCCAAGAACCTTGTTTTTCTGTTCTAATTTTACTGCATTAGAGTCAGAGAATATAGATTGTGTGTCAAGTTTTGGGAGGCACAGTACATCAAAATTTTTACATGCTTCCTTTGAAGCTTATATAACATAGTACTGCATTTCTTTTTTTAATTCATGGATTTTTGAGAGAGAGAGACATTGATTTGTTGGTCCACTTAGTTATGCATTCATTGGTTGCTTGTATGTGCCCTGACTGGGGGTGGAACCTGCAACCTTGGCGTATCAGTCCAATGCTCTAAGCAATTGAGCCGTCTGGCCAAGGCAGTACGGCATTTCTTAAACTTAATGATAGAGCCCATTTGCAATGATTATTATAATTATTGCTGCCATGTTTTGGTTCATCTTTTCATTCCAGCCATTGTTGAAGCCACCACCCACACACAGGTATAACCTGAGAGCCACATTGTCCCAGCTGTACTGTGGACTATGGATCTCTTGCTTTGTACTCCAGGGCTTCTCTACCACCACTGCCAGGGACACCTGCAAGAACCTCTCTCCATTGTGACATACGGACAAGCCAAAAAGTGAAGACAAATTAACAACCCTGGGCATCAACCCTTGATCAGTGAAGCATGGGAACTGGAGAATATTCCTCTCTTCTATCCCTTGAGTAGGTAATTCCGAAGTGCATTCTACATGGCTCCTCAGAAGACCCTAGTGGATTGAGCCCCAGTTGCCCCCCATGCCGATCAACTTGATAATGCACTCCTAAATTGGATTTCACCCCTTCTCAGTTTTACTCTTGCCAGTCTCCTACTCCTGTTTCTTGGAATTCTTTTCTAAAGTAAACTGCCATATGTATACATGACCTTGATTCGGGCTCTATTCTTGGAGGAAAGCTAGCAAGACACCATGCTTTCTTCCCGAATTTTGGGTTTTTTCTTCTTTCCTACCATTTATTGGTTAATCAGATTTGCTGCTTCTGTTTTTAAATTTACTCCTTGACTTTAATTGTGGAGGCCACCCCTGCATTACTGAATCAGGAGCACTATCTAAATGTATCAGTATCTCATTCTTTTTCCCAGAACAAACTAATATTCTTAACTTCTTCTTAATAAACTTTGACTTACATCTATAGACCTAAAATTAGCATTTTAGTTCCAGATTCATATTGATGAAGTGGGTTTGTTTGTACTAATTGTTCATTTAAACAATAATAAGTATACAATTCTTTACTCATTCACATATATGTCGCTCACTGCCTGCTCCTGGATTTCTCTCTCTTTTTCCTGGAGTACAGCCTATAATAGTTATTTCAAAGAGGATATATAATAAACTTTATGTAATATTTATTTCTCCTAACATTTAAATTGTGGGTTAGCTGAAATAAGATTCTAGGTTTAAACACATTTTTCTTCCAAACTTTGAAAATGTAATTCCAATGTCTTCTAACCAATGTTGCTATTGAAAAATCTAATGCCTGATTCTCATTTTTAAGGTAATATTTTTAAATTTCCTTTTTAATTTTTTTTCTGTTGGCTTCTGGAAGTGTTTAGAATTTTCTTGCCTTTGATATTGTTAATTTTGTTGTATTTTTTTAAACTTGTTATCTTTATTTCAAAATCCTTCTTCACTTTGTAGCTGATCTTGTCTTCTTCCAGTGCTCACCATCTGCTGCTTAGAAAAACAAAACAAAAAGTCTGGAGGGAAAAAAAACAATGTCCAATCCAGTTTAAAGTTCTAACCAAAATTTTAAATAGTGCTTTTAGGTCATGCTCAGGTTCTTTTGCATAAAAACCGAACGTCTTTTGCATAAAAACTGAACGTATTCTCTTCCCTCCTCCAAGAAGACCAGCTGTCTGAGGAGAGAGTTATGTGGCTTATGTGACTTGAAGGCATGGGAGCAATACAGGCCTGGGATCCCCGGTGTTCTGCCTTCACTGCCTCTTTGCGTGCCAGCTGCTTTTCCCCATCTGCCTAGGAGCTGAAGGAAGCTACTGGTCCTTTTTGGCCTGGACAAAGCCTCTTGGCTCAGTGACAGCTCCTTTATCAACACCAATGAGGGAAGTAGTGATGAAAAAGAGGAAGCTGTCCCAGAGAAAGTGATGTTGGCAAAACATTTCTTACTAAAGGAAGTCTCAAAGATGTTTTATGACATTAAAAGCATAAAGGATAAAATATAAGCCCATCCAGACTGAGAAGAGTATGGTAGTTTGCCAAAGAATAGAAAAGATGCTTGCTCTATACTGGAAGTTATGTGACAGGAAGAGGGACGCTGGAACTGTTCAAGTCACTCTTAGTAAGTTTTTTTACAAAGAAATAAAACATTTTGGTTTTGTATGTTTCTCATGTTTTAAATTACAGTGTCCTAATTTTGTCATTTTGTGGATTTATAAATTTCTTTATACATTTAAAATCAACAGTAGGACAAATTTTAAAGTTTTGAGGAAACATTTTAAAGTCATGGAAAAATTATAGCTTCTCCCATTGATTATTAATATCTCTTTGCACCATTTCAGCTTGCACAATCATGTGTACAGCCCACATTGTCATTGCAAAGGAAGACTGCGTGTGTAATAAAAGTGAGTTCACCTTACAGAGTTTTTAGTACATTAAATGAAACAGTGCTTGACAGGTACCACCTGCGAGGTGTAACGTGTGTGAGGCTCTAAATGAACGTTGTCTATGTGATTATTACCCGTTGCTTTGCCTGTTAGGAATTGGGGGGAGTTGCTATGGTTTTATGTATGTCGTATTTTAAAGTTATAAGTAGATGTTTTATTATTGTTGGAAGTTGTTTTTTTAATATATTCTAAATGAAATATCTCAGCATTTCCTCTAGAAAAATGTGTAATAGCTAGCCCTTCCCCTCCAAGACATCCATAAAACTTTGCAGTCATTCACATAAAAGAAATACATTTGTGGGCATTTCCATTAGAAAAGGATTCAAATGCATTACAAATAAGACACTGTTGTTTCATTTCCTTATTTTATTTTTGTTTATCTCTAGGTTTTTCCCTTTAAAGAGTGTCAAGTTCTTCAAAAATATACCCCTAAGGATTAAAGAATGAATATCACATGAAGCTCATATGGAAAACTACTAGTGAACATGTCTACAATGATTACGGAAAACTGAACTTTAAAAACAAAGTCAGCACAGTGAACCTGCTTCCTGTACGGGGATATTAGGACCCAAGAAAGGCGTGAGAAACAAAGAAAAAGGTATGAACTTGTTATTTAATGGCTGGTCCTCTATTGAAACTAGAAGCTTAAAATACCCAAGGAATGATTGGTTGATTTGGTTTGATTTTTTTGTCTGTGTGATCATGTGCTTTACTGGAAGGAAGCTCTTAAAACACTGCCTGCTGATGCATAAGAACTTTTTGACAATTTGTGAGTTTTATTACTATTAAAAAATAATATATCTGCCGCAGAATTTAGGCAGGCTACCTAACTGATTGATAAACTGAGTGTAGTTTGTGTCAACTTTTGTCACAAGGGAGAAATATTGTAATATGATTTCAACCATTAAAATGGTTAATTGCTTGTGAACTGATGTTCTTAAAGAAGCAATTGAGCTAAGACTGCAATTGAGCTAAGACTGCAACCTAGTGGCGAGTTTGTTACTGAAAAAAAGGGGCTGCATTGATTTTAGGCCATTGGTAATACTGCATTTTAATTCAAAGTGGGAAGGAACACACCCGGAGCTGTGTGCTTGTCCCCTTCTTGTGAAGACCAATCTTCCAATCATATTGTAGGTAGACTAAAAGTGAAGGATGACTGTAATCAGATCCCTGAAGCTGTTCATATTATGTATCATTTTTTACCTTATCTGAAACTTCTGCTCATTTCTCTTAGTTTCTTTGTCTCTTTAAAGATGAAATAAGACCACTGTAGCTTCTATTTTCACACTAGCTGAACTAATTTCTTTTATTTACTGGTTTAACCAGTTCCACCTTAGGGTAGACTTTTACTTGTTTTTACTTGTTTGATTGAAGTGATTCAAATCAGACTGTTCTTTAATCCAAGTAAATTTTTCATATGACATGATTGTAAATATCATACTCATTACTCTTTGACAAAAATAGTGTTCAGCTTTTCAAAGTTTGGTGTATCTTTTATTTCTTAGAATTGGTTATTACTAATTGTATTGATTACTATTTCATATTACATTGTATTAATATGGAACAGTTTACTGAATAGTAATGATCAGGCTTTGTCCTTGTTAAGAAGGACACTTACCTTACATAAAATAGAGACTATCCCAGAAATATCTCTGTATAAGAATTTGAATCTTTTAATTGTTGAATATCTTAATACCATTTTTAAAGTCTACTTGTATCTTATATCAATTATTTTCATTTCTCAATAATCCTTTTTAAGCATATACTTAAGAAATTGTTTAATCATTTTTTTTCTTTTGAGAGAGAGGAAGAGGAAGGGAGAGAGAATGGGAGAGAAACATTGACTCATTGTTCCTCTTATTTATGCACTCATTGGCTGATTCTTGTCCGTGCCCTGACCAGGGGTCAAACCTGCAAACTTGGCGTGTGCGGGAGATGCTCTAACCAAGTGGCCACCCGGCCAGGGCTAATCACTGTTTCTTGATTTACTTGTCAAATCATCCTTGTTCCTTCGTACCTAGTTTTTAGTTAGCTTTATGAACTTTCCTTTTATGTAGTTTTATTTTACCTACAAAACTTTACCTGTGACTTTTTTTTCTATGTGTGCTCCTCCCAAATCTTTTTTCTCCGGCAAAGCTTGGTATCTGGGTATGAACTTTGGTTATCCTTTATGAAGTAAGATCAGTCTTGTACTTTCATCAGGATTATCAAAAGATAATACCATTAGCTTTTATTTTCGTTCACCATTTAATTCAAGCCCATTTTCAGAAAATGTCTTAAGTCTTTCCAATTTATATGCTCCCAAATTTTGGATTAAGCAATTTCATAGTCGAATGCAGATAGCTCCTAATTGCAAGGCTCACAGTAGGAAATTGACTATAGGAAGCCCATTTCTGTCTATGAAATGATAGCCTCTCCATAATCCAGAGGATTTTTTATCTTCGGTGTCACCCTAATGAAATTGTTTTGGATTTTCCTGTGCTCTCTAAATCAGCTTTCTTCAAAGTACAATTTGGGCTTGATTTAAATGGTCTGGGCCAAGAAGTCAGTCAGTCTGTAATCAATGCAGAAATCGATGCTGGGATGATGAATTGTCTGAGAGAGCTTTCTCTTCTCCTGTCACTCGTTTGGGATGTATGTTGGGACATCTGTCACAAAGATCACGGTGGTTGACATGGCACTTTTATGGCAATTTCTACTAAAATAAAAGTTCATGGGCAAAATAACCGTTTTATAAATTAATGAGTGTAATACTGCAAGAAACAAAATAAATCCCTTCTCCCTCATACACTTAGTTATATTTTGGAAGGAAGAGGCAGATTCATGAACCAGCATGGCAGGCCTCAGAGCTATAGATTTTCAGCAGATTGCTTGGACAAAGCTGTGAAAAATATGTAACATTAGACATTTTTGAAGTTCCTCAAAATTTTTTTTGAAACAATAGTATCTTTAGTAATTAAAGTTTATTAATTACTCCAGAAGTCATGTATTGAAAATGAAGGTATATTGTATACTTGAAAGCATAATTATGTAGTTAAAATTGTATTAAAAGAAAATCATGTTATACAAATATGTATAAAATACTGTAGTGATCTGAAAGCATTTTTACACTGTCCTTAAAAAGCTTAATCCTTAAGTAAAGCCTTAATTTTCATATGTGAGAGAAACAACAAGGTTTATTTTGGGAGTCTCAAATAACTATTTTATCTGGCATTCTAAATATATCTAAAAGAAATGTAAGGAATACATTGTATTTTATGTGCTTCTCTAACAGAAGAAAAGTCTTCATTTGGTGATTAATATTACTTAAAATCCATAATAAACACTCCTGGATACAGAATTGTTTAAGGTCACATTAGAGTAAGTTACAGAATTAGGACTTTAGGTAAGGGAAGAAAAAAATAAACAGATTTAGGTCTACAAAATCACAGACTTGGGGAGGGTAGGAACGATAAGAAAAGGCAGGGGAAAGCGGGTGGTTTTTACTGAAGTGATAGACATAAGTAAATAAGACATTAAAAGAACTGTCATGCTCCTTTAAAAAAAAAAAACCCACATAGGTTTAAGTAGATGGTTAGAAAGAGAATACACACACTCACTTTCCTCGGGTTTCTGATGCATTTGTTTGTCCAACGGCATACAGACTTAGTGAAAGTCAGCTGGCCACATATCTCAGGGTGCTTCCCTCGGCCACCAGAGCCCTTAAAACAGGGATATAAGAGTATAACTCTTAACACTCGCCACCCGAGGCAGGCCTTTCCAGATCTGGAATGCTTGATTGTGTCACATAGCTGTTTATATCAGGGGTGCACATTACTGGGTAGAAAGAACTTAAGAGTATATGCCCTTACTGGGAAAAAAATTGACATCGGGACTCTGGTTCTTTAGCCTGACTCAGCAACAGGCTCGCTCAGAGGAAAAAGCAGAATGAGTGCTCAGATACCCATGAGTGGTGTCCTGACTCTGCTTTCTGGGGTCGCGGGAAGTTGGTTCCCACCGCTCACTCTTTCCTCCTTCAACCCCACGTTCCCAAATCACTGCCCAGAGCAATACATCAGTGGGATGTAGACAAGTGAATAACGAATTTATAGGTAACTCTTGGACAAGCTCCATATTCGTGCAGATCCAAGAGGAGTGGTAAGTCTTAGAGCTATCTGAATGTAGCTTACATACTACTACAAAATAAGAATACATGTGGGAGAAAAGCACTATAAAGTTTATTTGCCACTCATGATCGGCAAACAGGTGATTCAAAATGAGGTAAATTTTTTTGCTTAGCAAATTCTCTGTCACATGTTTTCCCACTGCCTGTTATTATGATGTTTGGTATAACAGGATGAAATAAGTCAGTACTGAGTCCTAGTCTCAGCTACCATTTTTCTTTCTTCTTGCTACTCACCATGGGGTGGGTGGGTACATGGATCACTAAAATCAGTATCATGTGTGAACTTACTTAGAATGTAGACTCTCAGTCATCATCCTTTACCTGCTAAACTAGAATCTGCATTTTAAAAGACCCCTGCAAATTTGGGGAAGCACTGCTTTAGGTAACTTTGGGCAGGTGGCTGGGTCCCTCTCCTTTTTGGTTTCTCTTCAGTCCAATGGTGAGGTTGACCTAGGGAATGTGTAGGAATTTTAAAACTGGAATGACTCCATAATAAGGGTTTGTAACTTAGGGCATGGCTTCTGGAACCAGTGTGTCTGGGTTTGATTCCCACTCTGCCACTTGTGTGACCCTGGACAGATTATAGCTTCTCTGTCCCCAATTTCCTCGTCTGAAAATAGGGATTGCAATGTACTTCATACAGTTGTGGAAACTTGAATTTAATCATGCATTTAGATTAGTGCTTGGTACAGAATAAGCACTACACAAGCATTCACTCATTATGAGCTAAGATTCTTGATTGACTAGCATTCTAGAACACATGGAGATGACAACTAACTGACTTTTTTACTGATTTCAAGAGAGAGAGAAAGAAACATTGATCTGCTGTCCCATTTATTGATGCATTCATTGGTTGATTCCTGTATGTAACCTAACCAGGGATTGAATCTGCAACCTTGGCACATTGGGATGACGCTCTAACCAACTGACTGACTTTTGAAAGATACTAAATGAGGGATTCTATTAATGTGAGTTTGAAGAATTGAGGTAAGTTCCATGGAGGAAGTGGGAATTTAGAATATTTTTAAAGGATAACAAAATTTGGAAATTAGAGACAAAAGCATTAAGGGCATTCCAGGTGACACAGACACATAGGCAGGAATAAATATTTGGAGAGGGACAGAGAAAAGCCAGGAGTCATGTCTGGTAGGTGCCAAGTATTTTGAGGAAGGCAGGGGATGACTAGAGCATAAGGCTTGTGAGGTAGCTGAGGAGCTAAGAGGGGCTAAAATTAGATCCTCTAATTCCAGACTAAAACAAAAAATTAGCTTCTGGCAAATAGAATAAACTGATGCAATAATGAAGATACAATAATAAAAACATAGACAGAATTAATATAGACAGAAGAATCAGTAGCAGAGAGCAAAAGGAATTAGAAGCAATATTTGGTTATTAGACATGGAGGGTATATGGGAAGGAGGCAATTATGGCTCCAGATTTTAAGACTGAAGGACCAGAAATGCGATGATGCTTTTGGCAAAAATGGGAATATTGGAGGCATAGCTGCTTTGAGGCAAAGATGTGTTTGCTTTTGAGAGTGCTGAGTGCAAATAATGGCAACACATCCAATAAATGATTTGGCAGATGCAGTAGAAAGAGCTTCATTCGGAACAGGGCCAGTCATACTTTTACCCTTCTTTTTTTTAAGGATTATTTATTTATTTTAGACAGAGGGGAAGGGAGGGAGAAAGAGAGGGAGAGAAACATCAATGTGTGGTTGCCTCACATGCCCCCTACTGGGGACCTGACCTGGCCAGCAACCCAGGCACATGCCCTGACTGGGAATCGAACTGGCAACCCTTTGGTTCACAGGCTGGTGCTCAATCCATTGAGCCACACCAGCCAGGGCACTTTTACCTTTTATTCTTGTGTTCCTGAGCACATTACTAGCATCAATGCAAAACCAAAGTAAAACCTTACAATTCTAGAATGATATCTTTGTTCTCTTTATATATTTCAAATTCTCAGAATCCATATACTAAGTATTTTAAAAGTGAGTGTAAATTAAATTGCAGTATTGTTTTTTTGTGAATCAATAAAACTTGAAAGACGATGTGTCTCAGATCCATCATTTCATTATTCCCTGGACAACATTACACTGGCTTCCACCGTGTGGTGATGGCTGGTGGGAGGCGGGTATAAGGGGGCTAAATGGTAATGGAAAAAATAAAATAAAGATTTCTTAAAAACAGAACACATGAAATATGTAGCTTTCAGACTTGTCTAAGTATTCCTAGACCTAGGAGGCAAAGATCTTAATCATTTCGTTCAGGAAATAGCCCAGCACAATTCAGTGTCCATAAGACTATTCACCACCATCAATAATGTTTACCAGAGTCTCCTGCCTTTAATGAAACGGGAGCAGAAAAATTGATTGGGAGGTGGCATTCGTGTTATCATAATACTGATCGCTGGGGGGAAAGTGCATTTGTGAGCAAATCTAGGACTGCCTAGCAACCGTTTCCAGGAGAAGGGAGGCTGGGAGCCAGCTGGGGTTGCCTTTCAGGAGCCATCAGCCTCTCTCTACACACGTCCTAGGATATCTGTTTTGGGACTGTTTGGATTCCAGTTTAAGGTATACTTTTTCTTAGCAACTCTTAATATTAAATATTTTGCTTTTTAGTAATTGGCACAGTAAAGCTAACATTATTACTTTTTTATCCATCTCTGAATATAAGTATACAGGTTTTTAACTCTAACAGAATATATGTGAGGTCAGGAGCTTTAATATTTTAAAAAACCATTCATATCCATTCTTTTTAGGCCCCATCTAGGATTGTGCCCAGATTTACACCCACTTCTGAGAACATAAGATGTAGTACTAAACATAACCCGTTAAACTTTGAACTTTAACTCTCCTGAAAAATCCATCCCTGGCCTTCCTGTGTGGTCACTACCTCTACCTCCACCACTGATCATAATTTATTTTCTTGGCCCTGACACTTGCAGCAGGATGTAATTCAGCTAATAGCAATGAAGCCAGAGTTTTCAGAGAAACTGGGAGGGTAGGGGATGGGGGGAGTGGAGGGGGTTATACCACAACTGGATTAAGGGCAGACAGGCCATATTAGTAGAGTAGAAGTCTTCCCAGGGAGAAAAAAATGCTCAGAAAACTTAAAGGAATGTAGTAAATACCACAGCCTCATACTAGTTGAGTGCTTCCTGATACTTCTGAGTAGTTCAGCCCCTCGAATTCTGTCCAAGCTGCTCGCTTCCAGAGTCCGCAGATACTGCCAAAAGTATTCGCTTGTATTCACTAAGCCATCCGTTCATTCATTCTTTTATCCCCGTTCTGGCTGCCCAGAAGTCCCACCCCCTTGCCTTGCTCATTTTCCTACTGCTGTCCAGTCCCTTAGCTCAATTGCAGGGGATCCTCTGAAAGCCCTCTTCCTTTGTAAACCCACTTTCCTCCACCTATTCACTTAACATTCCACTACATCTTTATTTTAGTTGAAACCCAAGGACTGTGCTTCATGTTCAGCCCCTCAGACAGAGCCTGCTCTTTGTTCATAACCAGACCTCATAAACCAGAGCCAGGGGATAGTCATCCACTTTAGCTGCCTATGCCACTTCCAGATCTTTCTTTTTTTATTTTCATGAGAAGCCCCTCTTCGTTTGGAGACAATAGAGCATTTAAGGTCATAGGATTTGGGTTTGGACCTGTATTCTAGGAAATTGGATAGATCACCTCACCTTTCTGAGCCTTGTTTTCTACATCTGAATAAAGAAGGTAAGAATATCATTTTGCAAGGTTATGAAGAGTAAATATATTTATTCTTTTCCAAAATCCTTACTGATTTTAAATGCCAGGAATTTTTCTAAGTACTGAACAAACAATTTCTTCCATCATGAAGCTTGCAGTCTCATGAGACAAGAAAGTCTTTAAACAAGTAAATACATTTACATAATTACAAAATCCAACGTGGAAGAAAACACAGGGTGCTGTAACAAAGGTTCAGTTGGAGGTGTAATTTAGATGTTGGAGAGTTGAACAGGTTGGACTGTTTGCTTTTTCTGATATATAGCCTGAGTACCGAATCTGCTTTATTTTTTTTCCAACTTGCTACCCAGTTTTCCCAATACTATTTATTTTTAAAAATCTCTCTTTACCATTTGATTTGGAATGCAATCTTCATTGTGCATGAAATTCCCATATACATTCATTCAAGTCTATCGGACTTTCTATTGTGTTTCATTAGTCGGTCTTTTCATGAGCCAATTCTATACTTTCAATTATTGATGCATTCATAGCATGTTTAAATATCTGAGGATAGTAACCTTATTGCTCTTCATCAGAATTTTCCAGACTGTTCCTTTACACTTACTATTTTCATGTGAACTCTACAATTGGCTTACCTAATTCCAGTCTGTATTCTTATTATGATTGTTCCTTGAAATTTATAAATATAACATACTGCTTGATGATATTTAGCCTTCCTGTCAAAGAACACAATGTACCTATATATTTTTCCAAGCTAACTTTTAAAACATACTTATTTTTATTGAGAAACATTTGACATATGAAATTATATTAGTTCCAGGTATACAGCATAATGATTTGACATATATAAAGTTTATTGTTGGTGGTGGGGGGCAGCAACTGGTGTGTTTTAAAAAACTGTTAAAATTTTTAAAATTACAGTTGACATTCAATATTACATTAGTTTCGATGCATACTATATTTTTGATCCATGATTGGGAATGTGTGTATGTGGAGGGCCGACCACAGTTATACTCAGGTTTTCTATTGCATGGATGGTGGGTACTGTCATGAGAGAATGTTTGCGACATAGGCTTTCCTGTAAGTCAGCCAGGCAACTGCTCAGCTAGCTGCCTGCTGAGCAGGCCGGCACCAAGGAATAGACAAGAGTCACACACCGTAATTTTGTTATTCACTCAGCTTTTGTTGAATGCAGGTTCACTCAAAGTAGAACATCAACATACATTGATATCCCACTCACACTCTAACAATCTAAGAGAAATAGAAGACACACACAGACACAGCAATCAGTGGGGAATAACAAACCTGAGCCCCAGAGTCTCAGTCTGCAGGTCCAGGAGACAGCACGGCGGGCAAGGGAGTCTTCAGAGTCTTGCAAGGAAGGATCTCTGGAGTCAGGAGGGCAGCAGGGCAGGTGAAGTCGTCAGTCCAGCAGGGCAGACGATGCCAAGGGAGATCAGCATGGTGTGGAGCAGCACTCAGGTGTGTGCAGCTCAGCTGTCTCAGCCGTGGTCTGGAGCCTGCCTCAGTTACACCCGTGAGAGTGGTGCATTCCACCCTTCTGGGTCTCGTGATAAGTGTCTTGGCATCCCTGATGACAAGTGGGGAATTTCCCAAGGAGCCTATATATAGGTGGTCCTGCTCTGTAGACATGGCTCTTCTAACCACATATGCAGATGTCTTGGGTGTGTCTCCTTGTCAGACATGTCTGTTATGACCATGTGGGCAGATATGTCTCCTTGCCGGATGTGTGTAGCGTGACATAGGTAGTTTCCCTCTTGAACTAAAGTGTCATGGCTGCCTGGCACCCATCTTGGTTGACATGAGTGACTCCACTTTGTTTTCCTTTATGCTCTCTTGACGGAAGCAATGCCATTGTATCAGTCCTGCTCTCCACAGGAACCCTAACGCCTGTGTTCTTCCAGGGTCAGCTATATGTCGCAAAATAATCAAAACAGTAAGTCTAGTTAACAGTTAATCACCACACATAGTTATTTATATATTTCATAGTTATTTCACCACACTTTTTATTTCCTATGATGCGAATGTTTAAGATCTACTCTCTTAGCAACTTTCAAACCATTAACTATAGTCACCATGCTACATATGGATCCTCTGGACTTATTTATCTTGTACCTAGAAGTCTGTACCCTTTGACCCCCTTCATCTGTTTTGCCCATCCCCCACCTCCTGCCTCTGGCAGCTACCCATCTGCTCTCTTTATCTCTGCGTTCCATTTGTTTTATTTGTTTTGTTTTAGTTCTGTTTGTTTTAGACTTCACATACAGGTGAGATTACATGATATTTGTCTTTCTCTGCCTGACTTGTTTTCCTCAGCATAATGCCCTCAAGGTCCATCCATGTTGTTGCCAATGGCAAGGTTTCTATTTTTATGGTGAATAATATTCCACTGTGTGTGTGTCTGTGTGTCACACAATTTCTTTGTCCTTTCATCCTTCAGTGGACACTTAGGCTGTTCCCATGTCTGACTATTATAAATAATGCTTCAGTGAATATAGGGGTGAAGATACCTTTTCCAGTTAGTGTTTTATTTTCTTCAGATATATACCCAGAAGTGGAACTGTTAGATCATATGGTAGTTTTATTTTTAAATTTTTGAGGACCCTCAATACTGTTTTCCCTAGTGGCTGTACCAATTCACATTCCCATCAACAGTGCACAAGGGTTCCCTTTTCTCCACATCCTCCCAAGTTAACTTTTATAGCCTTTGTGAACATTAGAAAGGTTCTCCTTTTAGATTCTGGATATTATTCTTTCGAATATTTTGCTTTTGTTATTAAATGTGGTCTACTTGTCCTATTGTTTCTATCATTGTCTGTACATGTGCATATATATTCTGTATAATTAATTTTTGTATATTAATAATTTCATATCCTACGACCTTACTGAATTCTCTTTTTTTCTCCTTTGGGGGAGTTTTTTTCCGGGTCAGAAGAGGAGAAGCAGGGACAGGTTCCTGTGTATCCCAACCAGGGCCTGACCTGGGAGGGGAGGCACAGGGGAAGCTCCAACTGTGCATGCTTGGTCCCACAGGTGTCCTGGCTGGGTCCAGGGAGGGCCTGCCGGGAATGTAGGCTCGGATCCTGGGGGCAGAGGTGGCAGGCCAGGGGGCCCAGAGGATGGCACGTAAATACTGACAGAGGCAATAAATACTGACAGGCCAGGGCATGCCACTCCAGGCCAGAGGGCCCAGGTGGGACAAGTAAAGCTCGGCCCTGGGCCTTGTCTGCCAAGGGCTCCCTTTTGGGACCGTGGGTTCTGCCCACTGGGACAGAGAATGCAAAGGCCTAAGGACACCCAACCTCTCATATGGGACTGGAGGCGACTTGAGTTTTGGCAATTAGGCTTTCCCCAAGCCCTTGGAGCTGCCCCTACAGCCCTGGCTGGATGAGGGTGGGGGAATGGGCTGGCCAGGCCCTGGCAGGCCAGGAACAACAGCAGCATGTCCCATACCTCCCCGGCCACAGGGACTGCGGATGGGGCGGTAGGGACTGGTGGAGACCACATGCTCACGCAGATGCAAGTCAGAGGTTAGAGAGGGCGCCCACAGCACAAGTTCCACATGTTAAGGCATCATGGTTAGACCATTACAGGCAGCAATGGATAAACTGACCAGGGAGGAGTGGAAACTGAAGGATGACCGGCCCCCACAAGGCCCTGCATCATGCATCCCACCCCAACCCGGCGCCCTGGAGGGAGCAGCGGAACAACAGAAAAGGCCCACGGGTACCTGAACACCCCACTCCCTTGGGAAAGCCAGGGCCATCGGTGATTCGGGTCAGATAAGGATAAGTGGGGGACCCCGGAGGGACCCAGGGTGGGGGGAAGCCGGAGCTGAAGCCTCCACCCCCACAGCCTAGGTGGAAGCGGCAACAACACTAGACTATCCAGGAGGCTGGGGCCTGTAGGCTGGCAGGAGGCAGGCAGGGAAATGATGGCAGCGGGGGCAGGGGCCCTGTCAGCACTTTGGTATAGTGGGGGGCGCGGGGTCGGGGTGTGTTAGAGTGGGGTGCGCACATCCCTCCATGTGTCAGCCCTGTCAGCCTCCTGGGCCAGGCCCAGCTCTTTGAATCCTTTTTGATGCTGAGGTTCCACTCCCAGAACAGGTGGTCGGTTTTGTCATCTGTAAAGTGGCACTTGTAGCTGCCGCAAGCCAGCATACCCTTGGGTGCCTCCTCCATGCGGGTGAGGAACTCGAACTCCTTGGCCCGGGGCATAGCTCCCTACCAGCTAGTCAGTCTTGTCAACCTTGATGCATTTCTAGTCTGTGTGTTTGATGTACTTCTGGCCAGACACGGTCTCGTGGGTCACTCGGAAAGAGATATTTATCCACTATTCTACACCTTCCTTCAGCACAGAGAACTGCTTCTTGAAGGCCTATGGGTCACCTGTCAGGTCCAGCTCCAGGGGGCCTGAGGCCCTGCTACACACCAGAGTCAGGCAGGTCACACTGATGTTAGGGAAGTTGATGTTGGCAGACACGGCCCCACGGCCCAGCCCCTGCTGTACTTGCCTCCTTGTACTTGCACAGACTCTGGTCATCCTTTGTCCAGCTCCTGGATCTCCTGGATGTTCTTCTGGGCCGGGGCTTGTAGTTGACTGAGTGTGCGTCCTCCCCGTGCTTGGCTGCAGGCTGTGCCAGCTGCTGGGCTGAGGCTGCTGGCTCCTGCGTGGCCAGGCCCACCTCCAGCTGGGTCCGGGAAGGAGGCTCCACTGCACCGTACTCCCGCTCCCTCCCGCACAAAATGACGAACCTGAGTTTTTGTATTAGTTTCGTTTCCTGTGTTTTAGATTTTCCAGGTATACAATCTTATCATTTGCAAATATAGAGATACTTTATTTTGTTCAATTTTTATACCTTTAATTTTTCTAGGGTTTGGGTGGTATTAGGAAGTCAATTAGACAATATGAAGACATAGCGGTGATTGTGGGCCTCTGTGGGCAGTCCCTGGCTTCAGAAGGAATGTCTCTAGTATTTCTCCCATAGGAAATGTGCTAGGCTTAGGACTGAGATAAAGAGTGTATAATCATATAAAGGAAGTTTTCACCAACTCTTACTTTGAGTGCTTTTTAAAAAAAGTAGAGTTGATTTTTTATCAACTTCCTTTTCAATGACTTTGTATATAAACACAATTTTTATTAATATGCTAACATATATGAATAAATTTTGTACTGTTGAACTATTATATTCTTACACAAGTGGGGGAGGAGCCCACTTGATTATGATACATTATTCTGTGAATGTGCTGTTTATTAATATTTATTGTCCTTTTGAGTTCATGTTCATAATAAGTAAAATAGATCATCTTTTTAATAATCTATTAGATTTTAATATCAGTGCTATAATTTACAAAATAGTCTGGGACTTTTCATTTTTCTAAAATCTAGGACAGTTTAAATAGTATGAAAATTACACATTCTTTAAAGATCCCTCTATGAGATTAGATAATGGTACTTTTGGAGGGTGGAGTAGATATTTGCAACATATATAAGCAATTAAATTAGTTTGCAATCACATCTTTAGGATTTCCTTTAATTCCAACACAATTTTAGTAGTATCTTACAATGTTTAACCTTGATGCTTGTCTGCTCCAACAGAGAGTGTGATCACAAGGCAGGAGCCTCAAGAAACAGGGGAAATGTCGTTATGTTTAGAGACAGGAGTGGGAGGAGGAGTCATATCCATTTTGAAGAGAGGGCTGCAGAGAAGCGCCAGCCTCAGGGGAGGGCCAGGTTTCCTTTAGGGCCTGAAGGCATTAAGATTACAAAGGCTACAGTGAAAGGGGCTGAGATGAGGGGTAATAGTGGGATTCACCAGGGCTGAGAAAACAGAAGGAAGGGCATGAGGGAACTAGAGAAGGCAGGTGGTCAGAGCTGGGATTAAGCACTTGCCTTTTTCCCCAGACAGGAGAGTTATGTTATATGGTTGGCCTCCACCCAATTTGGTACAAACTCTGCTGGTGCCCCAGGGTCCCGGTCTGTCTGACCTGTCTCGGGTACTTGTTTGTGTACGTGGGCCTCGTGGCGGTGGCGGGGCTTAACGGCAAGATCTCCAGGAGGTTCTTGGGTGTTCTAGGTTGATGAGCACTGACTGTCGTGCTCTGGCATTCTCACTTTCTGTGTAAGTAACTGATAGCAGTGGCATTTTCACGAGTACAAAATATTTCCTCTTTAGTCATGAGCTAACCTATTTGAACCCAGTTTCTGGAGATCTTTGTTATCGTTTTTCATTGAATTCAGAACATGCCCTATTTTGATTTGTGAAGCAGAGCTGCTAGAGTGTTGCAGTTCTGTCATTATTTGGCAGTGAGGGGGACTCATGTCTTTCAGCTCCCTTTGTTTTGTGAAGCTCGGCGTTCCAAGTTCTCTTGTCCCTAAGGTCCTTGCCTGATGACTGCTTTGTAACCACATTCTTCTATCCAGCTGACGTAAAGTGATAGAGCTTACCAGTAACATTCAATACCTCAGACACACAGATCCTTTAAGAAAAAAGGCTGAATTCAGTGACTCGCAAAGCTAGATGTTTGGCATACACGGGAGGGGAAATCTCAAGGAAGCCAGTGAGGGGAAAAATGCAAAGAGGTTCAAGCTGCAATAATCCATTCTTGAGAGCCATTGCTGGCCCCTTCAAAATGTCTGTTCTTTTTAACTTTTCAAACCGTTGCCTTTATCTGAAAACATTAAGGTATTTGTTAGAATTCGCCAGTGCCAAGCTAGAAGTCAGGCATGAGCTGAGAGTTGAGATCCAGGCATTTCCACCAAGAGTGGAGGCTCGTTTTCAAAGACATAGACGTGAACTTTTTTAGACGGACAATCAGGAGCCGGTTGATCTTTTCATGGATTTAGTTTTGATGTGACTTTCGATCTGAAGTTACTTTGATCGTTTTGGTTTCTGTCTCTTCAATGAAGGTGCTCTGCAAACAACTGCATATCCAAAGGCCTCAGATGGGTTGATGATAAGGTTGTTTTGGAACTGCCTTTCCACAGTGTTCTGTCACCCCCACATTCTACTCCTGTCCAGTTTTTCCTGCTTGCCTGATGGCACTGGCTCTAGAAGAAGGTGTTCTGTTTTTTAAAGCCATTGCCATAGGCATATTAGTTCATGTTCTTCTTCCCCCACATCCAAATGCCAAGCCCAAAGTATTCATTTCTTGGCCTTTTATTTTCCGTCCTTATGAAAATTGCATACCTTACCATATCCTGCACTGAATGAGTGTACTTTGAAATTTGTTTTCTCCCATGACGTTTACGAAATATGAACATGTGCTGACTTAGAAATGGGAAATACGTTGGAAATTTAGGATATACCTCTTTCTCATTTAATGCAGTGTGGCTAGACTTTCGTGTTGATCCACACTGACCAGGTGACATTAAGACAAATGTTTTCTGTAATTAGCTCTCTTCATCTGCTATTTTTAAAAAGAGGAATAGCCTTTGAAAAATTAAAGATAAATAGTAAATACTAACCACAAAAGGATTTCAGCATGAGGAATGACAAATGTTTGAGAGGTTCTAAGACAAATAAAGTATTCATCCCATGGATTAGTAACTTTTAATTTTTAATATAATAGTAAAATTTTCTTAATGATGCCACGTGCCCATCTGCATTACATAAAAGTCTAGTCACACTTGCTTTAAGTCAGAAAGAAATATAGCATTGTCCACATGGTTTGCCTAAATGAAACCATGGTTTCACTCAGTGAAATTCTGTAATTATATGCTCAAAAAATATTTTAAAAGTCAATTCTATTTACTGCTACATAAAATAAGAATTATGTTATGAAACAGTAAATGTATAGTAACCACATATAAAACATGAGGATAGACACTTACTATAAAATATATAAAAGATCGAAAGGAAATATATCAAAATATTAAAAGGTTTTATTTTTGAAAGGCACACTAACTTTTTTTATTCTGCTTAATCTTAAAAGAACTCATAGAATTAATTTAACCTCTAGTCAATCACTTATAGTCTTAAGTGAAACTAAGTTAATAAAATACTGACAAACGAAGAAGGCTTACATGTAACTTTTAGTTGGTCTTAGATGATTCATTAGAAACTCCTTGATTTATAGATGAGCAGAGACTTAAGAGTAAAATTTTTAAAGAGACTTTAAAATTCTTCTAAGGGACTTAAAATTTTTTAAAGCTTCCCAACTATTTAGGGACAAAACCAGAGCTTAAATTCATTTATCTTGATTATTATAATTAAATTAAACTTTCTTTCTTAAAAATATACGTGGTGAAGCCCTCGGCAGGTGGCTCAGTTGGTTGGAGCATCATCCCGTACAACAGAAAGTGTGCAGGCTTGATTCCTGGGCAGGGCACGTACCTAGGTTGCGGGTCTGATCCCTGGGGCACTTATGGGAGGCAACCCATTGATATTTGTCACATCGATGTTTCTCTCTGTCTCTCTCTCTCCCCCTGTGCCCCTCCCCATCTCTCCCAAAGCAATAAACATATCCTTGGGTGAAGCCTTTCTTTTAAGTCTGTGTGTCTGTGTGTCTGTGTGTGTGTGTATGGTGAAAAGTGAAGGTAAATATGAAGAGAGAAAACAATTTAATCAATTGGCAATGGTCAATCAGAGTTCTCAGATCCCCCTTTATTTATAGGAAGGGTAATTTTCTGATGCTGCTCCTTGTAGTTAAGGCTAATTCTAAATTAGGACTCAAGCCTTGCTTCGATCATTCGTGCTAATGTTGCTGAGGGAAGAGTCAGCCACCCACAGCTGTCTGCCAGTGCTG
Organism: Desmodus rotundus; assembly: GCF_022682495.2. NCBI lineage: Eukaryota > Metazoa > Chordata > Mammalia > Chiroptera > Phyllostomidae > Desmodus > Desmodus rotundus. Next base: position 173,227,126 of record NC_071388.1, read on the forward strand.
TCAGCCACTGTAGCAGCAGGGAGCCAGCTGTGAAGGGGAAACTGGATTTCAGCTGCTCTACAGAAGAGGCTTCCACTAAATTTGGTGATACTGTGCTGGAAGGAAGACTTTACACCAGGAAATCCTTGCCTCCAGGAATAATCAATAACATTTCCTATGGTGACATACCAACTAATCATTGTATTTACCTTCCCCGGCCCCGCATGGATGGCCCGATATGATTGAACCCAGAATGTAGTGTGTACCAGTCTTTAAAAGGTATTTCCTTCCTCTATCCAAGTGACACACTTTTTGTTTAATAGACATTCCATCTAAAATTATATCGGGATTACTTTCCATAAACAACACATCTGGGCTTCTCAGGCCTACACTCTGAAGAAGTGGACCCTAGGCGTAGCCATTCCAGTTTTTCTTTTTTTACTACTGTCCTGTGATCTCGTGGAGAGATCTGTTAGACTCACTGTAAAACAGATTACTGGTTTTTGTTTTTGTTCATCTTTCATCGGCCTTTGACTCCTGGGGTTGGAATCAGCTAATGAGGTGAAAGTCAGCAGCTCAGTATAGAGCCCCCAGCACCATTACGAATACTTATGCAGAAGTAGGGACCGAGCAGTGTCTGTATTCTCTTGTCACATAAGAAAATACTTGCCAGGACATTAAAATAGGGATGTGCTCTGGACTTACTTTTGGATAAACAGCTTACTTTATTTTTCCTCTCAGCCACCAAAAAGAAAAGACCCGTAATCAGATGATATGAGTTTATTATCAGGAACCACGAGTGACCTTAGAAGATGATTGGTTCTACTTTATAATCGCTGCTAGAAAAAAAGAAAATGATTTCAGATCAATCATTCCAAAACCAAGGTCTTTATTAGGTAGATATCTCACCCGGTTTGTAGTTGACAGCCGTACTAATCCAGTTTCCTAAACCTCACTGCTACCTAGGATGCTCCCTTCTGGTGCAGAAGACATGAGAGCTAACCCAGAGAATCCTCTGGACTGAGATGGCTAACTGAGCACACCTGTTTGCTTCCCCAAGTCCCACCCTCGCCTTCTGTCTGCCTGCCACCGAGTGGAGTGGAGGTCGATTAGGATAGCCTGTAGGAAACAGAGCAGTTATTTTCTTTGAAAATTTAAGTAGTGATATGAGTAAACCTTTTATTCTAATATAATCAAATTTTTAAAAACTGGTAAATTGGTTATGCTTATATTGGTTTTATGATAACTTTTTGTTTAAGCAGAATATTCTTCTCCTCAATCACCCTAGGGGGAAAAAATGGAGTGAAAATATTTTGAAAAAAAAAACAAGGCCTAAATGTGAAACTTATACAGAAGAGAAACTTGTAGTTAAAACTCTATGAAAAGAAGCTTTGGAAAAGAAAGTAGGATTGCTTATAGAGCCACAAAGGCAACGCCTTAGAGAAACAATTTCTACTGTAATCTCTACCGGGACATTTATGAGGATTGAGGTAAGGCTTCATATATGCGTTTGGTTTTCTCCATCAGTAAAATTAGAATGATAATACCCCCATTGTACAAAATACCAGGACAAAACAAAGCTGACTATTTAATACCCTTGTTTAAGGTTTATTGATAACAAAAACGACCCAAATGTAAATTCTGATAGACATATCAGAGGATTCTTTTACAGTGTGGTTACTTAAGATGTTGGGTGCATGGGAGCAATTTTTAAGAGACATTTTAATGAAGATATTTCTCATCTGGAAAACAATGATTATAAATTTGTAATTTTGAGAAGTTATATATTTGTTCAGATATTGAGAGTAAATGTATTTTTTATCCCCTAGAAAGAAAAAAAATAAAAGTTCTTATACAGTGAAATACTTTTTAAAATAAGCAGAACAATGCATTTTAATAAACACGAGTAAGACCATGTCAGGGTTGAAACAGATTACGGGATCATCTTGCGGTAAATAGCATCCAGCTGGTAGGCTTTTTGACTTCAGTTTTAGAAATGCGGTTTTTAGTAAGTCATCCAGGAGATATCAAGTCCTGCAAACATTGAGTCTTGCCCTGTGATCCTGGCCTGGAATCCAGTTCTCCACAATATATTCACACCTTCCTGTAGTGTTCATCTGTTTGACATATCTTTAGTTCCTACTAAGTGCCAAGCACTCAGCTAGGAATTGGGGATACTTAAATGAAAAGACATTATTTCTACCATTTCAGTGATGATACATAAACACGTGCCATCCATAACAATTAAGTACCTACTGTTACGCACACACATATAAAACGTAATGGGAAGATGGGGGAAGAGCTCCTAAATCAACGCACGGGATTATAACTAGGTTCTTTGCTACACACTGAATGGACTCTTGTTTTCCCATTTTAAGAAAAATAAGAATTTTAACAATAACATTATAGTAAAATCCAGTTTGCATTTGGTACCCCAAAATTTTGAATCAATGCTTTTGGGGATTAGGATTGCATCGATTAAATTTTTTCAGCCATAACTTGGACAGGGAGCACGAGAGGCTTTGGAAATGTAAGGCCCTAAGATCCACACAGAAGCTCAGAGCTGTGTTCACAACGACTGGATGAGAGCCGTGCTGGCACGTGAGTGAACCTGATAACTTCAGGTTATTTTCTCAGCTTTTATCTGTGAGACAGAATAGGTTAATTGGCGATTCGCGGTGAAATAACAAACAAAAACCTTGCTTTGTCTCCTTACAAGAGTTTATTTGAAAAACTTAGCTCTGCAATTCAGTAGGAAGCAAATGCTTTATTTTGGTGTAATAGAGTATATACCTCTTAAAAATAAAGGTGAATCTAATTAATGCCTATTGTTAGAATCTAGTATTTGACAGATTTTTTTAAAAGACTGTGATTAAATCTACCATACATTTTTTACCTTATTTTTATTGTTTACACTATTACAGATGTCCTCATTCCCCCCCTTTGCCCACCTCCTCTCCCCACCCCCACTCTTGCTCCTCCTTCCCCCTGGCCAACACCACACTCTTTACCATGAGCTTTTAACAATCCTTGAGGTAAGAATTATTTCATTTAAGCATTTTCATTTATTCTATTTAATTAGGTATTTCTGAGTTAATGTCATTGATACTCAGCTGGGCAGGTTTTGAATCTACAAAATATGGAAAGACTTTCATAGGCTAAAAAGAATAATAATAATACAACTTATATTCACTGAGAACACTCTAATTGCCAGATTTGGCTCTAATCCTGGTGAGCATTTGCAGTTTTGGAGCTAGCGTAAATAACGATGCTATGAATATTCTTGTCTCTTGGTGCATATATTTAGCTCTAGGTGACAATGCCAAGCTTTTTCCAAAGTGGTTGTATACCAATTTTTCCTCCCATTTGCAGTACATAGGAGTTCCAGTTCATCATCCCAACCAACATTTGGTGTTTCAATGTTTCTAATGGGTATGTAGTGGAATCTTATTGTGGTCTTATTTTGTACTTCTGCAGTGACTAATAAAGTTGAGTACCCTTTCTTATGTTTATTAGCCATTTAGATATCCTCCTGTGCACAGTTTTTAGCCCACTTTTTAAAACTGGGTTATTTATCCTTTTCTTGCAGGAGTTCTTTTTATTTTATACATGAGTCATGTATAAGATAACTTTATTGCAAATAACTTTACCTGTGATAAGTTACGCATTTTAATTCTTAATGCTATCACTTAATGAAAAAAGTTCTTTTCATATAATATTTATCAATATTTTTCCTGTGGAGATGCTTTTGTGTCATGTTTCAGAAGTATTTGCCTACCCAGGCTCATGAAAAAACACTAACATGTCGACAGGTTTTATACTTCAGTGCTTTGAAGTTGTCATTCTGTTGTCTTTGAGCTTTCATCAATTCTATGGAAGGTCAGCTGTCAATCGGTTGCTGTTTTTTTTTGTTTGTTTGTTTGTTTGTTTTTGTTTTTCTAAGATGATGTGTCTCTTTTTCCTCTTTCGCTCTGAGATTTTCTAATTGTCTTTGGTTTTCAGCAGTTTTACTATAATGTACTTAGATGTTATTTTATTAGAATTTGTCTTGCTTGGTATTCACAGAAGAACTGGAATCTGTGGCTTGATGTTGTTCATCATTTGGAAATTTCTTCACCATTACCTTCTCAAATATAGCTTATGCCCTGTTCTCTCCCTCCTCTGTTTCTGGAATTCTAATTTCACATGGGATAAACATATTAATGTTGCCCCCTAAGTCTCTTACATTTCTTCACTGTTTTTCATCTTAAAAAAAAAGAAAACCCACTGAATACTTATTGTAGCCCAGACACCCTCACCCTAACCACATTCCAGCTTAAAAGTTGTATTCAGCACACTTTAAAAATCTTACAGTTGGTCTCTGCCACTACCAGCTGGAGGAGCTGTGGGTTCCAACTCCCTTCCCATCTTGTCCCAGCCAGGGCAAGAGGACAACAGGAGGGCAGAAAGGTTGGGCCCGAACTCCCAATTCCAGTCTGGGGTGGCCATGAGGAAAGCCAACCATCCTGAGCCCACCAGCAGAGGCTGCCATCTCCCCTCTGGACCAGAAGCACAGCCTGCAGTCCTAGCAGACTTTAAGGCCTAGCTCACCTCTCAACGTCCTAGAGCTGGAGGCAAGCCTCCTCTCAAAGGCTCTTGAAGGATCAAATTCTTCTGAGGCCAAAGCAGGTGCAGGGCCCAAGAGGACCAAGTCTCAGGACTGCCCAGGAGCCATAGCCCCACCACAAGGACCACCTCCGACTCAGTCTGGATGCTGAGTGTACGGCCAGGCTCAGGGAGAGGCCCTCAGAGAGGGGAGAGCACTGCTCTACGGGTCTTCTCCATCTTGGCCAGCCCCAGAATGGTGGAGGGAGGGCCTGGCCTGGATCTGGGGGGAGCAGTGGGCCAAGTAAAGGGCCCAGCAGAACAACTTGGCGCTATGTTTAGGCCTCACTCCCCCATTGGCTCCTAAATGAACTGAAACTAAAGGTCCGGAGGGGAACTACCATTTGATAAAGATGATACAGTATCTCTGAGTGAAAGACAGGAATGTATATGTATGTAAGTTATTTCTTTTCTGGTGGAGGCTGAGACTCCTCATCCACTTCTGCTCTGGTAACTGGGAAGTAAAAAGGTCTCATTTCTAAGTTTCTCCTTTCTTGTCCTGAGCACATCAAGGACTGACACTGATGGCTCAGTGTGGAACCCAGAGGTCTTTTGTGGATTATCCCAGTACTAGGTTGGTGAAACCTTAAAGCTGTGGAAGGGAGAGGGAGGAGCAAAGGACCGTGAGTGAGAATTAGGTGTAAAGGTGGAACCTTGCATTTAATCATAATTATTTAGCATGATATGACTGAAATATGTAAAGCAAATATTTGTTTTACCTCAGTATAATCAATTTGTGTACATTAAAAATGATATTTACCAAATAAATCAATGTAGGTATATTCACATTCTATGATGGTCAGAATGTACCCACACCAATTTAATCATATTTTCATGAAGAAAAATTACATTTCTGGCCTGTTGTGCTTGTATGTGTTACCTTAGTTGAGTTAATCATAGTAAAAAAAAATCTTCAATTCATTTAAATGCTAAGATTCTGGGCTGAAATTTGTGTCATTTATGCTTTTTGACTCTTCTGCAATCTAGGTATATTCTTCACTACGTTATACCTTCAGAGAGGTAACTCTCATGTTAGTCTACAGATTGTGAGCTTTGTAGGTTCCAGTCTTCCTTCTTCACACTTAGTTTTGCTGCTGGACTCTGGGCCACAGGGTCCTCATCTGCGAAGGAGTCAGGCGAAGTTACCTATCACTAAGGCCCCTTCACGCATGATTTTGCATGACTAATCCATTGTAGAACAAACTAACATAATGGTGCTTTTGTAGAGTTTTGTTTGTTTGCTTGCTTTTACGAGGAATCACGCTGGCAGATGCAGACACCACCTGGAAAGTGCAGGGAAGCGCAACTGAGTAATGCCCATATTTTGAGGTAGTGACCTCAGCGAGTGAAAAAACGGCATTTAGAGGTGTTTTGTTTTAAGGAGAAACAGTCCTGATGTTGTTCTTGACTATTTCTGGATAGAGAAGTACAAAATGGGTGTGTCCTCCTAAATGTTTAAGTACTTGAAGCACTTTTGCACTGCATACTCACGCTGCGAGCTAGTTCGGACTGGCAGAGTCCCTGGCCTAGCCCTGCAAAATGTGGGGCTTGAGGTCAAAGCAGGTTTGGCTGCTAAGTCTGGACCCAATTGCCAGGTCTCTTAGCTGGGAAGGTGGAGGTGAGGCTGCTGCGAGTTCACTTGCGCCCCGCGCTGTGCGCACCTGTTTCCCGGGCAGGCCGGGCCGGCCCAGTGCGGTCCTCTTCGCTGGGCAGAGCCCAGGAGCGGTAGAGGCCCAGGTGGCTCAGATGAAGGGCCTGGGGACCGGGCAGTGAAGTGACTAGCTCGCTTACGTCTTGTTTGAACTTTATGGGGGTGCGATTTCTGCGGGCAGGCGGCAGCACCCTGGATAGAGTTTGGGGGTGGACGTTAGGGCGGTGGCGTACCTCCCAGTCTCGCCTCCCGGCTCCGCGCCTCCCATCTCCCACGCGGCGCGGGCGGACGAGGCTGCACGCGGCCCGCACAGGGCTCGCCCTGGAGCAGGGCGCCCCCGGCGTGCCACCCGCGGGACCCAGCCGGCCGGGAGCGGGGCGCGCGCGCGGCGGGCGCGGTGGCGGCGGTGGCGGCGACGGCGGCTGGAGGAGGGGCCCGGAGCGCGGCCGAAGGACGCCCCGTCCTCTAACTGCTGCCCCCTGGCTGAGCCGGGCGCGGCGAGGAGGCGGCGCCGCTGCCCTGGACGCGGGACTGCCCTCGGCTCCCACCCGCCCTGACTCCAGCGCGCCCCCCGGGCAGCGCCGGCGCCGGGGGCTCCGGGTCCACCCTGGGCAAGGAGACCGCGGGACGCCTTCTCAGCCCGGCAGCTGTCCGGACGTGCGACCGGCGCGAGGCTGTCCCGGTTCTGGGTCGGTAAGTGAACATCGGGGAGAGGCGCCACGGGTGCGTGTGTGTGTGTGTGTGTGTGTGTGTCGGTATCTGCTCGTCAGCTTTGCTGGTTGGATTTTTCAATGGCAGACACCTGTGAGTCACTGGCGGCTTCCAGCCCCGCAAACCCTAGTCGGCGGGCTGCCGGAGCTCTCGCCACGCGCCTCCGTCCTCTAATTGGGGAGAGTTAGCCCCCGACCCTCCCACCTCCGTCTGAGCCCCCAGGTGAAAGGCGTTGTAAGTTGCAGTGGCACCATCCTTCCTCCTTTATAGCTGACGGCTGAGTGAAGATTTTCAGGTAAAGATTTGCTTATGAACATTTAATTTGTATGCCAAGCTACCAGGCTTATGCCCTGAATAGCATATAATGAGCAAAGTATTAATTCTTGTACTCTTTAGAGCTGTGGGAGGCTGAATCTGGAGGGGAATTATGATGCAAATGGGAAATGTATTGGAATAGACAGGTAAAATCCCTCAGCCGTTAGCAAAGGGATCTAAAGCAGAGCAGAACAATTGGAGTTCTCTTCTGCTTCCCAGTTACCCCTCCCCATCCTTCATGGATGTAAGTTAACAAAATTACAAGCAGGAAATGTTCTCATCAAAGACTATCTTTTTAGGATCTGGTGCGTTGGTTATTTATCTTAGGGAAATTTTTAATTCAGGATTCAGAGGAATAAGTAATCTTTTTATTATGACAAAGTATAAGTTTCATCAAGAGCAACATTTGTGTATACCCTTTTTCTTTGAGGTTGTTGCCAAGTACCTGATACAGCTATCATATGTAGGTGAGTAATAACATTATTTCGGTATTCTGCTTGACATACTCAGCAGACCAGTCTGGAACAACAATAACTCCAGTTTTAACTTCCTTGTTTTGCCATTAAACAAAAATTACTTATTAAGGCCCACAATCTTACAGCAAAAGCATACTTTAAAATCATAGACCAACCTCCAGTTCGTTTTAATATATCCTCCATAGAACTCCTGACAGACTAACCACATTTTGATGGAAACGTCAGCGACAGGGAGCTCACTACGTTTTGAGGTATCCCTCCTTCCTGTTATTGTTAGGAAATCCTTGTTTACACAGACCTGACCATTGCTTCCTTGGGCCTGTTTCTCAATAGTCCTGCGTTTGCCAATCTCCTCCTTGCCCCCACCTGTGAAAGTACACGCAGATTTTTTTTCAGCACAGTTCCAACGCTGTCATCTAAAAAGGGTCCATGACCAAAAAACAAAAAAAAACAAAACAAAAAACAGTTAAGAAACCAAAGGTCTAAAGCGGTACCAAACTAGAGTTATGTCTCCTTTACTTGACAGCCTTTCAGATCCCTGAGCCCCAGCTTCTCATCTGTACAGTAGGAACGATACTATACTCTCTCTGCCCAGAGGGTTATTGTGAGGACGACATGAGATTATCTTTGTAAAGTACTTAGTGTAGTTACCTACAAGTCAGGAAATGTTAATTATCTTCACTAAATAGTAATCACTTTTGTTTCCTTCCTTACTTAAGATCTCTCTGAGCTAAAGATCCTTAGCCCCAAATTGAATTCAGTAATTCATTCTCACCGGAGCAGTGCAGAGTGCAATGAGTTTCTGTCTTCCAATGTAATCATTCTAATACTTATGCAATTAAAATTTCCTGAATGCGAACATTTTTTTCTCTTGTATTACTTAAAGCCTCCAATTTCCAGTTTGTTGAATAGGTTTTAATCTTGACTGTGGCATTCGTCACGTTAATTCTGCCTTTTGGTCTGTGCCTCCTGCACACTGAGCGTCAGTGTTGACCACAGTCCAGCCTTTGGGAATGTGTGGCGTGGGTGCCTTTGCTGTGGGGGCACGCATGGGAGCGTGAGGCACCGTAGAGATGGTCCTGGACTTTTGGAGTCTGACCCTGACACCTATTAGCTTCATGACCTTGAGAAACCTCTTAACCATGTTAACGAAATGAGGTTAGTAACATGTACCTTTCAGGGTGCTTGTTAGAAGCCAGTGCGTTGAGACTGTTAAGCGCAGCACTGGGTGGGGATCTAGTTCGCCCGCCCAGTAGATAACACTGAGACAAATTAATGAAGCAGCTGAACTCAGCACTGTGCTTATTTATCGGATGATTCTAGCTCATAAATCAGTCTTCTTCATAGGGACATCATGAGAAAAATTTTAATCAAATGCCTTGCCAAAAGATCCTGAGTATTCTCTGATCCATCACAAAAGTAAATGACATTAGCTCAGGATGATTATTTCTGAGTGAACTACTAGCTCCCAAACATTCCTAATATTTCCCCCACAAATGTTCCCTGTTTACCGATTAAACCTTGAATTTTGCCAGGACTCGTATTAAACTAACTGGTCTATAATGCCTAGGAGTTCTAACTGTGTCCTTCAGTTTTGATTTTTTTTTTCAAAGAAAGGTAACTAACTTTTATTGATCCAGAATTTCTTAAAATTTTTATTTTATATTTTCAACTACAGTTCATCTTTAATATTACTTTTTTTAATCTTCACCCAAGGACACTTTTTCATTGCTTTCAGAGAGAGAGGAAGGGAAGGAGAGAGAGAGAGGTTGCCTTCTGACGCGCACCCTGATTGGGGATTGAACCCGCAACCTTCCAGTCTCTTGGGTGCTCCAACCGAGCCACACTGGCCAGGGCTTATATTATTTTGTATTGGTCTCAGTTGTAAAATTTTGGTGGGGGGAAATGGGTGTTTGAGTTTCTTGCCTCTTGATACCATCTCCTCTACTGTGTTTTTCCAAAGGTTGTCAGAATATTTCTGTGCTCACATCTGTGGGTTCTTCCTGGAATATAATTCACCAGTTTGAAGATATGAATTCTTTTAAAGTGACCTCTTCTGCTTCTATCTTGGTTCTCTCTGAACGAGGTTTCTTCTGTCCTTTCAGCCTAAAGACCATTTGCTTTTAGGAAAGCAAAACAGTTGCTGAGCAGTTCTGTTTTCATTCTCTAATTAATTAATATACCATCTGCCCTAGCATTTGGGAATTTTTTAAAAACTGGGTCTGTTTTCCATAGTAAGATGTACTATGAACAGCACGCAGCATTTCTTAGTGGTGAAGAAATACAACCAATCACAGCATGATAATATTGAAAGTTTGGGGAGTAATAAATAACTCCAGTGAGTATCTAATATGGGAGGAGCCTGCACTTTAAGAATTAGTTTATATCTTATGAATTAAGAGTTGTGAAATCAAGGATGTTTCACAAGGGGCTGAAGGAAGCAAGTGAGTGAACCCAGACGAGTGTGCCAGACACAAGGGAGTGACAGAGTGCTGTGAACCGGGGTGGGCGCCCAGCTCAGAACAGTTTGAACCTCGCACTGGTGAAACAAAACCCTGGCCCACACGTGGCTACGAGTGTGTGGCCTTTGCTTTAAGTGCCCTGAAAGAGGTAGAACTGTATATATTTCACTTTCCTTCCCAACATCTAACACACTATGAAGCACATGGGTGTTTGATAAACAGCCCAACCTTAGTTAGCATTCTTTAAGTGTTTCAGTGTAGAGAACTCTTCTGTGCAAAATAAAAGGAGAAATGACTGTTGCCCTTGAGGAATATTTAACCTCATTTGGGGAGACAGCATTTATAAATGAAATGGGCTGGACATCAGTTCAAGAAGAGAATTTTGAGTAAGGTTTGGAGGAATCCCAGGAAGTCTGCATGAAGGAGATGGGCTTCCTTCTAGCCTGGAGGATGATTCGGCTTTGGTTTTGGCAGGAAAGAGGGGAAAGGCTGCTGGTGGAGAAAAGGGGGAGGCGGCATGTTTCAACATCACGGAAGGCTAGGAGGAAAAAATGAACCTCGGTGAGCATGATAAGAAGTGTAGCTTGATGGGAGAGGAAATTTCTTTGGATTAGTGAGAAATCCAATAGGTGAAAAATAGGGTTGTAAAAAATGTTTAAATTAAATATACCTCTGCTCCCCTCACCCCTGAAAATACTACACCACCAGCCACTGAGAATAGCGAACACCATGGCTCCTTAGGAGTATTGTGAATGTATCACAAAATAATTACTGAATTTTAAATAGCAAAATTTTTTGAATTCTTGGTCCTTTGACTTGGAGTCTAAGTGGATTTGGACACTGTGCTTTCTCATGTCTCCACATAAGAAAACTGACTCTTTTAAGGATTCAAAGTTATATATACTACTGCCTGGAATTTAACTCAGTGCATAGCACTGAACACTCTTTTAATTTATTATTTATGCCTCCTACTTGTTCTAAAATATTTGAAGTAGTTATACTACATAACATACAGACTTGTCTTGAATTTGCAGGGAATAGAAAAAAACCCTTCCTCTATCCTTTCAGATTCATTGGCTGGGCCAATAATAGATTAACAGGAAAAAAATTAATTACCTATTTCTGCGTGGGAGTTCACAAAGAAATGTGATTCAAGGAGACACTTAGAATTGGAGACTTACATACCCATCTTAACAAATGGTGATTAAGTGTGGAAGAGGCCAAGACGCTGTAATTAGCTAAACTACCCAGCCAGGGTCTAAATATTTTTTGTTATTTATTTTTGTGTTATGAGCTATCCTAAAACTTGGTGGATTAAAATAACACACATATTAATTTCAGAGGTTCTGTGAATCAAGAATCTAGGTACAGCTTAGCCGAGTGCCTGTGCCTCTCAGTCAGTTGTCATTTGGGGCTGCTATCTGCTCTGAAGGGACCGCCCAGTTCCCTGCACACTGTTGTGCAGAGAGCCCCCAGTTCCTCGCCTCACGGGCATCTCCGTAAGGCTGCTCACAACACAGCAGTTGGGGTCAATCAGAGTGAGAGAAGGAGTGCAAGGCGGAAGTCACAATCTCTTTAAAACCTAGTCTTGGAAGTGGCCCCCATCACTGCTGCTGTACTCTGGTGTTACAAGTGAGTCGTTAGTCCCACACTTAGGAGACCTGATTAAGCAAGGGATGGGAACTCCAGGAGGGAGAAACCATGGAGGCCATTTTAGAGATGATCTACCACAGTTATTGAAGTTCCATAATATTCCAGGATATAGACATTATGGTAAATCTTATTGTTGGACATTTAAGTTATTTCCAGTTTTTTAATTATAAGGCTTTTGTGAAAATCTCTATATCGGCATTTGTGTCTTCACTTGGCCGTTCCTTTGGGGTAGGTTTCTGAGAGTGGGATATTTGGTTAGGGCTTTTCACATAAACCGTCCTGCTCCTGCTGACCCAGCCTTCGCCCCTAACACCCGTGCTTGAGAGCGGCCATTGCAGCCCCTCCCCTTTAAGACAGTTCTTTCCAAGAATGGGTTTGTAAAATAAATTGTTCCATAATTAGGCAGTTATTTGAATTAGCATGTCATGAAACCTGAAAGGGAGGTAATGTGATAGAGCATCAAGGTCCCTGAAACCAGCATCAAAAGGTGTGGGCTCCGCAGCAGGCTGTGCACTGGGTCCCTCCTACAATGTCATCCAGGCCACACGTTCCCCAGGCCTGACATTTAACCTGCTGAAGTGCACAGGTGGACATCCATGTGTGTTGTACAGTGAGGGAAAATGATTCCTTGTGTTGTATAAAATAATTCTGAGGCAGCAGGGAAAGAGGCAAGGGGAGAATGGAGACGAGATATGCGCTCAATAGAAACAGATTATTTACCTTGAAAATTCAACACCCAGTTATCATTGGAACTCATGGCTGTACACACACACTCTGTTGCTCTTTGTAATAATACAGGAATTTCTTTCACGTTGTCTAAACAAATTATTTAAATCAATTAACATTTACTGAGGCCCTTCATTGTGCTAGGAATATAGAAGTGAGATTACAAAGATGAATAACAATTATTCACTACCCATCCTTTTTTTGTCAAGAATTGAAGTGGTATAACCATGTTTTTGCCTTCAAGTCTGTCTGGTGTGGGCACAGACTTGTAAACAAGGCAGAACAGGAAAAGTGCAGCGATGAGGTGAATATATTATGGAAATCCAAGGGAGTGAGTGATAAAGTAATACTATGTAGTTAGAAGGCCTTTACACAGGAAGTGTACTTGAGATGGACACGTAAGAATAGGTAAACTTTTAAAGAGAACAAATCTGTGTGAAGTAATACTAAAGAGAAGGTGGGAAATTATAAGAAACCATTTTAAGAGAAAGCATTTTATGACAGAGGAGCCTATGGAGTAAGTAATTGCCCTAGTGTGTAAGGGTGATTGGATCATGCTTTCCAGATTGCGGTGAGTTGAGAAAGGAGGGCTCCTTTTTGCACTGGTTTTGGTTTCATGCTCTGATTCAAGCTCAGATGTCTAGTTTCAGCTACAGGATCTAAAGAATAGTCCAGTTGTAACAAACTAAAGACAATATTCTGACTTTGTTACCCACTCTCCCCTGCCCCCATTCTCCATTTAACAACAGTCGCTTAAGGAACTGGCTGTAGAATTTCACAGAGCCTAATTCATGTGTCACGAGTACTATTGTGTCATTTAGCTAGGATGCGACATGACTAAGAAATGAGTATAGAATATAAAGTTTAAATGTTTCAGAATATTAGTGGTGATTTAGATCAGGTTTTCTTCAACTATTTTGGTTTTTTCCCCAACTAGTTGGTCAGAAGCTACTCTTCACTTTCCTGCAAGGATTTATATTACAGTGCTGGAGGAATTGCTGCAGACTGAAGTTCAATACTCATAGTCACAAACAGGAGCGGTCAGATGAAGCCAGACGTGTACCCAGAGTAAAGCCCGGAAGGGCTGAGGGAAATGCCTGCCTGTTTCTCTTCTCTACCTGGGTGGCATGGTAAATGAAACGAAGCATTGGCACCTGACGTAGATCCATCACCTGAGTCTAAGTGACCATCAGAATTCTTAGACTATAATTCTTTCCTTAATTATAATCTTAAAATATTATAACTAAAGCACTGAACATAATTAATGAGTTGATGTTAGTGGGGGGCAGTCTACGAGAAGGAAAGGAAATAACACCGAACGTCTTCCACGCCCTGAGGCAGTCCCAGATGTGTTACACGTACAAGCTCACTCCATGTTTATGATGAACATCTGAGGAAGATTCCCAGTTTACAGATGAATTCATTCCATGCACTGCTATTCAGGTTTACTAGATTCTCCAGCATTGTCCCTTCACTTCATGTTCTTTTCTCTGCCTCTTCATTGAGAAAATATGGGCCCGCGTGTGACCTCATGAATTCATCCTGAGGCTGCCCCACTGGTGTGTGCCCAAGGGTGGGGCAGCTGTGTGCTCAGGCTGCAAAGACTGTGCAGCAGTGCTTTTCTGGTGACCTTCGACCGGTCATACTGGGTTGTCCAAAACCTTCATTTATTTTCTTTTTGTGTGATGGCTTTAGTGGCACTGTCTTTAAAACTTCATTTGAAACGATTTTGTTAGACTGTAGTGTGACAGCTGTCATATCAGTGTGCATTTTTAAAAAACATCAAAATTGGTGAATTTTTGTGCAACCAGTTTAACATTGAAGATGGAAGAAAATGTGCAACATTTTCAGCATATCATGCTTTATCATTTCAAGAAAGGTAAAAATGCAACAGAAAAGCAAGAAGAGATTTGTGCACCTTTCAGAAGGTGCTGTGACTGATCGAACGTGTCAAAAGTGGTTTGTGAAGTTTCCTGGTACTGTTGACATTTTGGACAAATAATTCGCTGTGGGGCTGTCTTACGCACTGGAAGATGTTTAACAGCACCCCTGGCCTCTACCCACTAGGAGCGAATAGTGGGAGATAGCCAACACACTCAAAATATAAAATCAATGAAGTTATTGATGAAAATTAAAAATGTCTTTTATTTTACAGAAAACTAAACAGGCTTTTTGGCCAACCCAATATTTCTGTTATTTTCTAGCTTTTACCTTTAGTGATAGTATTAAATTTAAATTGAGTTTATTTTTGTTTGCTAGATGTTAAACAGCTTAACGGGTGTCATTTGACCCTGTTTTAAATTTATGGTCTAAATCATGGATTCTCAGTATTACCAATTCAGAAACCTCTGCTTAATGTCCAATTTTCATGAACCCTCCCCCCAGAAGAAAATGCACTTACTGTTATTAGAGAACAAATAATGACAAACATGCTATTAGAACTGTTATTTTTTTAAATGAAGTCGGTTATATTTTTTAATGAATTAGCATTTCTTATTAAATGCATCTACATTGAAATTTGAAACACACATACACAAGACATTTTTTAGAAGACTACAACGTGGCGTTTATGATACAGAGATTCACAGTAATTCAGGGCTCGGGTCCATTTGAAGCCATAACTTGAGATGTAAAACACTAGAAACCTATTTAGAGGCTTAGAACACAATATAGAGTAAGACAGCAGTAATCACCATTTCTGTTACCCTGCTATTTCAGACGGACTGTCAGAGATTTAGCAGCCTGTGTATCTTCAGAGCAGATTTAGACTTGTCTTTCTTTTTTGCTAGAGCTGCGTGTGGGTTTAGGTCCCAACTCATATTCAAGTCATGGCTGTGTGTGAGAGAGAAAGAGAGAGAGAGAAAGAGGGAGAGACAGAGAAGAGAAAGAGACGAGAGAGACCTTTCCCGGCTCACTGACCAGAGCTCCAAAATGAGCTACATAGAATGGACTGCAGTTCCAAGGCCCCAGTAGAGACCCAGTAGTTGCTGAACCCATTTCTGGGAAGTGCCAGGTGGCCTAAAACTTTGTATGCTTAGTGCTTTGAGGCTTCAAAGTAACATTGAGGGAAACAAATAATAAAAGGGGCTTTCTTTTCTTTACATATATATGTGCTGGGACTTGGGAACAAAAGGAGAGGGAGTGGTGGCAGGAAAGGCCCCCTTATATTTTATTATTTTTGGCTGCAGTGTCATGAAAAAATGGCCACATCACCCGTTAGGGAAATTAAGGACCCTCTCTGGGCATCTGCACTGCTTACAGCCTGAATAAGTTGTCATCTCGTTTTCAGTCTGTCTCCTTTGATTTTGTTTTGTTAAGTAAGTTTTCAAACCCCGTATTAACGTTGGGTCCTGGACACATAGTAGACTCAGTAAAGACTGGCTGGATGGCTAAGGAATGTTCTCACCAATAGCTCTCTGTATATCTTATGATTATAAAAAATAAAATAACCTAATTTTCAACATTTCTGAATATTGTTTTTAAACATTATATTCTGTATTCAGCCAGATAAAATGACAAATGAGATAAAATACTTTTCTTGGTTAATACCCAGCATTTACTGTTTTATGCCTTCAGCTGATAGCCGTAATAGTTTCCTAACCTGACAGATGAACACTACAGTCTAAGAACTCAGTACAGCTATTTGTGCTGTCCTAAGGTCATATAATCTTCTGAACTGTTGACTCCTATTGAAACTTTGTTTCCTAATTATGAATCAACTATCTTATTAGGGGAAAGTGAAATTATACAAAGCTTATTCTTCAGTGGTGTTCAGGATGGGTCTATAATTGCCTTTTACATGTCATGTATTTGAATAGTTGCTACTGTGAACAGTAAGTAGTAGCACAAACTTTCTGGTTTTGGCTCTGACTTTTCTTTAAGGATCACACTTCCTTATATCCCAGGAGGCTTCTGTGGGACAGAAACCACAGAACTGAAATCTGATTTACAAAAACGTGGGGCAGGTGGCCAATCCTGCTCTATCAGGGCAACTGCCCCTTCTTTGAGCGTGCGGTGAGCAGTTCCGATGGACAGCTACCAGACCAGTTGAGTACCTGTGACATGAACTTAGCGGTGTCATTTTACCCAAGATGGGGCCTGAAGGCCAGAGCTGACAGCTAGTCCTAGGACAGTGGTCTTTTTGGGAGCCTCAGAAACTCTGGGCTATCATGTCCCTGCTGATGGAGACCAGCTCAGGGACTGGGACAGTGAGCAGAGAGTGGCAAGAGACCCTGGGAAGGAGCTACATTGGTCTTTACTGGTAAAAATTACCTTTACAACTAGGAGTGGAAGTTTTATAAATTCAAGAGGGGGGTTTTTTAACACTTAAAAACATAAGCTAGGATTGGATAAAGTACTGTTGAAACTACTATTATTTCAAGAACCTAGGATTAGGAGTTGGGAGCTCCATGCTTACTTGCCATGTGATCTCTCTGGGTCAGTTGCCTCTGCAAGTGGAAATAGCCAGGCCTATCTGCCTGTTTCATCTCTTTGTTGGAAGGTGATGGTAAATGTAATGTAAATTAGTAAACTAAAAGTGATGAACAGCTACAGAAGTCTTCTGTTCTTGATAGAAGCACTATGACTAAACTCATTGATGGCATATTTTACTATCTAGATACTTTGAAGTTCCATAGATAATCCAGAGATGTGCTCAAACTAAAGTGTAGGGGAGATGGAGTATTACTCATCTAGCTCTTTGGGTAATGTTACACACCCTCTCCCCACTGCACCCGCCCCACTTATCTACAAGTTCAGGAATAATTGTTACGGGCAAAGGACTCTCACATTTAATTTCCAAATTGATTTCTTTTATTGCCACTCAAAATCAAAGCACTCTATAAGTTTCCAAAGGAAGTGAGAAATGAATAGTTAAAGTCCTTCAACTGGTAGTTAGGAGTAGGGGGCTGCTTCTCACTGTTCTGTAGATCCAGAAGAATAGGACCACCGAGTTTGGGCTGATTTCAGGCCAGCGTGAGAGTAAAGGAAACATACCTACCGCAGGAGGCTTAGAGCAGCACCAGCAGGTCTGTGCTCTGGAAGCTGCCCCATCATGTTAAGAGCTGGAATTTTGGACTGATTTTAAGATTTGGTGTGACAAATTCAGGCAGACAGCCTCTTTTAAGTATAAATATATTCATTCTCTGGACTTCTCTTTCCCAGAATGTTCTCAAAACCTGTATATTTTATTGAAGTAAAAATTACAGTGAAATACACATATGCTAAGGGTACAATTTGACAACTTTTGACAAAGGTATACACCTTTGTAGTCAACACATCAATCAAGATATCATAGAACATTTCCATGGCCCAGAAAGTTCCTTCATGTCCCCTTACAAGCAGTCCTTACCACCTTCCACCCAAAGACAACCACTGTTATGCTCTCTATTCATGGGGTAAGTATTGTCCATACTTGAAAGTCATATAAATGTCAGTCTTTTATATCTAGCTCAACATGTTTCCATTATTGCACATATCAGCAATTCATTCCTTTTTATTTTCAAGTAGTAGTCCATTTTATAGACATCCCTATTTGCTTACCCATTTGCCAAGAGTTGGACATAGGGGCTGTTTCCGGCTTTGGCTATCATGAATAAAGCTTCTATGGACATTGGTATGTAAATTTTTTGCAGACATGTTTCCATTTGTCTTAGATAAATACCTAGAAATAAAATGGCTGGTTCATAGAGTAAGCGCATGGTTAACTTTGTAAGAAACTGCTAAACAAGTTCTTTAAAGTGGCTGCACCATTTTCCACTGCTTAGCTATATATGCACTCCGTATCCTCACCAACACTGGGCGTTGTTGGGCTTTCGAAGTTTAGCAATCCTAGTGGGTGTCTAATGGTATTTGCATTGTGGTTTTGAACATACCTGTTTAATTTTTAATTTGCATATAGTGACACTGACTTTATTTTGGTGAATAGTTCTGAGTTTTACTATATGTTATAGAGTCAAATAGCCACCACCACAATCAGGACACAGAAGAGTTCTGTCACCTAAGAAAAGCTCCCTCCTGATCTGCCCTTTCGTAGTCATCTCCTTCCACCCCTACCCCCCGGCAACCACACCCGTCTGTCCCTACCCATAACTCTGCCGCTTCCAGAATGTGATATAAATAGAATTATGCAGAATGTTCACTTTTAAAACTAGCCTCTTTCAATCAGCAGAATACCTTTAAGAGTCATCCATATTGGTATCCTATCTTCATTTTCTTTTGGCATTTATAAAACCACCACAAACATGTGTAAAGGTTGTTAGGTGAACACAAAGTACATTTCTTTAGGGTAAATACATAGGAGTGGGATTGCTGGGTTATATGGTAAGCGGATGCTCCAACTTTATAAGAAACTGCTAAACTGCTTTGGATTGGCTGTGCCATTTGCATTCCCGCTGGCACAGACTAAAGTCCAGTCACACTGCACAGTCACCAGCATGTGGTGGTGTCTTTATTCTACTCCTTCTAATAGGCACAGAGCAGTAGCTTACCATGGTTTGAATTCTGCACTTCTCTAACTGCTAGTGATGTTGAGCTTCCTTCCGTATACTTGCCCTTCATAGGTGGCCTTGGGTGAAAAGTCTGTACAAATGTTTTGTTCATTTAAAAAATTGAGTTGTTTTCTTACTGTTGAGTTTTGATCGTTTTTTATATATTCTTGATTGAAGTCATTTATTTGATAAATGATTTGTAAATATTTTTTTCCTGATCTAGGGCTTTTTTTTTTTCATTGTGTTCTCAGAGAAAAAGTTTTGTATTTTGATCTAGTCCAATTTATTTCTTTGATGGTTCATGCTTTTGATGTCATATCTAAGAACTCTTCACCTAATCCATGACAACTGTTCCCTGTCGTATTGTAAGCCTTATAGTTTTATGTTTTACGTTTAGATCTATGATCCCCTTTGAGTGGATTTTTGTATAAAGAGTAAGGGATAGTTCAGTTGGGGGAGTATATGTGCATCGAGTTGTTCCGATCCCTTTTGTTGAAAAGACTATCTTTTGTATTGAATTATTTTTGAACGTTTGTCCAAACTTAGTTCCCCATATTTTTGGGGGTGTGTTTCTGGACACTCTGCTGTTGCACAGACTTGTGCGTCTGGCCTCCTCCAATATGCACTATCGTGACTGCTATAGCTTTACAGTCATTCTTAAAATTGCGTAATGCAAGTCTTCCAACTTTGCTCTTTCTCAAATTATTTTGGCTACCCTAGTTTCTTTGCTTTTCTGTATATGACTTTTGTTTTTTTTATTTTTTATTGAATTTATTGGGGTTACATTGGTTAATAAAATTATGTAGGTTTCAAGCATACAGTTCTATCACACATCATCTGTATATTGTATTGTGTGTTCACCACCCTAAGTGAAGTCCCCTTCCATCACCATTTATCCCCCTTTTACTCTCTTCTATTTCCCCCCACCCCCCTTTCCCTCTGGTAACCACAATGCTATTTTCTCTGTCTGTGAGGTTTTTGTGTTTGTTTTGCTTAATCCTTTCACCTGTTTCACCCAGCTACCCCACCCACTTCCCCTCTGACAGCTGTCAGTCTATTCTCTGTATGAGTCTGTTTCTATTTTGTTAATTTTGTTCATTAGATTCCGCATATAAGTGAAATCATATGGTACCTGTCTTTCTCTGACTGCCTTATTTCACTTAGCATAATGTTCTCTAGGTCCATCCTTACTGTTGCAAAGGGTAAGAGTTCCTTTTTTTTTTTTTTTACAGCCGAATAGTATTCCATTTGTGAATGTACCACACATTTTTATCCCCTCATTTCTTGATGGGCTCTTGGGCTGCTTCCAAATTTGGCTACTGTAAATAATGTCACAGTGAACATAGAGTACATATATTCTTTCAAATTGGTGTTTCAGGTTTCTTTGGATGTGTTTCCAGAAGTGGAATTGCTGGGTCATAAAGCAGATTTTCTTTTTAATTTTTTGAGGTAACTCCATACTGCTATCCACAGTGGCTACACGAATCTGCATTCCCACCAACATCCTTGCCAACACTTGTTGTTTACTGATGTATTGATGATAGCCATTCTGTCAAGTGTGAGGTAATATATCTTGTAATATTTACAAAAGATTTCATTTATTTATTTTTAGGGAGGGAGAGAACATTGATGTGAAAGAGAAACATTGATCTGTTGCCTCTCGTATGCACCCTGACCAGGAACAGAGCCCACACCCCAGGCATGTGCCTTGATGGGGAATCAAAGCAATAACCTTTCCCTTTGCAGGATGATGACCGACCAAGTGAGCCACACTGGTCAGGGCTCATTGTGATTTTAATTTGCATCACTCTGATGATTTGTGATATTGAGCATTATTTATATGTTTGTTGGCCATCTGTATGTCCTGTCTGGAGAAGTGTCTGTTCAGGTCCTTTGTCCATTTTTAAACTGGATTGTTTGGTTTTTCAGTGTTGAGTTGTGTAAGTTCTTTATGAATTTCCTTATACAATTTAGAATCAAATGTCTGTATCTATAACCAATCGTCCTGGGATATTTTTTTGAATTTCAGAATCAGTTTGCCAGTGTCTACAAAAAAGCCACCTGGAATTGTGCTGAATTTATTATCACTTTGGGGAGAACTGACATCTTAACAGTATTGTCTTCTAGGCCATGAGCATTGCTTATCCAATTGGGTTCTTTCTTTTTATTTTCAATAACATTTTGTATTTCTCATGTACCATTCATACAATATATAATGTAGTTTTGTTCATGTTTTGTTAAATTAATCCTTAAGTGCAATGTTTTTGTTATTACCTAAATATACATAAGTGACATATAGATTCCTTTTGTGGAGTATTCCTATACTGTGCTTCACATCCCCATGGCTATTCTGTGACTGCTTGTTTGTACTTCTTAATCCCCTCACTTCTCACTCATTCTCCCACACCCTAACCTCCCATCTCTTTATCTTTAAGCTTTGGCCTTTCAATTATGATGTGTCTTGGAGTGGGCCTCTTTGCATCCATCTTGTTTGGGACTCTGTGCTTCCTGGACTTGCATGTCTATTTCTTTCATCA
Organism: Desmodus rotundus; assembly: GCF_022682495.2. Classification (NCBI taxonomy): domain Eukaryota; kingdom Metazoa; phylum Chordata; class Mammalia; order Chiroptera; family Phyllostomidae; genus Desmodus; species Desmodus rotundus. The sequence continues at coordinate 173,248,768 of NC_071388.1, forward strand.
AATTAGGGAAGTTTTCTTTCATTATTTTTTCAAATCTATTTCCAATTTCTTGTTCTTGCTCTTTGCCTTCTGGCACCCCCATGAAGCAAATGTTGGGTTGGTTAAAGTTGTCCCGCAGGCTGCTTACACTATCCTCGTTTTTTTTGTTCTGATTGTTTTTGTTTTGTTTGCTTCCTTATATTCCAAATTATTGATTTGATCCTTGGCTTCATCCACTCTACTATTGTCTCCCTGTAAATTGTTCTTTATTTCAATTAGTGTATCCTTCATTTCTGACTGGATATTTTTTATGCTATTGAGGTCCTCACTGAGTTCCTCGAGCATCCTTATAAACAGTATTTTGAACTCTGCATCTGATAGATTGCTTATCTCCATTTTGTTTAGCTCTTTTTCTGGAGTTTTGATCTGTCCTTTCATTTGGGCTATGTTTGTCTCCTCGTTTTGGCAGCCTCCCTGTGTTTGTATCTGTGTATTAGATAGAGGTGCTTTGACTCTTGGTAGTGTGGCCTAATGTAGTAAGTGTCCTATAGGGTCCAGTGGCACAGCCTCCCCTATCATCCACAAGCTGGGTGCTCGAGGTGCGCCCTTCATGTGGACTGAGTACATGCTCCTCTTGTAGTTGAGCCTTGGTTGCTGTTGGCAGATCAATGGGAGGGGTTTACCCAGGCCAGTCAGCTGCAAGGACTGGCTGTGACCACTGACCACCTACCTCTGCCCTCTGTGGAGGATCAGCTGGCAGGGGCAGGCTGGTGGTGCTCCAATGTGGTCTGTAGCTGTCCACTGGGTCCACTGGCCCTGGGGTTTCCCAGGTGGTGCAGGCGAAGGTCAGCCCCACCTGTGCTTTGTCTGGGGCAACCCTGCCTGAGCTATAAAGCAATCTGGCTGCTACTTCTGCTGGGCTTGGAGATTTATAGTCAAAGCGGCGCTGTGAATCTAGGCTGCTAGTTCCAGGCTTGGGGCTCACTGAGAACAGCTGCTGCTTGTTTGAGAGGATTTAGGAAGTTGTAAAGCAGAGCGAAGACCATTCATATGGAAAAGAAGCATGAGGAGCCCATAAGTTGGCCGCAGGTGTGTTGGGGGGGTGTCTCTGGGGATCTCTAAGGCAGGTCAAACAGTGTTAGCCAAGTTGATGAAATCTTAGATGTAGCACCAGTCTGCCCGCTCTGTGGGGGGAGGGCCCAGAAAAGGGAAAATGGCCTCTGCTCGCCTTGACACCAGACACCTCCACTGGTGTCCCTCCAGTTGCCACCCTGTGTCTGGAGCCCAGAGGAAGTGAGTCTGAGTAGGTGAGTCTATGTGTGCATTTTTTAAGAGGAACTGCTTGGGGTTCCAGCACTTTCTTCCACCAAGTGAATCCTTGCTGGGTTTTGCAGCTAGAAGTTATGGAGACTTATCTTCCTGGCACTGGAACCCTGTGCTGGGGGGGCCTGGTGTGGGGCTGGGGTTCCTTGCTTTTGAGATATCCCTCCCCTACTTTTATCCACAAGTGGGTGTGGGACTAGTCCATTCTGCATCTGTGCCCTTCCTACCAGTCTGGATGGATGTGGTTTCTTCAAATGCAACTCAATTTCTGTCAGTTCTGAGTGGTGGTGGTTCTACATTTTAGTTGTAAATTTTGTTGTGGTTGTGTGAAGAGGAGAGCCATGTCTGCCTATGCCACCATCTTTACCGGAAGTTCTCAACAATTTTTATGAATTTGAGCCAAAGCTGACAACAAATACCTGAAAGTAAAATCTAAAGTGGTCCAGAGAATAAGTCTGTGGTTTCTTTTATGCATTTGAAATTAAGGAAAGAATGTAAGGAAGGAAGTTACATGAGGGTGAGAGAAAGCAAGGCAGGATCTGGATTACAAGATTGTGAACTTTCTCAAGGGTGCTTACACATTCTAGGAGTAAGCAAATTACTTCTGGCATTTCAAAAGTGTGTTGACCTAGATGCACAAAAACAATAGACAGGCCTGCTTAAAAACTTTTCAATAAAGAAGTTATAGGCATGGGTGTGACTACCCACCTTACCTTCCCAGTAGGAATTTATGGTTTATTATAGCACCCCTTTTTGGTCAACATATCAAACAAGATTGAGGATGAGTTGTTAGCCCTGACCTGTGTGGCTCAGTTGGGCGTTATCCTGCAAAGCATGAGGTCACCAGTTTAATCACTAGTAGGGCACATCCCTGGGTTGCCAGTTCAGTCCCGGGTCAGGGTACGTGCAAGGGGCAACCAATCGATGTTTGTCTCTCACATTGATGTTTCTCTCCCTCTTTTTCTCTCTCCCTCTTTTTCTCCCAACCTCCCCCCTGTCTAAAATAAATCTTAAAAAAAGAGATATTTAGGGTGAGAAACCTTTAACCTTATTTTAAATTAATCTGAGCTTTCAACAGGCAGTATCTAATTCAGAAGAAAAACAGGTGGCTTTGCTACACATCTAATGTGTTGGAGTTGTTGGCCCTCGTGTAAAGGCCATCATTCTCTCCCACTCTGAGTTGTAAGCATCTGACAAGGGACAAAGCCTCCTTCTAATAACAGCCCAAGATGTGCAGGTTCATGAGGTTTGAGGCAGGAGCAAATTTTGATATGTTTCCCTTAACAGTATAGGACAGTCTGGCAAACATAAAGGGCCAGATGGCCCATGGTCTGTCACAACTACCCAATTCTGCCATTGTATCATGAAAGTAGCCATAGATTAGAGGAGTTCCACCAGTTGCAGGAGCTCCTGAAGCTCCGAGCTATGAAAAAGAGGAAGGAGAGGCCAAGCAAAGACTGTCCCAAGTTCAACATACTTGCTGAGACTGTCCAGAGAGCAACAGGGTCTGTACCTGACTCTATGCACGTGCACAGTGGCTCCATAGAGGAGATGGAAGAACCAGAAACCTCCTCTCACTCCCCTCCAGTCTCAATGACCACACAGCCCAGGCCAGGAGTGGGTGGGGATATAGTGGAACCCGGGACACCAGGGGTTCCAAGGTCCTCCTGTCTGAGAAGGTGAATGGGAAGCAGCAGGAGCTGCTGTGTTTCCTCCTGGACATAATACATCACCACAAGGAGGGGACTGGCAAGCAGAAACTGAAACAGGCCTGGAAGGCCTGCAGTGAGCCAAGCAGGAGACCCACAGAGCCCCCCAGGACCTCCAAGGGCCAGCCCAGACCCTGGCCCCAGACTAACCCGAAGTTTAAAGGACTTGACCTCACTTCCTTGGTGGAGCAGAAGAGGAGAGGGGAGAAAAGCCAACAGCAACAGTAACAGGCAGCAGCTGAGCCACATCGAGGAGGGCCTGCCCCAGTGAGCACGTGCACAGCAGCATCTGGGGCTGACTGACTCCCCTCAGCCCAGGGACGAGAGCAGGAAAAACAGGAAGAAGGGAGACAGAGCCAGCAGCTCACTCCATGATGTCTTTCTACCTAAAGATACTAACCCAGACAGTGTGGACATGGATGAGACCAAGAGGGAAGTGAGTATTTCAAAGGATTCTTCTTGGATTACCAGATAGACCTGACAAAGACTACCAACTGGTCCGATTTTGGCTTGGAAAAAAGCCACCTTTGCTGCCCAGTGAACGAGGACCACCTACAGAAGGATGCGTGGGAGCTCGCCTAGGCCACGCCAGGTGGGACACTGCGCCTGGGACCGCAGACCAGGACGTGCTGCCCGGCCATGTTGTTGGCTCGTGTGCATGTAGACTGTGAGCCTTTGATTTTAGCTCCCACACTACTGCCACCTCAGCCTGGGAGACCTAGGCCATGGCCAGAAACGAGTCTGATCATTCTTGTGGCTCCGTCACTTCTGTATCTTGCCTGTCCTGTCACTCAGCTCCCACCTGGTTAGGTAGGTGGGGCAGGTGCCCGTCAATCTCTACAAGCGACTGTGCAGTGTGTACATGTTGTGCTGCGTGTGTCTGATCCTGATTTGGAGTCAGCTTGTGTAAAGCCCACGGAGAGTGAGAAAACTCAAAAATCCACCCAGTACTCACAAAACAAAAGGTAGCCATAGACGATATGAAGATGAATGGGTATGACTGTGTCTCATAAACCTCCTTTACAACACAGACAGCTAGAATTTGGCCCGAAGACTATAGAGAGTAGAGAGTTTGTGGATCCTTGGTGAACATAAATACATCTAAGCTAGCAAAAGTTTAACTGTTTTCAGTTTTATCAACTTTTGAAGATCTGGAAAAAATGTCTTCCTAGTTTGTAACTTGCCATTTTTGAGTGACTATCCTTTCTTCTATTGAGAAGATAAAACTTTAGGTATCTCACATTTCCTCCAAGTGACTGAATGTTAAAAAGGACTGTTTCTACATGCTACATAATCATACAGTACTTTGTGTTCTATACCTTCACAGTGAAACTTCTCTTCTCTTGACAGATAAACACTACATGTGAAGAGTGGTAGAAGGGAACAGTGATTTCTGAAGTGGCCTGGAGAGGAAAAGCACTGGTTAACATCACGTGGACAGATGCTCAGTGTATTCCAAAGATGCTGTTGAAGTAGTCTCCCTACTGCTTTGCTTCACTCAAAGTTCTTCATAACATGGGCTGCATGAAATCAAAGCAAATTTTTGCATTTCCTACTACAATTGAGGGAGACAAGCGGCAAGCAAGTGCAGAGAGCTTTATGCCAGACGAGAGACTGCAACCTAGGATGCCCTCTCAAGTTATCAATGAGGAAGTGAAGGAACCTACGGAATCTGAAATCGTGGTCTTCAAATTTGCACATCGCCTGTCCCGGGAAATCTTGAGTGACGCCTTGCAGCAGTGGGCAGACAGTAACATCAAGTACTGTGACATCCCATTCATTGAGAGTGAGGGGCCTTGATGCTGTAGAATTATGACACCTTCTTGAACTGTGGATAGAGTTGGTGCTAGTTTAAACACATGAAACAAAAGCAAAATGTTGTATGAATAAATACTGATTCCATCTGAATGTAAAAATCAGTCTATGATCATATCAAGAGTATAGGCGTACCTAAAATGAAATGTGTTTTAAGCAGTTCTATGGTAATAGCAATTTCTATCTGCTTGTTCTTGGATTGTAGTCACTTAAAGGGCTAAACATAGGGCCTGTGGTACCACACTAATCAGCTATGTCGCATACAGCTTCAGACAGTATAGCATCACCAAAGAAATAAAAATTTTAAAATGCCCCAAGTCTCCAAATGATTTAAAGACACTCTTTTAAAATAATGTTAATTTACACCAAAACCAAGATATGAAAAGGATTGTTCTTGAAATGTCTTGGCAGTGAATGGTACTCAAGCCATAGTGATTAGCAGTAGCTTTTGTTTGTCCAACCATTTGTGTCAAGGATCCCTACTTAACACAAAGGATCAAGCATTAGAAAGCAACCCACGTAGAAGAGATTCAGCCTGACCCTCAAGGCCCTAAGTACAGCTGTTATGGCTCACACTTTTTGTATAAAGCATCTCTCAACAAGACACAATTTATAGAAGTCATGGCGTTAATGTTTATCGCATTGAATTAAGCCCAGTGATATATTAATATAACTATATAAGCAAACAAGTTTGGGTACCTTTATAAACAGCAATCCAATAAATTTTAAAACAGAAGCCCTAGTTGGCAAGGTAAAAAGCATAATCTAGTCTCCGTGCTGTGTATTAAGCTTTGCTGTCTCAGAGATGTGCAGGGTTTGTTTTTTGTGTGTTTTGTTTTTATAGTAACAATGCCCACAGGGCATTTACAGCCATATACTATACTACTGTCATAAATTTGGCTTTTTTAAGAATCCTTTTTAAAAACAAGAATTTAGTACTGTTTGAGATCACTGGTGACAAAAAATTTAGGAGCGAGGGAAGATGATACTAAAATATAACTTGTAGGAAGATTGAGAATCAGTCTCTAGAATTATCTTTACATCAAGATTTTGCTACACATTGATTTTAACTGGAAAGGGAATTATTTAAGCCTATTTGCATTAGATCCTTTTACTAAGATACAACAGACTCTTATCACTGAAATCTAAAGGAAGGCAGAGAAAGGCTTGTGACCTCTTTAAAGAAATAAATATGCATTTGGCCTTTTAAACAGACAGAAATGCTACCTCTAATTTTAACAGTTATACTTTGAAACCCACAATCAAATAGAGTGAATTCTCCAAGTTACTTGGGCAAAGAAAATTTCTTGGAGTGATGTGCTCTTTCCATTGCCTTCGGTCATTCAACTTTCACCTCACCTAGTCCCAGACCATCTTAGCAACTGAGAAAATAAAAAAAAACCACCCCTGTTTATATAAGGCTGAGAACAGAAAGTTTCCTAAAACTGCAAAACATATTTCCAGCTCACCAAGAAAAACTCAGGTTTCTGAGTGTTAATACTGAGCCAGACAAAAGCCTAGATGTTGTCGTTTTCCATTCATTCTCTCTCTCACATTAGGACACTTTTGCTGCAAGGTCATTTGCTGAAACATAAATGAGGTATATAAAATAATACACATACGGTAAGAACACAAAGCCATATAAAAGCAGCACATCGCACTAAAATTTTCCGCACACATAGGGACACAGGCTACTGGGTTTTGGTTATATCTAATTATTTTAACCGCAGGTTCCTCCTCTGCCCCGGGCTCCTATTTCTCCCAGGGTGTGGGATGCCTTCCAGATCCGAATCTAGCTGAAGTGTAAACTCTGTCGCCACCCTCTCTGACACTAGGGCAGCACAGTTTTGTCACCAAGCACTACCCCCTTGTCCCTGAATCATTCAAACAGAGTATAATATCGTCTGACATACAGAGACTTATCTTGGACACGTATGCCACATTTATGTCAAACCATGGACAAGGAACTACAAGGCCTGCGTAATCGGTATATTAGTGGATAAACCAAGTTGGGAGCAGGCAGGAAAAGAGCTGGATAAACAAATTTGTACTGCACATGGTAGTCATCAAGATACAGTTTGGCCTTGATGATAAGAAAGATAAGAACGTCTTTAATAGGATATTCAGCTTCTTTCCTATCTTCATATTTAAACATTGGACTTACTTCATTTTAAAGGTCTTACATGAGCAATAAAACAGTAAAACGACTATTTCAGGGAGGAGACAGGTAAAACAGAAGACTGAAAGAATTATTAGCTACTGGGAAGGGAAACATTTGCTCCAACTTATATCACAAACACAGATGAAATAATAATAGCCAAAGAGTAAGGGAGAGGAAAAGCGAGCCCAAGAAATGGCACTAGTGCCAAACCCCATCAGAAGATGCACTGCAAAAACAAGGTTCCAGTGTTTTCGACTGAGGGAAAGGACACAGCAGCCATTTACCACACTGACCCACGCCCGACCACTGGGTCCAGCATAGGGCCAGGTGAGAGGCTACCAGCGCGACGAAGAGCCTGCAGATGGCACAAAGTGGACGCAGCAGACCATCAGGGGAAATGTGCCAGCTCCTCATTCACACAGACTCACATGACCCCACAAGCGTGCTTCACCACCCCTTCCCCAGTTCAGTGACCCTTCCGTTACAGGCCTGTGACGTGAGATCTCCACCTTCGGTTGCCTTACCAGTTCTCTGCAAACTACCTATGGTTATTATTAGTACCCAAAGCACAATTTTGAAGGGGATAAAAAAGGTCACAGTCCTAAAGGAATAATTTGTGTCAAACTGCCTTATTAGTATGAAAAATAGAGCAATGCATGGTACTCCTATATCCTACTCAATATCCGACACTTTATGAAGTGGGGGAACTGTAATTTGTATTACACAGTTTTGGAAATCAAAAGTTAATTTAAAAACAAAGTTCTAACAAATAACTGTTTGCTTGAGCATAATGCCCTCATCCAGCATTTGTGTGACCAAATAGGACATGTCTTGCTTGGAGCACTGGGCACAGGCTCAGACAAATCTTACTTTGCAAAACTCAAGCTTTATTAGCAAATTCTCTGCCCTGAAAGACTAAACTATGAAATGGTGTATTTTTCCCAAATATTTTTGTGAAAACATTTTTTGGTAACTGTACAAATAAAAGTCTAGTTGCAACTAACTAGCTATGAGTTCTCCTTTAATTTCAGTAAGCCAGTGCTTTTCAACAGTGTACTTCCAAACCTTTCACGTAGAGGACTTAGCATTTTCTGCATTTCTAACAAATACTAAGTGAATAAAAATCACCTTTACGAGGAATTCTTGGATCATTCAGGTTCAGCTTAGGAGCTATAGTAATGTAAATTGTAAACATGGCCATTATCTTGGTGTCTTTACTCCAAATCTGTTCCTAAAGTTTTTTGAAGAAAAATCCTTCTTTTTTTAATATATTAAGAACAAAATTTAAAGCAATTCCTCCAGACTGCAATTTCTCCATCTATGAGAATCGTACAAGATCAAATCTTTGATGTCATTTTCAGTTCTGCCTTTTGCTCTTACAAACCTGAAGTTCTCTTAGTTTCTGAAGGGTTCATGATGAGGGAAAAACTAGACAAGTTACAAAGTAAATGATAAACTGATCTTTAACATAAAATTATTCTTACCTAGTCTTTAAGGTCCCAAGTCTCAAATACCTTGCAGTTTCTTGTGTACCTTGAAAAAAACCTTATTTTGTCAACAATACCAACTACTGAAGGAATTACTTCATTTTAAAGTCCTCTTTTCATTTTTTCCCTCCTGATTTGAACTGTGTAAGGACAAAGTAACAGTTATCACATAAAAGTTTGATGTAAATTGCAGAAAACAGTCTATCAGAGCAATTAGAGTTTCCTAATCCATCATTCTGCCAGATTAGTGAATATGGCAAACAGCAAAAAATAATGCTTTCACTTTCACCACAGGAAGGGATTGTGGTTAACTGTAGAAAATGCCAAGGCTGAGTTAATAATACTGAAAAAACAAGCTTATAAAAATCTTTCTTTGCCTGAGATTTCTAATGTTACGAAAGGAACACTTCTGCTATAGTAACTCATAATTATTTTTAAACAGATTTATATATTGAGAAAATTCTATGAAGCATTTACAGTATCCAAAAACATACCAGGGTTTTTATTTTTTATAATCTATACACAGATTTATTTAATCAACATATAAGCCACTACCCAAAGCCAAAACATTAAGCTCCCAATCAGATACACTAACTCCAGACTATCTAGAGACCTTCAAATTTCCCATCTTCTAAAACAGGGGTTGGCAAACTTTTTCTGAAAAGGACCAGACAGTAAATATTTTAGGCTTTGCAGGTCTTATAGTCTTGGCTATAATTGCTCAAAGCAGTCATAGATAATATGTAAATGGATGAGTACAGCTATGTTCCAATAAAGCTTTATTTGTGAACACTGGTATTTGAATTTCACTCAATTTTCACAGGTCATGAAATAGTCTTTGATTTCTTTCCCCAACCATTTAAAAATGCAGAAACCATTCCCAGCTTGTGGAATATATAAACAACAGGTGGCAGGCCAGATGTGGGCCACGTGCCATAGTTTGCTAACCCCTGCTCCAAAATACCTTCCAAATCCAGTCACTTCAAAATTTCAAATCATCGCTTCCCAGAGATTTGAAGGAATTGTTCAAATCTTCATCAGTAACTTCTTTTAGAGTGGCTGGTTTCCACTTTGGACTCTGGTCTTTATCTATTAAAACTGTCAAGTGAAGATATAAAAAATGTTAGTTTGTTTCTGGTATTGCCAGATTTTAATTACTGAATTGACAACTCCCTTGTACTAGGCATATTTTTCTATAGCACTTTTCTGAAAAGCGTGAGCTTTTCTATGTGTTCTGTTTTTCTTGTAAATTGAGCCCCCACAGAATTTGAAGGGGTGGCAACGTAGCGATGATGAGCATGTGGTTATTTTCTAACCTGCTCAGCCCGACTGATGCCTCCTGATTGAACACAGCCTACTGAACGAGCCCAGTGGGTTAAGGCCTAGAACTCTTTTCTTCTTCAAACAAAATAGTAAATGAACTGTCCCTCTCATGAAACAGCTAACACCAGAGCTGGTAGGCTTAAAGAGAAGGCGGGAAAGGGTGGAGGACCCAGATCTGCCTTCTAACCTCCTCCGCAATGAGTTGAGAGGAAAATTACTTGAAGTAGAGGAAAGGGGGGCTTTGGCATAATTAAATGTGGACATTGCCATTTTGCTGAGTCCCCTAGTTCACATAGCTCTGAATTAAAATACCAGACTATCTTCAAGGTTATCATGAGAAACCCTACTTCTATTTCAATGTAGTCATCATTTAGTGTGGCCATATAGTAACCCCACAGGATTAAAGTAAGTATGAGGCAATCTGTATACTCTCCTTTAAAAAGGGAGAAGAATGCCAATTTCCTGGCTGTGACGGTATGCTATAGTTATATAAATGTTACCAGGTGAGAAACTGGATAGAGGGTATGTGGGATCTCTCTTTAATAGCCATTTTCAACCCTTAATCTCACGGCACACACAAACTGATTACTAAAACTCTATGGCACACCAAAAAATATGTTTTTTGCTATCTGACAAAAACAGTTATAATTTTGATTCATTAACACTGGACAGATATCGAGTTGGCTGTTGTCATTTTTCACTTGACAATCTAGGGGAAAGGAGGTCAGTACTCCTGACTAGTCAGGTATTGCATGTTTTGAAACTTCTTGTAGCACACCAGTTGAAAATTGCTGCTCTTACAACTGCATATGAATCTAGTCACCTCAAACTTTTTGTTTTTAAGGGAAGGGGGCTCTAGTATGGTTGTGGTATGGCATTTTAATCATGCTTAAAATGTGCTTAGTTCCATGAAGAATGAAATTTATTTAAACATACAAACTCTACAGTGGACCTAAAAAAACACATTTAGCATTAAAAGGCTAAATAATTAAAGAAGCAATCTGGGAACCAAGGGAGCAGGCTGTCTCAGGAAGTAGAGAGAAGGGAGCTTCATACATAATTAAACGTGGACGCAGGAGATTTTTCAGGTTTGGCTGCCCAACTTCAGGATTCCAATATCACAGATCGAACACTGATGTTGTAATCCCTGCCAACTTGAAAGTTGTACCTTCCCTGAACAGTGTAAGTAAAACTCCTGATTTCTACAATGATCTCTTTTAAGCCCTCTGGCCAATGCTGTCTACTTCTTTGACAGCCCACTGAAAGGCAAATGGACAGGGAAGAATAAAATCTAGGCATCATTTTATTTCAGACTAACAGAACATTTTGCCTGGCACAGATATCACAAGTTCTGCCCTGTAGGCGCTCAGGTTTTCAGGTCTCATCAGACACCCCCTCAAATTCCAGTTGGTAGCTCTCTAGCTCTAAGATCATCTTTTTATTTTCTTCTACAACCAAGAAGTTTGTTCAAGATGTTAAGAGTAAAACTTTTTGACAACCACTCACCTAATTTGCTAGTTTTTTATCTGATTTGCTAACCTTATTTTATAATTAACAAATTGAAGCAAACATTTGGTTATGCAATATACCAGTTTTACCCAGAATATGTACTGCATTCTGAATAAAAAGGTTATGCTGAAAAATGAGGCAATATACTTTCTCTTTATTAAAAAGCTTTATAAGAACCTGCATTATATATCAGAACTTTGATGCTGATCAGTTTTAACTCTTGTTCTTTAAAATCATCAACAGTATACCTAAAATTAAGTTTGAGAAGTATTGCTATGACAGATAGTGAATACTTGATTGACACAGATCCTCCTAAAACCAGAAATCTAGGCTGACCCACATGCAGTAAGAATTTGCTGGAAATTAGTGGGGAAAATGCATATTTAATTGGTTTCTGTAAAACGTATAGTTATCTCCTCTGACTCAATTCCATGTGTCCTCTGAAAGGATTTGAACCCACTGCTTATTTCTGATATTATATCATGCCACAGATTCAGAAAATTACAGAAATAGTAATGTGTTTATCGAAGCTTCTATCTTAGAGAACATAACCTTTTATTCAGACAAAGTATATCCAGAGTCTTTACTATATTGTGATCAATAAAAAAAATAAGAAAATTAGATATGCAAAGGACATGCAGGAAACATACAACAGAAATAATAGCTATTATTTTTAGGGATATGGGCATATACATAAAAAATTATTGCAAATTTGCTAGGAACAAAAAATATCAACCACTTCACTTGCTTTTTCTAAATACGCTGACTCTGAAGATGATAAACAAAAATAAATTAATAAAAACATTAGCAAATTTTACTAATTATGTCATATGGTTTTTCTCCACATCAGTGTTTAACTGCTCAGGTACAGGCAAGGAGGTGGATGGGAGGCTGAACACTGCTGGGCTTTGCCAGGTCTGCACAAAAGGGAGAGGGAAGGTAGAGGACCTGAGGGCTTTTTGCACGGGAATAAATGCACCTTTCAAAGGCTTCAGCAGCCAACTGAGTTTATGAGCTCATACTACCTCTGCATGTGACCATAGAAGCAGGATTACCTCTTACATAGAAATTAGAGAGCTGTGGCCAGGTTATGTGAATTTTTTAAACAATATTGGATGCGAAGATTTATCTTCCCTTACATGCCAGTTGGTAATATTTTTTAAATACTTCGCAATCTTTACACAAGTCTAATTTTCATTAATAAAACAACTATCACCTTTGATTATCAGTGTGTACTCATAAATTCTATTTCCATAATAGCCAGGAGGGGAACAACTGTCACTTACCTGCCCTAACGCCTTCATGAAAGTCATGTCCTCTCTGAAAGAAAATCAAGATGAAATGGAGAATTTCTGAGTATCCTTATTCCTGGTGATCTCTCTCTACCCCCACGTGACCCTCCCACCCCCCACAGCCACAACCTGAACCACAGCATCAGAGACTGGACCAACTCTGACGACCCGCTCTGACCACCACCCCATCTTTACTTGCTCCAGTGTCTCCACTGCTGCAAATCCCTCATTTGACTCTGGGCTCCACTGATCCTACAACTTTCTCACCATTTGTTCCGGCTTCACTTCGCTCTTCATCCAGCCCAGTTTCCCCAGTCCATTAATGTGCTCACTTTTCCTTGAAAATGTCCTTATCTGCCCCATGCCTTTTTCTTCCTTTTATTCTGTCCTGGCAAAATTCAAGCATCAGCTGAACCCTACCATTTGACTGCCTGCATTCGAGCAGCTAATTCTTGCAGCAGTAAAATCATACAACTGTAACTTGTTTCATTTAAAATTCATGAGCATAAATCTCAAGCATGAAAAACTGCTCAATAGTCCATGTTCTCTTCCCCACTCCCAAGATAATGATTTAAACTGTCTTGTGTCTCCTCAGCCTCTACCCCTAGCAAACTCCACTCTCACTACATTCTTAGCTAATGACCTAACCTTCTACTTCCTTTAAAAAAAAAGAAGAAGCCCTAACACATGTAATTCCCTTCTTCCTACCACTAAAACACCTGCAACCCAACTGCAGCCGTCTGTACCATGATGTCCCTTCCCTGATGATGGAAGAAGGGACCATCCCCTCTCAGAGGCCAGCCCTCTTTTTCTTTTCCTGGCTTCATCAATGTAGGCGGTATAACTTAGTGGCCGAGTGCATGCCAGGTTCATCCCCTGGTTCTACTACATAGTTGCTATGTGATCTTGGCATAGTAATTTCCCTAACTCCCAATTTCCTGAAATGGCAATATCAATACATCCATCATAGGATTATCCAGATCCCAGCACAGTGCCTGATACACAGTAAATGTTCAATAAATGGTAACTGTTATATTTATTAGTTCATCAACATAATATGCATTCTCTATTGAATCACTATCAGTCATTTATAAATATGTTCTGTATCTTCCACCATACAAGATAAAGCAACCTCACTTGATTCCACAGTCCCAGCTGCTGCCCTGTTTCTGCTTCACCTCCCATTTACTCCTTTCCTCTCCAAGTTACCACACCACAACTTCAGCCCCAACACTCTGCTCAGACGGCTTGCCCAAATCACCCATAACTTCAGTAGATGAGATGCCTGTATCCTCATCTACTAGCTGCTTCGGCAGGGCTTTCTCTTCATTGAGACACTGCTGTCTTGCTTTCGGGACACCTCACTCTCCTGGTTCCCCCACCTCTGTCCCTCCTCATCTACTGCTCTTTCTCCTCCAGCCCACTTCAAAATGTCGGAGCTCCTTGGGGCTCAGTGCTCTCTCGGTTTCCTTCTGGATGATCTTATCCATTCTATACTCAACACATCAGCAGCTCAGTGGTCAATTCTGCTAAAATATAAGATCATGTCATTCCTCTGCTCAAAACATCCAGTGGCATCCCACTCTACTCAGAACAAAAGCCAAACTCTCATAAAGACCATCAAGGCCATATATGTTCTGGGCAGCCCTACCCTATGGGCTCTGACCTCACCTCCCTCTCACTCATCATCCACCCCCTGCCACACTCCACCCACGAGGCCTCCTCGAGGTCCCTAAAACAGGCAGGCCCAGCCCGCATCTGAGCTCTTACTGGCAGTGCCCTCGGCCTGGGTGCTCTTCCTCCAGACACTTGCACACGTCGCTCCCTCACTTCTTTCAGGTTTTTATGTAACATCTCAGTGAGGTCCTCTCTGGTCAACCCATCTACAATTCCAAACCCCTTCTCTACCCCTATAATCCATATCCCCTTTCCACTCTGCTACATTTTTTCCTTAGTATTTATAATCAGTATATTTTACAAGTCTGTCTATTTATGGTCTATCTCCCCCATGACAAAGTAAGTTCCATGAGGGCTGGGATTTTGTCTGTTTACCTATGTATTCTTGGTGCCTCAAACAGTGACTAGCACATGGTAAGTACTCTAACTTGTTAAGTAAATAAATAAATCTCTACAGGTTTTTAAAAACTGGTGCTTGTGTCTTTTAGATGTAAGTCTCTAAGCCACTCTCAGACCTCTAAGCTCCAACTCCTAAATGCATTTTCTCCCTCACATCCATCATCAAGGTCTGTCAATCCTGTCTCCTACATTTACCTCAAATCCACTTATTTCTCTCTGTTGCCACCAGCGAGTCTACACCACTGCTCTTTTGTACCTGGATTATTGCAATGAACTAGCTGGCCTCTACATCCACTCTTGAACCCCTGCAACCCCATCTCCATTTAGCAGCATAATTACCTTAAAACAAATGGAAACAAATCACCACCTGCTGAAACCCAAGAGGCTTCTCAACATACTCATTTCTCATCCTTCAGGTCACAGATGAGCTAACACCTCAGAGATGTCTTCCCTGACCCACTTACCTAAAGCAGGTTAACCTTTATCTCCTCACTCCCTCCTGTCCCATTCTTGTATCATTCTCTTGTATTGTCAACCCATTATATTCCTTTTAGAGCACTTACCACAATTTGTAATTATATTACTTACCCTGTTTACTTGTTCTTTATAGTCTCAGGAGACTATAAAATCCCTTAAGAACAAGGACAGTGTCATTCTTTCAACAAGGTAACACTTGGCACTGTCCCTGGCACGTAGCTAACACACTAGCTGAGAGAATGAAGGAAGGCGGGAGTCCATCAATCTAGGCAGTGCACTAAACGTACGGTGAAAAACGGACTGTGTGAGGTATACCGGGTACTGGTCAAGCACGCAGACCCTGGAGTAATGCCACCTGCTTTCCTACTCATGTCTCTGCGCCACCTTTGGCAGGGTCTCCTCTATGCCACAGTTTCCTGGTCGGTAAAATGGAGACAACAGAGTACCTACCCTTCTAGAGATGGTGGAAGATTTAGTAGAGAGAATGCATGTAAAAGTACCTAGTGCAGTACTTACTCGTAATAACAACAGACCCCAACTGCCAGGAGTGACTTAAGACATGACTAATAGAGATTTATGGTTAGAGCAACTACTTTGAATATCTTAATACTTATTTCAGCACATCAAAGTCCATTAGGGATGTCTTTTTTTCTAGTTATTAAAGAAAATATTTCCTTTAGACCCTATAATAATCTAAGGGCCCTGTATACATAACACAAAAGGGATGATTCTGCTTTTAAAGAATTTATCATCTGCAAGAAGAAATCACTATGACTCTGAAATGTTTCATGAAATCAATAATATTCCATGTGATTACTACCTATTTTAAGTTTCTTACAACGGGACTTTCAATGCAAATCTATTAATTAAAACTTGTATCAGACTAAAAACTTCCATTTGTCATTTTATGTACACACAAGCATTCCTCATTTTACCTATGATGGAATTCAGATTTAGAAAGCTTATGCCTTGTGCCCAAGGTCAGAGACCATGCCTGAAAAATGGTTAATTCCGATTTTGAATTCCTCATAAGGTTAGAGGCCTTACAGGTACATAGTAATGTAACTGCTGTTTCATAAAGGCTTAGTAACAACCTGGGAGCAATACCTCCACACACCTTAAGCTAACTGGCCCATTGTGCTTTCACACTGTAAGTTTTCAGTAAAACTTACAGAAAACATACACACTATATGTTTTCATAGAGGACACTTACAGGGAATTTCAATTTTCTTATTTTTAGTTTTCTGTATTTTACATGTTCTACAATGACCATATATTATAACTATAAAATGATAATGCTTTTTAAAAACTCTTACCATACAAGCTTGACTCAGCCGATATTCCATAGTTAACACTTCTTGCAAGGTCTTTGAAGACCCCTCTATGAGCTGCCTTAATGTGATCTTCAGAGATGTTGGAGACATTTTATTAATTACCTATTAAGAAAAATTTTTTACTGGTTTTATACCAATAGTTCCTTTACTGTCTACAATAAACCAGCTGAGTTTTGATATAAACCATATTAAACTTTGCTCCTTAATAGCAGTTTCATATGACAAAGTCCTATAAAAGTGAGATTACGCCTTAGGCTAATCCTGCCAAAGCATCAAAAAAAAAAAGATTTCAAGTACATTACAATAAGAAAACAGATTATACCACCAGTGGAATAAATTCTACACCTATAATCTAAGTAGTAAGATAAATCTACATTTTCTAGCTTACCTGATATAAATTTGATCCCAACTGGGTAAGCAAACAGAGATTATACTTAAATAAATGTAATGCACATCTTAGAAACCACTGATACATCAGAGGACATTTCACTTTGCCATATAAAGAAGGCAAAGGGGTAGAAATACAGTAGCTCTTCCTTCCCATTTTGTGACTCTAGAAGTGTCTAAACTTTGTCTTCAACTATAAATAAATCCTCTTACCTTAAAAGTAAAGAGAGAAAACTATTCAAAGTATCATGAGGTGCTCTTCTATAGTATTTAAACATTTAATAGAATTAGAATTACAGACTTAACCCCTTAGCTACAGTGCCATGCCACTGCCTTTTGCATTTAAAGATGCTGCTACCAGTGCTCCAATGCTTGTGCTTGGCTGTGGCTACAACAGCTGCTGCACGGTGCTGTGTAAATCTGATGTCTGCCCTCTCCTTTATCATTAGGATATACAGTTTGCAGGCGTACTGCTGAGTGACTGTCTCAAAGATATAAATTTCACTTTTGAATTCAAAGAATTCCCCACATCAAAATTCCAGATTCTTTGCAGCATCCTCAAGTCTGGCGCACAGATTCAGAGAACAGAGTGTGTAGGAGAGCATCCTAGCTGTCAAAGCTTAACTAGATGATTACTGTACAGAGAAATTTCAGGGAAGATCAGTATCCTACCTACAGCCACATGCTGCTGGAGAGGAGAGAGAAAATGACAAAGGCTTTTATCAATCTGGTTCATCTTCGCAGGAACTCATTCTTCTGCCTTGGTGCTACATGGACAACCTCATACAATGCCCCGAATAGCAATCCTACTCCATGTTCTTGCCTTTTCAGTTGCAGGCCACGAGGAGGATGGCACAGAATGTCTGCACACTGTGCTAGGAGGCCCCTCCCTTCCACAGGCAAGTAGGACAGTGGGTCCATTTTGCTAACAAAACCACTAGTTTTCTCTAGCCAGAATAATGTCCTTATTATCACAGATGAAATCCTGGAGGTACCTCACTCACGTGCTAAAAGATGTACTTCAAGGAGTGACAGAGCCACCTTCTATCCTGCCAAACCACCTGCAAAGTCCACGCTGCTACAGGTTCCTTTCCAACAGTGCTGCGTTGTGTGAGCCCACCATCATGTACCTGCATGTTACAGGTACAGCTACCTGCTGGTGCCCTCATTTCTGGGTTTGGCACTTTACTATTTTACAATCTCAAAACATAAAACTCCGTCTCTTGCTATCCTTCTTCAGTTGGCTGCCAATTAATTTCATTTTAAAAAGCCAGTTAAGGGCCCCCGTTGTCTGCTTTGTGTCACACACACATACTAGGTACAAATGGGGAGAAAATTTCAATCAAAAAGGTCCGCTGGCTCAGACATTTTGTGAAATAAGTTGATGCTTGAACACAGTGGGGTCAGGGCGCCGACCCCACTGTGCAGTCAAAAATCTGCATGCAAGTTTTCACTCCCCCAAAACTTAGCTACAGTTGGCTCTTGGTATCAGCAGTTTTTGCATCCACAGGTTCAACCAAGTGTAGGCTGAAGTCAGTATTTCTGATCTGCACTTGGGAATCCGCTGACGCAGAGGGCCAACAGCACTAATAGCCTACTGTGGACCAGAAGCCTTCCTGATAAAAAGGCGGTTAGCACATACTTTTACATGTATCGTATACCATATTCTTACAATGAAGTTAGCTAGAGAAAAGAGAGTGTTTTTAAGAAAATCATAAGGAAAATACATTTACTGTATTTATTGAAAAATACTCATGTATAAATGGACCCATGCAGTTCCAACCTGTGTTGTTCAAGGGTCAATTATATTAATTAAAGATATTTTCATCAGACAGATACACAGGGTGGAACAAAAGTAGGTTTACAGTTGTATGGAAAATAATACAATAGTAAATTGTAAAAGAATAAACTGTTTCACATACAACTGTAAACCTGCATTTGCCCCACCCTGTATAAGGAGAAACAGGTATATTGACAACCCAAAGAAACTGCTGTTTCCAACATCTCTAAGCACACTGGCAATTTAGCGCAGAGACTTAGGTTTGGACCAGAGTCAGACAGCACTGGGGTAGAGTCCCAGCAGCACCACTTCCTACATGATCATAGTTTCCTCATTCGTAAAATGGAGCTAGTAATACCACCCACCTCATAAACGGTATGGCAACACAGGATAATGCACTGTGTCAGAAACCAAGCAAAACAAGGATGGGATGGAACACTTAGGGAGCACATTTTCCTTATCTCTAAGGCAAGTACTTTCACAGGCAGGTGCCTTTTACAAATGAGGAAACCAGACTCGGATATGAATTTGTCCAAAGTCACACAGAGCAGGAATCCAAACCCAAGCCTGCCTACTCCAAAACCTACCTCCTTCTACTACAGGGGCTATAAAAGTAGTCAAGAATGTCAAAGGCTGAAGAAAAGTAAAAAACAGCAAAGATAAAAGGAGTAAATTGTGTCAGGTGAAACAGAGAAAAAGTGACTAAAAACTTAATTTTGATGGCAAGGAGAAGACAAAAGATGGTAGCCCGAGAAAGAAGAGTCAAGGAAAGGCTTTTTGTAAGGTTTGAAAGGTTTGAAAATAACACTAATGTGCCACTAACTCGAGAACACAGAATTGAAGACACTTAGAGTCAGAGGTGTCTGACACAATGAGTTCCCAGAGGAGGCAGGAAAGCACGGGATGAATGAGAGCGCAGGGAGGATGTGTCCGGTGACAAGGAAGTGAGATGCCACACAGGTTAGAGCAATCAAAGAGGTGGTGATGGAAGAGAGTGGAAGTTGCTCATATAATACAGCTTTGTTCATTAACAAGGGAGCACCGAGACTGTTCTTGAAGTGTTGATGAATGATTAGGACTTGGATCTTTAGCTATGCTAGAAATGTCTGTGCATACAATCCCACACCCAGACAACCTAGTGAACACAGTTCTACTTCTTGATAGAACACTGGCCAGTGTTCTAAAACTGGCCAGTGCAAAAACTGCTTAATTTGAGTAGCAGATATTTTAATGCTTGCAAAGGCACAAGAGAAATAAATCAGTGCAAAACAGGTCAGAACAAATTACTTGTAAGAGTATAGAAATCATTTTCATTAGAAACAATGTTTTCTACAAGAGCAAATGGTGCTTAGAAAATAAAGATAAACTGAGGGATGCTACAGATAGAAATACCTTATACCACTGGATTTATTTTCTAAAGGAAAAATCTAAAATAGTATATCCAATCACTTTTAAGAAGTCCATAAAAACATAACAGTTAAATGAACAGGTATCAAAACCCCCAAATAACAAACTCCTACTTTACGTTATAGTTGGTTAATGTAAAGAGTTTATACTTAAATCTCTCATTTTGGCTGTCCCCAACCTTCTGGACACCTTCTCCACAACCTGAAAGTTACCCTCAGTGTCAGCTCTACCTTTCTAATAGATAAAATTGAATAAACATTTTCTCTTTAGGTATTCCAAAGGGTTTGTGGACTGTCTATTCCCCATAATAAATCTCTTTCTCCTTAGAGTACCTGGAGTGGACTCTGTTTTCTGCAACAAGAATTCTGACCAGTAAAGAATCTGAAACTATAAAGGGAAAAAAATAAAGTACATGGGGATGGTGGATCAGGGAAAGTAAAAGAGGAATAAGTAGCACCAGTTAAAAAGCAATAACTATAGGTACTACAAACATTAAAAGATATCATGAGCAACTTTCCAATAAGTTTGACAACTTAAATGAAAGTGTCATATGCTTTGAAAGATAGTATCAAATCTGACCCAAGAAGCAAATACCTCTAAATAGTCCTATATCTTTTTTTTTTTTTAAATCTGTAAGTACAAACCTTCTCACAAAGAAAACTCCAGGTCCAGATGGCTTCGCTGCTAAAAAAAATTAACAGTCTTCCAAAAATTAGAGAAAAAGGGGAACATTTCCCAACTTGTTTTATGAGTCTAGAACAACCTAATTATCAAAATTTGACATGGAAATTACAAGAAAAAATACAGACCAATAGCTCTCACATATAATGCAAAAATCCTAAACAAGTATTAGTAAGTCAAATCCAGCTACATATAAAAAGAATAATACATTATGATCAAACAGGGCTTATTTCAGGAATGCAAAATTAGTTCAATATTTAAAAAGTAATCTTTGTCCCTGAAATAGATCCCTGTCTATATGATCACTTGATCTTCGACAAAAGCCACCGATGCAATCCAATATCTTGCAATGCAACTCTTTTCAACAAATTGTGCTAGAACAATTTTGTAACACTCTGTGAAAAAATTAACTTGGACCCCAGGGTTTTTGTTAAAAAATTAATCTGAGATGGATCTAGCTAGACCCAAGCAAAAAAGCAAAAACTAAGAGCTTTTAGTAGAAAGCATAGGAGGATATTTTTGAAGTTGGGAATAGGTAAAGATTTCTTAGGATACAGAAAATACACATGAAAGAAAAAATAAGTTAACTTAGACTTATCTAAATTAACAGCTTTTGATCAGCAAAAAGTTATTGTAATGTACCCCATTAACGAAGATAAAAGAAAAAAATCATATGATCATCTCAATAGATGCAGGAAAAACACTTATGATAAAATCCAACACTTATTCAAAATAATTACATACATCACCCCAACATGCCAAGGTTGTGGGCTTAATATCCTGTCAGGACAAATACAAGAATCAACAAATGCATTAAAAAAATGGAACAACAAATTGATGTCTCTCTCTCTCTCCCCCCTCCTTCCCTTGGTCTCTTTAAAAATCAATAAATAAAAACAATTTTTTTAATTATGTAAAATGGCTCTGGCTGGTGTAGCTCAGTGAGTGCCAGCCTGTAAACCAAAGGGTCACCAGTTTGATTCCCAGTCTAGGGCACATGCCTGGGTTGCAGGCCAGGTTCCCAGTAGGGGGTGTGCAAGAGGCAACCACACATTGATGTTTCTCTCCCTCTCTTTCTCCCTCCCTTATTCTCTCTCTAAAAATAAATAAATAAAATCTTTTAAAAATTGAATCTAAAAAACACAATAAATGAATAGGCAGAAACAGACTCATACATACAGAGAACATTTTGATGGTTGCCAAACTGGGGGGTGGTGAAAAAAGTGAAGGTAATGATTAAGAAGTATTGATACAAATACAAATTGGTAGTAACAGAATAGTCATGGGGATGTAGAGTACAGCACAAGGAATATAGTCAGTAACATTTAATAACTATGTATGGTGTCTGATGGGTAGGAGATTTATTGGGATGATCACTGGGGTGTACACCTGAAACTAATAAAATATTGCATGCCAAATGTAACTGAAAAATAAAAAATTACTAAAAAGAATGTTAGCTAATATGACCATATTGGAAAGCTATTTGACAGTAACTACTAAGATGAATGTACACACTGTTAAACTAATTTAAAAAGGAAGCCATTAGACTGAGGTGACCTTCATGCTTTAGTAGCCTACAAGCAAACCAAAACCTAAGTATATAATGACTCAAGGTTAAGAACTGAAACCTAAAGACGATCAACCACGAATAGCCAACCAGGCTTTCCCACGTAATCCAAACACTTAAGCTGTAACTCATCAAATAATTGCTTTGCTTTGTTTCTACTTCTTCTCTATAAAAGTCTTTCTCCAGCTTCTATCAGTGGATCTTTCCTAACCACTTTTGGTTTGGCTCTGCCTGATTCCAAACAATTTTTGCATAAATGAACTATTAAAATTTTTAATATGCTTCAGTTTATCTCTTCAACAACATATATGATGACTCTGCAGTACTAGTCCCGGGTATATAAAAATATGTGTATCAGTGTTGCCAAAAGATGTAGACAAAAATGTTTATAGCAGCACTAACAGTAAAAACCTGAAAATAACCCCAAAGCCTATCAACAGTAGAAATGAATGAATAAAATGTGATATATCACACAATGGAATACCTTATAGCAATGAGAACGAACAAACTACTGCTATATACAACATGGGTGAATCTCACAACTAGAATGTTCAGCAGAAGCAGACAGACACAAAACCATAGATTCAGTTATATAAAACCTGAAAACAAAATCTATGCTGTTAAGTCAGTGTAATGGTTGTCCTAGGGGACAGGTAGTCACCGGGAACACACAGAAGAGGGACATCTGGAGTGCTTGATAATTGATTCTGTGTGTTGGTTATATTTATGTTGTAACATTTTCTTAAAGATTTTATTTATTTATTTTTAGAGAGGGGAAGAGGGGAGAAAGAGAGGGAGAGAAACATTCTTGTGTGGTTGCCTCTCATGCGCCCCCTACTGGGGACCTGGCCCCACAACCCAGGCATGTCCTTTGGACTGGGAATCAAACCCCCATGACCCTTTGGTTCACAAACTGGCACTCAATCCACTGAGCCACACCAGCCAGGGCTCTACTTATTCTAATGTATGTCTATCCTTAAAAGTTAATAGAATTCTAATACTGAGTAAAATCCTAAGAGACAAATTAACTTAGGATT
Organism: Desmodus rotundus; assembly: GCF_022682495.2. Lineage (NCBI taxonomy): Eukaryota > Metazoa > Chordata > Mammalia > Chiroptera > Phyllostomidae > Desmodus > Desmodus rotundus. Next base: position 173,272,112 of record NC_071388.1, read on the forward strand.
TCCTCTTAAGGATACGGTAAGAATGGTTTTCATCTTCACAGGAAAGACCTTATCTAAATTTTCTTGTCAAGTTTCCTGACAACTGAAAGGCTATAATCATACCAATAAAATGAAAAATAGTACCAGATAAAGACAAACTAAAACAACTTTTCTATTAAGTGTAAGGATATACTTTTTTTTTCTTTTCTTTGTCTAGAAGTCTGAAAAACTATGTTTCATAATCATATCACAGCTCTAAGAATGTCAGTACCCAATGTGCAGTCATTAATACAAAATAGCTTTTCGGCTGTTACCAGCTGAGTCATGCTGTGGAAAGGCCAAAGTGTACCTAACACTGGGAAACACTGCTTAAGACTCAGCCATGGCTGTAGATATAATCTCGTTAGTTTAAAAAGGATCACTTTTATTATTATTATTATTAAACCTACTGCTTAGAAAGATCATGTATTGAGCTCCTGCATATTAAATAGAACTTAGATTATCACAACAGCAATATATTGCAAGGTGACTATCCTATAGTTACCCAGCCCTTCTAATAAAAACGTCCCACTGTCTCTCCCACAAGACAAGGCAGACTACTGGAGATGAAGCATGCTGACTGAAGTCCTTCTCTATTATAGTTAAAGGACCTAAAAACAGCTTAGCATCGCCTTCAGCATCCAGCAGGTAGACAAAACACTTGGGTTTTGGTAAGGTTTTGTGGAACTGCTTTCTGAGTTTCAACCGAGTTCAGGAAAACAAAAAAAGAACTAACAAAAAAAAGTGTGCTATGTGACACCACGGAGCTCTGACACCCCTCAATGCGGCTTCCCTGTCATAAGAATTCTCCATGCTCAGGACAGAAATGATCCATATATTACCTTCAACTGCTCTAGGGCAAAAGATGAACCGTCCCGCTGTAAATTTTCAATAATCTGTTCCACAGTATTGGCGGAGAACAAACTATAAGAAAGGACACACGTGATTTCACCAATGTAATATTTCTTCTTTCTGAGATAGCAATGAACCTACACATAGGCATCCCCCAAATTCCATTTCAAAAATGAAAAATTTTCCATCCTATTTTACAGGATGATGAAATAAAACATTGCTTCCCTGGGTAAGTGTTTTCAGTCTACCTTCGCGAATATAAAATAAAGCCTAAATTTTCTCTTTTGCTCTCTTGCATCCATATAAATAAATGATACCTTAACTGTGAAAAAGTGAGGCCTCTAAAATGAGGAGATAGTTGTCTTATTTTCCAATAGTTTTTCTCCTCTGTGTTCCTTAAGCCAGTCTGTCAATCTCTCAAATCACTGCACAAAACCATTTGTAGATGGGCTTAGTAAGACCTTCAGAGAGATGACTTTACAAAGATAAAAGGTAAGTTAATTCAATTATTTTCTAGTCTCTCTTCCCCACTTGAAAAAAAAAAGATTTTTAAAAAAATATAATGGATTTGTTTCCTCTGAAAGAGTAATCAAGAAGCTATTTTCAAAAGTAAGTGAAAATAAAAGTACTATGCTATTGGATTTCAGAACTAGGTACATTATCAAACACAAGGTTAGCAAATTCCAATTAATATAGAATTTCCAAAGAAATAGACATAATTGAGATCTCTCTTTAAGTACCTGTTTATTTTGTCCATGTGTTCCTCAAGTATGAAAGACTTGCCTTGATCAATCTTGGACTGTTTGAAAAGAAAAATCATTAATTTTAAGTAACACAAATCTTTTTTTAAAAATCCTTAACAATTTCATATTTAATGATACACTTTGTGACAGATTATCATCTTCAGTCAAATTACACCCAACAGTCTCATAAATTACTACTACCATATGTTCAAAATTCAGACGTATTATTTCAAACTAGCACTTGAAAGTGTCAAAGGCCAAAAATGTTCTTGTATTTTTATTTTCACATCATTATGTACACTATATTATCATTAAAGTGTGTCAATAAATTTAAGAACTGTAAAGGGCGTGAGAAGTCGCCCTGCCCAGACTTCCACGTGATGTGAAAACTCCTACCACATCCCTGATACCCCTGGCAGCACTGACCTTCAGGGTAAACCAGGGCCTCAGGAAGAAACTCAAAAGTGCTTGAACAACTATAATTAGAACTTCTTTAAAATTCTGAACCAAAAATAAGCCCTCTCTTATTTCTAGTTCTGGTTAATCCCTCTTCTACCTTAATCTTCTCACATAGTGCAGTTTTGTGCCCGCTCACAATCCAGGTCCTTCTGATGCACAAATTCCAGTTTATCAAGTGTGGAACACATACCTTTGCTGCAGGTGCAGCTGAATTATAAGAAAGTACAACAGGACTCCACGTATCCTTGTTTGTTTTGGACACAATGCTTTCACTAACAGAACTAATTCTGTCTGGGTTAGTTTGGGGGCAATCGTATTAGACTGCTGATTTACACTAAACATTACAACATTTTTTTAACCTGTGCCATTTTAGGCTACCTTACTCCTATCCAGTACTTAAGAATTTGGTAGTTTGGATTATAATCCAAAATTTTCACTTATCTCTATTGTGATATTGTGATTTAAAATAAATATCTACTTGATCTTTTGTTCATAGTTCACAGTTCCCAAAACCCTTGGAATATGTAAGCAGAGCATCTTTTGTTTTAATATTTGGTCTTTTGTCTTTAGTTCCTGAAATAAAGGTGAAATGGGTATCTTGTTATTCTTAACAAGTCCCTTCCAACCACACCTCTGTTTATGTTAATGAGGTGACTTTTGGAAAGCCCAGAAGGAAGGGGGCTGGTTGCCAGGGGACCCAAACTTGGATTAGAGAGTTGGAAGTTTCAGTCCTATCCCCCACCACCATCACCCCCACCTCTCCACTGCCCTGTCACCTCCAACTGGGAAAGGAACTGAAGATTGAACTCAGTCACCAATATCCAATGATTTAATCAACCATGCCTGTGTAATGAACCCTCCATAAAAACTCAAAAAAGATGAGTTTGAAGAGCTTTCAGGGTTGGTGACCACAATCACATTCAGGGACAGGGTGCACCTCAACTGCATGGGGACAGAAGCTCCTGCGCTTGAGACCCTTCTAGGCCTCGCACTTCATCTGGCTGTTAATTCATGTCCTTTTCTATATCATTTATAACAAACTAATAAATGTGAAATGTTTCCCTATTTTTGTGAGCCATCCTAGGACATGGGACTGCCATCTGAAGTGGGGTCAGTCTTATGGGACTGAGTCCCTAAACTGGGTGATCTGATGCTAAGTCCAGGTAGCTGGTGTTAGCATCGAAATGAATTAAAGGACACCCAGACGGTGCCATAGAGAATGGCCTAATGGGTGGAAAACTCACGCCTCTGGCGTCAGAAGTGAATGTGGGAGTACAGTGCAAGTGAAGAAAAACACAGGGAGTGTTTTCCTCATAAATCTATTAAATCTCACATTTGTTGCTATTAGATCACTCTAAACCCAAAGGGTTGTTTTTAATCCATAGTCTTTTACCTAATTTAATTTATATTTTTAGTTTGAAATCAATTTGATCCAAAACACTGTCAACATTCGCATGCAAATCACTGAAAAAAACACTGAATAAGACAAGGCTAACGTGACTTTTCTCACAGACTAATGCCTACGGATTTCACAGAACTCTTTGGGAAGGCTATTCAACCCCCACACACCGGAACCCACCCCATGTTTACCCAACTTGCCAACACGAAAGGCTGGCAAGTGCTTGACAACAGTCTGAAGAAACGCGCACATGCTGTGTCGTGTGAACTGCGCGGAGTGTTCAAGTCCCCTGTCAGTCGGTACTCGAATGTGCTTTTCGAATGAAAATTCTGCGTAATTTTTTGGTACTATTTCTCTAAATATTTCCGCCCCTCTATCTTTGTTATGAATTCCTAGTAAGTATGTATTAGACCTCCTGGAATAATACCTCTAATTTTCCTTTATCTCCAATTTCCACTTTATTATTCTTTTTGTCCTTAGAGTCTTTCCCTCAACCATCAATTTTAATCTCATCTGTTGAAGATTATTCTCCCCACTTGCTATCCTATTTTAAAATTCTTTTTGTTCTTTCATGACTTCTTTGCATAACATCTGTTCTTACTTCATATATGAAATAACCTCTTATCTGATGATAACAATTATAGGTTTGTTTCTTTTTAAAGTTTCCTTCTTCTCCCTGCATTATCTGCTTCCTTCAAGTCAGTTTTCTGTTCACTTTGGTCAGTCTCTGGTGTTTTATGCCTGGCAACCCTTGTTTTTCTGTGTGAAGCACTAAAGTTAGGAAGCTCTGTGTGTGTCAGCTGCAGTTATAGGGTTGTCAACTGTCTGATGCATTCAAGACATTCAGGCAAGGACCTGGGTATTTCCCTAGAAGACTCCTCAAATGTCAGTATCTACAGGCTTTTTCTTTTTCTTCTAAATACTGGCTGAGAGTAGGATGCTGCTATGGACTGGATATTTGTGATCCCCCCAACAAATTCATGTTGAAACCCTAATCGCCAGTGTGATGGTATTTGGAAGGAGGGACTTTGGGAGGTTATCAGGTCAGGAGGATAGAGCCCTCATGAAGGCTGTCTGCTGTTGCTCTCTGATCTCTGCCATGTGGGGATACAGCAAGGGGGCTTCCATTTGCAAACCAGGAAGAGGATCCTCACCAGAAACCTACCTGGTTGGCATATTGATCTTGAATTTCCCAGCCTTCAGAACTGTGAGGAATAAGTTTCTGATGTTTAAGCCACCTAGTCTATGGTATCTTTGTTATAGCTGTCCAAACTGACTAAGGTGGATGGTATGTAATGGTTCTGGAAGCCACCAGGGAGAGAGGCTAGAAGTCTTCCCATTTAGTATGTTTCTTTTCAGCAGATCACCTCACCTACCCCTGCCCCAGCTGGGCCTGTCTGATTCCGTCTCTTTAAGGAGTCTCTACTCTCCTGCCAGGCTACGAGAGGGCAGCTGCTGCTTAGAAAAATTTGCAGAGATCTTCCTGTTTTTCTGCCCTATTCCACAGCCCTGTCTTCAGAGTGAGGTAGTAACTTTCAAAGGGTCTACAACAACACCTGGCTTGCTTCTTACTGGCTTCCCCACTAACGGATAAGATTTTAGTGTTCTCGCTCTAAAGGCGCTGCCCTCATCCTTCTTCCAGGGTTCCAACATATTGGCAGCTCCTGCCTGCCACTGTTTCCTCTTCTATTCTATTTGTCTTTGTGGATTCATGACCATTTTATTTCTTATTCCTATTTAAGTGGGGTTTTAGGAGACAGCATATATTCAATCCATCATGTTTAACTAGGAGTCATGTAGCATTTTAATAGATTCTTGGCTCTTAAAAGTAAATTTAAGTTAGATAGCATAAGTAAGGAATTAAATGTAAACACAGCAATATACTGTATTGTATCTATTTGTATACCAGAGTGTCACTTTAGCATCTCCCCAAACAATGTCAGCATTGAACCTCCATTACAGAAATGCCACAGTGTATTGCAAAAAGCCCCTGCAAGGGCCAATCACAAGGCTATGCACTGAAATTCACAAGCAATGAGAAGACAAGCTGTGTAGTTGCACAGTAGTATACTCTTAGATGGCTATTGTAACAATCCTCCCATCAAGCTTTGAAGTAAATAAATCCCATTACAATTGTTTACATCCACAACCATAATGTTCATCAATTGCTATTTTTCAATCACTTACCCTTCCCCATGAGTTAAAATCTGAGTTTAGAATATCGTATTACCTTTGTATGGTACGTTTTTAAGACATCTGCAATATTTTCTTTTGAAGGAGATTTCAGGGCTACCAAATCGTCTTCTAACATGCCCAACTAAAGGTTAAAAAAAAAAAAGGTGGGAACAGATTTGAAACTGTAGTAACAGAAAAACAATTTCTTAGAAATCTTATATTCTTTTTATTTTTTTATATTCCTTTTTAAAATCCCTGTCTTAAAATTATGCTGCTTGCTCTCTTCAGCTGAGTCAAAGACGGACATGTTCGATGAGGATGTGCATACACAGTCCCCCACAGCAGATGTCACCTTGCAAGGAATGAATAAAGGTGGGAAAATTAAAGAGGACGAGTAGAGACATTCACCTTTGTTTCCCTCTGGTATTGAGCACTTGAAGTGTGGTATTGCAACCAAAGATCTGAATTATAATTAATTTTACCTAAAATTACCAGGTGTGACTAATGACTACTATAATCACACAGCTCTATATCATAGCCACACTTAAATCTCCATTTATACCCCTCACATACCTATCCTATGCTCAGCCAAATGGGGCTTTTTACTGTCTCCAAAACATAGCTAATGCTTTCCTGCCCCTGTGTGCTTGCTCATTAAATGTTTCCTCTATCCAGAATGCCTTTTCCTGACCATACACATATTAAAACCCAGCTGAACTGCAACTCTTTGAGAAAACATCCAGTCCTTCAAATAAGCCCTTCTTCCCTTCAATAACCACTGAGTACTTGCTTTGTACTGTCTTTACATTTGTCATATTTTACTCTGTCCTATGAGACAGACGGTTATTTACATTTTGTACCCACCTGTAGCCAGCCCCATTCCCAGTGTGTACCCTGTTATTACTCGTTTCTGTTATGCTCCATAGACCCTGTGAATGGCAAACTACTAACTGCAGATATTATGACTGGGCAAGCTAACAAAGAAGGAAAAGGTTGCCAATCAGCTTTCTCTGCCATCCTTAACCAAATCCCACTATAATCAAGTGTCTCCTCAGAGTAGATAATGGAGTGCCATGTTTGCTCCCTGTTACAGTTCAAGAGAAGGATGAGATAGTCACCTACTCAATGTGACTGAGGATGCCATAACATGGAGAAAGATCTGAAACTTCAAGCCAATGTGAAGGAAGGCACTCATAGCAGTGCAGAGGGGACAATCTTCAACTTTGTCCACTTCATTCATTCTTATAACATTCCTTCTGCTACCCCAAAACCCCCCTCCCTCAGGAGCAGATATTCACTTGGAGATCTACATGCTTCCTGAAAAGCTGAGTTCACCCCACAGTTACAGGGATGGAGCACATTAGCTAGGATAAGCTAGTCAGTGTATTCCACCCACCCATGTGTTTCAAGGGTGATATAAACCAGTCCAATCAGAGTGAGCTAAGTCAGCTGAAGCAGAATAAATTCCAAATATCTTGCTGGGAATTCTGAGACAAAGTCAGCTTGAATTGGGTTTTCTGTTACATTTCACACAAGTAGTTTCAACTACTGTGATAAAACCAGTGCCCCCATTTTGGAGATGGGAACTCGCAGGGCTGAAGAGGTTAAATGCAATCTAGGATTTAAACCCAGGCTGGCTGGCTACATATTCTTAGCCACTGTGCTAAGAAAATTGGAACGCTGTTTTTTAAAAAAAAAATAAATAAAGTAACAGATATCCTTTAGGAAAGATTTTAAGACAGTATTTTACAAATGCACCAGGAAAACTAAAAACCAAAAGAAACTTTCAAAAATGTTTTTATGAAATAGAAGCCTAGCCCTGGCTGGTGTGGCTCAGTGCACTGAGCACCAGCCTACAAACCAAAAGGTCGCTGGTTCGATTCCCACTCAGGGTACATGCCTGGGTTGTAAGCCAGGTCCCCAGCTGGGGTGAGTGAGAGGCAACTGATTGATGTTTCTCTCACACACTTATGTTTCCCTCTCTTACTACCTCCCTTTCCTTCTCTCTAAAAATAAATAAATAAAAAATCTTAAAAAAAAAAAGCCTATCTTTTATATATAACTTTAGACTTTATATATTAGACTTCCTTTAAATATATATTTTTCATAGAATGTAATTATTCATTAAAAAATATTCACTGACGGCAGCAGACAAAACAGCTCTGAATCTAGATAAAATCATCTCCATTTTGTGTATGAAAAAAATGAAGCCCTGGCTGCTGTAACTCAGTGGATTGAGCACAGGCCTGTGAACCAAAATGTCACTGGTTCAATTCCTGGTGAGGGCACATGCCTGGGTTGTGGGCCAGGCTCCCAGTAAGGGGTGCGTGACAGGCAACCACACGTTGATGTTTCTTTTCCTCTCTTTCTCCCTCCTTTCCCTTCTTTCTATAAAAATAAATAAAGTATTTTTAAAAAATAAAAGAAAATGAAGACTGGAGAGCTTAAGAACCTTCCCTAAACTCACAGAACTTTAAGCAGCAGATCCAGGGTTCAGACTCATAGCTACCAAAGGCCTATGATCTCGACCACTCATACTGCCTCTCATGTAATATGAGTTATTCCAACAATACCAAATGCAACCATCCAAGTAATTACCTTTTCGGAATCTACAAAGTGTGTAGCAATTCCTGCTCCATACACATCTCTTCCTTTCAGCCTGAATCCTGTTAATGCAAGTAAGTAACCAAGTTTTCCTTGAAGTCTTGGCAAAAAATAACCTCCACCAACATCAGGGAATAGTCCTGTAATTAAATAACAAAAAGAGATAGCAATGATTCAAATGAAGGATATGAACATAACTTTCTTTACTGTAGATCAGACTGCTATCGAACCATACCTATATATGAGGAAACTACGTGGGGCTAGAGCAAGAATCATAAAAAAGGATTACAGACAAGAGTACTAGGAGCCCACATAAAGCTGGGAATAGTCCCTGTTCCCACCAGTCAGGTTAGAAAAACTCATGATTCATGGAGCACTGAGTAGAATACAAAATGGAAAATAATTAGCACTAGCCTGAATCTCATGCAAGATTCTATCAATTTCTTCAACAACAATATAATCTGAAATGTATCAAAATAAGATGATTTAAAGGTAATTATGAAAAATTTGGGTTTTTTTTAATACCTATTGCAGTTTCTGGCATTGCAAAAAGAGACTTCTCAGTAGCCACTCGGAAGTGCCCATGAATCGAGACTCCAACTCCCTAGGAAAATAAGACAAAAAATGTTTTAAAATACTATAAAAAATAAAAACTCACACACTCACAGTATTATGGACCAAGTAAATTATATTCCACAGGAATTTCTTTCAGGAGAAGAGAAACCCTAAACCACACAATTTCAGAAAATCTTACTAGGCAAAAAAATATGAGGGTATCCCTGGCACCTGTAATAGATCTGTTCTAGCTACGATGTTTTCACTCAGTATTTTTGTGTTATGCTTCATGTCCTCTTCCCCAGATCCCTCTCATTTCAAACCAGATGCAGCATCAGAGAATATTGACTTCTCCGAACTACTGAGTGTTGTTAGTGGAACCAATCTTCAAAAAAAACACAACCAAGCTATTCTAGAAAATTCCAGTAGCTTTAAGTAGAATACTAACACATTTATTCATATATTTTCTCAAATACAATTAGCAACATCATTTTTTTCAGATACAATGGGACCAACTATATAACTCTTGAAAAATGGTTACTAAAACACAAGTTTCAGAAAACAAAATAAATAGCTGAAAATTCTGTCTCTGATTTGTTGAATGTCACTGCAAAAAACAAACTTTATGATCATCTCTGAATAAAAATATATTTGAATAAACAGACATCTGAATAAAATAAGAGGTATGCAAATAACAAAGTATCCAAATTTATGTCACATTGTAACATACAATGCCTATGTTCTTTTCACACTGTTCAGAACTTCTATTAGATTCAGTTCTCACCCTTAATCCTTTCTACCCAGTCACACGGTTAAATTAGTAAAATGTAAAATATTTGAAACAATGTCAGGCTTTAAGAGTTCTATAAGAGTGAACTCAATAGAAAGGGAAATAAAGGGCTATCAGGTCTTCAAGTTCCTCTCAAATGGTTCAGAAAAAAAGTATTCATAGATAGATGTGGGAGAGAGGAAGAGAAAAAAAACAAATATGGAAAACAAGAACAAGGAATGTGGATGAAAGATATACAGGAGTTTTTTACACTAGTCTTGCATCTTTTCTGAAAGTTTGAAATTGTTTCACAATAAAAAGTTTTTAAAAATTAAAAATAAATGTCCCAATGTGAATAGAGCCTACAACCACAGTTAAGGAAACAAACTCAGAAAGGTATTCAGTGGGGTGATGTGATGAGTGCTTACACAGAGTCATGGATTTAAATTCTAATCAGAGAGAACGTGTAAGCTCCTGCTCAGAATGAACACTGCATCAGTATCAGAGAGTATGTGAGAGACCTTCCTCACCCTCACTTATAATCATAAATGGTGCGCTATATTATATATTACTAAGCTATAAAGTTAAATATCACAAGTTTCATAATGTATCTCTGGAATGCTAGCAGTCTAGTCAGCAGGCTCCACAGTAAAAACAAGACTTTACTATGCATCACACATGAATGTTAATAGGCTAATACTGCACATAATATTAATATATTAATTATATAAATATTAATGTATTTGCATAGACTAATGTACAGAGATCAGCAGGAAACACATTTCTTATCCCACATTAAATACCTATACCAAGGTCTGTCCGGAAAAAGGCCAGCCATTGTTAATATAACAAGAACAGTTTGCATGACATTGATGTAAACTGGTAGCCAAGGAGAGTGAACTGGAACGCACATGTTTAAACAATGGTGACTTCACTGTACTAGTCAGTGGGGGCTATAGACACTGCTGAGTGAGCGTGTGTACTCTATGGCCATCACATTCAAAATGAGCAAGTAGAGCAACAAATCTGCATCAAAGTTTGCATTAGGCTTCAACATTCCTCCACAGAAAGTATTCAGAGGATTCCAAACGCTTTCAGGGATGACGCAATGAGTGCAGTGCAAATAAATATGTGGCACAAAAGCTTCAAAGATGGTCAAGAATCTGTTGAAAGTGATCCACGTTCTGGAAGGTCTGCAGCAAGCAGAACACCTGAGAACGCTGAACGTGTACAGGCTGCAATCAGCAAAGATCAGTGACTGACAGTGCGAGAACTAGAAGCTGATCTGGGGATTCCAAAAATACTGTGTCCGAGAGTTTGATGCAGGATCTTGACATGAAACGTGTTGTGGCAAGATTCATTCCATGGCTTCTGCTACCAGGGCAGAAGGAACATCATGCTACAGTTGTTCATGACTTGATTTAAACTGCTACCAATGAACCAGATTTCCACAAGGTCATAACTGGAGATGAATCATGGGTCTGCAGCTGTGATCTGGAAACAAAGGCCCAGTCGTCCCAATCATCCCAATGGAAGTTGCCTGGTTCTCCATGCCTGAAGGAAGAAGGCCCGGCAAAGTCACAGCAAGATCAAGACCATGTTAACTGTGTGTTTTGATTGGAAAGGTGTTGTCCATCATGAGTATGTTCCTCCAAGCCAAACAATTAGTAAGGAGTACTACCTCAATGTTCTTCATCATTTGAGAGATGCAAAATGACAAAAATGGTCAGTCATATCTATGGACAACTGGTGACTGGCAGCTTCATCACGACAATGTGCTTGCTCATGCATTGGGTCTTACGCAGAGTTTTTGGCAAAACATCAAATCGCCCAGGTGACTCAACCTCCCTACAACCCAGATTTGGTGCCCTGTGACTTCTGGCTTTTCCCCAAAATAAAATCACCTTTGAAATGGAAGAGATTTCAGTTCCTTAATGAAATTCAGGAAAATACAATGGGGCAGCTGGTGGTGATTGAAACAAAGGATTTTGCAGATATTTTTAACAATGGAAGAGACTCTGGGAGAACTGTGTGAGGTCCCAAGGTACCTACTTTGAAGGGGACTGAAGTGTCATTGTCCTATGTACAATGTTTCTTGTATCTTGTATCTTCTTCAATAAATGTCTTTATTTTTCATATTACATGGATACTTTCTGGGCAGGCCTTATGATTCACATAATTTTTGGACAAAAATTATATTCAACAGAAACAAATAATTGAGGCAGAAATATTTATATATAACTGTTCTATCATTCTTGAAGGTATCATTTTACTTTAAACAAAAGAACCAGGAAGATATTTGAAAGTTCTCAAGACAGTAAATCTTAATTTTCATTATAAGGGAAAAAATTGTTAACTACGTGTGGCGATGGATATTAACTAAGCTGACTGTGGTAATCATTCCACATATATCAAACATATGTGTTGTGGTAATCACAACACATATATCAAATCATTATGGTTTGTACTTAAAACTAATACAATGTTATATGGTCAATTATATCTCCATTTTTAAAAAGCCAGGGGGTAAAAATCTGAATTTCACTGTTTAATCTAGGAACCTGGAAATAATCCTTGCCTCCATCCTTCTCCCCTTTATCCCTCATATTCAATCCATCATCAAATCCCACCAAGTCTACTCCTAAATACCTCCCTTACATCTATCTAGTTTCCTGCCCCTGCATTATCTCCAACCCAACATGGTGCAGGTGGAACGAGGCAGGGTGAGAATGGCACAAGGGAGAGCAGGGGTCCTGACACTTCACCAAGAACCCAGGGTGCTTTTACAGTTAAAAACAATGAACCAGAATCCTGACTGACCTGTCTACAGGAAATGGCCAAGGAAAAAGGAAGAGAACTTCTATAGATCTGATAATCTGTAGATCATAAAATTGCCAAGACTACCCATTACCCTAGGAAGTCAAAGTTCTTTTTCCCAGAATTCAATACCTTATAAGAGTGATTATCAACTAGTGTGCCACAAGAATTTTTAAAACATGCAATACTTGACTATTTAGTCAGGGGCACTGACCTCTTTTTGCTTAGATTGTCAAATAAAAAATTGACAAGAACCAACACAACAATAGCTACCCAATGTGAACATGTCAAAATTATTCCTATTATTTAGTCAAAATAATATGTTTTTTGGTGTGCCATAGATTATTAATAATCAGTTTATGTGTGCATACGATGAATAAATTTGAAAATCACTGCCTTATATAATGAAGGCGGGGGTTGGGGGTGGCAGCAGGCAATGAAGCCAATTTCCTATTAAGGAAATAGAAGCACTTCCCAGATCTGTATTTAGATATCCCTGGGCTAAAAGTCAGGGGGGAAGGAGTAGAGGAAAATGAAGAATAAAGGGCTCTACCTAATAAGAGAGAGCAGGGTGAGATGGAGTTGAACACCACAGGAACATCTGTTAAAGATAATTCATTGCATTTTGAAAAATATAACACAATGCTTACTATGAAAAAGGTTCACTGCGAAAATAAATGACCCTAAAAATTTCCTATGAGAAATCCTGCACCTGAAAGCAATCCTAACTCTCCCCTGATATGGCAGAAGGAAATCTATTACAGATAACCCCATTCTCTCTAATAGAGAAGAAAGGGAGACCTATCCCTCTCTTTCAAGAAAAAGAAGACATCCATCCACAACTGGAGAAAGTTCAACAGTGAACACTTAAAAATGAATGGGTATAACCACATTCTCCATACACTTAGAAATCCAAGGGAAATTTCCTCTGTATTCCTCTTTTCACAGTTCCTGTTCTGTTACTAATATTTCAGTCCTAAAGGAGACTATTTTTCATACCCTCCTTTGTCTGATTATCCTTCCTCTTGTCAAAGAAATAATAAATAGCGCCACTTTAAAATGCAGCTGGAGCTGCCATGCCAGAGGAACTGCCTTGCACCTCTTATGCATCAAACTTTTGGGACATTAAAACAGCAAAATAACTTTTGGACTGAGCCTAAAGCAAAATTATGTTTGCAAAGGTAATGAGAGCAGATATTACAACCACCAGACTGAAAAATTTTTAATTGTTTAGAATTAGCATCACTGTGTTATGTTTTAGGCACCAATAGAAATGCCTTCCTTCTGTTGATGTAATTGTTCCCCTTCCCTTTCTCATAAATAACCATTATTCATTTCCTAATCAGAACATTATTTGGGCTTCTATCTGAATCAATGCTTCCTGAATAGCTATTCTTTTTCTAATCTCAAATAAATGCTTGTTGCCTCTCACTTTGAAAGGCCTTTTTATTTTGTGATTGCACTGCAGTAGCTTTCTTTAGTCTCCAACTGGTCACCTTTTATCATTGCACATCCACTCCCAGTCTAGTTTCATCACACTTAGGACTGGCAGCTTCCACCCTAAACCTGCAAAGGATCACAGAGCTCACCTCACATATGACATATTCCTGAATCTGAAATCAGATCACCTTGATCTACACAACCAATAGCAACAATAATGTCTGTCAACAGACATGCACATGACAAGAAAATTATAGACTAATGTTCCTGATGAACACAGATGAGAAAATCCTCAGCAAATTATTAGCAAACCACATTCAACAATACATTAAAAGGACCATACACCATGATCAAGTAAAACTTATTCCTGTGATGTCAGGATGATTCAAAATATGCAAATCATGGAAAACAGTATGGAACTTCCTCAAAAAACTAAAAATGGAACTGCCTTTTGACCCAGCAATTCCACTGCTGGGATTATACCCTAAGAACCCTGAAACACCAATCCAAAAGAACCTATGCACTCCAATGTTCATAGTAGCACAATTTACAATAGCCAAGTGCTGGAAGCAACCTAAGTGCCCATCAGTAAATGAATGGATCAAAAAACTGTGGCACATTTACACAATGGAATTCTACGCAGCAGAGAGAAAGAAGGAGCTCCTACCCTTTGCGACAGCATGGATGGAACTGGAGAGCATTATGCTAAGTGAAATAAGCCAGGCAGTGAAAGACAAATACCGTATGATCTCACCTTTAACTGGAACCTGATCAACAAAATGAACAAGCAAGCAAAATATAACCAAAGACACTGAAATTGAGAACAGGCTGACAGTGACCAGAGGGGAGAGGGGAGGGGATTACAGGGGAAAAGGGTGAAGGGTTTGTGGAAACAATTATAAAGGAAACATGGACAATAAGGGGGTGGGAGGCTGGCAGAAAACTGGACTTGAACAACAATAAAAAAAGTTTTAAAAAGTTTAAAAAAATAAAAATAAAACAAAAAAACAATATGCAAATCAATATGATACACTACGTTTAACAAAATGAAGAATAAAAATCATATAATAATTTCAATAGATGCACAAAAAGCATTTGACAAAATCTACTATCCTTTTATGATAAAAACACTAAACAAATTTGTTATATAGTCATGGACCACATAACTATGTTTCTGTCAATGACAGACCACATATACCACAGTGGTTCCATAAGATTAAAATGGAGCTGAAAATTTCCTGTCGTCTAGTGACGTTGTTGCACAACACATCACTCGTGTCTGTGGTGATGGTATAAATAAACAAACCTACAGCTGCATGAAAATATAGCACACACTATTAGGTACAGTACATAACACTTGATAAAGGTGATAAATGACTTGATAAAACACTTAATTGATGTGTTTCTAATACAGCTCACATATTAATGATTAGAGGAAAAGCACCCACTTACCCCACCCATTGTAATTCCATGAATAAGTGCAATATATGGTTTCTGGCAAGAACCTAAAAGAAACAGAACTATAATTAGTTGCAATGTTTAATAATTCTTCTTCTTTTTTGTTCTTCAAAAATTACATGTCATATGAACTCTTGAGTATTTTCCCAGGGAAATTTTTTAAAGGTTTTTTATTTATTTATTTTTAGAGAGAGGGGATTGGAGTGAGAAAGAGAGGGAGAGAAACATCAATGTGTGGTTGCCTCTCATGTGCCCCCACTAGGGACTTGGCCCACAACCCACTCACGTGCCCTGACTGGGAATCGAACCAGCAACCCTCTGGTTCGCAGTCTGCACTCAATCCACTGATCTACACCAGCCAGGGCATCCCAGGGAAATTTTTGCAAGAGATACCAAGGTAGACTAAATGTATGGCTTGTAAAATGTTCTTTTTAAAACGTAAGTCCATAAACAATCCTGATCATCTGTTCATTATCATTTAACAACTCAACACCTCCATGAAACAAATGAAAGCCTTGTTTAATTCAGCTGTTGAGAAATACAGTTAACTACCCTGTAAGCTTCTATACACAGTTGTATTTTAAAGAACATAATTTGTTTTCTAAACATCTGAAGTAGTAGCTGGGTTCAAAGAGAAGTGTAGCCTAAAGGAAAAAGCATGGACTGGAAGTCAGAAGCCCCAGACTGTAGTCTCATCTTTGTCATTAACTAGCACTTCAACTACATTCAATAGACACACTGACACTAGGTATAAATAAACTTTTACTCTGTTCCTTCCCTTTTTACCCCTGCTGAGAGAGGGAATTGCTCATAACATAAAAATGTAAAGAGCTGAGCTTCTGTTACAGTTTGTTGCCAATATTACTTCCTTACCAAAGACAAATATAAAACTGCAGTTTTAATCCATCTAGCACTTCTATAAATATTTTCAATTTACTAAATAGGCTACTAATGCGCAAATATAACTTCATATTCACAAGGACATCCATAGCCTTCAATTTTGAACTTCAATTCCCTAGAAACTAGGGAAAGAAATTTTTTTCTCTAATTAAAAAAATTTTTTATTGATTGACTTTTTAGAAAGAGAGAGCGAAACGTCGGTTTGTTGTTTCACTTATTTTATGCATGCATTTATTGTTTCTTGTGTATTCTCTGACCAAGATCAAACCTGCAACCTTGGTGTACTGGGAACAATGCTCTAATCAACTAAGCCACCTGGGCAGGGTGGAAAGAAATTTCTCTATTGATTATAGATACATATATTTCAGATATAAAATATCAGAATAATTGATGCAACACATGAAGCCAGAATGCCAAGTTCCTTGCTGACTAAACTGTCATTACAATGTACAGAAATATACCCTGAAGGCTTTCTCTCTGTGCATTAACATTTTACCAAACTCTCTTTTCAAACTACTTAGAGCTCTGTTTTTTCCAGCTCCTTTTGTTTAGTACAGATCTACACTGCCCAAAATAGTAACCTCCAGCTAAAATTAGCTATTTAGATTTAATTACTTATGATTAAATAAAATTTAAACTTCAGTTTCTTGATCACACTTGCCTCCTGTCAAGTGCTCATTAGCCACGAGTGGCTGGTGGATATCGTATTGCACAGCACACACACAGTATTCTGTCACTGCAGAAAGGCCTAATGGGCAGTACTGGTGCACATTTTTAGAATGAAGAAAACATTCTAAGTAGACTTGATAAATACAATTTTAGACTTAAAGAAGTGAGAAATGTCCATTCAATTAGACCACAAGCAAAAATGGGCAACAGCCTCTTTCTCCCACTCCTACCTCAAAGACATAGATATTCTAGAAAAAATAATGTATCTCCAAGTTCAAAGCAGAACAAGGTAAATCCCTACATGCCAGAAATAAATAAGAAACTCAAATCAATAGCTGAGTAGAAGCTATAACCAAAGATTATGAGTGTATTTGATTTTTCAGCTGGGAATAAATTTTGGGCCACATATCTTATGCAATGAGCTACCCACCCAAAAGTTCATGTTAGGAAGAGCTACTCAATATGTAAAACATGACCAGAAAAATGCAATTAAGTTCGTGCCAGGAGAAGAGAGAAAAGTCAGAGAAAGTAGATGCTCAAGAACTGAATAACAACTACCTCCACCAGTGCATCTGAACAAACAAAACATCCCTAACAAATTTGGAATCAAATTAACACCCATAACCTAGTAAAAAGTGTCTACAAAAAGATTACACTGAAGAATGAAATTCAAAATGCTTTCGCATAGACATAAAAAATAAGACACCACTACAATTATTCAACATTATAAAAGAAGTCCTAGTCAAAACACCATAAGAAAAATCATAAATATAAAAATTGGAAAGATGAGAAAAATTGTGCAGGTGGTAGAACTGCCTAGGAGAAATGCCAAATCTATAGAAATACTAGAATTAATACATTTCAGTAGGGTTACTGAATATAAGAACAAAATATTAAAATCAAAAGCATTTCTATATGTCATACATAGTCAATTAGTAAATGTAACAGGAATATTACCATTAAATTGAGTAACAAAAAGAATAAGCTACTAAGAATAAAACTCTTTTAAAAAGGAAGATCTTCATGGAGAAAATTACAAAACATTATGAAAGGACATGAAAGTCAACCTGTTAAAAATGTTCTAAAACTGATTTATGGTGACGGCTGCACAAGGTTACTAAAACTTATTCAATTTTACACTTAAAATGATTAAATTTTATAATACGTGAGTTATAATTCATAATTTTAAGTCTTCTACATGAATAAGCAAAGAAATGCCACATTCATGGATGAGGAGACTCAATATAAAAATTCACTATCATGTCAATCAAAATCTCAATAGAATCTTTTGTGGAATCAGACAAAATAATTCTAAAATTCATATGGAAGCTCTAAAGTGCAAGAGCAACCAAGACAATTCTAAAAGAAAACAAGGGCAAACTGTCCTAGCACACAGAGACATGTATTAAAGCTGTAATAATCTTGACCCTGTAGTTTCAACTAAAGTACAAACAAATAGATCAATGAAAAAGCAGCCCAGACACAGACCTAGTCATATGTAAGAACTTGATATATGACAGAGGCATCATTAAACTTAGTGAGGAAGGCATATGCTTTTTAATAAAAGATATGGAAACATCTGGCTTTCTAGCTGGAATATAAAATTTAGATGTCATGTGCAAAAATATTTCAAGTACATTAAAGACTTGCAGTATAAAGAAACAAAATATTCAAACTACTAGAAGAAAATATGAGAGAACATCTTAACGACTTCAGTATTAAGTGCTTCTCTTTAATGCAAAAAGCAGAAATCACAAAGGAAAAAAATGGGTACATTTCATCCCATCAAATATTGATAAAAACTTATATATACCAAAAGGTAACTTAAAGCAACAGACTCAGAGAAATGGACTTACAATAGGTATAATCTACAAAAGTGAAGAAGCCAGAATACATAAGGACCTACAAAGTCAGTAAGACAAAAAATCAAAAAAAAAAAAAAAAGAATAAGAAATAGAACTGAAAAAAAAAATCTAAATGCTTAATTAACATAATGTTCCACCTAGCCATTGTTCAGTGAAATACAAATTAAATGCACAATAAAATAATAAACATGCAAGTTTAACCACACACAAAAAAAGAAAAGGATGGGTAGAAAATAAAGTCTTTGAGTTTACTAAAGAGTTTGGAAACAAACTGAAGATGTAGGAACTCTATGATCCATTCATTCTGCTTCTATTATTTTCTAGAGAAACTTTTGCACATGGGCATGAAGGGGGCATATCTAAAGACACAACAATCTGTACTGGTAAAAAAAATTTGAAATCTAATTATCCATTAACTCAGAATAAATGATGTGGGATACATTCATAATACTGAATGCTAAAGAACAGTTACATTCCATGTTACTAAAAATTTAAGAAATGATATATAGAGTAAGAGTATTTATGTAAATTTCAAAAACAAAGAATACTATTTTTGCTCATAAATATGTAGTAAAAATAAAGTGTATGGTCTAGCAGGATAAACTACGAATTAATGACAATGGCTGCTTCTGAGGAGGAATAATGGTTATTTCTGGGGAGAGAAAGAAATGGCACTGAGGACAGCAACAAAGCTCAACTATAACTTTAAAACTTGTAGAATTACATTTCTTTTATATAAGTTATAAAACTTTAAGCAAAAATAAAATACTGATGTCTGTTCATTCTGTGCTAGTGGGTACACAAGTTCTTATTGTATCATGTCCTGAAATTTAACATTTGAAACACATACTTGGTAAAACTACTGTTTCACTTCCAATCAAATCTGGAACATCAACTATAAAGAAATTTTCATCCCAAAATTCTGCAAGTATTAGGAAATGGTACTTCATTTTACAGAGAAAACTGGGACTCAAGTTCCCCACCCCCCGAGAAAGCCAGCCACAGGATCAGAATCATGTTTTCATATTGACTAAATGACAAATAGTTCGTAAGTATAGCCTATTAATATTAATAATATTAAAGTGTGATCTGTTTTGGAATAAGCAATCAGAATAATCTAGTCAAATTTATTTATACCTGAAACATATTATATAACACATTAAATAAGTGCCTATTGGTTGCATTTTCAATAATTCCTACTGTGGCTGCTTTTCTTGATTCCATTTTCAAAGCTCTCGACAGAACACACGTACCAATGGCATTGTTTAGCATATATTCTTCTCTGAAGAAATTCTGACTTATCTTCTGGTTTCCCTTTATAATTTCTGAGATTGTTATCAAAAAGAGAAAAAAGAAAGAAGGATTACAAATTTTTTTAAAGTGTTTTCTAGTCAATTATAGTCAAATAAATAAATTTAAAATATTCTAATACTCAGTACTGGAAGAAACTCTAGAATGATCTGTTAATGTCTTGAAGTTGCCCATGCCACAGGCGTATTATAATTAGCCCCAGATTCATAGTCCAATGTCAAAACTTCAAGGCAAAAATTCTTAAGAACTTCTTATAAGTTGTTACACTTAAATTAGAAGCTATATATTGCTACAAAATGCATTTTCTTTTCATTGTTTTCTGTAGCAGCTGAATAAACATTTCCTGGATATACATTTCCTTTGGTAGTATATCTTAATACAAAGTATGCATACACAGAGAAATATATGTATTCCATGTAGTTAAATATTTGTCACATTCATTTCACCATGACACATTTACTGAGCATCTACTAAGTAGCATCTGCTCTGTTTTAGATGCTGTAGATAACAAGATAGCAATATAAAATGGCTGCCTTGAAATTCAGGCTAATGAGAAAGATTACTAAAATACAGTCTTAGTGCTATGCTCACTATAAGGCTGGGTGCTGTGGAAGTGGGTACAGGAGAAGTTAATTAAAAGAAGTCTTCCCAAGCAACTTGCAGCCCCAGCATTGTGATTATTGATGATGAACCAGGTTATGACCTAAATTTATTCTGTATACCTAGTCATTACGCTAAGGATTTAATAACAGTGTCTATTCCTCATGGACTGATTACAGACAGGACCAAACGGCTTGCCCAGTATGTGATGAAGGAGATGGGAGGCCATCACATTGTAGCCCTCTGCGTGCTCAAGGCGGGCTGTACATTCTTTGCTAATCTGCTGGATTACATCAAAGCACTGAACAGAAATAGTGATAGATCCATTCCTATGACTATAGATTTTATCAGACTGGAGAGCTACTATAATGAGCAGTCACCAGGGGACATAAAAGTAATTGGTGGAGATGATCTCTCAAATTTAACTGGAAAGAATGTCTTGATTGTTCAAGATATAATTGACACTGGCAAAACAATGCAAATCTTGCTTTCCTTGATCAAGCAGCATAATCCGAAGATGGTCAAGATCGCAAGCTTGCTGGTAAAAAGGAACCCCTGAAGTGTTGGATACAGACCAAGCTTTGTTGGATTTGAAATTCCAGACAAGTCTACTGTAGGATATGCCCTTGACTATAATAAATACTTCAGGGATCTGAATCATGTTTATGTTGTTAGTGAAAATGGAAAAGCAAAATATAAAGCCTAAGATGAGAGTTCAAGATGAGTTTGGAAACATCTGGAATCCTACTGAAATCACCAGCTATCAAATGTTCTAGTTCTGTGGCCAGTTGCTTAGTAGAGCTTATTGCATGTATCTTCTCAGAATTTTATGTTTTGTATTTTAGGAAAGTACAGAGTGATTGAATACTGTTAATTATACCACTGTGTGTTTAAGAAAAGTAAAAGACAGGTTTTGTATTAATGACAGCCATCTAAGAGATACTGTTGTATCAGATAAACCATATGTCCTAGAATTATTTTATAGTGTTTCAGTATTAACAGTATTTTTCAAATTGTTCAGATTACTTTCAGTGACTCTTTGTCAACAATTTTTGAAAACAAATCAATTAATTCCCCCCAAAAAAATTTTTAAAAGAAGTCTTCCCAGAACTCATAGTCTGAGCCAAATTTGAACAATAGATAGATATTTCCTAGAAAATGATGGAGGCAAAGATTTGAGTAGAGAAAGGAGTACCTACATATGCACATAGGCAAGGAGTAAAATCAAAAAGGAGAATGGTAAAAGGTGAGGCTAGAGAGGTATAATAGCATAAAGGAAATATAACTTCTCAAAAATGTTGCTACAGATACAACTTACTGCCTGGCTTAATTAAAAGGTGCTCAGTAAATATCTGAATTAGAACTACTATCAAATGGTTTCATTTCTATTGCAATTGCCTATTATTGAAAGTTCACATCTACTGTATTCTTACTGCAGTCAATATCAATATCATTCTCTTCCATATCTATACCGCAAGCTCATATGCCTTTTCCTATCTTTTAGTAGTAAGAGAATTATCTATTAAAATACAAATTAAATGTATAATGTATGCATGTTTCTTCTTTTATGGGGAAGTTACACAAAAATTGTTGACTATTTATAGAGTTTTAGACCAACTCTAGCACTCTGATATTATCTTCCTTTAAAATGTTCCAAATGTTGACTTCTTTTCCTGTTTTTTAAAAGAAAGATTTAACATCTTTTGTCATTCTGAAGCTCTCCCTGATATATGCCCCTCCCTCAAAAAAACCCCTCTCATTTATTGTCTTCTATTCAGTCCTCATCACTACTTCCCAATTCTAAAAAGAAAGGAGTATAAATTGTATTGCATGTTGAAATTTTTACCTAAAAAGTCTTCTTAAATTTCCTCCTAATCTTATTCTAATCAATTATTTCCGTATAAAATAAAACTAAATGATGTTCATAATATCATTTAAAATTTTTTTCTGAGTGTCCGCTTATCATCTTGAACTACGATCTTTAAAGAAACTAAATTTCCTGGAATTGAAGTCCACTGCTTTGTTTCATGTAAACTAGAATAATTCTAGAATTTGTGACTGTATTTCCAAACATCAATATAAAGTTAGGCCTTTATGTAAAAATAGCTCACAGTCAGAAGAAGCTAAAATGAATACCTAAGGCATCTTTAAATTGACAAGATCATAAGCTCAGCTCCAAAGGAAAGGTTAATTCCAGGCTGAAAAACAATGTTTTAAAAATATTCATTTTGTGGGCAAATGAATTTCAAAAGCAATTCGGTTAACAAATCAATCTAAGCTATCAAAAAATTTTAAGCTATAGTTTTAAGACTTACTTTATTTTTTCTTTCAATTTAATAAGATACTTGAAATAATGTCCTGAATCAATCTTGTTTCTTCCTATTCCAAATGTAATGGTTTACAAAAACTTGTAAATCTAGTAACTAGATCAACCCAAACATGAGTGTCTTAACACAATACAAAACACAAGTATACAAAATAAAAATACAAGGAAAAACCATCCTTGGACCCTACCGACTCCATAAGAAACAAAACACAAAGTGCGAAAGCAGTTTTTAGTATGTATAAAATATTGACAACCAGTTGTGGTAACAATAAGTACATGACATTGGTCCTGAGAGCAAACATTTCATCTCTTTTGTCTTTAATAGTTAAAAGTGTAAGACAGATTGACATAAACAATTAGAAAGACAAGGAGAATTAATCTTCTATATTTATATCATATTTATTTAAACATACATAATATGTTAAAAATATATAGGAAAACACTACAATTAAGTAGATTCTGGCTTTAGAATCATGAACAGTGGGAAAGTACAGGCAAAGTCATAGAAATATGTGAGAGCATGTCATGCCTGGAGAGTGGCAAGTCACTCAACATGGCCAGACTGTCAATTATATGACGTACTGAACTGCTTAATATCTGCTATTCTAAAATAGAAAGTGGACTCACACACCACCCTGGACATTTTGTATGGGATGACTCGGGGAGAGACAAGATATCTGAAGGGCATATGTATAGCATTATTTTATTTTTTTAATCATTTTTTATTTTCCAATTACAGTTGCCATACGATATTATATTAGTTTCAGTTGTACACCTCAGTGATTAGACATTGTATAACTTGCTAAGTGATCATCCCGATAAACTTCGCACCCATCTGACATCTCACAAAGTCATTAGAATATTACTGACTAGTCCCTATGCCGTCCTTACAGCCCCATGACTGTTCTGTTACTACCAAATCGTTTGTCTTAATCCCCTCACCCTTTCACCCATTCTCCCAACCCCCTCCCATCTGGCAACCGTCAAAATGTTCTCTGTATCTATGAGTCTGATTTGTGCAGTATTTTTAATTCACTCTTTCCTATTTTCCTAATATAAACTACAAAAGGTAAGTCTTTAAATTTTTCCTTTTTCTAAGTTAACTATACAAGAACAAAACAAATTCTAAAAAGTGACACAAATTATGAAGTACTACAGAAATATGTTAATACTTTATCTGTTCTAATGAGGGGGAAAAAACATTTAGGTGAGAGGAAAACAGTTTTTACCTATGATATCACCCCCAGCACAAAAAGCCTTTCCACCAGCTCCCTTTATAATGATCAGGAAAGTTTCAGGATCTTGTTCCCACTTCTGAAAAGAAGATGGCATAAGCAGATCATGACTACACAACTCATTAAAGATGTATCACGTGCACGGCTACACGTATATACATCTCTGTGTGAACAGACAGATACAGTAGATGAATGGGCTACTTTTGCCCCACCCCATGTATATACCCGTATACATAAAGCATAAGCTTTATAAAACATATCCAGAAGAATGAATCCCAACTTCATTTTCTTTCCTGACATAAATTAGAGGACATTCCAATAAAGTTGCTGGATGACTATATTCTATGATCCAAATTTAATGATGGTATCTGAAATCTTTGTCATGACAACTTTTAGAACAAGGTGAAAGAAAAAATATGGACTTAATAATAGTACATATTACATAAGCTTAGAAACCTGGTGAACAAATCAAACCAAAAATTGTTGATAAACAAAGCAATAACCTTTTTCTACTGTGGTAACATAGGGCTCTTTCCTATTGAAAAATTTTAAGTAACAGTAACATAGATCAAATCTGGAAGTAATGTGGGGTTGGTAAGGACAGCTAATCATTAAGTAGGATGAAAGAATCAAGAGCCAATGTCAATTCTAAAGACTAGAACAATGGACCAATAAAAAATTAGTTAACTAGAGACAGAAATATTAACAAGGGCTCTATAAATTTTACACTTGAGAATAAAAATATAAATGCACAAGGAAGAAATGTAGCTGGAGAGTTGTGGTTGTCCAAAAGGTTAATACATGCCCTAGCTGAGTAGCTCCGTTGGTAAGAGTGCCGTTCTGATGTGCCAAGGTTGTGGGTTCAATCCCGTCAAAGCACATACTAGATGCAACTAACGAATGCATAAATAAGTGGGACAACAAATCAATGTGCCTGTCTGTCTGTCTGTCTCCCTCCCACTCTCAGATCAATAAAATTTTTTAAAAGTACAAAAGGTTAATGCAATACTGGACTATACCAGTAGAAATACGGCATTCTAACATGGAAGTTTCTTCTTTCTTCCACTCTGGTCCAACTCTAATCTGGAACACTTGGTTTATTTCTGAGTATCACTTTTAAAGACATATAAGGTATTCCAAACAGACATAGCAAAATGGAAGAGAGGTTCACTCATCAAATGAACAACTAAGAAATAGGTGAGTAGGGGAGAACTAGACTTTGTGTAACACCTATGTGGCCGACTGTATTAGGCACACTATTTTACTTCATCTTCACCATCCTATGAAATATTATCATCCCTACTGCACAGGAGGAAAGACAGACACACAGGGACTGGCATTCCCAATCTACACAGTTAATAAACAGAAACCCGAGTTCCATACACAAGGAGTCCACTGCACCTGCAGTTCACATAGAAAAGCTTACGGCCTTCTCTAATAAAGGCTGGCCAAGCAGTTAAAAAACAGTTGTCTTCAAATCAAAAAGCTGTCGTGTGGAAGCAGATTAGATTCATACATTCATACCCCAAGAGACAGAGCCAGCGTCACTGGTTAAAAGGTCAGGGAAACAAGGAGTGGCAGAACACCAGGAGAAACTTAGAACCATGTAAAAGTGGAGGAGGCTGTCTCATGAGGCAATGAACTCTCTGTCACTAGGGGAAAGGACTGAAGACTCAAGAATCAATGGGGCTTGGGAGCTGATCCCAGACAGTCCAATGGTTCTACAGGAGACAATGCCAGAAACATACTATTAAGATATACATTAAAAATAACCCATACAATTGCCTTAGGAAAATTATAAACCTTTAACTGTGGATAAATTTGCCGGATCATATTAAGATTCAGTGCATTCAGGTTCTTTGGTCTGTTCAGTGTTATCACTCCTGCACAGCCTTTTCTTTCCAATAGTACTTCTTGTTCTGCATCTGTGTGGTTGGACATTCTCTGTGAAAACAAATAACGTTAAAATTCATTAAGTTTCTGTCACAAGCCAACATCAAAACATATACATAAAATATACATCTTTCACTAATCAAATGGACAGCTAAGTACATTTGACAAAGATTTCTGAAGTTATTTAGATTCCAAATCAAACTCTATATACCTCTTAAATCTTTTAATTTTTATTTCTAAGTGAACTAAGTCAACTTGAACTATAAATCCTTAAATCATCTGATTTATTACTGTATAACAAGCAATATACTAGGTATTTAGAAAGTAAAGATGAATAGAGAGAGCAAATAATTAAGACTACAGTAATTACCAACAACTTGGAAAAAAAAAAAAAGACAACACTTGAGCTCAGCCTTCATGTATGTCAAGAAAAAGGAGGGTGAGAATCCTAGAGGATAGTACAAAAATAGCAATGAATATTTGAAAATATTAAGATGTTACACCTAAGCAGAATGAAGGCTGGTTGAAGAAATGAGTGATGGGTAAGTAGGAAGAATTAGTATAAAGCCAGATTATAAAATGACAGACTTACATCTCATATAGTTGTGAAGAACTTGCCTAGTACGCTTACATAAGGGCTTCAAACACCATAACTTAATCATCAGGTCTCACTGCTCATGTACTATAGTACTAATATAACACCTGGAAGTAACAAGTTTTAAACTACACAGCCATTTCCCAGGTCTCTGCTATATACAGCTATGAGGGCTAATGG
This sequence comes from Desmodus rotundus, assembly GCF_022682495.2. NCBI lineage: Eukaryota > Metazoa > Chordata > Mammalia > Chiroptera > Phyllostomidae > Desmodus > Desmodus rotundus. Next base: position 173,298,975 of record NC_071388.1, read on the forward strand.
CACAAACTACTTAATACATTCCTTTAAGGACAGTGTTTTAAACCTCACATGGGAACAACATACAATATAAAATTGAAAGCTTAAACTGGAAATTTTTAACTAGAGAATGCATTCTTATTAACAGAAATCTAATAAAGCCTTAAAATCCATATTTTGACAGCATTAAGCAGTATCTTTACACGATGTTTAAGTCCTCCTTTATAAAATCCCATTGTATATTTAATGTTGGAGTTAATTTTATTAATTACCAGAAAAAGTAATAATTTATACTCACTTAAAGGGGTTACAAGAAAGGATATTAAACAAAAAATAATTGTATATTTTCAAATTAAAATTTAAAACTATAACTATTTTAAGATATATATATTTTTTAAGATTTTATTTATTTTTTTTTAGAGAGAGGAGAAGGGAGAGAGAAAGAGAGGGAGAGAAATATCAATATGTGGTTGCCTCTTGCACCCCCTTCAGGGGACCCAGCCGGTAACCCAGGCATGTGCCCTAGACTGGGAATCAAACGGGCAACCCCTTGATTCGCAGGGTGGCACTCAACCACTGAGCCACACCAGCCAGGGCTTAAGATATATTTTTAAACAAATTCACAAGTATCAAGAAGTTTGATATCCTCCGATATCTAGAGTATGAGGAAACAGACATATTGCAGGAGCATAAACTACTACTACTACAGCCTAGGAAAAACAGCCTGACAACACATATTTTAAATGATTTTATTTATTTATGTTTAGAAAGAAGGGAAGGGAAGGGAGATCAGTGTGAGAGAGAAACATCAATCGGTTGCCTCTTGCACACCCCCACAGGTCCAGGCAAGTGTCCTGTCCGGAATCGAACTGGCAACCATTCTCTTTGCAGGATGACACCCAACCACTGAGCTACACCAGTCAGGGCTGACAACACATTTTTTAAAGCATTATTTGAACCAAATCAGATTTGTCAGCCCCCCGCCAAAAAAGTTTCATGACTGTTTTCATTGAACAATTTAACGTAAATTATCTACCCAGTACCAGAAGCAATCTTTTAAAAGTCTATTATTTAGTTTCAGCTCAGAAATTCTGAGAGCAGAAAAGATTCTCATTCTAATTCTATAGCAAAGAGGCAGGGAGCTGAAGAGACTACAGATTAATGACTTTTGGTGAACTCAACCAGAAAACTGTCTCAGGTCTCATAAAATCCTGAGAGGTGCCTTCAGAGACAAAGGACCAGAATACTTGCACACCTCAGGCAGAAGCCTTTAGTAAAGTTAACTAGAATTTTTGATTACTTGCTGGAGGCCAAGTGTGAGCAAATGTGATAATATGAAGTTCCTGGGACTCACAGTCATGAAGAGTTCTCAATCTGGCTCTCATTTCCTCTGGAATCCAATCAGGCTTTCCCAGGGAAGACTGGAGAAAGCTCCCCTGCATAGCGCTGGGTTGGGGAGGGAAAAAATAGATACAGCTAAATCCTTCCCCCTCATTTTCCATCCAGAACAAAAGGCTAAACCTGCAGGGAAGTGAGGAAGGCAATGGAGGCCTACAGGGGTGACACAGAGGGCCCAGATGGATGCCTGCGTATGAAGTGGGCTGTATTACAGGACAGTAATACTGATTTGAGGAACCTGCCTGTTTATAGCAAGCTGTAAGCAAGCCTAAGCTACATCCCAGAGGGAGACTGTGACAAATGAATCTTAACTGAACAACTACACATGTATGACATGACCTCACTGAAGAGACTGCAGTGGTAGTGGCAGTACAGCCGACCTAATGGTGACTTGGTGGGAAACTGTAAGGATAAATGCAAAATGAACTATACATTAGCATCGTGCTCTAGTTGGTAAATTTGTTTCTCGGGGGGTGGTTAACAATTTTGAAACTGCTTTGCATGCATACTGGGATTCAACAATCAACAGTGAGAACCAGTGTCAGGAGGACAGGTACAGATATGCAAGTAGGGATGGCTAAAATGAACCCTGCCTTGTGGTACTAAATAAATTAAAGTCAGACACATCAGTATGAGCTCATGCTTATACACACCCACACAGAACAAATACAGAAACAATTATAGACATGTATGTACACACAGATTAGGATACAATGTGTATGTGTGCCACTATATATACATTACCCTAGTTCTATCCCCCAAGAGAAAGTGGTGACACCCCAGTAGCAAAGAACATTCCCAGAGCTTAGATCTTGATTTCTAAACGCCATTCTCACATAAAGAAAACCAGGGCTCCTTGGAGAAATGGCTGACTCCACAGCTGGGATAGGGAAAACCCAAGAGGAACACGAGCACATCTTCTAGTACCATGTCTCCAAATTTCCCCTTTTTATAAGGACAACAGTCATATTGAATTACCCCAGTAATCCTTACTCCGGTATGACCTCATCTTAACTAATTAAATCCGCAATGACCCTATTCCAACTTGGTGGAAGAAGCCATCTGTCATGTGCCCTGAGGTTTCCCCGCACTTCATTGCTGGGCGTGCCATGAACCCAAGGGCCTGACCACTCTTTGCTTGGGTCATTTTTCAGGGTTGTATTTGCTCCAGCAACTGAGGAAAAAGTAAGGTCTGCCTCTGGCACAGAGAGTAGGCTTGCTTACAGCCTGCTGTGGACATGCAGGTTCCTCAATTTCAGTATCACTGTCCTGTAATACAACCCACTGCACACGCAGGCATCCATCTGGGCCCTCTGCCACCACTGTGGGACTTGGGGAGTGCAGAGAGGCAATAAAAACATGATGTTCAATGCTGCGCATTGTGCCACTAATAGCAAAGTCCTTTGTCTCAAACTCAAGAGTTTCATGTCTTCTGCCAGCATCCATGAAATAGTAACAGGCTAAGTATTAGCTTGTAATTGGGGTAAAATCAAACCCCATACCCAAAGCTGTCCAGCTAGCCCAAAAGCCCTCCACCTGCCCCATTCCAATCACAGCCCTCTCCCTCTCTACAAAAGCAGTAACTGTCCTGATTTTTATAATAAATGCAGAATGTGCATCCATTAACATAATCTGTCCATTTTTTAAAATTGGATATATCTTTCAAGTCTTTTAATCTATAGGTGCTCCCTCCATCCCTTTGTTTTCCTTACAACTTGTTGAAAAAGAACAGGCCATATAATCTGTAAAATTTCCCAGTGTGGATTTTGCCACATATGATACATATTTATTCTTAACAGCTATGTATCCTTACATATCACTTTATCAGTCACCTAACCACAATTTCCGCTTTTTGCTATTACAATGATGCGCAAGTACCTTTAAGCGCAGATCTTCAAGCACTTAGGCCAAGCAGTTTTGCAGGATGTTTACAGAGGGTCAGACTTTGAGTAAAGGATATAGGCTCTTCCACTGATAATGCCACTAGAATGACGTAAGTGAATGAATGAACAGATTTGTTCCTACTTCTAAAAACCTTCAAACTACTGATTCACTAATCAAAATCATACATGCAAAGGTCAGAAGGGGAAAAATGGAAATCTCCACTGTATGTGTCATTTATATGTGTTAGTTAATTCTACAAAAAATTAAAACTCTTTTCAGAAAACATCACAAACTTTTAACTAAAAGCTAGAAAAGTTTCCTATGATGAAAATTTATCATATTATGAAAGATTACAGAGACTAGAGTCAGAAATGAACTTCTCATACAATCCAAAGTGTGTGGGGCGTGGAGGGACAGAAGGGGTAAGGAAAACAGAGAAAGGAAAGAAGAAATGTCTCTAGCCAGGAGCCAGAAAGATTTAATGTGAAAAATTAAGGCTTTCTTAAATCTTTATTATACATCCTGGAAAGACAAGAGGATCACAGTTTATTTATATTTTTGAATAGTTGCTTAAGCAATTAGAAAAAACTTTTAAAATATATTTTATTGATTAATGCTATTACAGTTGTCCCATTTTTGTCCCCTTTATTCTCCTCCACCATGCACCCCATCCTCCCCGCCCTTGGTTCATACATCCATGGGTCATACACAGAGGTTTTGGCTTCTCCAATTCCCGTACTAGTCTTAATCTCTCCCTATTTTGTACCTACAAACTAGAACATTTATGCTTCTTATTTCCTGTACCTTTTCCCCCATTCTCCACCCTCCCACTCCCCACTGATAACCCTCCATGGTCTCCATTTCTCTGGTTCTGTTCCTGTTCTAGTTGTTTGCTTTTTCTAGTTGTTTTTGTTTTTTCAGGTTCAGTTGCTGATAGTTGTGAGTTTGTCGTCATTTTACTGTTCATATTTTTTATCTTTTTCTTAGATAAGTCCCTTTAAGATTTCATATAATAAAGGCTTGGTGATGATGAACTTCTTTAGCTTTACCTCGTCTGGGAAGCACTTTATCTGCCCTCCCATTCTAAATGATACCTTTGCTGGATAGAGTAATCTTGGTTGTAGGTCCTTGCTTTTCATGACTTCAAATACTTTTTCCAGCCCTTTCTTGCCAGCAAGGTTTCTTTTGAGAAATCACCTGATAGTCTTATGGGAACTCCTTTGTAGGTAACTGTCTCCTTTCCTGTTACATAGTAAGGAGCGTAGCCTTAGGTATTCGCCAGCGCCAGGCAACCCACATGCCTGCACTGTGGTGCTGTACATGGGAGAGGGGTCCCAGAGGGAACAGTGATGCTTGTGAGACTCTCAGCTGGCTTTGTGCATGGGGGAGGGGTCTGAGAGGAAGCAGTGATGCTTGTGAGACTCTTAGCTGGCTTTCAGTCACTTCCTCTGCAAACGGGATCCTTCTGGTGCTGATTCCCAGATGGGTGGGTTTGTGTATGTTCTAGGACCCTGTGGGTCTCTCCAGTGAACTCTACTGTGAAGCTGGAAATTTCTCCTGCCACTGCAACCCCCACAGGTTTTTTCAGTCAGAGGTTTTGAGGCTTTATTTCCCCATGCTGGAACCCTGGGTTGCATGGTCTGTCTTGCTCCCCAGTTTTTACTCCCCGTTTATCTGCATGCAAATGTGGGACCACCCAGTCCACCAGCCACTTCCTCGCCCAGTCTGCCATCCACCACCTCATCGGTGCAGGTCTTCCAGCCACTGCCTTGCCACGAGTCCTCTCCATCCCGGCTGCCCATCTCTGCCCCTCCTACCGGTCTGGATGAATCTTTCTTTACCTCCTTGGCTGTCAGACTTCCATACAGTTTGATTCTCTGGGAGTTCTGGTTGTTTTTTGTTTTAAAATTTGTTGTTGTCCTTCTTTTGGTTGTGCAAGGAAGCACAATGTATCTACCTATGCCTCCAACTTGGCCAAAAGTCCAGAAAACTGTTCTTTATTTTAACTTAACAGTTAAAGTTTTCCATGGGCACTATGCTAAGCAGTTGAAAAACTTTTCACTTAATCCTCAAAACAACTCCGTGAGTCAAGTACTAGGAGTTCCTTTCCAAAATATGGAAACTCAGGCCTGGAGAAGTTAGATTACTTGCCTGGAGTCACACAGCTTTGGGGCAGGACTAAGATTCAAACTTCGTTTATTTCATTTCAAAGCCCATGCTCTAACCATTATGCTTCCTAAACTGACTCCCGATCATCTTCTTCAAACTATATACTGTATTTTGCCATGTACAATGCACACTTTTTTTTTTGCCAAATTTTTTGAGGGAAAAATCAAGATGCACATTATACATGGGTATAATGACCACATACCATGGGTATAATAATCCCATGTATAATACACATAAAAACGTGAGTGCGCATTATGCACGGCAAACACGGTAATCCCACCCATTTTAACCCACTACAAAGGTCTTCTGCACTCCTTCAATGACTGGGTGACCCATCATCTCCATCCATTCAAAGGAGAAATGTGACACTCGCTAACATGTCTGGAAACCAAACACACACAGCTCTGTGCTGAACTGAATGCGTCGAGTCTGCCCAAATAAAACCCATGAGACGCACATGACTTGGAATATCTACTCTGCTGGAACATGGAACTGCTCTGGCAAAATCCACAGCAGCATTTTCCAAAGTGTGCAAAAGGGATGTTTATTTCTGCTGTGTGGAAGGAGAAAATGGCCTCTGGTCAAATCAGCTTGGGAAAAACCTTAAAATAATATAAACAAGTTTCACTTCTATAAGACCTACCATCTTTGATATGCAAATACACAATGTAAACTTTTAAAATACAATAAGCAGCAAATTTCTTACTCGATTAAAGAGGGTTTGGGTGTGTGTGTTTTCATGCACTATCTCTTGGGACTTACTTTGCAGGCTACATTTTTGGAAAGCACTTTACAGCCTTCATAAACATTCTGAGGAATGACCCTTTCCTTTGAGGAAAGTCCAGTGCCTGATACATAGCAGGTATCTCAAAAATGTTTAGTTAGTTTAATATACAATCCATTTTTCTACCAATGGAGTTTTACTGTAACAATGGCCTAGGACAAGCTTCACACTGTGGATACCCAAGTCCCAATCTTAACTAAGCACACCTTTCACTGTAAGTGACATCCACCACCATTGAACAGGGTTGCGACTCAAAGACACACCCAGGGAGGTATTCTACCATTAGCAGAACATGATTCTTTTGATACATTTTGCTAACATTCCTCTTTATCCAGTCTCATATCCTTCCCATTCCTAAGATTTTCATCAATTTCCAGCCAACACTGAAGAATGCCATTTAAATTATTATAACACAAATAGGACTCAAAGCACAATACAACCACAATTCTTAGCATCAAAAAACATTTAATAAATGCTAATTACTCAAGCATCATTTGAATAATTCAATCTGGGTCAGTAAATTCCTCCACATGTCAATAGTTTAGGGTCCCTCAAATCATCCTTAGCTGTGCTCTATTCGCTCACCGTTTCTGAGGATATCTATTTGCCACCTACAATTACCTCTAAGTAGCCAAATCAAACCTGCACCTGTATCTTTACTGCTCCAGAGGCCTAGGCCCTTATTTCCAAATGAATGCCTACTACACAGGATTTTCTTATCACAGGAGTTAACTACAATACATAGCACCCCAAACGCAACTTGTTAAAAACCAAATTTACCAAAAATCTCTCTCCAACAAACCTGCCTCTCCTATCCTCTCCACCTCTCATAACTGTCTACAGTACTGCCACCAGCAGCATATTTCCATCACTCTTCTCTTTATTGGCTGCACTATTACAAGGGTCCCAGATGGACTGCTTGGGATACAGCCTCTCTGCCTTTGAAGCACTCATAAAAGCCAACAATGGGACCTCCAACCATTCAGCCATCAATCTTCATAAACCCATCAGCACTTAGACTTAACTGAGAAACACTGTGCCAGAGGCTGTAGGGTGAAGTAGGTTCAGTCGCTGGAGCCAGATCGCCTGGATTCAAATTTCACTTCCTATTTTTTAGCTGTGTGACCTTAGGGCATATTACTTAGCCTCTCTGTCCTTCCTCCATGTCTAATCCACTAAATAGGAATAAGGCCATAATCCTTTAATCAAAAACCCTTAATTCCAGATGTGTTTGAGTTCAGAAAATTTTCTAGATTTTGGAATGGTAACAAAGTACGTATTACATACTATATGAGACATCCCAAGTTGAGTCTGAGTCAGTACACTGTAATCAAAGCACCGAACCATAAATATTTGCACTAGTTAGGATAAAAACAAAAATAGCTTCGAGTCATATTTTGTCACCAAATGCCATTACCACAAACTTTTGGTTCTGAGGTTTCAGAATTGCAGATAGAATCAATCGAGCTAATACATATCAAGTACTTAGAAGAGCACCTGGCATACAGTAAGTACTACATCAGAGTAACTTGTCATTTTTATATGCAAGGTACTTTTCAGGCTCTATAAAAGCACCTTAGTCTGTCTGTTCAGGCTGCTATATCAAAAATACCATAGACTGGGTGGCTTACACAACTAAACATTTATGCCTAACAGTTCTAAAGGCTCACACTTCCCAAGATAAAGGCATGTGCATATTCGGTGTCTGCTGATGTCTGGTTTCCTGGTTCTTAGATGGCCAACTTCTCACTGTGTCCTCCGTGACAAGGCAGTAGAGATGAGTAAACTCTCCTGAGTCTCTTTGTAAGGACACTGATACTATTCATGAGAGCTCCACCCTCCTGACCTGTCCACCTCCCACAGGCCCCCACCTCCAATTACCATCACAATGGGGATAGATTTCAACATGAATTTGGGGGTGACACCAACATTCAGTCTACAGCAGAGAGATACAAATATGAATAAAAATTATTTTCCTTGCACTGTGATAAAGACATCTAAGCTCTGGAAGGGAACTATTAGTACAATAGTAGTTAACATGTATAAAATTATTATATGCTAAGAACTAGGCTAGATTTTTAAATGAAGTACCTTCTTTATTATTCATGAGCACTCTAAGGTGGATATCATTATCCCCATTTTATGTATGTCAAAAAGGAGGGTGAGAGAGGACAAGTAATCTGCCCAAGGTTACGTAGTGGACCCATCACACCCGGCATTCCACTTCCAACTTGAATATCCATGCTCTTATCCACAACCTTATGCCTCCCCTGCAAGTTATATTTGTCAAGTCTTGACACTATAAAATTGGGAACCATGATGTGCCAAGGTCAATGACACCTGCCAGTATTTCTCTACTTCCCAAACAATGGCATTTTAAGTTATACATCATAATCTAATAATGCCAGCAAAACAAAATACAAACTTACCAAATGACGCAGTGTGATATTAATCCTTTTGAAGGAATTAAACCTGAAACAAATGTAGAATACAATGAACAAAGTAATGGGATTAGTCACGTTTCAATATACAAATACTCTATTCCCTTTTGCTTTAGCCTCTTCTAAAAAGTATTAGAACAAAAAATTTAGAAAAAGAAAAAGGTTTAGGTAGAAGAGGGCAGTGAATCTATTCTATAATAGTAGAGAAAGTGGTTTACTTTTAAATGAAAACAAGATTTAACTCATCCAATAGGATCCACTGATAAATTGATTCAGAAAAAGGTCTGTCTGCATCCAGATACACCCAGATGTCCGGCAGCAAACATTTCATCATCACTAAAACAATGACTCATTCATCAGAAAGGAATTCTTCAGTGAAGAATTTGAGAAAGAGGGAAGGAACTTCAAGGGGTTAGTCTTAGCTTCTTGACATTTAAGAAGATACTGTCAAGTCTTAAATCAAAAATTACTTTTTTAACCTAGGTCAAATATAATTCCCAAATACACACTCAACAGAGGACAGACAACAGGCATCAGAGCAGAACTCTGCTGGGCAAATCAGTTTTGCTTGCTTTTCATAACTTATGTTAGAAACTGTGAGGGGCTAGAAATACCAGAAGGAAAAAAATTAAATGACCCTGTCTTTTTGAACTTTGCCAAAGTCATAAGGCAAGACACTAACCTACAGCTATCTCATTGGTCCCTACGGCAAGGCTTTGAGTGTGGTGATTTCAAGGAACCCATTTAGCCAGCACCAACCACAGGATGAACAGAAAGTAGACCCATTGTGGCAAGTCCCAGGTTATCTTCCCAAACAAAAGGAATTGGGTCATACAACTGGAAGCAAAGAAGGATTCACTCACTATTTTTAACAACCAGTGTAGAAAACAGACCTTGCTCCAGTGACTCTAGAGGACAATGTCGATCTCAACTTACAGATCCCCAAAGGGTATCAACACCCTCTCTTAAGTGGAACAAGGTGGGGGGTATGAGACACTGTATGGCCTGTGACCCAGCAGCACATCTCTTAAGGAATTTTCTCCTTTTTACTACAGGCATGGACTCCAAGGTTTTGGAGATGCCCAGGTTGAGTGATGAAATACGGGCTGTGTGTTTCCTCTTCATCTCCGCCAGATGGCAGTTTTGGAGCCAACAGGAAGGAAAGAGAGGCCATAAATTCAGAATTACTTACAGACTCAATACTCGAATATGAGTATCATGAATAAGAACAGAAGCAACATGACTATATAAAACCTAACAAGGAACTTAGTTTTTTATCGATTTGAGAGAGAGAGAGAGAAACAACGATTCGTTGTCCCACTTACTTATGCACTCATTGGTTGCTTCTTGTATCTGCCCTGACCAGATGGAAGCCGCATCCTTTGCATTTGGGAGCAACGCTCCCACCAAGCTACTCACCAGGGCCGGCTGTAGTTCGGTTTGTTTTCTGTTTTGATGCAGAGATTTTTGTGACCTATAAATGCCATGCTCTGTGTGTTGTACTCGTATTTGGTAGGTTTTTATTAACTTTGAATGAAATAAAATTCTGTCTCACAAATAAAACTGGGACTTGAAGCCAAACCTGTTTTTCTTGCTGTTTACTCTCTAAATTGCATGAAATTGCCAATGTGGCAGCAGGGTCTTTAACCTTGAGCTGGCATTTTGGCACTGGCCTCATTAAGGTCTTCAAAGTTATTCTGGTTTAAAGAAAAAGGACACATGGACAAAACCAAAAAGGGGTAAGACCAAGGGTGGGAAGTGGGGATGGCTGGGGTGGGGGGCACTGGTGGGGGGAAAATGGAGACAACTGTACTTGAACGATTAAAAAAATGGAAAAAAAAGCACTTACATTTTTTGATACAAAAAAATAAAATTGAAATTATGTTGAAAAAAGCTGTAGAAATGGTGCTACAGGGTAAGTATAGTCCAGATTTTAAATGTCTACACGAAAACCTTATTTAGAAAGCATCCCTAACTCTGTCTTCTCTGCATTGGGAGCAGCTCTTCTGCCACAGCCCCTCCCTCATCCCCTGAAAGTGTGCACCGGTGCCCAGTTTGACTCCACCCCCTCCTTGGTCAGAAGCGCCTCTGCTGGGGAGCTGGTCACTGTCTGCAGTGGTGCTAAAACGACCAGAGACACTGACACATGAAAGCCTCAGAGCTTGGAAGCCCCATATCCTCCAGCCTCACTTATTTCTAGCCACAGTTTCCAAATCAGTGCCATTTCAAGGGACACCTGACACAGCAGCCAAGCTCAGCGAGGTTGGAGCTGCCACAGTAGGACTGGCAGGCTCTGGGGCAGCAGTGGGAACTGTTTGGAAGCCTCATCATTGGTTATGCAAGGGCCCCTTCTTAACCAACAGCTCTTTTCCTACTCAGGCCTTTGACCGTTCAGAGGCCATGGGACTCTCTGCCTGATGGTGGCCTTTCTCATTTTCTTTGTCATGTAAAGGAGGCGTCTCCACCTCCCATGGTTCTTTCTCCGGTAACTTGTATGCTCCTTTTCCTATAAATCCCCAGGCAGCCTGGACAAAGTGGTAAGTTCACGGTTTGACAAAGGGAAGACAAATAAATACTGTATTAATAAGAAAAAAGAAAGAAAACATCCCTAAGTGAGGTAGAATCTATCACTTCAGTTTAATTTTTATAAAGTACTGATTTTAATGACAACTTGTCTGTGTTTTGGAATCATTTGGGGATCATTTGGGGAGTGTCAAACAAAATACCTAAGCCTGTGTCCCACCTCCAGAGCTTATGATTTAATTGGTCTTGGATGTCACCTGTGCCTTGGAACATTTGCAAGGGTCTCCAGGTGGTTCTAATGTGCATACAAATTGTGGAATCACTGGACTAGAATATTTCACTTGAGGCAAGCAAGGCATATTCAAAATATACTAATCCAGAAATGAGAGGCATGACTGATTTAAACAAATTAGTGACTTCCCTACCCTTCTTTTGTAGTATTAAATATAATGTAAAAATAAAGTAATATAAATTCTGTAAAGTAAGTTGGATTACAAATTTTTTATTAAAGATTTTATTTATTTATTTTTAGAGAGAAGAGAAGGAGGGAGAAAGAGAGAAAGAGAAAAAACATCGATGTCCGAGAGAAACATCAATCAGCTGCCTCTCACACACCCCCAACCAAGGACCTGGCCTGCAACCCAGGCATGTGCCTGACTAGGAATCCAACTGGCAACCTTTCAGTTTGTGGGATGATGCCCAACCCACTGCGCCACACCAGTCAGGGTAGATTGCAAATAATTTTATAAATTCAGTCATCTAAGATGTAGTTACAAGTGATAACAATGGCCATATTGCCCCTCTTTTTGAATGCCTCATCTACCCTACTGCCCCTCAAATAATCTCAAAGTACCCTTGAAAAATTAAAAAATTGGCAAGTGTTCAGTTCTATCAAATAGTCTATGTACCTACACATTTGCACAGTGCTTACTTACCAAACTGCTGCTACTGATTCCAGCTTTGACATCTGTCCAGTTCATTTTTGTTCAGCATGCACGCCAGTGTGTTCTAACTACAGTATTTTCATATGCATCTCTCTCACTGTACTCTTGAGTTTCTCAATGGCAAGAGTGATGTCTTTAGGGGAACTTTTTTTAAAAGGCCCAAAACATAAAGATACAATCTGATGAGTTTTCACAAACCGGACATACTCATTTTACTGCCACCTGGATCAAAAATCAGGATAGCACCAGCATCCCAGAAGCCTCCTCATACCCCTCTAGCCACTAGCTTTTCCTATGTTCCTTTTACTTTCGTATTTTCTTATGAAGTTCTTAAATGTGCTATTTCGAAGTCTGTATCTCAGTGAACTCTTACATATGTATACAGTCCTGTAACCACCTTCTAGATACAGGCAATTCCAACACTCAATGTTGCCTCGAGGATGCCCCTTCCCAGCTTCCCCTACTCTCCACCATTCTAATTTGTTACTACTGATCACTTTTGCCAAGCATGTCTGCATTCCTAGCCTAACAAACACTTTTAAAACAACAAATTTAAAAATGTACTGTACTTACTGTTTTGTAGCCTGCTTTCTCTTTGTAACTTCCATCATGACTATTTTTCCATATCTTTCATATTATTTAAGTATTTTTAAATAAATATTTTATTGGCTGTGTAATGTTTGTGTGTAGATGACAGTTTTAAAAATATTACTATAGCCCTGGCCGAGGTGGTTCAGTGGTTAGAACATCATTCCATAACCAAAGGGTTGCAAGTTCAATTCCTGGTCCAGGTGCCTTCCTGCCTGGGATGCAGGTTCATTCCCCTGTCTGGGCGTCTATGATGCCCAGCCCGGGCACGTACAGGAGGCAACCAATTGATGTTTCTCTTCATTCCTCGCTTTCTAGACACGATAAAAAAAATGTGCTTGGGTAAGGATAAAAAATAAAATATTACTGTATTGTTAGATATTAGCTGCTAGTTTACTAGTTCACTTGATCAGATTTATTTCCTTCAGGTTATGCGCAAATTGGCCGCTTGGAGCAGTACTCAAAGTGTGGGTCCTTGACTAGCACCATCAACATGCCCTGAAAACCTGTGAGAAATGCAAATTTACTGGCCCCACCCAGACCTACTGAATCAGAAACTGTGGGGTGAAGCCCAGAAATGTGTCACACACCCTTCAGGTGATTCTGATACATGCTAAAGTTAAAAACAGCTGTCTTAAAGGGATAAACTTATCGTAGAAGATTTTTACAATTATCCTATAAAACACACACAAGCTCACAAAATTAAACAACTTTTCATGAAACTGTTTAAGAAGCTAAATTGTTGGTAACCCCCCATGGCTGAGGCTGAGTGAGAGACCTTGGGGACCCTAAGCCACTAAGGAGACAAAGCTTATCTCCCTGGCAGGGGTGCTGCCATTGCCCCCTTTTACTTCACCCTGCTTGGCCCCAGGTGGATGACCAGTTAGCTAACCACGGGTAAGATTCCTCAAGGGAAGGATGACCTAAGAAAGGCACAGTCATGAAGCTGCCCTCAGGGAAGGACTTGGGAGGTTATAGAAAAAGGGGGTGATGGACCCTTGGCTTTGACATAGCCTGAGTCCTCATTCTGTCTGCAAGAAATCTCCTACTCTCTTGGCTGCCTTATTTCCCCTGCCTGACTTAAGCCTGAAACAATGCTGGAGGGCAATGCAGCCCAGGGCAGGAACAGACAGTTCCCCGGGGCGATCAGTCCTAAGAAAGAATACATAAAATCCTATGAAACCTGCTTTGCCAAGAATGCCCTCAATTTTCTGATAAGGGTCCAAGATAAAATGAGTTTGTTTTCCAAAGTTTTATGGCCCTTTAGCTAACTGACCCTGACTCAGAATAAGCCCTCCTAGTTCTTTGATGTTATCTATTGTTTGATCCTTACTGCCTGACAATGATTGATCAGCTTTACCTGTATTCCTGTGCAAACTGAACCCAATAAAAGCCCATTGAGGAATAGGCTCCTGGCCCTTCTCCCTTGAGAGATTGGCCACCTTTCTTCCCCAAGCAGATCATGTCTTGGTAGACTTATTCTCATCCAGCTGGGGTGGTTCTGTGGGCAGAGCCCCCCCCACTAAATGAAGCTTATTGCAGCAGAAGTAGGCAAGGTATTAAACAGAATGTGAAATGGTGACTAGAGCAAAAAAATCAAGTACAAGGCAAAATAATTCAAGTATGAACTGATGAAGAATAGCAGCGGTGGTAACAGAAGTGAAGAATTTTATTAAGAGTCATTATGAAGTATAAATGCAATAAAAAAAGAATTATGCCAAAAACAACTCCCAGATTTCAAGTCAGAAGAATATAAAATATAGGTACTGAAATGGTTGGGAAGGAAACTAGCTTGGTTTGTAGAATGAAATATGAATTTCATTTTGAATTTCTTGAGGATATAGTGACATAAGTAAAAATATTCAACATGAAGTGGGAAAAGAGAATGGAGCTTGAAAGGTTATAACTGAAGACAGATTAGGCGGGCACATTCACCATCACCGAGGCAGCTCAATAGAGGAATAACTGAGAAATGGGCTGCAGTCCAAAACGAGTGGCCTGGAGTCAGCCTGGGTCTATAAATGTGTTTTGTTTGGTCAGCAGCATTTTAAAACTACAATACAAACATTTAAAAATAAAAAATATTTCACCTAAAAAAATGCAGTTTGCCAGCCTCCCAGAAAAATTGGTAGTTATGGAAACCCCAGGTCCATAATTTAGAATGGCCACAATGCCTGGAATTGAGAAGCTGCCTCCTTTAGACAGAGCGCTGCTTCCAGCCAGCCAGCAACACTCAGTGCTTCCTCCTTAGCCTCTGCAAGTGGGTGACAGAAAAACCATGGCAGAGAATCAGATACTGAGCCTTCAGAAACAACTACATAGAAGTAAAATAAACAGGCAGCTCAAGAAGCAAGAACCAAAACAATGCAGAAGAGAAGATGGAGAAGTCAATGAATACTATTAACTTAAAGATGAACCTCTTTGAAGAAGCACCCCGAACCCATCTTCCTTTCTAACCCTGACTCTCTCATAACTGTACTTTCCCTTTAAGACACTTATCAGAGTTGATAAGTGTTACTAAATATTACTTTTGTTCAAGGATCTTACATAAGAAACAATTAGAACATCAAGTAGTCCAGATTGGCTATAGTATAATACAGGGGTGTCAAACTCATTTTCATCCGGGGCCACATCAGCCTCCTGGTTGCCTTCAAAGGGCCGAATGTAATTTCAACTCCTTAACAGTTAAGGAGTAGTTACATTTATACAGTCCTAAAATTATTACTAATAGCAGTTACCTATTCCCAGGAATAAGAACATAATAGAAAGTATTGTTGAATTCATGGAAGTACATTGGGCCAAATCTTGAAACCCAGGCTGGGAATTTTTTAGTTAATTCCAAAGGAAGGAGTGCACCTTATCTAACGGCTTCTGAGCAGAGGAATGGCAGGCACCGAAGAAAACTTTAGCCAAGATTAACAAGGCAGTCATGTGCAGATTCAAAATGGGAGAGGTAAGTCCACCAATCAAATTTCTGGAAAAAATTGACTAGTGATATATTTGAGAGGCTTGCTCAAATTCTAATCAGCAGGAAGAGATGAGGATCCAGAATGTGAGAGAACTCAGATACCTTCAGGAATCTAGAATGATAATGCCAAGAAGTTGAAAGTGCAGATGCTGCATAAAGGCTGCACTTTTGTGCAAATTTATGTGTTGGTCAAAGTTCATTTAGTTTTTCTGTATGGTGGTTCTAGTGCTTAGTTGTCTTTAACTTCATTAGAAACAATTTTGTCACACTGTATTGTGATAGCTGTCATATCAGCATGCATTTTAAAAACTTACCAAAATTGGTGAATTTTTGTGCAGCCATTTTAATATTGAAGATGGAAGGAAATAAGCAATATTTTTGGCATATTATGCTTTATTATTTCAAGAAAGGTTAAAACAAAAAAATTTGTGCAGTGTATGGAGAAGGTACTGTGACTGATCAAACATGTCAAAAGTGGTTCATAAAGTTTCATGGTACTATTAACATTTTGTCCAAATGATTCTTTGCTGTGGGGCTGGTCTTACACATTGGAAGATGTTTAGCAGCACACCTGGCCTCTACCCACCGGAAGCCAATAGTGGGAGATAGCCGACATACTCAAAATATCAAATCCATAGTGTTGGTGAAAATGAAAAATGTCTTTTTAGTTTATGGAAAAAACTAAACAGACTTTTTGGCCAACCCAATATTTGAAGTCCAAAATGAGGCAAATAGGTGGTTCTGACTAGCACTAGATCCCAGGATAAATCGAGCTTAGAATATACAAATTTGAGAGTTATCTTTAGAGAGAGGTGCTTTTTTGGGGAACAGTAACAACAAAAAGTGTCCAAGGTCTGAAATGACACTTCAAGGTAAGTAGTGGAGAGTAGGAGGAGGAATCAAGACCCTGCGGGGAATTGAAGGCCAGAGCTCGAGAGGGATTACCCAACAACATCAACCACAGCACAGAAACCTTATTTTTTCTCACTAACACTCCCTGTGATGCCCTATTTCTTAATGAATTTGTGGGTTAGACTGTTGTAGACTGAATGACCTTGGGATCCGCTGTCTGCTTTGCTAGGATAATATCCACTCCAGGGCTGAAGCCCCAAACCTACCCCAGAACTCACCTAACCAGTCTGCACCTTGAAATGTGGGGTGGAATCAAGGCAACCTGAACTCTGGGACTGACGAATTCTTCCCAAGTCAGTTACCTTTATTAATAAACGTGACTTCCCAATTTATTTCTCAAATAATTTGGCATTTGCCCACAAATTCAAAAAATCAGCAGCAATGGCATGTACTGATTTTCTTAGTATCAACCAAGTCTCTCTTTGTGAACTTCTTAGAGGCACAGGCACCACTAATTTCAAGGTGTTTTTAAAGGAAAGCAATTCTTCGATTTCTCTTCAAATATTTATTGAGAATCCAGTCTGTGGATACAATGTTATAGAGCAACAGCCATTCCTCTTAAGTCAAAGAACCACTCCCAGATATCTCCCTCCCTCAAAGGCTGAAAAACGCAGGAATTTCAGTTGCTGAGGAAGTACGATGGATGGTATTGCGGCTACCCGGTATTGCATGGGGGCAGACAGTAGGCTCGGAGACTGAGGGTGCAACCTAACTTCCTAAAATGACTGCTCCCAGATGACCTCCGCTAGCTCGAGCTGCACAGAGCAGCACTCCCGAAAGTTACACACAACGTTTGCACACATACTCTCCACCAGCCCACCTTGTGTGCCCGCCGCACTGGCCTGGAACTTCCAGGCACCTGTGTTAACGCTTGGAACCATACGACAGAGCCGAACGATGAAGTCACACCTGGAGCACAGGTGCAATCACCAGCAACGCACGTGCGTTTGCTAGCTGCACAAAACAGGACACGAAATTCCTCCAGGTTGAAACCCTACGTGTCCCCCAAACTACACTCATCTGTTAAGAAAAGGAAAGGGATTGGGGTCAGAAAGGAACGAAAACCCTGTGGGGTCAAGGCTGAGTGAGATCCAGAGTGGCAGAAATAGGAGATGCTTCAAAGAAGGCGCCAGAAGGAGGAAGGGCGAAACACGAAGTTGGGCCGGGGGCGCTGCGACCGGGACAGGACTCAGGTCTGCACGTTGCGTCCCCAAGGGCGACACGAAGCTTCCAAGCCAGGCAGTCCCCAGTCCCGACACTCTTTCACCTCCGCGAGCGCAGCCGACGGGCCTGCTCCGGAGCTCGCTCTCTCGTTCACTCACTCACCTCGCGACGAGGCCCGACATCTCCTGCTGCCTAATCAGCGAACACTGGAGAACCAACGCAGCCGCGACTGCGCACCCAGACAGTTCCTCTCGACCCACGTCACACCCGCCCGCCGCCGAGCGCCGCCGGAAACAGATGACAAGTCCTCCAAGGGACCAGAGCGGCCGAAGGCGGGATGTTACGCTAAGCTGCGCCGAGGGGCGGGGCGAGAGAAATTGCTTGAAAGGGTTGAGGGCGGGAGAGGGGGGGGGGGGATGATAGGCAGGGGGAAAGGGAGGGATGGGGCGGGGCCTGGGTTGGGGGCGGGGCCGAGACGAAGGAGGAGGGCGGGGCGAAGGGCGGGGGCTGGAGCTGCAGGCCAGAGCTTCTGCGTGCCAATTGGTTGGAAAGAGATTCTCTTCCAGAAGCTTCGTCTGGAAGAGCCCAAGTAGCCTGCCTATACTTGGCGTGTTTAATTTCACTAAAGGAAATTCACATGACAAAGTCTTATAGAAGTTTAACCCTTTTAAATTAAAAATGTAAATTTAATATTCTTTTCTTTCAGGACTCAAACAGATGAAACGGTAACAGGAGGACATCGATGTAGTTTATTCCTAATCGAACATAGCAGAACTCCTTTCACATTAGGATTGGGATATTTCCAGTTTGATCCACCCCGCTTCTTCAATAACGGACAAGCGTTGTCTCGTTGAAAGCCAATACTGTGTATGTCTTCGCCAACTAAGCTAAAAGTTATTCTAGCCATGAAGTGTGATTATTCAGAAAGTAGCCTACTTTTAAATGAAAACAAGATTTAACTCATCCAATAGGATCCACTGATAAATTGATTCAGAAAAAGGTCTCTCTGCATCCAGATACATCCAGATGTCTGGCAGCAAACATTTCATCACCACTAAAACAATGACTCATTCATCAGAAAGGAACAATTCAGTGAAGAATTTGAGAAAGAGGGAAGGAACTTCAAGGGGTTAGTCTTAGCTCCTTGACATTTAAGAAGATACTGTCAAGTCTTAAATCAAAATTACTTTCTAACCTAGGTCAAATATAACTCCCAAATACACACTCAACAGAGGACAGACAACAGGCATCAGAGCAGGACTCCTGCTGGGCAAATCAGTTTTGCTTGCTTTTCATAACTTATGTTAGAAACTGTGAGGGGCTAGAAATACCAGAAGGAAAAAAAGTAAATGACCCTGTCTTTTTGAACTTTATATTCCACAATAAGATACCATCTTTATCTCTATCTGCTATGGAAAAAGGGGTAGAAGGGCAAGTGACTGGAAAAGCCCCTCCGGGATAAATAGAGGAGTGATAGAGTGAGAACCTGAATGTGATGATTGAGACAGTCCTAACCTATGGTCTGGCGGGGAAAAGGCTTGCATAACAATAAATTATTCTCTCTCCGGTAATTACTGTGATGGAATGTTAGATTCAAGGTTTTGACTTGAGGTGCCAAGATATGATAAATATCAGCTATCAAATGAGTTGTGAGATAGACCACCATGCAATTTTCAAGGGCTATATTAACAAGTTTAGTAAGTCCTTAAACCTCTGACTCATTTCAAGGATGGGGAAATTAAAAAATGATATGAAGATGAATTTAGAAATAAGAATTTCATAGAATACTGTGGATAATCTAGCTAAGAACCTTGTAGAAAGTGTCACTAACTGGGCTTTGCAAGACCACTCGTTTTTATTTGCAATTCAGTTTTTAAACAGTTATGGGACAGTGCTGTTTGACATCACCATCCGACACTGCCAGCATGTCTCATTCTGTGTACACAGTAAACAAACTAGTCATCTGATCCAGCATGTTTTAGTGGAAAGAGCTTGCCCCAAGATTCAATTCTTCCCTGTCCACCGAACTTCGCGTGTGTGCAACCTGTGTCACGCAAGGCCTCGTGCTTAGTTTAGCAACCCTGGGCAAATCATGTAACCCAAGACCTTTTTCAAAAGTGTTTGTATCACTTTGAATTAAGATTTCTAGCTGCAGACAACCCACAGAATGGAAAATATTTTCACATATTATATATTTGATAAGGAGCTTGTATCTAAACTATGTAAAGAACTATTAAAATTCAATCATAAAACAGACAAATTGCCCAATTAAAAAATGGAGAACGGGGTTGGTGAGGCAACAGTGGTGGCAGCGCAGCAGGTGGGTTGCTGGAGGTGAACAACCACATTGTGGAGGAGATGATCATGCTCAAGTTCAAGAGTATGGCCACTGGAAACAAACCAGAAGCTATAGAAATAACATTTGAAGATTTTGATGGGGTCCTCTATAATATTTCAAATCCTAATGGAGGCAAAACAAAAGTGATGATCAGGAACTTCAGGCAAATGGTGCTGATGAGTTATTAAAGAGAGTGTATGGGACTTTCTTGGTAAATCCAGAATCAGGATACAATGTTTCTTTGCTATATAGCACTTTATAGCACTGCCTGCACCCAAGAATTCCATTGTGCATCAGGCTGGTATGTTGAAACAAAATCGTTTTGACTCTGTCTTTGAAAAATGCTTCCAGTTCTAAGAAGGGGGCAAGGAAGGAGAGGACAGAGCAATTATTCCGTATAGAAATAATGAGACCATGTATGTTGAGTCTAAAAAGGACCGAGTCACAGTAGTCTTCATCACAGTGTTTAAGGATGATGACAATGTGGTCATTTGAAGCAGGAGTCCAAAGAAGGACACAGAGCCAGCCACAGCACCCCTTGGTCCTCTTTAGTCACAGGAACCTCCTCTGGAGCTGTAAGACACCAATGCGGTTGTGGGTGACAGCCCTCGTGCTGTTCCCTCACCACACCAGTGCCAGTGCTCGAGACACCTCCATCAACCTGACCCACATGTTCTGAAACTAGCTGCACTAACACATCAAGAGGTCTAAAGCCAATATTCACACACGTCTGTGGGCAAAAACATCCCAATTCCTTAAGGTGCTAGACCCTGCAGGCCCAGATGCTGAGAAAATATAAATGAAAACAATCATGGGGAGGATGTTCTCATCCCGCTAACTCTTGGGAACAGAAAGTGGTTGGCATCTGAAGCCTGCAACCCTTATTACTGGATAATTGTAGCTTTTAATGTTGCACCTCTTCAGATTCTTAGGAGATTCTCTATCTTGGTTCCATTTTGTACACGCTTGGAAATAATCTGCAAAAGCAAGCCGTGCTTAGGAGGACTTCATAGTTCCCAAGCACTTTTTTTAAAGAATAAAAAATGGACAACAGATCTGAACAGACCATTCTCCAAGAAGATATATAAATGATCAGTAGTAACCTTCTGAAATGATGCTCCCCATGATTAGCCATCAGGGAAGTGCAAATCAAAACCACAAGGTAATCACACCTAGTAGGATGGATGCAATCAAGAAGACAGAGAATAAGTGTTGCGGAAGATATGGAGAAATTGGATTCTTCACACAGAGCTGGTGGGAGTGTCAAATGGCGTGACCATTTCAGAAAATGTCTGGCAATCCATCAAGTGGTTAAACATGGAGTTACAACACAACCTAGCAATTCATCTCCTGAATGTATATACCGAGGAGAAAATGAAAACATAGTCCACACAAATGTTTATAGCAGTATTATTTATAATAGCCTAAAAGCAGAAATAACCTAAAGTTTATCGAATGATGGAATTTTTAAGGGATATTTCATACAACAAAATACTATTTGTCGATAAAAAAATGAAATACCAATTCATGCTGGAAATGAATGAACCTTAAAAACCCTATGCTATGTGAAAGAAGCCAGGCACAAAAGACCACATATTGTATTACTCCACTAATATGAGTGTTCAAAATAAGCAAATGTATAGAGACAGAAAGTAGACCAATGACAACCTAGCATTTGAGAGGAGTGGTGGGATAGTTGGAGAGTGACAGCTAAAGGGTATAGGGTTCCTTCTGGAGTAGTAAATATATTCTAAAATGTATTATGGTGATGGTTGCATTATCCTAAAAGTATTAATTGTATACCTGAAGTGAATGAAGTGTATGGTAAGTATGTATGTTATATCTCAACTTTTTAAAAAAGAAATCTGGTTGCTCCACAACCTCATCAACATTTTGTGTCGTTGGTCTTTTTAATTTTAGCCTATTGGTGTGTATTTTCATTTGAATTTCCCTGATGTCTAATGATATGGAGTACTTTTTCATGTGCTATTATCTTTTTTTGTAAAGTGGCTATTCAATTCTTTTGCCCATATTTAAATTGGGTTATCATTTGATTATTAATTGATGTAGCCAATTACCCCAAAATTTAGCATCTGCAAACATTTATTATCTCTCACAGATCCTGAGGCTCAGGAATCAGGGAGGCCAGGGAGATGCTTAGCTGGCTGGTTTTGGTACAATCTTTCCTGAGGTTGTAATCAAGGTGTTGGCTGGAACTGCAGTCATCTGTATGCTCAGCCAGGGGAGGAGGACCCACTTCCAAACTCACTTCACCAGCTTGCTGTCAGGCTTCGGTTTCCTGCCACGTAGGTCTCTCCATAGTGCTGCTCACAGATGTAGCAGCCGGCTTCCTCTAGGCCAAGTAATCCAAGAGACAAACCACTGAGACAGAAGCCAGTGTAGTATTTTTTATAACCTAACCTTGGAAGTGACAAGGCATCACTACTGCCTTATTCTATTGATCACGCAGACCACCCCTTGGTGGAAGGGGACTACACAGGCGTGCGAGTAGTAAGAGGCAAGGATCATGGAGGGCTGTTGGGAGGCTGGCTACTACTCAAACTTTTTTCCTTCTCCCATTACCAGTCAGTCATCAGTGTATACTAATGATTCCTTTGAAACATCTCTCAAATTTGCTCTTAACACCTCAAAGCACCATTCTAGTTCCCACATGTAACTCATTCCAGGACTAATTTCTCTCTCTCTCTCACAATCACCATATCCTTCAATTCACTGTTTTACTGACAACAGATCTTCCAAAGATGCCACTTTTGAGCAATTATTTGGCTGCTAAATAACCTCACAATTCTCTATAGCTAGGTTGTCCATTACTAAACGTATGTAGCTATTGAGCACTTGAAATGTGTCTCATGCAACTGAGGAACTAGATTTTTAAATTTAAATTTAACAATGGAAGCAGTACAATTTTTTATACTGAGTGTACATTAAAATGATAATATTTTAGATACATTAGATTAGGAAAATTTATTATTAAAATTTACTTCACCGGTGTTTTTATTTTTTTAATGTGTCAATTAAAAGTTTGTAAATTACATAGGTGACATTATTATTGAACAGCAGTGGTCTGTAACATTATCTATCACAGAAGGAAGGTACTGAACAAATTAAAACACAGTGTCATCAGCATATGAGAGATCTACTTCTTGTCTCCCCTTGCCTTTCCATTCTCTTGTTGGCTTAAGATTTTACCAGAATGATTTGGAAAAGTGGCAAAAAGGAATTCCTTTTTCTCCTTGGAAAAGGAGATACAATGGGTGTGGTTTAAGAAAAAATTTTATTTTGTAAGAAATTTTAACGAAGCCTCTTCAAGTTCTATCTTGAATGCTTAAGAAATTACCGTATTTTGGACTATAAGACGCACCTAGACTTTAGAGGATGAAAATAGGGGGGAAAACCCCAGCTCCACCACGGCCCCCCCTTCCTCTCCCCCTCCCCGTGAGCCAGGTAAACTACATTGGGACTAAAAGACGCACCCCCATTTCCCTACCAAATTGGGGGGGGAGTGCGTCTTATTGTCCAAACATTACAAGTCCAAGACTTTCAATACACTATACCCTAGGAAATTAATTTCATTTTCATATTGGCCACATACTGTCCAAAAGATAGATTATGAAATTGTTAACAGTTCTAAAAATAAAGCTAGGCAAACATTCCAAAGCAAAATGCACAAAGGAATCAGCAATCAGTATGTAACATTTGAGAGAACAAAGTTTGCAACATGATGATTTTACAAACTAAAGAGTATCAGTGGGGCCCCAGCAGTAAGCTGATTTTAGGGTCTTCCATAGATAGCTAAAATAAACAAGAAAATATTCAGGAAAGCTTACAAAGGAAAGGAAATGGCTCACCGATAACATGTTCTCCGGAGGATAACCTTTGTACTGACAGCACAGAACTCTACACCTAATCAGCAGCACTAGGCCGGGCAGCTTATTTACAAATGTTCAGATGAAGGGCAGGGAAAGGCAATGCAGTGTCCCTTCCCTGAACGTTTTTGCTCTCAGATTCCAGCCTTTAATTCCCTTGAGTTGGAAACTCAGATCCTAAGGATCCATATACTTCCAGACTTTGATTATATCTTACATGTGGCAATTCAGTAAGCAGCACTTCTGTGAAAAGTTAAGAGGGAAAAACAAGATAACTTGTGTTTTATGAAGTTTAACATATATACACTCTGTGTGCATGTGTGTGTGTGTGGTGTGATAGAATAAAGAAAATTACTCAGGCCCAGTGAAACCTTGTTAGAGAGAAGCGTATACACCCACGTATTGCAAAGTGACTATAAATGTATCTGCGTGACTTGTTCTAGAAGTATATTCTTTGACTTAAATATCTAAGCTACTTGTTGTCCTCAATACTACATTCAACTCCGCCTAGTTTATATAATTTAGTAAACTTGCACTTTAACTTAAAAACTCAGAGTTTTAAATATTTTATCATAAATGTTAAGGATTCCTTCCCTAAAACTTTTTTTAAAATCACAGACATGCTTTGTTTTCATGAGAATTATTTCATCTTTTCTAAGACAAGTATCAATGATTTATTTATATTAGTTAGTGACTTAAAAGAAACGCAAAAGTAAGATTGTGCAATATGGTGCTAGGAATCTTTTACAACTAAATCAATCCAAATCTAGTCCTCGTGCGGGCAACCTACACTCCCCTTACTTGTTAACTACCTACCTAATCTCCCCCGCTCCGGTCATTTTCACGTATGCCTAACAGAAGAGATGCAGGGGGCAGACGCTGCAAAACTCACTTTAATCCAGTGAACTACAGTCAAAACCAAGTTCAAGTTCCCAGCAGCTGGTGTCACTGGTGGCCATGCAATGTTGATCTGTGTGACAACTGGTGACTTCAATGCTAGTTTGCTGTAACAGTGAAGGCCGACACTGCTACTGTTCCTCGTGTAAAGGCCTTGGCTAGCATGTCATTAAAAATCATATTTCAAAGGAATATTTAATACATAGCGAAATGCTCATTGATGATGATTAAACAACAGTTTACCAATATGTTTAGTAATATTTGTAAAAAATTACACACATACACACAGAGAGAAGATGGAAAGTTATACTCTAAACTGTTAACGGTTATAGTATTTGAAGTGGGTTTTGTTTCCTCTTTACATTTTTTCACATGTTTTCAAAGTTTCCACAAACTTTTCTTTATAATGCATTACTTTTATAACCAGAAAGTATCAATTAAATATAGTTAATAAATTTTATTGGTAAGTACAAATATTAAAAATATTTTGAAAAAGTGAATTTTGGGAAAGAGCTTTCCTATTGCTATTAAAAAGCTATGCCATTGGCACAGTAGCCCAAAAAAGGGTGAAGGAAGAAAACAGAGGACCTGGAAATAAATATGACCTAGTGCATAAATGAAGTTAATAGATGATACACTGGTCATTAAGGATTAGCGGGAAAAGGATGTTTGTTTAATAAGGATATCAGAAAAAATTAGCTAGCTATTTGGAGGGAAAATCAATTTAGAGCTTCTCAAATAACTTCCAGATTATTAAAGACTTAAATCTTAAAAATCAAACAGTAAAAATATTAGGAGAACTACAAGTGAATATTGACCTAATATTTTGGTTTAAAAGGATATAGGCATAAAAAACAAAGGTCTGTAGATGTAACTATGTAAAACATTTTTAATTTTGCCAATAAAAATCCTTCAGTAAAATTAAAAGGCAAACTAATACAATCATTCACAGCAAAAAATGACAAAGTGTCGCCATAGTTCCTATACTGTTATTTGAATTCAACAAGATAAATAATAAGACTACACTATTGCTGGTCTGAGAGCTCTGGGGGGGCAGAGTCATAACTGTATTGTTTAACATTCATATCCATTAGCATAATGCTCGGATGCAGTACAAGGAGTTAATATGTATTGAATCGAGTACTGGTTACCTGTGAAAGGCCATCAAAAGTGGGGAGAAGAGGAGGAGAAAGGAAATACAAATGTCAAGCAGAAATGTAAAATATCCTTTCAGTAATAAAAATGCAATTAAAACTATGACAAGAAATTAGGAGAGGTTTTGTTTGTTTGTGTGTGTGTACTTGATAATAGATGCAATAATGAGACAGGCAACATCATTCAGAGTGTGGAGAGTTTTGAAGGACCATTGGTGGTCATATTGTTGACCATGCAGTTCTAGAATCTGGCCTAAAGAAATACAGCAGATATTTGATATTTATGAAGGCTACATCTAGCCTCTGGGGCTCTGCAAATCGGTGTTTCCATATTGTGTTCCAAGGAGTCCTGGGGTCTGCTGGTGAGTCTCAAAGATAAGGAAGGAGGTTCCCCTTACCTTGCATGTGACTTTTATCTCATTTATATGTTAGGTTCAATATTTTCTTAAAGATTCCACTAAAAACATCAAAATTTGAACACCACTGTCCTGCAGTATGAGATTTCTTCAATAAAGTGCAATGGGGCGTTACTTGTCTAACTACTGGAGAAGTGAAGACCAATTGCGTGTTGCATTCCCAAACACTGGCCTCAACAGTAACTCAAATTCCAGCTTCAGGAATTGCAAATAGTCAAAACCTCAGATGTAAAATCTGAGACTATCCAGGGCCTGTTGTATAATAAATAAAAGATTTGTGTTCTATGATGTTCGCCAGTGTTCTTTAATATATCAGTCTGTCCTAACAGGAACTTCCACTCAGATGTTTCAACAGAAGAGATTTCATTGAAGGAACTGTTTGCAGAAATTTTGGTTAGATTTAGAGTTTGGGTTGGGCGAAGGGAAATAACCCTACACTACAAGGCCATGACCAGAGAGCGACATGGAAGTATCCGGGCTCTTAACACACCAAGAAGCTGTTACCCCCACTAGGTCTGCAGCAATAAGGTGAGGAAGTCCAATTAGCAGAGCAGTGAAGGGGGAGCTGCCTTGCAAGAGACTTAGAGAACAAAAGCCGGAGAAAAGGTGGGGAGAAATACCCTACCTTTTCTCCTTTTCCACCCTCCAACCTATTGTTGATGTTACCCATTGGCCAATCCTACCTGGAAGCCATCTGGCAAGGGAGCCCAGAGAAAATAATCTATGGAAGCTCTGCCTTCTGAGGCACAGTGTAGCAGAGACGTATGGAAAATGGTTCTGGCAGAGAGCAAGTTGAAAATAGCCAGCATGTTTATAATAGTGGAATACTGAGAACCCAGGTGCCCAATAATAGAGGCATGCTTAACTAAATAATGGTATTAATCACTCTACAATTAAGTAATTAATGGTGCCCAAAAGACCGTTTTGTGTTTAGGGAGCATGAAAGGGTGACCAACTCCATTATGGGGGCAGGAGCAGGGAGTAGATCCAGGGAAGATTTTTCTCAAATCAAAGTTAAGGTGCCTGGTTGTCACCCAAGCAAAGTTTCTTGTATTTTTGTTTTATACAAAAACAAAGCATATTCATTCTAGGAGACACACACCCAATAAAAAAACAAAATCTAGGATCTCACCCCTGCCCCCACCTGAAGACCACTATCAACATCTGAATGTGTTTATGGCTTTTAGGTCTTATTCCACGTATGCATACACAGATGATTATGTTCTGTTTGGGATGATAACACATTCTTTTGTAAACTGTATTTTTCCACTCAAATCAAAAATATGTCCTCATGCAATAAATATCATTCTGTAACTTATAAAAAACATTTAAAACCTTTGAAAAACCTTGATTCCTTCTCTCTGGTAACTAATTTCTATCCTCAGATACTCAGTTTGCTCTCTCTTTTGGCAATTACCAAATGCACCGTGTGGTGAGCTTCCTTGTAGCCTGCTCTTTCACACACTTCTGCTCCCAGGCCAATTTCAGACCACAGCCTGTTTTTCTGCAGCCCTCAAACTAATAGCTTTCATATTTTTTTAAAGATACAAGGAAAAGGACACACACAAAGAAGAAAAGCAACGGAGACATATGTGGCCTGCTATTATCTGGGCTTTTATAGAAAACATCGCCGATCCCTGTATTATGAATTCCAAGAAATGTTATTTTTGAGTCAAAGGATGTGAACAGTTTTGGGGGCTTTTACTGCATTCTGCCAAATTGCCCTCCAGAAACATTAAAGCAATTTATGTCCTTTTCAGTACTAGCTTAATCATTTGCCATGCGTTCTGCCTCCAGGGTCACTGGCCCAAAACATTAATTAGCTCTGAGTATTCTTTTGTTCTCAGTCGACTCGATGGTGCATTATCGTTTTAAGTTTTCACTTCCCTTAAAAACACATTTGGCCATTTTCTTTCTTGACTTTAATTTACATTTTTGCCCATTTTTTAAAAACAGGGTATTTATATTTCCTTGTAAGACCTCTATTAAATAAGGAAGACAATCTCTTCTCTTTCATATATATGCAAACTTTTTGATAATTTTTACTTATCTTTTTATTTTATATAATAGGACTATTTGATAAAAGAAGTTAAAAATTCTATAGTCAAGTCTGCCACTTTTCTTTTGTAATTTTCCCCTTTATTTCTTGCTTAGTTTTTTTTTAATCCTCATCCAACGTTACGTTCATTGATTTTTAGAGCGAGCGAGAAAGGCATCGATGTGAGAGAGAAACATTGATCGGTTTGCCTCCTCTTCTGCGCCTCACCTCAATCTCCTCACCCCTGACTAGGGATCCGACAAGAACCCTTTGGTGTGTGGGAGAATGCTCAACCAACTGGGCCACGTGGCCAGGGCTATTTCATGCTTACTTTGAAATTATAGGCAATTCATTTATATTTTCTCATTGCACTACTAAGTCTTTTTAAGATTTTAAATCTTTTAATCCTGCTCAAATTTAATGTCTGAGAAAGGCTTTTAAAGTGTGAATAGGTAATATAATGTGAATCCTGGAATTACATTGCTGGGTTTAGTTCGGCCTCACTACATACTACACATTTGAGTAAATTACTTAACATCTCTAAATCACAGTTTTATTCTTTATTAAATGGAGATAATAGTAACACCTCCCATAGGGTTGATGGAAGAATGTACAAGCACTTAGCATAGTGCCATTAGCTATTACTATAGCAGTAGGGAATATTCCAGGCAAAAGAAATAATATGTATAAAGGTAGAAAGTTATGAAGCAAGTTTGTGCATTTAAGAAACTAGATGTGGTATGGTAACATGGGGTGTCAAGTGTGAGGGGCAAGGTTGACAGGTGGGAGGGGGAGATGGCCTTGAAGTCCAGGCCTAGGAGCTTGCTCTTGATATTACCAGAGATTGGAGCCAAAGAAAGCTTTTATGCAAGCAAGAACCCCACCGAAACGTGTGACCCTGGAAGAGCTCTGCGGTAACAAAGTGGAAAACAGACTAGATTCAGAACGTTAATCATATGGCTGTCACAAAAGTAGCAGCTCCATCCTCCTCTCACCAAATTCCTGCTAGAGCTCTAGTGGCAAATTCTTTTACTTCCTAACTATCCTGGTCTTTGCCTCTTTATTTCTAAAAATCATGTTTAAACTATTTTTGTAACCTTTAAACTTTTTCTATTTTGTCATCATAGACATGACTATTAAACTAATTAATAAACAATGACTCAGAAGAAAGAATCGACTTGCTAGTGAGTGAAAGCTTGGGAATGAGATGGGGGAGGGGTAGAAGAGGAGGAGGAGTCCCGAGTTAGAGACCACACAAGCAGGCTGGAAGCAGAAAGATGACTTCGGCTTGGGAAATGTCAAGTTTTATGCACCATTTCCTGTAGTGTGACAAGTCCAGTATTGCCCCAGGCTTCTGTCTTGGTGGTTCCTCACTGCTCAGAGGACCAAGTGTTGACAATTCAGGAGGCAGTCTTGGGGGGTTTTGGAAAGTGCAGGTAAAGAAAACGTGCCAGGTAGACCTTTAAACAAAGCTTTCCAATTTCATGCCACGGAAGGAGTTAGTTACAGCCCGTAGAGATTGGTCTCCTCAGCACCCCAGGTGGGAAGGCCCAATCACTCCTGCACAGCAGCCTCTTCTGTTTACCCCAGTTTGCGCCTTTCAGACCTTACCATTTCCTGGGTGTGCCATGAGGTGGGTGTATGAATCACTGCTTTATAAGGCCTGTACACTCCTAGTCAACAATCAATCTGCTGGGCTGGCTGCCACGCCTCTTTTACTGAAAACTTAGTGACCTTTTAAAAATTTCTGCTGCTCCCCACCCACCCCATCATCACTCATTCCTAGCCTCACTCACCGTTTAAAACCACCTTTAAAGTATACTGAGTACCACCATTTAAAGGGTTCGAGAGAGGAGTTCCTACCCACGGCCTGCTACTGTCAAGGTGGCACCAGGCCCACACCCTATAAGGCAAGCACCCAGGGGACACTGCTGCGTTTGAAGAACAACCGGCACACTTGACATTTCTACTAGAACAATGGGACCTGATTGCCTCGGGCAGGAAGTCCACCTTCACAGTGGCCAACTCTCTTTCAAGCCCAGACCCTGCTCCCCCAAAGAGTACAGAAGAATGAAGGAGGATTTTTAAAATTGAATTTATGGGCAGCTACAAGAACCAAAAACAGGGCATTAGGTGGATTAGGTGACTGGAGCCCTTTTCTTCCTGGCACTCCCCTCTGAATCATCCCGCTCCACTTGTGACGTCGCAGACGCCCGACTCCTGCTGGCGTGGGATGCCCTCGCCCACCCGGGGAGGCTCGAGGAGTCACCAGCGGTTCCACGCAGCGGTCCCCTGGGAGG
Source organism: Desmodus rotundus (assembly GCF_022682495.2). Taxonomy (NCBI): domain Eukaryota; kingdom Metazoa; phylum Chordata; class Mammalia; order Chiroptera; family Phyllostomidae; genus Desmodus; species Desmodus rotundus. The sequence goes on from NC_071388.1 coordinate 173,329,756, forward strand.
GGGCCTGGCGGATGCAGAGGTCGGCGAGCCCGGGCCCAGGGAGGCAGCGCGCCAGCCGGCTGCGCCTTCCCCTCCGCTGCGCTCCCTGCCCCGCGCCTGCGGCCAGATGCCTGGCGCCCCTCGGCTAGCGTCCTGCGCCAGGTCACCTCCTCTCTCTCCGCATTTCCCTCCTCCTCCTCCCCCGCCTCTTCCGTTTCTAAAGGGAAAGGCTGCAGCCTCCTCCTGGGCTCCGCATCCCCGGCTTAGTTAATACGATTTCCTCCCTGCGCCCCTTCGTCCCGGCGCCACCACTCCCTCCGCCTCGGGTCTTCTTCCTGGTCCAGCCAAACAGCACGTTCCGATCGCCTCTCGGGCCGGCAGGTGAGTAAATCTGGGCCTGGAGGGCTGCTGGCCTCTCCGCCCGGCCACTGATGACCTCGGTCCGCTGCCCCGAAGCTGCCGCCGGGCCGGCTCACCCGCACGGCAGCTGCAGCCAGCCGGGCAGAGGAGATCGCGGGTCCTGCGGCTCCCTGGGCACTGAGGCCACAACCCGAAAGAAGTAGACAGTGGGAAGAAAGGTTAGCCAACAACTTTTTTTTTTTAATTGATCTATAGCATTTCTAGGTCGAAGCTGATCTGACAGTTGTCGAGGGCAGTGGCTCAGGTTCAACAGGTAGATGGCGTAGCTGTCAAGCGCCCCTGGATTTTGCTCTGGGAGATGCTTCCGAGTGTTCAAAGCTCCTGGCTGCCGCTACTGACCCACCAGACCATTAGATGGGTGTAAAATAAGCACGATGGGACTATACTTAGAAAAGTCTGTACCTCCTTGTTTCTAATTCTCCGCGTTATGACAGGCGGTGTTGGGAGATGTGCGTAATTGGTGTGGCCAGAGTAGTTGTGGGAGAAAATATTTAACGTGGGTTTGGCCAAATCATGTATACTGTGAGATACAGAGAGCAGGAAAGTCCCTAGATTATTTAATATATCCATGATGAATACATATAAACAACCAAGGAGTCTATTTTAGAGATTTCCAGTTTTTTTTAATTGTTGTTCAGTTACAGTTGTCTGCATTTTCTCCCCACCCCAGGCGAACCCACCTCCCTCCCCCGCCTCCATCCTCCCCCTTGGTTTTGTACTTGTGTCCGCTATAGTAGTTCCTGAGAACCCTTCTCCCCACTATCCCCTCCCCACTCCCCTCTGGCTATTGTTAGATTGTTCTTACTTTCAATGTCTCTGGTTATATTTTGTTTGCTTTTTTCTTCTGTTGATTATGTTCCAGTTAAAGGTGAGATCATATGGTATTTGTCTTTCACTGCCTGGCTTATTTCACTTAGCATAATGCTCTCCAGTTCCATCCATGCTGTTGCAAAGGGTAGGAGCTCCTTATTTCTGCTGCGTAGAGATTTCCAGTTTTTAAAGCTTATTTTATTTTAATTGATTTGAGAGAGAGAGAGGGACAAGTTGTTCCACTTATGTATGCATTCACTGCTTGATTCTTTCCTGTGCCTTGACAGGAGGTGGAACCCCAGCGCTGGCATGTGGACACCCACGCTCTAAGCAACTGAGCTACCCTGCCAGGGCGTTAAAGCTAATGTTAAAGCTAGTTTTAGAGCTGAATAACCAGGCGTTTGCCCACTGTGTGAACGACATTTCACTTCAGAAGGACAGTGGGTTAAGGCTATATGGATGTTCCACTTAAGTGCATCCCATATGTTGAATAAAACATTTTTTGGCCCCTTTTTTGTGATGCCTAGCTTTGATACCAAAGAAATCGATAAGGATCATCCTTGCTCAGTGTGACAACAGTTTAATGATGAAAATAATCCACTGAATTGATATGGGCTGATGACCTCATTTTCACTTTTTAAAATAGGGACTATCAGGGGGAAGTAAAGGCAATGGAAGAGTTTATTTTTTCAATGCAAATATTTGTTTGCATTCTTATTTGCAACCTACTTTACTTTTAAGCTTTTGCAATTTTTATACTACTCTTGAAGTTAGTTCTTAGTCATGAAGAGGATTATGTAAGGTGAATAAAGTTATGCTTTACTTCTTGCATAGAATAAGCTACCATTTCTTTTCAAGCTTTTGGACTAAACCACCACTTGGAAATAACAGCTTGGTCTCATGCCATTTAATATGAAATATCTTATTACAGATTTAATTAAAGCTATACTTGGAGTAGTTGTGAAAAAAAAAGAGAATGTGCTTTATTTGACATATAAGGCCTTTGGAAAAAAAGTTATAAACTTATTTATTAGATATGTATTTCCCCTTTTACAGCATTTCTGGCTCTGATAACAATATGAAAATGTTTTATTCAATTTCATCTTGTCGATAAATTGCCTAAAAGATAATTATGTTATATAAAGTGATTAATAAAACTGTATGCCGTCTTCTTTTATTAAAGATGAGGGTGGTCTACATGAGAACTTTTTCTGGGTATGTATCTTTATAAATGTTTTTGTTAAAATACAGGGTGGGGCAAAAGTAGGCTTACAGTCATGAGTACATGAAACATTTATTATTTATTGTATTATTTTCCAGACAAGTGTAAGCCTACTTTTGCACCACGCTGTATTTTGAATTTTGTGATGAAACTAATAAAACTCTCTCTTAATTTTTTGGTTTTTGGTTTTTGGTTTAGAGTTTAGAAATAAAAGCAGAGTTGACAGCACTTTGCTTCCCTCTCATGATTAGTGTGAAGTTGTGTTTCCCAATCTTACCTAATTTTAAAGTTTATCTGGTGGCAGCTAATAGTGGCTTAAAAAGACCCCCAGGTTGCAACTTGGGACTTCCTGAATCAAAATTTCTAAGGGAATGAGGCTACTTGTTCTGGCTGGTGTGGCTCAGTTGGTTGGAGCATCATCTTGTAAACCGAAAGGTCACGGTGACAATTCCCAGTCAGGACACATTCCTGGGATGCAGGTTCGATACCCAGTTGGGGCGTTTGCAAGAGGTAACCTATCGATGCTTCTCTCTCACATTGATGTTTCTCTCCCTCCTTTTCCCTCTCTAAAATCAATAAGCATGTCCTTGGGTGAGGATGAAAAAACAAAGGTACTTAATGTAGGCCAAAATAATAACATTTTAAAAGAACAGACCAAAATAAACAAAGGCAAGATTGCTACACACAGGTGGAAAAATAACTGTTGCTGGAATGAATAGCTAACATACTCTGTTAGCATTCCTGTAAATTTTCTATTAAAAAAATTCAAACTGGACTTAAGGATTAATAAGATTCTTGAACCTGGTTAACAGTGATCAAAACTATAAACAATATTCAATGCAAAAGAGTCTTTTTATAAGCCATACATGTGTGTCTTTTCTTTCTGCCTTGAATTATACTAAATTTGTAATTTTAACAATATTCTTTCCCACAGTTAAGAGGTTACGCTGAATCTGCTTTTTTTTTTTTTTATTCTATGTGATTTCAGGATTCATTTGTGACACCATGGTTGTTCTAAAAACATCTCAGCATACTAAAGTTTAAGCATATAGCTGGAGCATAGCAGATAGAAAACTATCTAAATAAAGTGTTTCTGTTTAAGAAAATGTTAGTAACTGTGGAGAAGGGGGTAAAAAGTGTCACTATCAAATTTAAAAGTATATTTTTATTTTCTAAGATTTTATTTATTGATTTTTTAGAGAGAGGAGGAGGGAGGAGAAAGAGAGGGAGAGAAACATTGATGTGCAAGAGAAACATCGATTGGTTGCCTCTCGCGTGCCCCCCCTGGGGACCTGGCCCACAACCCAGGCATGTGCCCTGATCAGGAATCAAACCTGCAACCTTTCAGTCTGCAGGACAATGCCCAACCCACTGATCCATATGAGCCAGGACTTAAAAGTTTTTTAAATGGAATACTTTTTCATAACTTTCAAATGGATTCTGGGAAGTCTTTGAAATGCATACCTTATACAAGTATTATGCTAGCGCAGAATTCTTATTATGTATATCAACCTACCTTTCTCCAGCACTTAATTTTTGCTACAAAAATGACCATATAAATTGACCCTTAGCTGACCAAGGCCATCATTCTTAGCTGCAGTACCTATACGGTTCCACGTTCTGCTCCTAAGTAACCAACGAGAGACAGCTGACTGTTTCACCTGGGTTCCTTAAAATTTCAGAAGACATTCCCTGTTTTTCAACCCAGATCTACTAAATCAATACCTCCAGGGAAAAAGTAAAAAACAAAACAAAACCAAACTATGTTTTTAACAAGCATTCCAATTAATTCTTGATCTCACTAATTTGGAAAACACTGCTTTAGCATAAGCTCGCATTTACAATCTGCCAGAGCAGCCTTGAGAACAGAAGACGTCTTTGTGGTCTATTTCTCTGTGCAGCATCAGTGAGCAAAAATGTGGACTCATGTGGTCCACTAGTAGCCTTAACAGAGCTAGGGTGAGCTGGACTGGTCAGCCTAGACACTGCATGTATGTCAACACTATTTGAATGTTAGGAGGGGGGATGGGGGAATGTTAAGGTTGAATGGGTGGATTTACATATTCCATGTTTAATGTCCTTTATAACAGAACTAAATTATACTTACCATTTTAATCAACTAAATTAATCTTGTCAAGATAGGTCACGTCTAACCCTGGCTGGTGTGGCTTGGTGGGTTAAGTGCCAGCCTGTGAACCAAAGGGTCATTGGTTCAATTCCCAGTCAGGGCACATGCCAGGGTTGCAGGCCAGATACCCAGTTTGGGGGCATGTGAGAGACAATGATCTATGTTTCTCTCCCATTCTTTCTCCCTTTCTTCCCCGTTTTCTGAAAATAAATAAATAAAATCTTTTAAAAAAGATAGATCACCCCTATATGACAGAGCATAATTTCAGAATCTGAATTGTGCTTTTAAAAAATGTGATTCAGCTGCTAGTCATCTGCAGCATATATGTAGACTTTCATATAAATAAATATGGGACCAGATGCTTAACATCACCTGGGTAATGCTGATAAAATCCAAGTACAATAAATAATATGATGAGGATGAATTTTGTATTTACAAAGCCAAGAGGAAATTCATTAGCCAAGTTTGAACACCTCTGAGGTAGGTGCTAAGAGTCTTGAGAACCCACACACATTTAAACCTCTTGCCAGACAGAACATAAATAAGCAAACTAATGTGAACTGTGTTGGAGAGCTGGGGTGGAGATTTGGCCTGCCTCGATTCTTCCATGGCCCAGGAGCCCAGGGTAAAGAAGGGTCAGGAATGGCTCCTGGAGGAGCCAGCTGTTGAACTGACTCTCTACGCATGCAAACACGTGCACACACATGCATGCCCATACAGGCACGCACACCCGAATACTCTCTTTAAAAAATTTTATCGAATTAAAAATACATACAGAAAAGTATGCAAGTCCTAAATGTATATAGCTTGATGGATTTATACAGTCAACCCACCCATGTAACCATCATTCAGATACAGAAGACAGTGGGGCAAAAGAAGGTTTACAGTTGTGAGTATGCAAAACAGGGTTTATTGTTGGATTATTTATTTTCCATATGAACAATTGTAAACCTCCTTTGCCCCACCCCGAATTATCAGTGCTGGAAACCCCCCTTCTTATTCCCCATCAATAGCCTTTCCTTCTTCTCCAAGGGTAACCACCACTGTGACTTCTAACACCTTCAGTTAGTTTTGCCTGTGTTTGAACATCAAATAAATTAAATTGCACAGCACATTTCTTTTACTCAACAGTATTTTTGTGTGTGCGAGGTTCGTCCATGTTGTCGCCTGGAGCAGTAATTGTTTCATTTTCCCTGCTGTATAGTATTTTCTTATGTGAAAATGCCACAGTTAATTCCGTTTTATTATTGATGGTCATTTGGGTTATTTCTAGTGTTAGGTCATTGCAAATTCCGCTGCTCATAAATATCCTGCACTTGTTTTTTAATGGATATGTGAATCAGTTTGTCAGGTATATATCTACAAGGGAAATTGCTGGATCATAGGTTTTGCTTATATTCAACAAATTACAGATAGTTTTCCAAAATGGTTGTGCCAATTTTATTCACACCAGCAGTGTATCCTTCCCCAAACTCGAAATTCTCAGTCTCTAATTTTGGCTGTTTCACTGGATATGCAGTGGTATCCTGTTGTGATTTCGAGTTGCATTTTCCTGGTTACGAATGAGGCAGACTGTCTTTCCATATGTTTATCGGTCATTTAAACGACTTGTTTATGAAATATCTATTCGAGTTTCTTGCCCTTGAACTGATTCTGAGAAGGTGAGTAGACATTAGGTAGAGAAGGCAGAAGGCAGGCCAGTCAACCAGAAGGAAGAGCATGTGCAAATTAATGGTCTCTACAGAGCGTGAGAGTAAATGGACAGATATGGGACATCAGCTACAATGCTAAATTTAATCAGAGGCATGGAGTGAAGACTGCAATGTCACACAGATCAAAGTAAAGTAACACCAAAAAGGTATAGGCAGTCCCATACTATACTATTTAATGGATTCTGGGAAATGTTTGACAGTCAAATATCTGAAACCTGAGCAAGGACAATTTTGTTTCCAATGAGCTAAAAGATAGTATTTGTAAGTCCCCAGTAATGTTTTTGATACAATTTCTCTCTGACCTAGGTAACCAGGTGAGCAGATGAGCATCTCATATTTATATCGTGGGAAGCTACTGTTACCACGTTGCACTTCACTCATCCCTGGTTGCTCCAGAAGCTGAACAAATTGAGCCCCCGACCTTCATTATATAGGTGCCCACTTAAGTTCCCTTTCCCTTCAGCCAGGACAGTCTCCATTCTTTGAACTACTCCCTGAAGCAGGGGTCCCCAACCCCCGGGCCACGGACCAGTACTAGTTCCACGACCTGTTAGGAAATGGGCCGCACAGCAGGTGAGTAGCAGGCAAGCAAGGAAGCTTCATCCCACTCCCTGTTGCTCACATTACCATCTGAGCTTGGTCCCCACTGTGGAAAAATTGCCTCCCACAAAACTGGTCCCCAGTGCCATAAAGGTTGGGGACCACTGCCCTAAAGCAGCCGTAAGTACTGGAGCAAAAGGGAAGGAGACCAAGGTCTGTGTTTACCCTGCAATGGCAGTGTGAGCTAGATGAGCCTTGGGCCAGCTCCTCAGCATGTGCCCACCTGAGACTCCAGGACAGCTGCACCCCCTGGAGAGAGGTCACTGCAAGTACCTTCTTGTCCAACACCCAGGTATATCATGGAAGTCCGGCCTTTCCCCTCAACAGCGATAGCTGTCAGGCAGTGCCGCCACACAGTAGCTTCAATGGCCACTCCTTAGAGCACAGGTGGCAAACACAAGGCGGGCAGAATCCGGCCCTCCACCTTGTTTTACCCGGCCTGGCACCTTCTTTCTACCTGGCAGCAGCGCCAAGCTCTCACTTAACTGTTAGGGAGTAGTTACATTTATACAGCCCTAAAATTGCATTTGGCTCTTTGAAGGCAACTGTGAGACTGCTGTGGCCCCTGGTGAAAATGAGTTTGACCCCCTGCCTTAGAGAATGAGTGAAAGACTGAATTCAGGATGTGAATAGTGGAGGCGGGGGACGGGTGGAGTCACTGTAAAGGGCAAAAATGTGGGCTCTGTAGAAGCAGTGGATTATCTTCAGGAAGGAGGGAATGTGAACGGAAACGCGTTGACCCACTTGCCTGCTCATTAGAGGGCAGCCCCAGTTTGTTGGGGGTGGTATCTGTGCCGTCACACTCGTGTCACTGTGAAGAGCAACAGGGCAGGGACAGCTTCTGGTACAGCCAGGCTCTTCACACACCACCTCTGGCCCTAGAATCTCCACAAAATTTCTTGACAAAATATCCCCGTAAAGGCATAGCGACCTTCCAGAGCCATCCACAGATGGCCTGCCATGAAGCCAGAGTAGTCTTACAGCTTCCAGGAGCCAAGTTTCCACCCAGACGCCCAGAAACTGAAGTAATCAGATCTGGCCGGTATAAAGGAACTTTATTCTGGGTCGTTCCGAGAAGCACAATTAGGTCCCAGCCTTTTGGATTTAATGGACTAGTAAGTATTCAAAAAAGACTTCAGTGACCCATATAAAGTTGCTGCTCAAATAAAAACACGTGACTGGGGTTTCTGTGAAGTTGTGTTTAATAGTCATACATGTCATTTGTTATCTGCTATGTTCAAGGCTGTGTGCTGTGTCCTTTTCCAGAAATAATCTCATTTGATCTTCTCAATGTCTCTGCACAGTATGTGCTCTCTTCCTATTACAGATGAGGAAAGAGGCTCAGAGAGGGGGAGTAAATTACCCGATGCCACACAGCTAGTCAATTGGCAGAGCCAGGTTTTGAACCCAGGTTTATCTGATTCCAAAGCCTGTCTTTCCCACTCTACTGTTTATCACATCTAAAGTATGTGTAAATGATGCAGATATGATTTTTAAACCTCCGGTTTTCTCATGAGATGATGAAATGGTCAGAAATTAAAAGAGTTTTATCTTCGTAGAGAGATTTGGGCTTCCAGGAAATCTTTAAGAGACTCGTTTCCCCCTCATTTGTAACTGACCTTCCTCAATTTCGTCAATATTCCTCCAACTGGATATGAAAATCCCACAAACACTAAAGAGACTGTTTATATCTGACATTGGGATAGACACACATTTTGGTCTGAGATGGTGAGGAATATAACTTCTTTAAACCTGCTGTGCTCAACTGTGATTTGGAATACATTGTTACAAAGTAAGGCTTATGAGAGCTTATTTCAAGGTTTATGGCATCTTTAATGATTTGGCTGTTAAATAATTCCATGTGGGAAAGATTGCCTCACACAGTTAAACTTAATGACCGCCTAAGTGGGAAAGAGAGCCCTACCCCATTTTTACTGTTTCGCCAGAAAATAAAAGACAAAGGAATAGGTTGTGTTAGCATTTGCTAAGATTATCAAGGTCCCTCTGTTAGGAGAGGTTTATTCCTTAAAATTTGTATGGTGAAAGCCTACCCCCCAATACTTGAGAATGTGACTGTATTTGGAGATGGGGCCTTTAAGGAAGCAATTAAGGTTAAAAGCGGCCATATGAGAGAGCCCTAATCCAACGTGACTGGTGTGTTTATAAGGAGGGAGGTAGACAGGGATGTGAACGCAAAGAGGAAAGGCCACATAAGGACAAAAAGGTAGGTGACCATCTGCAAGCCAACGAGGTAGCTTCGGGAGAAGCCAAACCTGCCCACACCTTGGTCCTGAACTTCTGGCCTCCAGGTCTGTGAGACTTAAATTTCTGCTGTTTAAGCTACCCCAGTGGTGGTATTTTGTTAAGGCAGTTCTAGGATCTAATATAAGAGGAATTAGAAATTTGGCCTGAGCTGAGCTCCTCCCTCACCGCTGATATCTTGACAGCCTGTGAGGTATCCATAGAAGAGGATGGATGAGCTTTTACTGTCCAGCAAAGAAGGTTTACAGTAGGGCTGAGGATCAGCGGGGGCAAAGGTTCTTCTGTGAGAAGGAAATAAGATGTCCATTACATAGTGGTTTGTAATAGCCAAACTAGCAACAACTATTAGGTGTGTGTTCTCTATTCTTTGCTATATAATGTACCTTATAATAAGCTTATGATTACTTATCCAATAATTACTCATTTCTTTCCTTAGTTAACTGCTAGTAATTTACAAGGGAATTTTATTGGCTGAAGTACTGGCTAACAGAGTGGGCTTCTGCCAGCTTGCCTGGGCTTCAATCTTGTCCCAGCCACTGCCTTGTTGTATGATTTTGGGCAAATTATATAACCTCCTGTGCCTTGGTTTCTTTATCTATGAAATGGAGAGATTAGTGCCTTTTTCATAGGGCTGAGTGAGAATTAAATGGGTTAATATATGTAAAGTTCTTAGGAGGATAGAGTAAGTGCCTGATAAGTGTTAGCTCTTCTTAACTTGGTCCTGTTTCTACACATAGATAAGTGATAGCAGAACCGCTGGACCTACATGCTTTCACCAAGCTATCTGCCACCAGGTGCCACACTTTCCCCCACCCCCACAAAATTGCCAGTGTAGTGTTCAAGGAGAATAAGCAACCTGAAGAACAGTAGCTATTAAATCTGTGTTTAGCATCATCTAGAGGCTGACGAAAATACAGATTTCCGGCCCTGTATTCCGAAATTGATTCACTGAGTTGGGATGGAGCTCAGGAATCTGTCTTTTAAGTAGGCACGTTGGGTAATTCCGATACAGGTGGTTCTTAGTACACCCATTAAAATACTAATCAAAAGGAGTTCTTTTGTATTCAAAACTATTAAATTATGGTAAATGTCATAACTTACTAATCATTGAGTTCCTAATAATTTTCATTCTAGGTATTTGAGATGTTTAAATAAAATTTAGGTCAATAATGAGGTGTAAGATTGCTTATAAAAATCATCTAAAAGGCCCTGATTGGTGTGGCTGAGATGGTTGGGCATCATTCCACAAAGTGAAAGGTTGCTGGCTTGATTCCTGGTCAGGGCATGTGCTGGATTGTGGGGTCGGCCCCCAGACGGGGCACTTAAGAGAGGCAACCGATTGACGCTTCTCTCTTTCATCGATGTTTCTTTCCCTCTCTCCTCGTTTCTTTCCCTCTCTCCTCGTTTCTTTCCCTCTCTCTCTCTCCTCCTCCCTTCCCCTGTCTCTAAAAATAATAAATAAAATCTTTTAAAAATCATCTAAAAGGTAATTTCCACAAGTATTAATAAGAGCTGCTGCTAAGCCTGAAGAAATTCTGTACTGGATGTAGTCCTCAGTTTATTTGTAGACAATCTCAAGTTGCATCGTTCAAGGTGAGGATGAATTGTTCACTACTCCCCTCAGGGTTGTGGCTTGCCTGAGTAAATTGAGTTGAGGACAGATGGACAGATACACAGTATAAAGAAGCAGCTTACAGAGAAGTGCAAAGAATGGTGATTATATTTGTTTGGAGAAAATGGTCCATTCAATCAGAAAGTAGCAAGCTAACTATGCAAATTCATTAGAAAGATTTGCATGTAGATGCTAATAGCTATAAAAGATTTTTTTTTTTTAATGGAGCTGGGACCCAGGGAAAGGTAAATAGCTGAGAAGTGCTAGGTTCTTACAGGATGAGGTTCCCATAGCATGGCTGGAGAAAGCTGTCTCAAACTGACACTGGGCCGTCAAGCAGGAATTTGACAAAGTATAATAGGGTTGCCTAGTGTCAGAATAAAGAGTTATTAAGGTTGAATTCTGGGATTACTTTGGAACTGAAAACCCTGATTATTGTGTTACAACAAATTCCTAAAATTCCTGAAATCTGTGTATCAGTGTAACAGGGTGCAGAGTTGGGGGTCCCCTGAAAATAGGAGAAAACCCCCCACAACTGTGATTGGAGGAAGGCGGAAGTGGATGCTACAGTGGTTAAGATACTTTGCATAACAATGGCAAGTCAACAGCTGTGCCTTGCTGGAAGGAAGAGGTCTGTCTCCCAAGGTGAAAGGTGTACCTGACTCTGAGAGCATTTGGGGACTGGTGATGTGGGGTGTGGGGAGAGCTTATATAGTGCCTGTGCTAGAGGCGGGGGGCATATGCCCACCTCGGAAGTTACTAAGAACTCTTGCCCTGATTAAAGATGGTGGCCAAAAGAAGGTAAAAGATACAGGGGAACTGGCAAAAATGGCACATCATAGGAGGGGCCAGATATGAGGTCACATTGGAAGTTCTGGGCCAAGGATTTAAAATGAGGGTGGGCTGAAAGAGAAGGGGTCCATTCCACCATGAGGTCTGGTGTGTAAGGGAGAGAGTCCTCCACAAGGAGAAGCCAAGCTGTCTGTAGTGAGAAAGGAGCTACTTCTGCTTCCCTGAAGGACATACGGAGAAGTCACTCTTTGGCACGTGTGCTCTCCCTGGACTCCACCACGACCCAGTGTAACACGGCACATGCTTTCCTGAACCACCACATGGAGGCTGAGGACAATGCACCCCAGATCCTGAAGGAGAGCAGTGCTGTAAGAGGTGGCGACTCTGAAACCCACAGTGCACATTCCAGAGAGGATGGAAACCTGTTTGTGGGACCAGGTTAAGAACAGATAAGGATATGGGGAACATCTGGGCGTGGTTTTGGCTTAGAGTCTTTTGGGGAGCAAGGGAAGTGCTGGTTCTTCAGGGAGAGCAGGACTCCTAGCAGGAGTGCTCTCAGCCCCCTACCCCCTCCAGGTTGGAACACTGTCGATGAAAACCTGTTTCCTTCACTAATTGTTCTGAGGGGTAGGAAGGGTTTCTTAGGTTACCCAATGGTGTTTCTTTTAGGAAAAAAATATTAACTGGTTTTGACAAAGTTGAGTAAAATAGATAATACTGATAGTGTTTATCTAGAAAACTTTCAAATTTGATTCCTCAAAATCGTCATGCTGCTTTTAAGATAAAAAGCTACGAAGGTAACTGTTAGCTCATTGGTTCTTTTCCCTTTACTTTTAATAATCCAGAACAAAAATCAAAATTATCAAAATTAGTGAATTTATACTCTTGGGACTTGTATATTCTGTTTAGATATGTATACACACACATATCCATACGTGTATGTATATATTTATATATCCCCCCCCAGGTGGTTTTTCCACTTACCATTATAGTATTGACATATTTCCATGTTAAATATTCTTCAAAAGCATGAGTTTAATGACCATAGAGTAGTCTATCTTACATTTCACCAATGTTTGATTACTTTCAACACTTTGCTATTGTAAATAATGTTAATCCTTCTTGCACAGAAATATTTTAACTCAACTCTGACTTTCTTACCAGAAATTACGGCAGGACTGGAGTTACTGGCTACAAAGGTAGTGACATCTCGAGGGAACCTGACACATTTTTCTCAAATCGCCCTCTGGAAACCCATGCGTGTGCACACCTGTTAGCAGAGATCAGCAACAGCTTTGCCACCCCTTTTCCAGGAATGAACACTAACTTCAAAACAGCTTTGTCTATGTAATAGAGAAGGAGGACTGTCTCATGGCTTTTATTCACTTCCTTTTATTACTATTGAGGTTGGATGTATTTTCTCATGGTGATTGACCCATAGTCTTAAGAAAATTGCATATATTTTTATAGCAATTTGTTTAATTTAAACCAGCTATGACAATCACAATTAACATCATTGCATTGACTGCTTTATGTGGTCCTAGTTCTCAGCCTTGTAATATCTATTAAGGGAACTTTAAAAAAAGAAGTTTAGTGTTTATTATGATAATAAAGGACATGCGCTGCTGCTGAGCCTATGTTCTGGTGTAAACCAGAAGTTACTTAACCTCCCTAAGCTCTAGTTTTCTTGACTTTAAGACAGGACTGATAATCCCCAACATAACTCTCACAATAATGAGAGAGCAATTTTTAAAGCTTTCAAGAAAATGTAGCTACTATTGAAAAATGAGAACTCTTTCTCTCCTAATTACCCAATAGGATATCAAGGTGTGAGAGCATATCTCTTAGAAGCCAGAACTTCTCAAGTCCCAACAAGCTGCATGTTTCACTTCACTTTATTACTTAAACTTTTTCTGACTACAAGAGCAGCACAGACAGTGGGGGCTTCTTTATGGGGTGGGGAAGGTGGCTGGGAGATTGCTTGGGTTGCAAGCCCAAGAGTTGCCTCAGTCTTGCGGAACACAACAGGGCTTACTGGTGCTTAGTATTTTAGGAAGTTGCCCCAGAACTCATAGGATAAATCCCCTCCAACTTCCCCCGCAGGGTGAAAGAAAGAACGCTCCTAAGCTCGTGTGATCATTCTGAGGTCATTACAAGAATCTGACTTTCCTTTTAACATCATGCTTGTGTGTTCACCTGTCTGTCTAGGGATTTATAAATATAAATGCCTAGAAGTCAGTTCTTTGCCTAATGGATTTTTGAGACTATAAATACTGTGTTTTAAATTTTAGATGATATCTGCTCTTCCACACTGAGGATGTGACTGATATACAAGGTGGGGCAAAAGTAGGTTTACAGTTGTGAGTGTGAAAACAGTTTATTCTTGTATTGCTATTTATTAGCTATTGTACTGTTGTCCATACGAACAGCTGGAAGCCCACTCTGGCCCGCTCTGTGTAAGGGCCATGCAGTCATGCTGACCAGGTTGCCTGACTTCACCCTCTGAACTGCTTTCTCTTTCACATTCTTGTACTTTTCCAGCTGACAGCAGAGGGTAGGTGCTGATTCCACCCACAGCTGCCACTGAAAAGCAAGGTTCAGAAATGTCAGATATCCTCCGGGAGCTGCTCCACGTCTCTGAGAAAGCTGCCAACATTGCCCGGGCATGCAGGCAGCAGGAAGCTCTCTTCCAGCTGCTGATAGAAGAAAAGAAAGAAGGAGAAAAGAACAAGAAGTTCACAGTTGATTTCAAGACCCTGGCTGATGTACTGGTACAGGAAGTTATAAAACAGAATATGGAGAACAAGGTAAGAAAGGTCACAGCCAAGGTAATCACAAAATATTTGCCTTTGTGGCTTCTGTTCTCTGTTAAAATAGCACGTCTTTTCTTTTTTCCCCTCTCCTTCAGAATATAAGCACCTTGGATTCAAATAGGCAAACAACTGTCCCCCCCACTGCCTTGTTTTGACTACAATGTACTAAAATGTTCACTGCAGAAAAATTTAAAAATACAGAAAAGCAAATAATGAAATAAAAATCACTCACAAGTCTAATAGCTAGAAACATTTTGGAATAGAACCTTATATTAAGCTTCTTTTTGATAAATAGTACACATTCTATGGAAAATCAACAAATACAAGAAGAACCCTCTTCATTTCACCACTAGAGAAAACCACAGCTATGTTTTGGTATATGTTGTTAGAGTGTTTTCCTTCTGTGTGCACGTGTGCACAGCACATTTATTTCAATAGACATGACAACTATTAGTTACTTTATCACTGACAGTTATTTTATAACTTATAAAAAATGTTGATATGTTAAGTCCCATCTTTTTGACATATTTGTGTATCTAATTGTTGCCTTGGTTATGGGCTTGTAGGCTTAAACTCCCCCTTTATTTTAGTAGAAAAATATTGTTTATAACTAACAATGATTGTGATTCTAGGTATCTAAAGCTAATTGGGGGAACACTGTATTCATAAATAGTAAGAATAAACAATTACACTAACAGACACTTATAAATGCTTACTATGTGTCAGGCACTGTTCTAAAGACTTATTTAACTTTTTAACTCTTATAACAATTTTATGAAGAATAAAATGTTATATTAATTGATGGGTGAAAAACTGGCACAGAGATTAAGCAACTTGCCGGAGGTTACACAGCAAGTGAATGGCAGGGCCAGTTTTGAACACAGGCCACCTGGCTCCAGAGTCTGTACTCTTTGCAACACTATATGGCCTTTTATATGATCTACTAATTACATGTATATATTTTAGATTTAGGAGGATAGGACTTTGACAGAAGATACTATAAAATATTGAAATAGTATTCTATGAAATTCTCAAAATATTAGGAATAATTTAAAATCATTTAAGTAAATACTTGACCACAGGCAAAAAGAGAGAATAAATAACCCTTTGAAATCTCTACCAACTATACTTTTTCATGCTCTATATCATCTGGCTACAGTACAGTAAATGAAGCAAGTTTATTTTGATAGTGATCAAGATAGTTGGTTGCAAGGGACTGTTGAGCAACTGGATTAGAAATGCATCCACATTAATTTTTATGGGCTAATACTTGCCCCAGAGCATTACAACAAGTTCAGGCAATTGCTCATTGATGAGGTATATGCCAGGACTTATGAACCAATAGATGATGTTCAGTTTGGGCTACATGAGATCCCTTTGTTTCATAACTGACATCCTGCACTTCAGAAACAGGCCTAGAAGCAGGCCTGGGCACTGAGCTTCAGCCCTTGATGACTAGGCTTACTGCCAGCCCTTGTTGGCTTGCACTGTTCTTCAAAACCGCACACGTAACAAGGGGTTGCGGGCATTATTAAAGGTATTGGCCACCTGTGAATGACTGAGTTCAGATATTTAAAGCATCTCCTTCCTTTTGTTCCCTGAGAACATTGCACATATTATAATTCAGCACATATTTTGAGAAAAATTATCTTTACTGTAGAGAAAGCCAGAAGCAAAATATATCTGAAAGCTTTCTGGTTATGCGAAGATGAGAGAAGATTTTTTCATTCTACAGTGATGCATACATTATTGCTCAATAAAATGTTTCCCTCTGCTTTTTTGCTACATCACCTTCCTACCCTGAAGGTGCATGATACTTCCAACAGGTGCTGAAAACACACCTGAAAAATGAAAACAAAAATGTAATGTTATTTACAAATCCTTTCTACTCAGTCTCAAGTAATAATTTTATATACTTGATGAATAATATTAACTTGTATAAGCCACTAGGGTGCTATGTAAAAGCAACTGTTAAAATATTTCCTTTGAAAACATTCTAACTCTATGGTCCTTAAGTAAATAGGAGTTTCTAGAAATACTTCTGCAAACTCAACAGGACATAAGGAAACCAGACTTCTACCACGATTTGGACTTTTCGTAAGGGCAAAGGAGCAGGAAAATACTAGAAAACTAAGTACTGAACCAAGCTGACTTCATTTGTTTATGCTTAGATTGATTTCCACAATTGTAAATTTCTAAATTTCAGATCCAATTGTGCTATTTACTGTAATTTGAAATATAAAATGGAAATCTATTCAGAATTGAACATGTATAATAGGGTTTTTTTTATTGTTATTGTTTTTGGTTTGTTGTCATACTCTGAATTATTCAGTTTCCAGGCTTGGAAAAAAAAATATTTGGAGAAGAATCCAATGAGTTTACTAATGATTTGGGTAAGTATACAAATCTTAATGTATTTTTGTAACTTAATTCATATTTTCTATTCTAATTTTCAATTTACATTATAAAATCAATGGATGTTTGGAAGCCTTTCATGTAAATGACAATATATTAATATTTGAATGTTAGATTTTATTCAATACCTCAGAATACCAGGCCATTTAACTCAGAGAAATATGGTACCTAATGTAGAGTTACTTAACAAAGCCACATGGATTATTTCAGATATAACTCTGTAGTATTTAAATAATGTATGACTTAACCTTGCAAAAGCTTGCATGGTCCTTTGGGAGCCTAATGGAAGTTACAGATGCCCCAGAAGGACGTACATCTCCACACCTGTGCCGACAATTCCAGGTCCGAGGTTTGAACCTATCTGTGGCTCTGCTGGGGGGCCGTGCACCTTGGCTGAGAAGGTAGAGGACACCTTGTTCCTAAATCCCGTGTGATCTTGAGCAAATCACGTCACTTCTCTCTGTTCTCAAACCTCTCAGAAGGGAGTTGGACTAAATAAAAATCTTCCTTTTAATACCAGGTTTTAAGCCTTATTTAATTAGTTTCCTGTGTGCCAGATTCTCCTTTGATGGACCTCCACATTCCCTGTGGTACAGAGAAAAAAAATATCAAAATCACCACCTGGTTGTTTTCAGAGAAATAAATTATTTTTAGTTTGAGCTTTTTGTTTGCTTAATGGTGGGAGATTAAAATAGTGAACTGTAACACTAATCCTGTGACAAAAAGTTAAACATCTAGGGGCACATTTACAAAGGAAAAACTAATTTCTGGATTAACTCCGGAAAAAATGTTTGTCTCTGCATGCGCTATGTAGGATGCAGTTAGGTCTGTGACACACTGAAGGAAGGAAAATCCCATTTAAGCTTCTGAAGGTTAAAAGAAAAACCACCTGTGACTAATTCATAACAAGCCCTGTACTTCAAATCCCATATGTGACTACTTCATAAACAGTCACAGTATTTTAGTATTTTACTTACCTAGAATTATAGGGGCAAAAAGGTATTCCACCTACATTGTCCTGAGGGAGACGATGAGCTTAGCATGTTGGAGGGGCTGAAATGTGGAGAAGGGGAAGGACTGTTGGGTGAGACAGGAATAGACCATGGAAGGTTGTAGGAAAAAGTTTGGGTTTTCTTCTAACGTGATGCAAATTCACTGGAGAATTTTAAGCAAAGGTGTGATGTGAGATGACGTGCTCCTCTAAATGATCCCAAGACTTTACTGAGCCCAGATTAGATGCTTAATAAGTGGCAGTGGTCACTATTATTATTCCTCAACTTTAGTACTCAAATTTAATTGGAATATAACTGGACTGAGTTTGAGTGTTTCCGGCTGCTTCACTGTAATAGATTTATACTGTGCTTCCCAGACTTTAATAGTCATGTCAGTCACCTCGGGATTTTGTAGGTCTGGAATGAGGCCTGAAGTTCTGAATTTCTTTCTTATTTTTAAGAGGACTCTGAATTTTATTTTTCCATTATAATTTACATTCAGTATTCCTTCTACATGAGTTTCAGGTGTGCAGCGTGGTGCTTGGACGACCACGTGCTTTGCAAAGTGTTTCCCTGATATTCCCAGTGCCCACCCGGCACCATACACGGTCATGGCATGTTATTCACTCCATCCCCTACACGGTGCTTTACATCCCTGTGACTGTTTCGTCACTACCGACTTGTACGAGGTTCTTAATTTCTAGCGCTCCCAGGTGGTGCGGACTCTGCTGGTCCTTGGATTGCCTCAGGCAGCTAGGAGTGTTTGTCTATATTCCTAAAAAGCCCCAAGGTGCCATGTTTCCTTAATATTTAAAAGTTTATGTTCTCCATTGCTGTCACTTTTTGTTGCTATTAAATGGCCTATTTTTGCCAGCCTCTTTCCTCACCTTTGATGGGAGCTGGAAACCACATTGGCCAAGAGGCTAAGAAGCGTGTTTAAAGTGATGGTAAAGCACCTGAACTTGGTAAATTGTGGTTTCACAGAGAAACAGCTTGGCTTACATTCTGATTTCCAGTGTTTCACAGAGGAGAACTATTCTATGTATGTCGTTTCAAGTCATACAGTTTTACTACATTTAAAGATTAGTATACTTCATCTTACTACTTTACTGAGCATAAACATTTTTCATTAAAAGCAGCACCATAGAAGAGGTAGAAGCACTTTGAAATGTTGACAAAAATACCATTCTTTGCAATAACATAGTCAAACACATCTGGGGAACCTATGTATATTACAAAGTCAAAAGGACTCAGGATTCAGGGGTTCTTAACTGGTCCATGAAGCCCCTTCTACTGCATACAAAATTGTATACATGCGCCCCTGCAGGCATTTTTCTGGGGAGAAGGTTTAATTCCTGGAAGCCATCCCTCACTATTCATAGTAAGTGCATGAGTAACCACTAGGCATCTGTGACTTTATGACCCCCCACCCCAGCATGACCCCGGCAGTTAGCCAGGTTAGGAACCACTCATATGGATAGGCTGCTTTCACCCAGTCTTAAGTACACAGCTTTTTCCACCCCCCTTTTTTCTTTCCCCCTGGCAACTCTTGAAATTAATGACTTTTAGTTTGTCTCTACTCTAGGAGAAAAGATTATCTTGAGACTGTGTCCAACAGAGGAAGAAACAGTAGAGCTTCTTAGCAAGGTCCTAAATGGTAACAAGTCGGCATCTGAAGCATTAGCCAAGGTTGTACATCAGGATGTTGCCCTTACCGACCCAACTCTGGATTCAGTAGAGATCACCATTCCACAGGACATTCTGGGAATTTGGGTGGATCCCATAGGTAAGTAGCGGATAGTGTGTTTGCTTATTAATAATCCTTTTGGGGTGGGGAGGCTTAGAAAAATAAAAATTGAATGTAGTTTAACTCTCCTGAAAGTTAAAAAAATTTTAAACTTTTAAAATGACAAATTATTGTGATGTGCTGTTATAAACAGATGTGTATCTATAACATATAACTGATATGTGTGTCTGTGGTATCTGTGCCACATACAAAGCTGAATGAAGTCATCTTTTAAAGACTTCAGGGGCCAGACTGCTAAGTTTGAGAGAAGAACGACGTGATAGCAGCTGTACCTAATTGAGCACACGTGCCAATTAAAGAGCACTCAGCTTCAGCAGATACTTGCCACATGGGAGCACAAGCCAGATCTTCATATTTTCAAAGAGAAACTAAAATTCAGGTTATTAAGTAAGATCTCTCCATTTTTTAAGCACTGCCTACTAATTCAATTAAACAAGCACTCAAAAGCACTGTACAGGCCAACCAAAGCACAGCTAAATATGATTCATGAGCAGTAGTTTGTAAGCCCTGTATAAACTTCACCCAGTATTTATTTATTTCATCATGATTATGATAGAACCAAAATCTGCAGCGCATCCTTTTAAAAGTGTAGGCCTCATCTCAAAGATGCTGTAAATACAATGCCCTAGGTATCAGTTTTCAGAAGTTCCTTTTATTCTTTCCCACCTGCCTGGCATATTCCACCCCATACAACTGGCACCATTCATTGCGCTGTGCCGCAGACTCCTCCACCTTCCCCACACTGCAAGCACGTTACACAGTGTTATAGAAAGGCCTTCAGTCGTGGAGGAATTACATTGGGTTGGCCAAAAACTCTGTTTAGTTTTTTCCATAAACTAAAAGACATTTTTCATTTTCACCAATAACTTATTGATTTGGGTATTTTGAGTATGTTGGCTATCTCCTGCTATTGGCTTCTAGAGGGTAGAGGCCAGGGCTGCTGCTAACTTCTTCCAATGCATAAGACAGCCCCACAGCAAAGAATTATTTGTCCAGAATGTCAACAGTACCAAGAAACTTTGCAAACTACTTTTGACACGTTTGATCAGTCACAGAATCTTCTGCATACTCTGCACAAATCTTTTTTTGCGTTTCCATTGTGTTTTTACATTTCTTGAAATAAAACAGCATAATATGCCAAAAATGTTGCATATCTTCTTCCATCTTAAATATTAAAATGGCACAAAAGTTCACCAATTTTGTTTTTAAAATGCACGCTGATATGAGAGCTGTCACAATACAATCTAACAAAAGTGCTTCAAATGAAGTTAAAGACTTCTAGGTGCTAATACAGCCATCATATGGAAAAAAAACTAAATGAACTTTTTGGCCAACCCAATAGAACATTCAGCCAATAGGTTATAAATGCAGACTAAGACTCTTTTCCGAATTTTTTATCACTTAAAGCATCAGCATCAGTTAAGATTTCTGAGGACAGGGATCTCCCATTTCTTGGTTCTATCCTGAATTGACTGTGAGCTAGCCCTCTTGACCTTTTGCCCAGCACATCCTTTACTGGGTGTTACCTCACTCGATGCTGGCAGTCAACTGCTGGCTCGCACCATCTCTTAAAAGAAACCTAGCTCCTCAGCTGCTTTTTCACAGGAGCCCCATTACTTTTTCCTTTTGTGCTACCATAATTGTCTCTTTCCCCCTAATTTGAGTGACCAAAACAAAAAAAATGTAATTTCACCGCAGACAAATTCCTGTAAGGAGGCTTTTTCATCCACATTGGACTTGTCCCATGATGAGCAAGAGCTCTAAAAACTCCCACCAGTTGTCCTGAGCTATTAGCTTTTAAATGCCTTCAACGTGATGAATTTTGTGTGCTCATTATATACACGGTGCTATGCTAGATGCCACAGGAACCGTAGACCTGACCCCTCCCTTCGAGTTCCCATACAATCAGGAAAATCAAACACAAGTAGCTTAAAAGGGGAGTACAAGAGTCAAATAACAAGTGACTCCCAAAGGTAAAAAACAAATGGTTACTGTTTTAGTCCGCTGGGGCTGCTATAACAAAATACCATGGGCTGGGTAGCGTATAAACAACAGAAGTGTGTTCCTCACAGCTCTGAAGGCTGGATGTCGAAGATCAAGGCGCCAACATGGTTAGGGGAGTGCTGAGTTCCCGGCTCACATCCAGTACCTCACCATGTCCTCACACAGCGGAAGGGACTAGGGACCTCCCTGGAGTCTCCTGTATGGGCACTGATACACCTTCATGGCTAAGCACTACCAAAGGCCCCACTTACTGATACCATGCCTTTTGGGGGTTAGAATTTTGGAGGGACATAAACATTCAGACCACAGCAGTTAGTAAATTAGAAGGAAATGATATAGGACAGAGTTTATAGATATATTCACTATTTTCTCAATAGTCATTACCTGAATCCAAACAAATTTGCTTCATTTTCAGATTCAACTTACCAGTATATAAAGGGTTCTGCTGACATTGAATCCAACCAAGGAATCTTCCCGAGTGGCCTTCAGTGCGTCACCATTTTAATTGGTGTCTATGACATACAGACTGGGGTGCCCCTGATGGGAGTCATCAACCAGCCTTTCGTATCACGAGACCTAAATACCCTCAGGTAAAAGATGAACACTTTAGGAATATGATGGTTTTTAGAATTTACAGCCTCAGCTTTGCTTCATGTCAAGATTACCACTCCACATGACATTCCTATGACTTTATACCTTGGGAGTATTCCTACTAAAAGTCTGCATGTTTGAGTTAAAGTTCTTTTATTTGGCATAATTTTATTGGCATAATTTTATCTGGGGCTAAGTGCATGCTGGTAGGAACTTTAAAAAGAAACAATATCCCGGAGAAATGATTGTTTTGCTGGAATGTAGCAATCCTGTTCCCTATTCCTAGAACCCATTCAAAACCAGATCATTACAGCAGTGGTAACACTGTGTTCTAATACATTTGGAATAAGAAAATTGCTGTTACTACACAGCCTGTGGAACTCTGACACAATTTTAGAAAAATTCAAAACAAAATGTGAAAATTAGAACCTACTGTTGGGCGCCATCCTCATAGACCTGTCAGCCTCCTCCCTCGTCCCTGTCCTGCAGGCTCCTGTGCAGGGCGTGGAGGGCTGCCAGTTGCCTCCAATCCATGGCCCGTGCTTTGGGATTGACTCCAGGGCAGGGCAGAGTCCAGGTGGGAGCAAGCAGCTCTTCTGTGGTTTCAGAGTTTTCATTGAAGTAGGTCTTACCATTCTATTTGTACAAGATTACATATTTGTTAAATACATGTTAAAGCTGAAGTGGAGCTTGTGAATAAGACAATGAAAAGGAGCTACCAAGTGGGGAAAAAAAAAAAAAAACTTATGAGGATTGTAAATGACTAGCAGATTGAAAAAAGATTATCTATCTGTTCATCTTTTTCCCTAGAAAACTTTAAATGGCAAAAGTGGCAATGAGATTTTGCTGTGTTCCTAGAGGCCCAGACATCCCCCAAGTATTTTAGCCTCACCCTGGATTGATGGGACGGTGCTGTGACACCGAAAGCATTCCTAGTCTGCAACTGCACAGACAGCTGCACGCAAAGTAAATTTTAGAAACAAAGTAGCTACTTGATATCTAAGTCTAGGCTTAAGGGCATTGAGATTCATTACATTAAATATGTTTTCATATCATGAGGTTGGAAAGCAAAATGGATAATAAAAAACAAATGTGATAACCTACCTCCACAAGCTGAAAGTTCTCTTCCACAGGTGGAAAGGACAGTGCTACTGGGGCCTTTCGTACATGGGAACCAACATCCATTCACATCAGCCTCCCATCTCTCAAAGGAACGGCAGTGAATCTCGCGGCCAGCTGACTGAAAACACCAGCTCGGAGGCTGAATTCTCTCACCGTTTTTCGGCTGTCATTAGCACCAGCGAAAAGGAGGCCATCAAAGCTGCATTGTCACGTGTATGTGGAGACCGCATCTTCCGGGCAGCTGGGGCTGGTTACAAGAGCCTGTGTGTTGTCCAAGGCCTTGTGGACTTTTATATATTTTCAGAAGATACCACATTCAAATGGGACTCTTGTGCTGCTCATGCCATACTCAGGGCCATGGGTGGGGGAATGGTAGACTTCAAAGAATGCTTGGATAGAAATCTAGAAACGGGGCCTGATTTGCCACAGTTGGTGTACCACGTGGAAAATGAAAATACTAGTGGAGTGGATCGCTGGGCCAACAGGGGAGGACTAATTGCATACAGATCACGCAAGCAGCTGGAGACATTCCTGAGCCTCCTCATCCAAAACCTGGCACCTGCGGATACACACACATAGATGAGCCTTTTCCCCAGTGTAATTATAGACCAAACTGTGAAACTGTCCTACATCTCTATTGTTTGAAGATAGCTTTGTCTATTGATGGTCAATGGTCACCTTCCTCTTTTGAGGAGCATTTTTCCATTATGTGTTCATAATAATGTTTATTTCGATAAATAAATGACATTCATGCAATAACAGATGTGTGAATTCTTATAGTAAATATTGTGCTATCAGTGTTGCTTGAAACATTTCATTAACCTATTGAAGAAAGAAGAAGAAAACCTGCCCAGTTAGTAAAACTCCTCTAAACATCTGTGATAAATAAAATGCTTCTGAAATGAGGAGAGCACAAGAGGGGGTTGTGCTTGTGTTTTGTTTCCTGTCTTCGAGGGAAAGTCTGCAGCTTCAGCCTTCTGCAGAACATTTAGAACTGTGAGTCTGATGCATCAGTTAGCCAAGTTCATATACTTTCAACAGTATCCTTGTGTTTGCTATAGGAATTAAAGCCGGAAGCCTCCTACTAGCACCCCCCTCCCACCACACACACCTGCTCACATACGCTCACACCCTCTTTCACACATACGTACTGTAATGCTCTTACACATACACACACACACCTGTCCTCTCTAATTCTCCCTCACCAACACTCCATGCACACTCCATCTTGGTAGTTAAAGATAGAAGGGGACAGAGTAGAGGTTTCTGCAATTTTTGCATAGGTTCTACACTTCAAAAACCAGAGGGAGAGTCCCCTGAGAAACCCAGGTCTTGGGACCCGAGCATCCTCTCCCCACTCTTCACCCACACACATACCCACCAACAGAGCGCACAGTCCTGGAGAAAGTGGGAGAACAGCCTCGGCTCATCCTGCCACACACCAGATGACCCACAGCAGCCTTCTGCTCTGGGCAACACCCGCCCCTAAATAACAAGGTATATTTTCTTAAGTGAAAACTGGCCATGGAGCTTGAAAAAAAAAAAAGAGGTCGAGTTAAATATGTACAGTCCTTGCGTCTTCTAGCACCCCTAATTGAATGTCCTAGACCACTTCCTATTCTCTTCAGCAGCCCTGGGAAGGAGGTAGTGCTGCCATCTAGTGGCGTCAAAACTCAGCTCTGACTTCTTTCCACCCTGCGCCCTCTGGGGGCCAGAGTATATTCCTGCAGCAGCATCTTTTTTTGACAATTAAAAATGAATGAAAATAAGTCAGACTCTAATAGTATTTTGTTGCATACGTCAGATTCAACAATTTATTTAGTGATAGAGTACCATTACAGTGGCAAATACATAACTTTGATACTATCTTTCCCCAGGACAAATAGTTTTATCAATTTACCATACTGATATATTATAAGCTAGCATGTGGCAGATTGGGGTGCCAGTATTGTTGTTCTGTACCTCGATGGCAGATATACAGGTGTGTTTACTTAGTAAAAACTCATTGAGCTATACACTTAAGTTTTGTATACTAACTGTGGGTGTGTTATACTTCAATGAAAACAATTACAATGAAAACAAGCCAATGAACAATATACTTGATGAATGTGCATATTTGAACAGTTCTCTTAATTATTTCATTAAGATAAATTCCCAGAAATAGAATTGCTAGATTAAAAACAGACATTTTAAACTCAGGGGCCTTTTGCAGAGGGTCCTGCAGAACAGGTGTGTCAATTGGTACCTCACCAACAGAGAGTGAGAATGTTCATTTCCCACATTCTTGCCAATGAAAGATGGCATCAAGCTTTCAAATCTAGTAGATGAAAAAAAGTAGATCAGGTTGTTTTGCTCTTCTTTGGAAATAATTATATGCTGGTGATTAGTTGGCCAACTGTAAGTAATTAGTGAGGCATACTATGTTCCTTGAGCTGTACTATTTTACTGTGAAAAGTAGATAAAAGTTTAAATATTTAAATTATAGAACGAGTGAGCAAACATTGTAAATAAGCAAGTTTGAACTCAACACAAGAAGCTTTCGAAGGATTTGAGACGTCCAGGCATGGAGTGGACTGCACTCTACCTACTGTCCATCCTGCAGGCAGTACACGGACAAGTAATATCCAGATGACCCCTTTTCTGGGATTCTAGCCTTGACATCTAATTTTCATGATGAATCAGATGATCAATATTGGGTTTTAAAAAATAGTGAAAGCAAATACACCATGCTTAAAACTTTTTTCTTTATGATCTCATCCATTTCTGCAACTTCAACTATATGTTGATCTCCAAATTTATAAAAGGGAAGATGGACAGGAGGAGAGAACAAAGGAAGGAATGGACTGGCATAGGTAAAAGCCCTAACCTTTAAACTGCAGGCCCTTATTTCCAATTGCCTGCTGGCCATTTCCATCTCCACGTCTTTCCAGTCCATGAAACTCAGCAGCTCCCATAGCAATCGTCTTTCCCGTCCTGCCCCTTCCCCAGTAGGCTCCTCTAGCATTCTTACTTTCTCATTCTAGGTCTTCTCTTCCATGTTCTTCCCTGAGGGAGAACTCTGGGTTCTGTTCTTATCCTTGAACTCTTCTTCCCCACTCTCTTCCCATTTCCTGGCCTCCAACATCCTTTCATTTTTCAAATTTCCAACTCACCACTTTTGGGCAGACCTCTCCTGCCGCTGACCTGCTCTTGCACACACACGACCCATGTGGCTTTAAGTGCCTGCAGGAGTTCTAAGAGACTAGGGGTCATAGTCTTAGCTCTGCTGCTGTGGGTGAGTGTGACTGTGAGGGGGCACTACTCCCTGCTGCAGTCTCTTCATTGGCAGGAGAGTCACAGGTTTTCTTCCAGGCCAACATTGATAAACTGATTCCTAGCCAGGCCCTCATTTCCTTTACAACCCTCTGGGAGCTTTCTACTGGCTCCTAGGCTTTAGCAGGGCACTCAAGGCCTTCTTCCTGCCTCCCACCTCCCCAAGAAAATGAAGAAAGAAAAGCACGTGAGGCTCTCCTTAGATTTTGAGATTGTTTGCATTGAGCTGATTTTTGCTGGGTTTCTCAGCCTTTTACCCTGAGCACGCACAATTTAGGAACTGAAAAGGCCTTGAGGGGAAACTGCACACAGAGCACCAGGCTCACAGCTCTATACCCTCTTTTGGGGGGATCTTAAGCCCTTAGGAATTGGCTGCCCAAAGTCTCTAAACTCCAATTTCTGTCTCCCCAGTCCAGTGATACAGCTGCACACTGGGGCTCTCTCTGTCTGGCTGTAGGCCCCACAATATGAATTTGAAAATACCTTAAGCTAAGCAAAGATTTCTTCAACAAAATACTAATCATAATGGAAAAATCATAATGGAAAAACTGGAAATAACTTCAGTGATTATCAATAGAAGAATGGTTAAATAAGTTAAGTCTATATATAATGGTATTTATGTGACCAATAAAAAGGAAGAGTTAGGTCTAGATGCATTGTTATGAAAACATACTCATGGTATGCTGTATTGGTAGACTGTGTTCTAAGTGAAAAAAAATACAATTTATAGAACAATGATCCAATTTGCATATTAAAAAATACTTTTATAGTCTCTAAGTATAAACACCAAACTATTCATGGTAATTATGCCAAGGGGTAGGATTACAAAAGAATCTTCATTTTCTGTATCACCATACATTGTTTTCAATATACAACAATTACTTCTATAACTAGGGGAACCAGTAAAATAAAGTTGCTACAACAGTTCTTTAGGAAAATAGTAGCATTTGGGCTACAAGTTATAAGGACGCTCTGGAATGGAAGTTTGATGAGGGTAGGGGTGTTTTATGTGCGGTTGTGCTCCCCACGCCTAGAGCTGTGTGAGTCACAAAGTAAACACTTGGTAAATACTGGTTAAATGAATGAACATGCCCCAAAATATTTGACAAAATGTTAAGACACTGGAGCTAGTTTCAAATATCTAGCTATCTCCAAAGGAGTAGACATCTAGTATGATGGAAAAATATAAGGGGGATCACTTGAATATGGACATCTGCTTTTCCTCAAACAACATACATTCCTGAAATATTCTTTAATGTACTTACTTCTCTGCTAAGACTGCAAGTTCCCTAACATCATGGCCTGTTCTGTCTGAGCTCTGTCCCACCACATTTCAGTACAGACTGTACCAGAACTTTGAGTTCCTAGTAAATATTAACTGAATAATTAGTTATTGATATTTTATTTCTTATTATCAGTGAAAAAGATGATGACCTGGTATTTAAGGAAGTAAACTTTTTCCTATTTTATTTTAGTAATATTAAATTTAATAGAGTCAAGTTTTAATCTAGGTAAGTGCACATAGAATTACAGCCCCTTCATATTCCCTGTGTGCCGTGTCATCATATTTTTAATGTAGGACACGCAGGACAACAGTGACGTTATGATCCAATTTTCAATAATAGCAGCATAAAAGCCTATGTTTGCTCCATAGACATTTTGCTTTAAAGTAAAACATTCTTTATTACATAATATTTTAAAAGCAGGAAGATGAAAACCTTTGGCTTATGAGTATACAGATAGATTATAGGGAATCTGTTTGGCTAGAGACCTGAAAGTTAGCAAATTCCCAGTTCATTCACTTTTATAAGAGACTCTCACACACAGGAAGGAGGGAACTAGTGCCCGCAAGGATGCGGGGTCCCACAGTGGACAGCTGGAACGTTTTCAATAGTAAACACCCTTTCACTGAAGTTAACGTATTAATGAAGTCCTCGAGAACAAATGGTGAGATGAGTCAGGCCATGCAGAACATTGTTTTCTACTGAGCTGCTGAATGAAATAGAAGCCAAGGTATTACACTGAGTCAAGAGAAAATGATGACACTCTGGATCCCATGGTGACAGCTTCTCCAGAAAGGCATAATGGTCACAAATACAGGTTTGTTGATTCCCAAGATAACACTGAGAAGGATACAGAGAACTAGAAAATGTTCAGAGGAAGAGACCAGAATAGTAAAGATTTTCTTGTTATTCTGAATGGTGTCATTTTTTCCCACCCTACGTTGTTGTTTGTTTGTTTTTAAGGGAACACTGAATTTGGTATTTAAATTTTGTACCTTTGCTGTATTACATAAACCTATTATTCTAATAATTTTTTGGTCACATTCTCCTGAATTTTCTAGGTGGATGATCAAATGGTACAAATAATATGATTTAGTTTCTTCCTTTCTAGCATGTATAAACCCATCTTTTATTTTCTTATTGCATTGGCTAGAAGTTCTGGAAGAATGCTTCAGCAAGTTGTGGAGGATGAGTGTTAAGTAGGTGTACTTTTCTGGCTCTTAATGTGTACAGATTATTCTTGGTGATGACAGCTTATTATAAAAATAAACAACAACTTTATATAGGAAGGAAGAGAAATTTCCTAATTTTCTATGCAATATCTTGGGCTCTTTGGAAGCATCCAATATGGGATACTTCTACTGCGTGGAGTTTTAAAGTCACGACTCTTCTGAAGTACTGACTTCCCTTCGATCTAGTACTGAAGAGTTGCATTTGGCTTATAAACTAAGATGTGGTCCAGTTAGTAGTGACGAGGAGAGAAGACACGACTAACATGGAACTAACACAGAACATGAGTTGCAATGGACATACAATAACTGCATATATTTAGAGTGTACAATTTGATCGAACCACCACTGAAACCATCACCACAATCAAGATAATGAACACATCGATCACCCTCCAAAATTTTCTCATGTCCATTTGTTTTTCTTCCTTCTCTCTCCTCCCTGGCCCACCCACCTCACTTCCATTCCCAGGCAACCACTGACCTGCTTTCTGTTCCTATAGATTAGTTTGCATTTTTAAAGTTTTATAAATAGAAGCATACTGAACTCCTTTTTTTTTGCAGGGGGTGTAACTGGCTTCTGTCACTTAACATAATTATTCTGATATTCACTCATGTATGTTTGGATATATATTTTTAAACTTTTAAATATTTATTTATTTTTAGAGAAGGGGAAGGGAGGGTAAAAGAGAGGAAGAGAAACTAAGATGAGAGAGAAACATGAATCCGTTCCCTGTTGCAGGCGCCCCGATAGGGGATGGAACTTGTAACCCAGGCTTGTGCCCTGACCGGGAATAAACTGGAGACCTTTAGCTCCACAGGAGTATGCCCAACCAACTGAGCCACATCAATCAGGGCTGTATGTTTGTATATTCATTAGTGAATATCAATAGTTTGTTCCTTTTTATTGCTGACTAGTATTCCATTGTATGAGTAAACCATAATTTGTCTCTCCATTCCAGTTTTGATGGACATTTGAGTTGTATTCAGTTTTTGGCTATTACAAATAAAGCTGCAATGTCCATTCATATACAAGTCTTTGTGTGAACATATGCCCTCATGTCTCTTGGGGAAGTACCTAGGAGTGGAATAGCTAGGATTGATTTATGGTTAACTTTTTAATAAACTGCCCAAACTGGTATAACAGTTTTATATTTCCACCAACTTTGTATGATGTTCCTGTTCCTTCACATTCTCTTCAAAACTTGGTATGTTCAGTCCTTTTATTTACCTCTTTGTTCATCTTCTGTTGCACATATATTGGTATCTCATTGTGCTTTTGATTTGCATTTCTGTAATGCAGGGTTTCTAAGCCTTATCACTACAGACATTTCAGACCATATAATTCTTTGCACGTGAGGCTGTCCTGTGCATTGTAGGAAGTTGAGCTGCATCCCTAGCCTCTACTCACTGCATGTCAGGAGCATCGTCCACCCCTGACGTGACAGTCAAAGAAGTCTAGGGTGCAGGGGCAAAACTGACCCGTTGGAAACACGGCTCTACTGACCGATGACACCACACATCTTTTCGTGTGCTTATTTGCCATCTACATATTTTCTTTGGCAAAGTGTGTTTTGAAACCTTTCGTCCAGTTTTAAAATTGGATTGTCTGCCTTGTTGAGTTGTGAGAGTTCTTAAGTATTCTAGACACAAGTCATTTATTGGATCTATTCTTCAAAATAATTTCTCCCATTCTATGCCTTGCCTTTTCATTTTTATAACATTATGTTTTGAAGAGCAAAAGCTCTTAATTTTCATGAAATCCGATTTATTATTTTTTATAGTTTGCATTTTTTATATTCTATTTAAGAAAATCTTTTGGGGTACTAGTAATGTTTGCACAGTGTTTTTATTTTATTTATTATAACTCATTGAATTTTAGCCTGATGACTTGTATACTTTCCTGTATGTATATCTTATACTCTAATAAAATGTTTTAAAATTAAAAAATGAGTTTTGTGGATGGTGGTGATAGTTGCAAAACAACGTGAATGTGCTAAACGCTATTGCACAGTACACTGAAAAGTAGTTAAGATGGTAAATTTTATGTTATATATTTTTACTATAATAAAAAACAAGTTTATGAACCAAATAATATGAAGACTAATTTTAGAAGATCTTTTGACAAAGTTCATGGCAAAATTATTCTACTTATATATTTAAAATTCTGCTGAAATGAAGAAATTTTACTCAAATTCCACCCTGAAAAAAAAGACACAAATAAACCTGAAAAAAACACTCAATGGCAAAAGAACCATTTGAGAAAGAAAACAAATAATGATAGTATTGAATTTCAAGTCAAAGAATAAAATAAATATCCATGAGTCAGTGCTGACATAAGAAATAATTGAATAAGTAAGTGGGAAAGAAGTGAAAACATTTCTGTACAAAAGCATTCCAATTAATAAATATAGAAGGCATACAGAAAATAGAAAATCTCCATTAGAATATCACAGTAACAATAGCTGCAGAAGGAACAACCAATAAATGCTAAAATTAATGAATAAAGGGTTCGGAGGAAACAGTGTATTTACAAAGCATCAAAGTGTCTCTTCCCAAATATTGTTGACTCTCTGAAGGAAAAAGACAGTGACTTTAGAGCAGAGAAACCTAGCAGACAGCACCTTACTCAAGGGGACAAGATTAACGTTGCAGGTCACGGGATGTATGATGTATGTGCTCCCTGATGTGACCTGAGAAGCTCACATCACCGGTGACATTCCTCTCCAAAATATATCGCCTCAATCTAACCATGAGAATGTGTCAGTAAAACTAACTTGGGGGTCATTCTACCAACTACCTGACTAGTACCCTTTAACAGTATGGAGGTCATGAAAGACAAGGAAAGACTGGAGGGCTGTTGGAGACTGGAGGAAGCTAAGACGACATAAACGTCCCGTGGAATCCTAGTTAGATCCTGGAACAGAAAGCTTCGGTGGAAGGCCAGTGAGATCAAAATCAGGTCTGTGTCAGGGTTCAGTGAGGGCACTGACCGCAATGTCAATTTCTTCCTTTTGATCATTGTGGGGCGTTTGCGTAGGATGTTAACATCAGAGGAAGCTGGGGTAGGGGGAGCTCTGTGTTCTGTCTTTGTAACTTCTCTGTAAGTATAAAAGTATTTCAAAATAAGAGATTAAACAAAGAAGACTGACAATACTAAGAGTAAGGATATGAAGTAAGAACTGAGAGTAGATGTATAAATTTTGTAACTACTTCGGGAAACTGGTTCTAACTAATAAAGGTGAAAACTTGTATATCCTGTGATTTGGCAATTATGCTCCTACGTGACAGAAATTCATATATATGTGTGCCAAAGACAAATACAGGACTGTTTTTGTCTGCTGCAGTATTTGTGATTGCCAAAGAATGTAAATAATCTAAATGCCCAACAACAGAAGAACAAAAAAGAATTATGTGATTTCTTTGTATATTGGAAATGAAATAACTACACAGAGCAATGTAATTTTGAGGAAAAGAAATTAAACACAAAAGATTATATACTGTTTGATTCCATTCATATAAAGGTCAAACAGACCAAACCTGTCTGTGGGGTTAGAAATCAGAATGATGGTCACCGTTGGGTAACAGGGAGGGGCAGAAACTTGTCAGGATCACAAAAGGAGCCTTTGGAGTGCCGTAATGTTCAATTTTGGGTATTGGAGATGATTACACAAATTTTGTATTATATTTATTAGAACTTATGAATTTTACCTTTGTGACTTACACACTTTTCTGAATGTATTTATAATAAAAATTTTATAAATTAAAAGGTAAGTATATTTTAAAAATCACGTAACTGAGTTCCATTTTAAGTGTCTTGGATTCTACTAGATACATGTGCAAGGCTGGAACAGTCAGGCCACTATGGAGACGGCTGCGTGAGGGCTGTAGGCAGAGTGGGCGTGTAGGGATAGGGAAGAGGAAACACTGGAGAGACACCAAGGAGAAAAACCTGTCAAGACTTTAGTGTTTGTGGTTAAAGATTTGAAACTTTCTGCATTAGGCCATAAGGATGTAATAAATTTTCCTTAGGAGAGGAGGACCATAATGAAAAGTTAAACTGTGTACCACCCATAGCATATGCTACCTTCTGTTATAATTGACCTATTTATAGTCATGTCTTTCTAGTAAATTACAAGCCTCTTGATGGAAGAGACCTGGTTTTATACTCCTGCTATCTCAAGGGTTTAACTCTCTGATCCACTACAGTAGATTGTCATTTAAGATGACCATAATTAGAAGACAAAAAACAACATAAGATGTGGAACTGGATTGGGAACAGACAAGAAAACATCTTAGAAAATACATGAAGGAAATTAAAACACCTATTATTAATTTACTAAAGACTGTTATTAAACATGTATAGAAAGACACTTTAGTAACCTAATGAAGAATTATGTATTCAAAGCAATAGCCATCCTCATACTCAGTGGTAAAGCTATAGAGTGCCTCATAGTAAAGAAAGCAATAAGACAAGTAAACAACTTTTGATCATCCTGAATATTTATAATTGGTTTGCCAATGTAATAATATTTTAAAAAACAGACACATCTATTGGAAAGGAGACCACAGTATCATTATTTGTAGGCTGATATAATCATCCATCTCTGGAACACTCAAGAGAATTAAGCAAAAAAATATCAGAATTAAAGATAGCCTCCTATTTACATTTTAACTTATCTTTCAAGTCCAGTAAAAGTCCTATTTCCTCCATTTACCCAATGCCAAGCAAAGAAGGGAGGATGGTAGGCGAAGCTAAAAGGAACCATCTTCATTACTATTGTCACCATTAAATTTATGTATTTATTATCATTCATTTATTCAATAAATACTTATCAATTCTCCCTCCATGACCCTTCCATTTCTTCCTACACAGGGCAATCAAGGTCAAGAGCTCAATGTTATTCCTTCCATGACTTTCCCTTTACTTACACAATCATATTCTGACAGTCGAATTCTGTGATGTGGCTACAATGGCTGCTAGTTGCACCCAGTATCTGTTCTCTAGCAATAGAATTTTTATCTGTACATATGGGTACTAGTTAAAAACTATATTTCTCAGCCTTCCTTGCAGCTAGATGTTGCCACACAATAGATTTCTGCCACTGGATTGAAAACTAAGTAATATGTACAACTTCTGGTTCTGTTCTTTTTTTAAAAGAAAGATTTTATCTGTTTATTTTCTTAGAGAGAGGCTAAGGGAGGGAGAAAGAGAGGGAGAGAAACATCGATGTGCGAGAGAAGAGGAAGAAGCATTCCCCTTCTCCTTTTCTCTTTCCCAATGACGGGGATATGATCACAGTGGGAAGAGTTGGAGCAGCCTTGTGGGGTTCTGAGATGGTAGCTCTATGCTGAAGATGACAGAACAATAAGATCAGAAGAGCACAAATCCCCTGGTCCTCAACCCACTGAGTCGCCTATCTACCTAAACTTTTATATGAGGGAGAAACACACTTTTATCTTGTTTAAACCACTGGATGTGGACTGCTACATGAACCTAATACAAATAATGCAAATCTTGAACAAGACAAAGTTGTTTCTGGGTTTGAGAGCTTATAGTCCAGCATGGAAAACAGTCACTACAATAGCTTTTAATAAGGGCCACGTGGTGCGTGGAGCCATAGAGCGGCAGCAAGCCAAGTCCATGGAGGACATGATGTTTTAGCTGGGATCTGAAGGAGGAATGGAGTTTTACCCACTTACTCTTGCCTGAAAACTTTCTTTCTAGGCTTCAGAGACAATATTCTCCTGAATTTCTTCCTACTCCTGTGGCTGATCCTTAGCTCCTCCTCCTAGACCAACGGCCAAAGGTTGGCCTTTTTCAGAGCTCTCAGTATGTTCTCTCTCTGGGTGATCCCATTCATCCTCATGATTGCAAATAGCACCTCCATGCTGATGATTGCCAAGGCCAGCCCACTCTTCTGAGTTTCGGACTCATTTAATTGCCTGCATCCCAGCTCCACCTGCCAAGTCTCACAGGTTACCTCAAACTTAGTATGCCAAAATGTGAGCTCTTCCCTTCCTCCCTCCACCTGCTCCTCCCACAGTCTTCTCACTCTCAGTAAAGGTTATCAACAATCCACTCATTGCTGGAGCCAGAAACTGGAGTCATTCTTGTCACCTCATTCCCCTTGCCCCCCACACCCAATACGTGGCTAAGTATGCTGTCACACTTCCAAAAACTCTCTTTCAAATCCATCCACTTCTCTCCATCCCCACTGCTACCATTAGTCCAAGCCACTGGACCTCACCTCTCTCTTCACCGAAGGTTACATTCTAAATGGGTCTCCGTGCCACTCTGCACACAGCAGCCATAGCAATATTTTAAAGGTACACATCAATCTCCTAAACATCCTTCAATGGATTGCACTGAATGCAAGTTAAAATTCCAAATATTTAACATGATGCACAGGTTTCTGTCTGACCCGGCGCCTGCCTACTTCTCCAACCTCATCTCTGGGCATTCCCCTTCGCCCACCACTCATTCTGCTCCAGCCATCACTGCTTCACTTTGCTGCTGCAGGGCTGCTTTTGCTTTGGGAAAAGCTCTTTCCAGAGCTTTTTTTCCTGGCCATCTCCTCCTTTACCTCAGGGCTCAGTTTACTGTTACTTCCTCAAAGAGGCCTTGCTTATCCTCTGACTTAAATTAATTCCTTCATTTTTCTCTTGCATGTAACACCCAGTTTTCCACCTTGTGGAAGACGCTAATTGACTCCCCAAATCTATTCTCCCCTTTTTTTTGTAATAGTAGAATTTAGCTGGACACACAGCCTCTCAGCTGAAGACTATGTTTCCTGCCTTTGCACACAGATGTGGACATGTGACTGTTTCAGCCCACGGAGTACGAATGGGTAAAGTGTGCAAATGCTAGGGCTTCCCCTTCAGTGACTAGGCTCATATTCTCCTCGTCCCATGTGGTGAGACCTGAAGCACTCACCCTGGGCCAGACGTGCAATGCATGTGCTGTTGCGTGGATGGTGGGGCCACACTGTCAGCCCTAGCCTGCCTGCTTGAGACTGTTAGAGCAGAAAAAGTTTTAATCCTATTTGACTACTAGAGCTTTGAATCTCATTGTTACAATAAAGGGGACGATGGATGGGTTTTAAATAGAGGAGTAGGGTCTGCGGGCAGCACATCTGGAGGCGCAACACAATGTGAACGCTACCCCCACAGTGGTGTGCAACCCGTGGGACTGCAAAGAAATTATAGATTAAAAAAAATTATTATTGTATTGCTTTTAGAGAGACAGGGAGAGGGAGAGAGAGAGAAACATCAATTTGTTGTTCCACTTATCGATGCATTCCTTGGTTGATGCTTGCATGTGTTCTGACCAGGATGGAACCTGCAACCTTGGTCTATCAGGACAATGCTCTCACCAGCTGAACAACCTGGCCAGGGCCACGTGGTCAGATGTTTTTAAAGATTGCTTTGGTTGCAATAGGGAAAATTGATTGGATGAGAGAACACATTGAGGCAGAGAGGCCAGAGAAATGGTTGCCATAAGGCAGAGGAGAGAGAACTTCACGGATTAGCACAGTACAGGAATAGAGAGAACAAGTTCCAGAGATATTTTGAAAGATGGACTCCAGAGGGCTTGGTGTTTGGGTGTTGTAGACAAAATCACTGCCTCTTAAAGATACCCATATCCTAATCCCAGGAACCTATAAATACGCTACCTTACATGGCAAAAAGACTTTAGTGTTGATTAACTTAAGGCTCTTGAAAGAGGATATTTTGGATTATCAGAGTGAGCCCAATGTAATCAAAAGGGTACTTATAAGGGGGAGGTAAGAAGGTCAGAGTCAGAAAAAGCAAGGCGACCACTGAAGCAGGGGTTGCAGTGATGTGCATGAAGATGGAGGGGGGGCCAGAGCTAAGTCACGTGAGCAGCCCCTAGAAGCTGGAAAAGTCAAGGAAACGGATTCTCCGCTCACACTTGCAGATGAAATTCAGCCCTGCAGACACCGAGATTTTAGTCCAGTAAAACCCATTTTGGACTTCAGATTCCTAGACTTGTAAAATAATGAGTCTGTGTTGTTTTAATCCACTAAGTTTGTGGAGACTTGGTATAGCGGCAATAGAAAACTAATATACTGGGTATAGGGGTGAGGTGAAGGGGGCATCTAGTCCAAAGGCCTTGTACAACTGGGAGGATGATACTGGGCTGGCCAAAAAGTCCATTACGTTTTTCCATACGATGGCTCTAGTAGTGCTTAGTTGTCTTTAACTTCATTCAAAACAAGTTTGTTAGGTTGTATTTTAACAGCTGTCATATCGGCATGCATTTAAAAAAACTTACCAAAATTGGTGAATTGTTGTGCAGCCATTTTAATATTGAGGATGGAAGAAGATAAGGCAACATTTTCGGCATATTATACTTTATTATTTCAAAAAGGTAAAAACTCAATTAAAATGCAAAAAAAATTGTGCAGTTTATGGAGAAGGAACTGTGACTGACTGAACATGTCAAAAGTTGGTACTGTTGACATTGTGGCCAAATAATTCTTTGCTGTGGGGCTGTCTTATGCATTGGAAGATGTTTAGCAGCACCCCTGGCCTCTCCCCACTAGAAGTCAATAGCAGGAGGTAGCTGACTTACTCAAAATATCCATATCAATACAGTTATTGGTGAAAATGAAAAATGTGTCTTTATGTTATGGAAAAAAACTAAATGGACTTTTTGGCCAACCCTATAGTTGGGAACCAGAAGTAAGAGTGAGGCAGGGAGCAGCAGATCATGAAGCATTCCTGTGGGACTTAGTGAGGCCGGAGTGCCTGCGCAACAACCGGCCGACGACTGGCCATATGGATCTGCACTCAGGAGAGAAGCTGCCTCAGAGAAAGGGATGTGGGGGATCCTCAATCTGTGATTGAAGCCAAGGCAGTGAGTGAGAGAAATCACAGAAAAAACAGAGTTAGAGGAAAGGCCTAGGCCCTGGCCGGGTAGCCCAGTTGGTTAGAGCATCTTCCCAATACACCAAGGTTGCAGGTTCCATATCTGGTCAGGACACGCAAGAAGTAACCAATGAATGAATAAATAAGTGGAAAAACAAATTGATTTCTCTCTCCTGCTCCGTCTCTGCCTTCTCTAAGATCAAAAATAAAGGAAGGAAGGAAGGAAGGAAGGAAGGAAGGAAGGAAGGAAGGAAGGAAGGCAGGCCTAGAGCAGCAATTTTCACCTGGTGGGCCATGGCACACTGGTGTGCCACAAGAATCTTTAAAACATGCAATACCTGACTATTTAGTCAGGGGCACTGACCTCTTTTCCCTTAGGCTATCAAATAAAAAAAAATGACAACAGACAACAATAGCTTTCCAGTGTGAATGAATCAAAATTATGCCATTATTTTTGCAAAACTATAATACATTTTTTGGTGTGCTGCAGAATTTTAGTAATTAGGTTTCTGTGTGCTGTGAGAGGAAAAATGTTGAAAATCACTGGCCTACAGCCTTTTTGGTGGTGATGACTCCCCATGACAACATGCCTCTCGCTAAGGACCTCCTCATCCCACTCCAGAAGAGAAGAGGAAACACAAGGGGCCCAGAATGGTGTGGCTCCTTCTTGGAGTGTTGGTTGGTTGGAGTGTTGTCCCATAACCGAAAGGTTGCAAGTTTGATTTCAAATTGCATAACATACCTAGGTTGTGGGTTCCATCCCTCGTCTGGGTATATCTGGGAGGAAACCAATAGATGCTTCTCTCTTGCGTTATTTCTCTCTCTCCATTCTTCTCTCTCTAAACCAATGGAAAAATGTCCTTGAGTGAGGATTAAAAAAAAATAGAAGTGCCTGGTGCAGAGCCCCAATTCCTACTTCATGGAGAAATGCCAAGGATGCCATAAAATCACCACCGTCTTTAGCCACACACAAATAGTAGTTTTGTGTGTTGCTGCTCCACTGTCCTCTGTCAGCCTACAGGAGAACAAGCTCGGCTCACAGAGGATGCTCCTTCAGAAGGAAGCAGCACTAAAGGCAACCTGAGTCACGATCAGGGGGAACACTCCCAATAAACACATTTTAGATTTGAAGAAGGAGGAGCAGGAGGGGTAGGATGAAGGAAGAGGAGAAGAAGGAAGAGGAGGAGGAAGGCCTAGAACAAAACTTGTGGGGAGCATCAAAGGAGAGTAGCCAGAGAGGAAAAGCAACCCAAGGCTTGGGGGTCACAGAAGTTAGAGGAAGAAAGTGTTTCAAGAGACAGGGTGGGGGGCTGGGCATCAATAGTGTCCAATGAGGCTGACAGGTAGAGAGAGAAAAGTGGAAGACAATGTTTGCATAAAAATAAAACCCCTCCCTTTTCATATGTGAACATACATGTTTGTAATTATTTACACGAGCAAGCATAAATAGGATAGTTAAGAGCAAGAGCCCTGAAGCTAGGCCAGCTAGGTTGAAATGCAGATTCCATCACTTATAAGGAGTATGACCTTTGTGAAGTTACTTCATATTTACAGGCATCAGTTTCCTCATTTGTAAACTGGTATAACAGTACCTACATGTATGTGATCATTGCAAGGATCAAATGAATAAGCATATGGAAAGTGCTTTGAACAGTGGCTGGCACAGGGTAAATCCCATATAAATGCTATTGTTCTTATTACTACCTACAGTAATGTTTTTGCTTTATTATTTAAGAATAATCCATTCCAGCCTTGGCAGTGTAGCCAAGTGCTTAGAATGTCATCTCAATATGCCAAAATTGTGGGTTTGATTCCTGGTCAGGGTACATACAAGAATCAACCAATAAATGCATAAGTAAGTGGAATAACAGATCAATGTTTCTCTCTCACCCTTCCTCTCTCTCTCAAAAAAAATAAAATGAAAAAAACATTCAATTCTGCCAAAGGAGAAAAGAAAAACAAACATTTCAAGAGAAATGAAGCAAGTAGAAGCAAGTAGTTTGTGAGATAAAGTAAGTAGTGCATATATGAGCTGAACATAAAGAGGAAGGTTGGAAAGTCCAAGTAGGCAACAAATATTCTTGATTCAGTAAATATTCATGAAGAATGTCCGGCACTCAATGTTCATCAGGAAGGCTTAAAATGACCACTCACTGGGCACACACCTACACATTTGTTCTCTGCCAAGAAATGCAGATGAAATGCATTTAGCTACTTATAAGGCTAACTGGTGAGCCAGAACTGTGGGCAAGCATACTTGCTCCCGTCTCTCAGTAGAGAAAGCAAGTGTTGGCTCTGTTTGCCAAGTCCCCTTACTCAACCTGAACTCTGGTCCTTGTAACCACACCATTAGCACAGGGAAGGCTGATACAGTAGAGAGAGAGAGGAGAGAGAGGAGAGAGAGG
Source organism: Desmodus rotundus (assembly GCF_022682495.2). Taxonomy (NCBI): domain Eukaryota; kingdom Metazoa; phylum Chordata; class Mammalia; order Chiroptera; family Phyllostomidae; genus Desmodus; species Desmodus rotundus. The sequence goes on from NC_071388.1 coordinate 173,370,160, forward strand.
AGAGAGAGGAGAGAGAGGAGAGAGAGGAGAGAGAGGAGAGAGAGGAGAGAGAGGAGAGAGAGGAGAGAGAGGAGAGAGGAGAGAGAGGAGAGAGAGGAGAGAGAAGAGAGAGAGGAGAGAGAGGAGAGAGAGGAGAGAGAGAGAGAGAGGAGAGAGAGGAGAGAGAGGAGAGAGAGGAGGGAGAGAGAGAGAGTGGGGAGAGAGGGAGAAAGGAAAAGATAAAGAGAAACGCATAGGTTCTATGCATAGATCATAAAATATGCCGCCTGCTGTACCTTAGCTATCCTGTGTTGTTAATCTACCCTCTCTTTCCCCCAGCTTCTTATTCTGCATTTTAAATTGATTCAATAAGCCATGTGATTCCAACATTTTAATTTTCTCTTTGAGTCTTTCTGCCAGTGACCTCTGGGATAGCCTGCCACACTCACCGGTCACCTCACAGTGGGCAGCGAGATTCTGGAGAAGTGGCAAATCACGTTTTCTTTTTCTTTATACAAGTTTGCATCTTCTCCTTAGTTATACTGAAAAGGAGAGAGACTGCCAGGAAAAAAAACTCACGTCCTAACAAGGCCAATTAAAATATCTTGTTATGCTGACCGTTGAGGCCATCCTGTCTTATTTGAAAGAGAATCACCAGCTTCACTCTAGGAAGATTTGGCTTCACTTTTCTTTTTTACCTGTATTTATTTTTATTTTTATTGTTGTTCACTTTTCAACATGGCATTTCCTTTGAGCAGCTGTAAGTCAGGAACTGCCTTTGCCCCTCACCTGCCCCCACACCTCCCACATGCAGGAAGACCTGACTCCTGTTTAGGCCTGGAGTCTGTTTACCTTCTTGCTTTTCTTCTTCTTCCTTTTAAAAAAACTTGCTTCTTTAATGTCTGGACAGGTAGGAAGAATGATAATTCTAGTATGACAGATCCGAAATGGGTCTTTAGAAGCTGTTGAGTTTCAGATAATGCAGTGGGGAGCTTACTCCAGGCCACCCCAGACCAAAACCTGTCATTCTCTGAGTCCAGCAGCCACCTTCACCTCTTTCATTTGAAACTTTAGCACTCATGACCTTTACGTGTTTTGCTTTGATCAGTATTGCAAGTGGATTTATCACAAGACTAACATAGCTTAAGCTTCAGGGACCCTTCCTACGCTCCAGGAGGGGGGCTATGCCACTTTGTATTTGTGATTTTGTTTTATTCCTAAAGAGGGACCTCAAATCCTACAGCTTCAGGGACTATAAAACACTCATCAGTATGATTTCGTGGTTAAAAGTTTAAACTCCAGAGATAAAAGGAGGACTTCTCTCCCTTTTGCTGTTTAGTAATTTTGGATAGGTCGCATTAAATTTCAGCCTCCGTTTTCTCAGCTGTAAAATGGGAATATCACCTATACTTTTAGGATTACGGTAAACCTTAACTAGTGTTTCATATATAAGATATGTTCATAAATATTTATTGCCATTATTAGTGTTGTTATTACCAGAACAAGACCATAAGCTCCCTGAGAGCAGGATCTGGCATCCCTGAAGCCCATTAGAGACACACAAAAATATCTGCTGAAGGAACGATACCTTTTACAAACACCTTTATCTCCTCACTTCTGTCTAACCAGAAATACAACTTTACGTTCTTAGTGCCAGCAAAGAGCCAGGCAGATACGCTCAGCAGCACCTTCCCAATTTGAAAGGGTGCAGCAGCCTCGGTATATCGCTTTCCCGGTGAGTCCTGAAACCCCTGTTGTTTGTCGCCCGTCCCCGCCCAGATCCTCTCTCCCTGCTCAACTGACGATAGTCTGCCAAGGTCGATACTAGAGAAACTGAGGTAGCTCATTACTAGTGCTAGCACTATGCTTGGTCTTAATAAGCGCTTAATAAACGTCTGCTACAATTATTACTACAATTCCCAGCCAGGAGGCCCTCAACTCCCCGCTCCACCCCCCGGAGCTAGGCCTGCAGCGTTTCTCAAGCAGGCAGGTCTGAGCCCCGAGCCAGGGTGGGGTGGGGGAGAGCACCTCGCGGTCCGGTTTCCCCTCCGCAGAGGGCATCCCCAGCAAGGCTGGGGCTTGAGATCCCCGGGGGCCGCTAGGGCGGGCGCCAGGCCGGGAGGAGCGGCCGCCGACGCACCCGCCGCAGGAGGCGGAGCGCTGCACCTGGCGGCGGGTCCTTGGAGCTCGGCCCTGAAACGGGTCCAGCCGGTAGCGGGCGGCGGAGGCCCGGGAGGAGGAGGACAACAGGGAGGAAAGTCGCGCGGGTGCTTGCGACAGCTCGCCGCTCGCGATCGCCCCACCCGGCCTGCATCCCTTGGCCGGGCCCCGCCCGCCGCAGCCCCCAGGGAGCCAGAGATGGTGCGCGCCACCCGGACCGCCGCCACCTGGGCGCCCCTAGTTGCCGCCCCGCGCCGGGGGGAGATGGCTCCCCGAGCCCCGCGCAGCTGAGCGCCACCGCCTCTCGAAGCAGGTGAGTCCGGCCGGGCGCGAGGGGAGGGAACGCGCTCAGCGGCGGCCCGGCGGCCCCACCCTGGCCTCCCCCGCAGGGTCCTGCAGGGCTGCTGGACTGGGAGCTCCCCCACTCAATGCGGCGCGCACACCTGCTTTCTGGGGAGGGGGCTTTAGAGGAGGGGCCCTGAGACAGGCCGTGTGTGGGTGTCTCCGTTTCCCCTCCACTGGCCCACCGCTCCCCTCCTCCCCTTGGCTTCTGGGTCTGTTGTCATCTTTATGGGGTGCGGGGGGAGGTACAGCCGGCACCCCCTGCGCTCTGGGCGCGGGCAGCACTTCCGCAAACGTAACTGGAGTCGGGAAAACAACAAAGGCGCTGCTCGTGGGAGCCCTCGCGGGGCTCCCAAAGCAGCAGGGGAGGGGGCTGGGTGGGTGGGGACTGAGGGTTGGGCCCCAATGACCTGGCCCTTCCTGGTCCAGGCCCACTCGCGCCCTTGCGGTAAACATCCTCGGGAGAAAGGAGGCAAGACTCACCAGACAGCCCCAGTGACAAGGACGTGGCCACTTGTGTGTCAAGAGGAGGAAACTGACAGCGTCTGCTTCCTCAGGTGAATAAATACGAAAAAAATATCTCTTCCCCTGCCTGACACCATCCTAGAAGAAATCCCCCACCCCACCTCATGCTTCTTCAGCTTGGTGCGACATGTCTTTAGAGACCTTTTGGGATAGTAATAGGAGTTACCAGTCTTTCTGGGTCCCACATATTCCCTAAACAGTCCCTTTTAATTTTAAGTAGGATGGTGAGACAGTCCAAATGCAACTTTCTCCTTCATTTATCCTGTCCTCACCTGGACAGGTGGGGATCAATTACCCTAAGGCTGGTACACGGTGCGTTTTGACCCTCCCACACACACTGGCAACTGCAAACATTTCCTTTCATCCAAAAAATACTTAATAAACACCTTACTGAGCTACTGGAACAGATAAAACCTTGCTGATTAGTCCGAGGAAAGAACCCAAAATTAAAGAGTTGAGGTTCTTATCCCAGCTGCTGTCTAAATAGTTGTTTGTCCGTGGGCCTGTCACATGTGCCTGAGCCTCAGTTTTGTCTCATGTAAAAGGACATGGTTGGATAGTATAGTGGCCAAGTTTTCCCCAAACTATTCTGGAAACTTAGGATTTTGTGGAAATCTAAAACCTAAATCTAATCTAAATCTTTGGTATGGATGAACAAAAAAGGTGGGTGGTCATACAGTTGACCAACAACAGGTGATGAAAACAGATGTGTATTTGATAGATCCATGGTGTCTGCAGAGCATCCCTTTCCCAAGACATGGCCGCTAGCCAGCTAAAGGGGTATGCATTGTCGATGGCCTTGTTTAAGTAAAAGGAGAGGATAGGAAGCCTCGTCATTGGGAAGGTCAGCTTTTGACACCTTAAGCTGCTGGTCATCAGCAGCCATGGAAGGTATTTTCAGTTATTTAGTGGTAGTCAGATGGTGTACCACAAGTTGTAAGTAAAATTTAGAATTGCATAGCAAGCAGAAGGCTGGGACATTGCTAATGAGCCCAGTGCAAGACACTCTGGGGGTGTAGAAGGAGAGAGGATCATAGTTCAGTAATTCGTTAAAGCTACTAAGCATGTTTATAGTAATTAATTTTTAAGGCACTTTATATGTCTATACAAATAAGGTAAATATAAAAACATGAAGGCAAACTAAAACAAAGATTGGCAGGTATAAGGTACAGAATCATCATCTATTATACATCGTTTTTGGATTATTAACAGTAATAAAGCACTTTTTGGGCACTTATATGTTCAAGACACCATCTTAAACACTTACTTTCTAAATATCTATGAGTCTTTCCCCCAGTTTGTTGATGTTGAAAAGGAAGCCTAGAAGGAAGGAATGGTTAAGGAACTTAAACAAAACACACCATCAGTAAGAGGTGGAGTTTCATAGGACCCCTTGTTTCTGGCTCCAAAGCCCAGAAAATTTCCACATGGTGTCCCTCCCTATTTAGGACTCATTAAGCCTCACCACCTACACAGGTGCCATCCTCTGCTTATCTTTGAAAATTAATCTCATTTCAACATACTTACATATTAATGCATGTGTGTTTACCCATTTGTTATCACCATTTCTAGGTCAAAAGTGAGTGTAAAAACTAATATAACCAAAGATATATTTAGTTTTAGGCTGACAGGATTTGTTGTTTCGCTTGTTTTCATATTCAGTAAATCTTGGTTTGGCAATCTCATTGTAGGGAAAAGGAGAAATGCAATAATGTAAATGTGTCTGTTAGCTGCTGTGGTATACTGTCTTGAGAAAAATCAAGATACAGTAAGGGAAAAAAGGAAATTGCAATAGAGATGTATAGTAAGCATGTACTTAAACCTGCATGCAGCCAAACGTGTACCTCACTGTCCCCAGACTGTTGACTGTGGCTACTTGAAGGAAGTGGGATGGGATGAAGAGAAGAGGGTGCTTTTACTTTTTACCCTCTAAAATTATGGTTGGGCTTTTTTAAAAAATTGCAACAAGCACGTGTTATTTTATTATATACACTAAAAAGAAACCAAAGAAAAGTAGAGTCACTTCATACAAATCCAAAATAAGAAAAAAAATGGAATGTGCCTAAACTCTGTAATGTCAGGAAAGCGAAATGAGACTTGGGAGATCGAAGAGCAAGGTGGTGTTCTAGGGGTCGGAGGTGTTGAAACAAAGGGTGAAGAGTCTTAGATGACTGATTTTTTCCTTTTTCTAACAGTGTCTGTAGCTTTTTCTACACCACCTCCACTTTCCCTCCTCAATAAGAATGCTTTGATGCACACACAAATTTATCTGCTAGCGTGGGGCAGTAAGAATTTCCTCTGGTCTTGCTAGTTGGTGGTGGCCGTCTATGGAAGCATGATTGTTCCTTAGGTACGAGGTAGGAGGAGAAGAGGTAAATTTACCTGCTGTGTCATTTCATGAAATTATGGCATTTGGATGACTTCAGGTATAGTTATCTTTAGTATTCAGTAATTAGTAACATAATTTCAGGAGCAGCAAGTTACCAAGTTTGTCTTATTTGATGTGCATGTATAGTTATATACAGTCCCACAGTTCTGCTCAGTTTTACATAATACTAACAAAAACCATTGCTTAGAATCCTTAAAAATTAATACATTTCCCTGCTCAGACTTAGAAATCCAGAGCCCAATATATTCATACCTTTCAGAAGCAAGAAAATACTCTTCTTGGGGTTTTGTACATGAAGGGAATCTGAATAAGATTAGTTTATTTTACATTTTTAAAAAATCCTCACCCAAGGATATGTTTGATTTTTTTTCTTTAGAGAGAGAGGAAGGGAGAGAGAAAGAGAAAAACATCGATATGAGAGAGGAACTTCTGTACATGCCCAGACTGGGGATTGAACCCACAACCTAGGTATGTGCTCTGACCGGGAATCAAACCCACAGCCTTTTGGTGTATGGGACGATGCTCCAAACAACTGACAGCCACCCGGCCAGGGCCAGGGTAGTTTATTTTAAATATAACAGACAATCCTGAGGAAATGGGAACTGTAAAATTATTTTGCAGAAGGGATATTCTGACAATTTTAGGTGTCATCCAACATTTTGTTTAAGGTCCTGATTATGTTTAGGGCAGAAGGAAATCTCAGGCTTTTGATTTAAGAAGCTCTGTTGCTCAATGGCTTCTCTTTAAACCTTGAAATCAAGGGCAAAATCCTTCCCTCTTACTAAGCCAGTTTCAGTAAAACTTTTTCCTTCAAAGCAAAACAAATGTGGCATTTCCCAGGGCACAGCATTTTGGATTCCTGGAAAAGGCAAACATACATCTGATGTGAATTATGTGTGTGACAATGAAAACACCCTAATGTCTCCATTAAGAACACTCCATTTGGGTATAATTCCTCAGTGGTTAATTAACATTAGCTGTCTGTGGCCATTTACTATATTTTACTAGCATTTTGGAAGGTGAGAAGGGCCTGTGTCAGCCTGCTTTGTTGTCTTAAATCCTTAATGACACATTACTACTACTGAGCCCTGCTTTTGGATTTCAGTAACATTTGCTTTGTAGCTGTTTTTTGCTTTCCATATTTAGAAGATAGTTATTCACTACTTTGTAACATGGAATTGTCTAAATTGAGTTAGTTGGCCAGGCAGCTTTTGGAAACTAGCAGAGTCATTTGCTAAGACAAGGATTTATTGGTGTGGAGCCCAAAACAGAAAACCAAACCAAACTAAACCAAAACAAGTAAGAAAGCAAATGTAAGACACCTAAACCTTGAGCCTATATGTTAATATATGTCTGCTACTGATGTTACAATGTTGGTTGTTAGTTTGTGGCTCCAGATAACATACAAGTATACGTGTACTCTACTTCAGCACCCACAAAAACTACCCCCAGTTGTATTTTAAGCATCCTCCATCTGCAAATGTGGCTGAGCTATGGACGTGCAGATGATTGTGTTGAAGGGATGCTAAGATTCGGAAATGTGAATGAGAGCTCTGTAGCTCTGTATTACCTGGTGACCAGGTGTACTTTTGCATTTTAGGATATGTGGGGTGGAATGAAAAATAAGGGGGCAGTCTAGGCTCTTAGAAAAACCATATTCCAGAGGTATGAAATGGGATTGAGTCAAGGATGGCGAGACACCTTTTGTAACATTTGTTCTGGTGTGCACTTGAGAAGCGGAGACATTCAGGGAACATTCTGCAAGTAGAAAAGAGGAAAGTCTGACTTTGAATGACAGTGAGGAAACATTTTGATCTGAGAACAAGAGTGGGACTAAGGGATGAGAGGGAGACAGACACGTGAGTCAGCAGTGACCAGAGGGAGCTTTGGTGTGGCTTTACAGAGAATAAAAGGAGAACTAGAAAGAGGAACTGATGTTGTCTCAACAAGCCTGATTTGTGGGTTAACTGTGCCAAGGGAAAGTGAGTGAGGAGGCTGGGCTGGTGGTTAGCTCCCTGTTTGGTTATCTAGAGAGACCTCCATTGCACAGCCAGGTGTGATGAAGGGCACAGACGTGGCCAGCAGAGCCCAGGACTCTCGGAGGAACTCTGAGCCCCAGAACAGTGGAGGAGTAGGTCCTTATGAGCTTTGTGAAGTCACTGTTCATAGCTGCTCTGGGAGCGTTTCGGGGCTACATTGAAGTGGAATACCCTTGGGCCCGAGATAAACAAGGCCTCTCTCAACAGAACAAAGCCCGAAGCCCACACGTTAAACACATAAAGCAGAACCACACAAAGTGGCATGCACACTGTCTCTGACTTTTTCGGAAATGCACTGGTCTTAGGCAGCATAGGCAAGCTCCCGTAGCTATTACGCAGTGCCTTCTTAATTCTGTTTCAAGATAATACCTGTGGAGTCAGTCTCTAATGTACAAATGGAACCCAAACTCACCTTTATGGGGGAGTTTGAATAAAAGACTTTATTGTTAAACTTTCAAAATGGCAAAAATGACACACATTTTAATTTTCTATCCTATATAACGAGATTCCCTGTATTTTGAAGGTATAATCTTTTTAAAGAATGTCTCAAAGCCCTTATAACAGGTTCCTTCAGTTGCAGGATAAGCAGACTTCAATTTAGCAACTCCTCCAGACCTTTCAGGAACTTCCGGATCAAGGGCATCCCCATTGTCACTCAGATGCCTTGTATTTAAAACAACGCTTTGCAGCAAATGGATGTTTTTCTCTCACATTGATGTCTGTCTGTCTGTCTGTCTTCCCCCCCTTCCCATTCCTCTCTCTCTAAAAGCAATGAAAAAAGGTCCCCAGATGAGGATGAAAAAGATTAAAACAATGCTTTTTAAAATACAGGCATAGCTCAGCGATATTGCTGGTTCAGTTCTAGACCACCACAGTAAAGTGAGTATCACAATAAAGCAAGTCTCATTTTTTTTTTTTCTTGCTGGTAGAGAGTCTTGCCTTCAATTTATAAGACAAACAAACAAACAAACAAAAACAGAGGGATGCCTGCTGTATGTATTTTCAAAGTGATAAAATGTTCATTGAAAGAAAATTCCAGTAAAGTATAAGAAAAAAATTAAAGTAACTCCTCTAATTTTACTTCTCAGAGATAACCCTTAGGAACATTTTGGTATTATTTTCTTCAAGTCTTTTTCTAAAATGTATTTAGTATGAAGTGTATGAAACTATACAGAAGTAGTATAGAAGTACAAATGTAACTCTTATAATACATAGAAGTTTGTGTTGTACTTTTCTTTCACTTAATGTGATACATCGAGCATGAAAATTCCCCCATATTCTGTTAATTCTTTTAAATTAAGTTCTTTTAAGTTCTTTTTTAAAAAAATTTTTATTGTTATTCAATTACAGTTGTGTGCCTTTTCTCCCCATCCCTCCACCCCACCCCAGCTGAACCCACCTCCCTCCTCCACTTCCACCCTCCCCCTTGATTTTGTCCATGTGTCCCTTATAGTAGTTCCTAAATTAAGTTCTTTTAAGTTCTATTAATTAAGTCCTATTCTTCTATCCCATGGATATAAGGTTCTATTTTTCTCTCATATGGATATAACATAATTTAACTGTTTCTATTACTGCTTACCCTGTTTCATTTATGAAAACTACTGAAATGAACATTCTTACACTTAAATCTTTGTCTTCTAAAAAGTTTATACTTCTGTTCTCAGTTAGTCAGAGTGCCTGTCAATCTTCATCCTAACAGCATTGAATATTTTCATTTTCAAAAGTATTGCTGTGGCATTTATATTAAATCTTTTGCCTTTCATGAGCTATGTAATGAATATTTTTTGTTAAAGAAATTGATAGCACTTGGTAACTCTCAACTTCTTAGAATCCTAACAGCATATGAAATAAAACCATTTTAGATTATGTATACTGGAATGTGCTTAGGATATAAATTATTGTTTTAAACTACAGTGTATTTAGGGGATATAAATAAAAATAATTGGCTGTCACTACAGATCTATAGAAAAACATATTTTAAACCTTGAGGTCTATATTTTGATGTAAATTGTAAATTCATAAAAGATGTGTCTGAGAAAGAAGCATCTTTAAATTTTTGTTTTAAATGGCTTGTATTATGGATAGATACTTTCTTTAAGCCTCTGAACTTCCTCAGGGTCTAATAGTGTCAGAATAGCCAAGTAATAATGCCAATGTTTTATTAAAGAGGCATTATCAAGCACTTACAAATATAGTATTATGTCACATATGTAATACATGCACTAGTGCTGTAACTTAATGTTTTATTACTAATACCTGGAGTTGCATTTTTGTTTCTCATTACAATTTTTATTTTTCCACCATCTGCTTTTCCTGTGTTCCTAGTACTTTTAGATCTTGGGCCCATAGTCCTACGCTAATTGTATTTCCCTAGTCCTATTCTGAAAAGATCTGAAAAAAAAATTTGTAAGTGTGTTTATGTGTATAAAACAGGGATTCCATAACTAGGGTTAAAAATAAGCTAAAAAACATTTCAAAGATTTTATTTAGTTATTTTTAGAGAGGGGGAAGGGCAGGAGAAAGAGAGGGAGAGAAACATCAATCAGGTGCCTCCTATACATCCCAGCTGGGGACCGAGCCAGCAACCCAGGCAAATGCCCCTGACCAGGAATCCACCTGGCAATCTTTCTCTTTGCTAGACGATGCCCAACCCACTGGGCTACACTGGTCAGGGCCCCCAAAAAACATTTTAATAGAATTGGAATGTCTTCTTTTTTACTGAAATATATTCTATATAAATTGCTTCCAAAATAAAGAAGCAATAACTTATTAAGGAAAATCTTTCTGTAAAACCTTTGGCCCTTGCTGGGGCTGACCAGGTTTCATCTGTCCCTCTATCCCTTCTCTTCTCTTCTCTCCTTGTACCTATTCTGTTTGAAAACACCATTTCAATGTTGGTAGATTTCCCAGGCTCCCTCATGAAAATAGTTGCGCTTGTAGGGTCCCCCATTAGAGAAAATGTATAAAGATGGAAAGCTAATAAGAATTGCATTAACATTTACTAGAGAAGTAAATGTATGGTGGTAGCATCAATATATGAAAGTGAGTAGAATACATATGTGTTTATATATATATATAGTTTTCAAAGACTCCCACAGGTTGCAACCGTTGCCCTGGAGGAAGCAGGTGGCTGGAGATGCCACGCTCACTGCCCCGGCTCTTGGCTGGAGGAAAGTGAGTAGGGAAGCTCTGGGTAGGCCTGTCTTGGGAGATGTGTAACTGGCACCTCAGATTAAAAAGTAGAAAGGATTTCCTTTTAAAAGGAAATGAACCTTTATGTTCTTTTAGCACACTTGGTTCAGTAATCTGGGTACTACCACTATTTGTAATATTCTTTCAATGGGGATATGGTTTCTAAGCTTCAGCAATTGAAGTACAGTTAATACTGAAAACTCAGCCTGTTTTATCAGTTTGGTTATCCTGAAGAATTTCACTGCCCTATCTGGCTATTATTGCTCATTGTTTAGAGAGAGATGACTACAGATTGGTTCTGTTTTTACAAAGCTTCTAACCTCCTTAAATTCCTACATTGTTTTCCTTCTTGACAAATAAATGCAGAGTATCACTAGTAGCAAATTAATTTCTCTTCATCTTTAGAATATCTAGTAGATATTTTGTGTTGGAGAAACAAGATATAATTATTTAAAAAGCATTTTTTCATGCCATAATATGAACTGTTACTTGTTCCTCGCACTGAGCTTGTTTTAAGACAGGAAATAGATTTGAGAGGTAGAAGGAAATGAGGTTCTGGGGCCTGCTTCAGGTTTACATCATAAGCTACTGACACAATATTTAATCAGAAGCACAAAACTAATAAATAGGAATCTACTTCTGTCATGGTTGACAGGATCTAAGGACCTAAATTACAAAATTTTAACTGATATTTAATTTCACAAAGTGAAAGCAAAAATTGCTTGGCTTTTATTACTGAAGCCGTGTTTAGGGTTAAAGGTTATTCTTCCCTCCCCTTTAAGAGATTAAAATAATTTGTTCCTTTCACCCTCGTAGCAGGTTGAAGGGAAATATGGTAGAGAGGATTTCAGCTCCTTTTATTCACATTTATTGTATTACAAATAAAATGTTCCTGCGGGGATATATTTCAAATGAATAGTTATTTCTTGTCTGGAGATAATTATCATTCCAGCCCATAATCCAGCAGTGTGTTCTCTAGTGAGCCAGTGCCCCACCCCCTTATTAGGCTGTGGACATGGAAATGGATATGGATGTAAATCCATGACCATTGATGGATAAAATTCAAGCCTAGTTCACAGGTGGTGCCAGAGAATTCTAGAACACTTAATTGGGAAGAATGCTTTAGAATACTTGCAAAATAAGGCCCAGGGTTTTAATGAAATAGTCAAAACCACAACCACAACCAATAACAAATATTCATATGTTAGCAAATTTCTGAGTTAGAAAAATGCTTTTTTATACATTATTTCTTTTTAGCCTATGGAACCCCTCTGTGAGTTAGTTGACTTGGATTTGTGTTTTTATCCCCATTTTACAAAAAAGAGGCTAAAAGAGGCACTGATTTGTCAAAGCCAAGAGAGCAACTGCAGCTTCTCTCTGTACTTCTTAAAAGTTAATCTCGGGCCACATTAAACTTCAGTAAAACCTTGTATGTATGTTGTCATCAGGTGCTTGTCAGAAATCATGAATATTTATTGAGAGCTTACAAGAGTACAGAGCAATATCCTAAGTACTAGGTTCCTCCCTGAAGGAGTTTATAATCTACTTGGGCAGACAGGAAATATATATAAAAAGAGCAGTAAAATTACCCATAAATCCCGTAACAGCTTAGGTGTGAGAGCACTCTCCAGAAGTAGAGGACAGGGTGAGGAAAGTATTGCAAGTTTATTTCATTTCTAGGTGTTATAAAGATTGCATTAGATATAATCAATGAATCACTGTCTAAAGTTTTATCGCAGGATATTAGTATTTACAGCTAGTGTTAAAATAAAAGGTCAAATATTAGGAAATCCGTAGTAGGGGATGCAGTAGTAGCAAAACTGCCAATTGTTTTTCCACACTGATGTTGTAATGATCTTTGTAAAATACAAATGCGATCATTTTACTTTCCTGTTTAATTCTCTTCAGTGGCTCCCCATCGGGCTCAAAATGAATAATACTTATGAGTTCTTATATATATCAGGCATTATGCTTTTTCATCCTCAAAGCTCCCCTACTGGAAAAGTATTGCATTCCTCATTTTGTAGATGAAGACTTGGAGGAGTTAATAGTTTTTCCAAGGCCTGGTCACAGAGCTGGTCAGTGACAGATCTAGGATTCCAGTCTCTGCCAGCCTCTCCTCCCCTGCTCAGTAACCCCTTAGTGATGTGTAGAAGGCCCTTCTCGATCAGGCCCTCACCTGTTCCTCCTCCTGGGGCTCACTCTTACTCACCCTTTAAGACTCCCTTAAGGCCCCATCCCAGAGACTCCTGTGTCACCTGAGCTGCTCCATTTTAACACTTAGCATAGTATATATGTTGCAGTTGTGTTTACCTCTGTCTCTCTCCCACCACTGCACTTGATAGCAGGGACTGCATCTTCACCATTGGAATTATTGATCACCAAGGATGCATCCCATCCAATGGTTGGTGCTAAATTTTTATTTGTTGGAGTAAAAAGCAATGAATGTCTTTATCTTCAATAAAACTCCCTAACATAGTATTTTATCTTCCCTTCTGTCATCCCTTAGCTTGGTATATAGGGCTCTCTGTAATGTGTTGCTTTCTGCTAACCTCAAATGCCCTTTGGCCCCAGTATTACCTTTGAAGGATCTCCTGTCTTTTCTTTCCCCTATCTGGGAATAGTTTTCCCAACATCTTTGCCTGAGGCAAATCTTACACATCTTTCAAAGTTCAAGTTAAGTCCCTCATACTTTTGATAACTCCTCTCTGAAGTTTAGGCTTTGTTCTCTGAACTCCAGAAGCGCCCCATTACTGTCCTTCAGTAATGTTTTTTGTTAATTATGCAGTGCTAAGCGGCTTCTCTTCTTTTATTCTCCTGACTTGTCATTTAAAGCTTGTGTTTGGGACTCATCTTGTGACTACAAAGCAAGTCTTTGGGGCCCAGGACCAGGACTGAGTTTCTGGCATTCCTGTTTAGTAGCTGCTCAGTGCATGGAGAGGGAGTATCTGCTAGGAGCATAATATATTCAGGTTTAAGGGCCTTTTTTCTTCAAAAGATGTCTCTCTTTCCATACTCATGTGCTTGTTTGACCTCCATTATATGTTTGAACAGTTTTAATTTATATTAATAAAGCTACCAATTTTAACAAGAGTGATTTCATCACCTCTCATCAATAATTCAGAAATATCTGCTATTGGAATGACTAAGTGTAGATACTGGTAAGATGTTTATCGAGGGTTTAAAAGTCTGTCCAGGTGTTACAGTTTTACAGTAATGGTGTTGATTACTATCATTAGCGAGCACTAGGTGAGAAAACTTCAGCTTTTCTAAAAAACAAAGAGCTCCTTATCCAATTAGGATTAACTGCAACCTACAATAGAGATTTCCCCGAGAGATTTATTAAGTTTAATTCTGTGTATAATTTGAAATATCATTTCTCTTCTCTAAAAATTTCTTTTAAAAAAATCTTTGAAACTCAAGTTTAAAACAAAGTGTTAGTTTTTGGGTTCATGTTGGTGGAGTACTTAATAAACAGAACTTCCCTTTGATTTGTAAACAGATTAAGTACTTCATCCAGCATATAAATATTTTTTCTGCTTTTAATATTTGTTCTGTCAATCCTTATGGCAAATTAAATGTAATCTAAGTCAGCCAATGCATGCCCTACTTTGGTACATATTTTAATTTTATTAAAATACAAAGGTTTTTTGGTTTATTTCTTTTTGCCCTGATCCTATGATTGCACAGATGCCTAGAATCACCCTTCATTTTGTTTCTATGTTTATAATATGATTATTGTGGTTCCTTTTCATCAAAATCTAAATATGACCTGAAAATATTAAGTCTAAATATTAATGTCCTAAATTGAAACTGAAAGATTTGTTTGTATTTTTAGATTTGAAATTCATATTAAAGTAACTGAATGTGACATTCATATAAAAGGTACTGAATGTTGTATTACAGGAAAATTTCTTTAACTATTTTGCATTTGTTGATACTTTAAGAACTACTTAACGTCTGGACTCGCATAACAAAAGAACCCTTGCATAACCTTATGGTAATCGAAAATCATTTCAGCCCTGGCCGGTGTGGCTCAGTGGGTTGGAGTGTCATCCTGTAATGGAAGGGTTTCGGGTTTGATTCCTGGTTGGGGCACACACCTGGGTTGTGGGTTCAATCCTTGGTCCAGGTGTATGCGATCCAGTCCAGGTGGGTGCAGTGTCCAGTCTGGCGCATGTGGGAGGCAACTATCAATGCTTCTCTCTCCACTGATGTTCTCTCTCTAAAAGCAAAGAAAAAATGTCCTTGGGTAAGGATAAAAATATAATAAATAAATAAATATATAAATAATTTCAATAAGACAGAGAGGAAATAATGGCTTGGAAGAAAGTTACCCACCAAGGCTCAAATCAACATTAATAGTATAAGATATTTTGTAGTTTCGAGTTAGCATTTGGACATCAGTTCTTCATCATCACTAGACAGTTCAGAGACTTACGCCCTTTTAAGACTCTGTCTCCTTCTCTGACCTACTTGATAAAGTCTCTGTTGATTTATGGAGGATAATTAATTACAAGTCACCTGATTAGAATTCAGATTCATTCTGCAGTCAGAATTCATTCTGTACAATTCTAAAAACCATTTTTAGT
This sequence comes from Desmodus rotundus, assembly GCF_022682495.2. Lineage (NCBI taxonomy): Eukaryota > Metazoa > Chordata > Mammalia > Chiroptera > Phyllostomidae > Desmodus > Desmodus rotundus. The sequence continues at coordinate 173,385,378 of NC_071388.1, forward strand.
CTGTGATAGAAGGGTTCTACTGGTGCTTTTTAATTATTATCTTTTACAAAGACAAAACTTAATTGTGTATTTCTTTTTTAGTTGGATTTTTAAAAAATCAGAACATGCATGTAAAAATGAAAAAAAACATTCTATGCCTTTCCTCCTCATTTCCCCTCCCAGAGGCAACTACTTTCTCTGCCATTTAGGCAGTTATTTTAATATTCACTTGTATGTTTTTAAATAAAATGCTTGTATTCTTAAGTCTTGATTTTTTAATGTAGGCATTATCTATTGTCTTCCCATTATGAAGGCACGCAATGAACTCTTTCCTGCCCCAACTCTATGCCCATTCAACCATCTCCTTTCTCTAGCTTTCCAATGTGATTGTATGATAATTTTGGTTAGTTCAGTACTCATTACTTACATTGATGACTATGAAATCATAGTTGAGACATGTAGTAAAGTATGATTATTTTTCTTTTCCTGTGCAACTTTTAGTTTTCTTGTAGTGTTTTATTTAATTAACTTTCTCAGTATTTATCACTAATTCATCTCCAAACTTTTCACCAAAAGTTCAGATGTATTGGTATTCTGCCCGTGTCATTTTGCTAGCAGAGACTCCAGGAGCTTCAGACCTGCCCCAGCTAGGCTAGTTGCCCCTGTGTCTGATGTACAGCTGCCATCCTGGGACCTCCAGTCACCATTGTGCCCATATTCCCTTTGCCTTGCTCCCATGTTAGATCTTTTATTTCCTATATCCTATGTCTTACTCTGTTGGTTTATTCTTGTATTTGGTGGAGCACAACCAGGGAAAGGCTATAGGAGAGGTAAATTTTTTGAGAAATTGCATCTGTAAAATGGCTTTATTTCACCGTAAACTTGAATGATTATTTAGCTTCCAGTGTTATTGCTGAGAAATCTGAAGCCGTTCTGGTTGCTGAGGCTTAGTTTGTGAGGTCATCTGTTTGTCTCAGTGTTCTGAAGCACTGACGACATGCTTTGGTTTGGGTCATTTTTGTCCATTGTGTTGGGGACTTGGTGGATCATTTCAGGCAGACAACTCATCTCTCTTTTAGTTCTGCAAAATTTTCTTGAATTTAAAAAATTTTCTTTCTCTTAATTTTCTCTATTTTCTCTTCTTGGAGTTCCTGTATTTTAGATACTTAACTTTCTGGGTGATCCTATAGTTGTCTTATCTTTTCTCTCATACTTTCATCTGTTCTTTTTTAGTTCTTCATATTCAAAGTTCTTAATATCATTTTTTTGTTGAAGAATAATATAGTTCAGTGACTTTTTACAAAGTAAACACATCATATAATAAAACCCTTTACTGTGTTGATTGTTCCAATTCATGAACATGATATGTCTCTCCATTTGTTTAGAACTTTGATTTCTTTTGTCAGCGTGTTATGGTTTTCAGCCTACAGTCCTGTACATTTTGTTAATTTATAACGAATTCTTTTAGCAATTGTAAGTGGTATTATATTTTAAATTTTGGTGTCCACATGTTCATATAGAAACACAACAGATTCTTTTGTATGTTTATCTTTATCCTGTGAACTTGTTGAACTCACTTCTTGGCTTTAGAGTTTGGAGATTTCTTGGGATTTCCTACATAGACAGTCATTTCCAATAAGGACGGTTTATATCTTCCTCTTGGATCTGCATGACTTTTGTTTCCTCTTCTTTCCTTACAGCACTGACTAGAACTTCCAGTACTGTGTTGCAGGGAAGTGGTGAGAACAGGTAGTCTTGCCTTCTTCCTTGTACAGAGAAAAAGCATTCAGTGCATTTAGTCTTTACCATTAAGTGTAATGTTATTTGCAGATTTTTGTAGGTGATTTTCATCAAGGTGATGTTCCCCTCTCTTCCTGTTTGTCTGACACTTTTCGTGAGTGTTTAATTTTGTCAGACTTTTTAGCCATCGGTTGATCATATATTTTTTTCTCTTCAGCATTTTAATATGGTGGATTACATTCATTTTCAGATACATCCAACTTGATCATAGTGTACAATTCTTTTTACATATTACTAAATATGCTTTCTAATATTTGGTAGGGATTTTTGACTCTATATTTATAAGGGGCATTGTTCTGTAGTTTTCTGGTTGTTGGGCTGTCTTTTTTTCTGAATATAGGATTCTGGGTAGACCAGTTCTGCCCCTTCCTTCTGGTGTCTGTGGTTTCCTTTTTAAAAAATATATTTTATTGATTATGCTATTAGAATTGTCCCATTTTTCCCCTTTGTCCCCTTCTACCCAGCACCTCCCATTCCCTCCAGCAATACCCCCACCCTCTGCTTAGTTCATGTCCATGGGTCATGCATGTAAGTTCTTTGGCTTCTCCATTTCCTATGCTGTTTTTAACATCTCCCTTCATATTCTGTAACTACCAATTTGTACTTCTTAATCCCTACACCTTTTCCTCCATTCTCCACCTTCTCCCTCCCAACTGGTAACCATCCAAATGATCTCCATACATATGATTCTGTTTCTTTTCTGCTTGTTTGCTTAGTTTGTTTTTTATATTCAGTCATTGATAATTGTGAATTTATTACCTTTTAATGTTCATAGTTTTGATCTTCTTTTTCTTAAATAAGTGCTTTTGACATTTCATTTAATAATGGCTTGATGATGATGAACTCCTTTAGCTTTACCTTGTCTGGGAAGCACTTTATCTGCCCTTTGATTCTAAATGATAGCCTTGCTGGATAAAGTAATCTATGTTACAGGTCCTTGTTTTTCATCACTTTGAATACTTCTTGCCAGTCCCTTCTAGCCTGCAAAGTTTCTTTTGAGAAATCAGTTGATAGTCTAATGGGAACTTCTTTGTGGGTAACTCTCTGCTTTTCTCTTGCTGCTTTTAAGATTCTTTCCTTATCTTTAACCTTTGGCATTTTAATTATGATGTGCCTTGGAGTGGGCCTCTTTGCATCCATCTTGTTTGGGATTATCTGTGCTTCCTGAACTTGTATGTCTATTTCCTTCACCAAATTAGGGAAATTTCCTTTCATTATTTTTTCAAATATATTTTCAATTTATTGCTCTTTCTCTTCTCTGTGTGGCACACCTTTGATCTGAATGTTGGTATGCCTGAAGTTGACCCAGAGGCTCTTTACCCTACTCTCAATTTTTTGGATTCTTTTTTCTTTTTGTTGTTCTGATTACATGTTTTTTCTTCCTTATGTTCTAAATCATTGATTTCTTGGCTTCATCCACTTCACGGTTGATTCCCTGTGCGTTTTTCTTTATTTCACTTAGTGTAAACTTCATTTCTGATGCAAACATTTTTATGCTATACCCACTGAGTTCCTTGAGCATCCTAATAACCAGTGTTTTGAACTGTGCATCTGATAGATTATCTCCATTTCATTTAGTTCTTTTTCTGGAGTTTTGTTCTGTTCTTTCATTTGGGCCATATTTCTTTGTCTCCTTATTTTGGCAGCCTCCCTGTGTTTGTTTCTATGTATTAGGTAGAGCTGCTTTGATGCCCTGTCTTAGTAGTGCAGCCTAATGTAGAAAAGTCACTGTTAATTGCTTGGGTGGGCCTGTAAATTGGATGGGGCAGAGGCTTAAGTAATTATCAGGGCAGGACAACTGTGTAAACCAAGTTGATGGAATCTCAGATATGGTGCCACTGCTCTGTGGCACTGTGTCGGGGAGGGCTCAGAAAAAGAACAGCGGCCACTGCCTGGCTTCTAGAGTCTTGTCCTGGAGAAAGCTGTCTTCCAGCACTCGCCCTGATGACAGATACTTCAGTTCCTCCCCATATGCCACTGGTGCCCTTCAAGCTCCTGCTCCAGTGCTAGACCACTAGACCCCAAGGGAGTAGGTCTGAGTAAATTCTAAGCCCATTGCAGGCCCTTTAAGAGGAGATGCTTGGGAAGCCTGCAGTTTATTCCACCACCCAAATCCTAGTAGTTTTTACAGCCAGAAGTTATGAGGATTTATCTTCCTGGCACTGGAACCCTGGGCTGGTTGGTCTTGTGTCCAGCTGGGATCCCTCGCTCCTGAGATATCCCTCCTAACTTTTATCCACCACACATGGGTATGGGACCAGCCTGCAGCCTGTTCTGTGTCTCTGTGTCTCTGCCCCTCCTACCCGTCTGAATGAATGTAACTTCTCTAATTCATTGGTTGTTGGACTTCCATACAGCTCAACTATCTGACAGTTCTGAGTGATATTTATTTTGTAGTTTAGTTGTAATTTTTGGTGTGGTTGTGTTAGGAGGCAAGCCATGATTACCTACGCCTCTATTTTACTGAAGTCTGTGGTATCCATGGTTTCTGGTAAGCAGTTGTGATTGCTGGAGTTGTTTGCCCCCTATTGGTACGGTGAGTTTGTAATTCCTGTTTCAGTGTTTTCAGGATTACTTCATGGACTTCAATTTTCATTTTTTTAGACCACAGTCCATAAAAGCACATCTGGAGAAATGTATGTAACATGAATACCTGAAGGCTACTTCCTTACCAGGATGTCCTTGCCGTGGCTGTAGCAACCAAGTCCTGTGGCAAATGTGAAAGTGGCTCCCTATTTCTCATTGCATTTGTGGTTGTAGTTAAGAGCTTTCTGTATTTCTCTAGAAACGGAATGGTTTTAGCTGCCTATATTTTCTGAAAATTCTAGACTTCATAGTTCAGTGGATATGTTTGAACAGTAAAACCAAGAAACTATAAAAACTATTTTCGGTTTTCTACATTGGGTTTAGACATAATCCCTATCATTTGGACATTTTCTGTAGGAATCAGTGAAAAGATTGAGAATGAACCTGAGCTATAAACCTGCCATTGGAAGATGTAATCAGTCAGTGGCCACAAAGAATATTTGTTATTCTGAAAGCTTAAAAAAAATCAGTATTATATGGCTGCAAGTGATAAATGGTGAGATTCACTCTCACAATTATTTTTTAGCTGTAGTTTCAAACTCCTCTGTTTCCTGCAAGATGAAGCTTTATGTTTAAGTGTTATCAATTTCATTACTAAGCCATCTTTTAAATTTTACTTTACAGATCAATAATCAAAATTTTGAAGGTCACACTTTCTCATGGTGGTGACAAGCCATGGCGACAGATGATAAAGTTGCCATCTTAACTGACGATGAGGAGGAACAGAAGAGAAAATACGTGCTTGCTGATCCTTTTAATGGGATTTCCAGGGAACCAGAACCACCTTCAAATGAAACACCCTCCTCCACAGAAACAGCTGCTATTCCTGAGGAGGAAATAGACTGGATAGAGAAACATTGTGTTAAAATAAACAATGATCTTCTAATATCCAAGGTCTTTTATTTTTTCTTTTATTCTGCATATGGCTCTCTTTACCCACTTTTGCCTGTATATTATAAACAGCTGGGAATGTCCCCAAGCCAGAGTGGATTGCTAGTAGGCATTCGATACTTCATTGAATTCTGCAGCGCCCCCTTTTGGGGTGTAGTTGCAGATCGCTTTAAAAAAGGCAAAATTGTTCTCCTCTTCTCTCTTCTGTGTTGGGTTTTGTTCAACCTGGGCATCGGATTCGTCAAACCTGCTACCTTGAGATGTGTACCAAAGACTCCCCCGACAGCCCACCCCACCAATTCAAGTCACCTGCTAACCATTCTGCCAACGAATTCTTCCATTATCACATCGCCAAGAATGCGTGAGAAAAGAAACCTGCTTCTTCCCAGCGGGCCAGTGATGTTTGAAACAGAGCTCAATATCACAGAAACAGCTCCAAACGAGACAAGTGCACCCACTGTGGAGCCTCAGACAGATGGAATTACAGACCATATTAAGGACCTGACCTTGAACCCAAGCACAGGAACCCCTGCCTCCCCAGGAAATGTAACCAGGGAGACAACCACTGCTATCGTTGCTACCACCAAATCTTTACTTTCTGACCAAGTCACACTTGTTTATGACCAACAAGAAGTAGAAGCTATATTCTTGGTGATCTTGGTAGTTGTCATAATAGGAGAATTTTTCAGTGCCTCTTCTGTCACCATTGTAGACACAGTAACACTCCAGTACCTGGGAAAACACAGAGACCGCTATGGACTGCAGCGCATGTGGGGCTCCCTGGGCTGGGGCCTGGCCATGCTGTCCGTGGGCATCGGGATTGACTACACCCACATAGAAGTGCTCATTGATGGAAAGGGGTGTAAGCCCCCCGAGTACCGCAACTACCAGATTGTCTTCATCGTCTTCGGAGTTCTCATGACCATGGCCTTGATTGTCGCTACACAGTTCCGCTTCCGCTACAACCACTTCAAAAATAATGAAAACAAAGGAAAAGAGGTGGAAATCCCTCAGGTGGAGAGGAACAGCCCCACAGAGTCCTCTGAGGAGACACCAACCACAACAGGCCACTCACAGACCTTCAGCTTTTGGGACCTAATCAGACTGCTGTGCAGTGTGCAGTATGGCTCGGTCTTGTTCGTGGCATGGTTTATGGGTTTTGGATACGGCTTTGTGTTCACCTTCCTCTACTGGCATTTGGAGGATCTGAATGGGACCACAACCCTTTTTGGAGTGTGTTCAGTCCTGAGTCATGTGTCTGAGCTGACGGCTTACTTTTTTAGTCACAAGCTTATTGAACTGATTGGCCACATCAGGTAAGAACCTTACTGTGTCTGCCCCATAGCAATTGGACCTTGTCATAGTTTTATAGCTCCTTTAATCACCTTTATGGATTTTATAATTTGTGTCAGGGTGGGAATGGGGCTTTCTATTGCTTTCTCTTTAAAAAAGAAACAAAAGGAAGAAAGTAATAAACCTAATTGGATTATCTAAGACAGACAAAATATGCTGCTTCCTCTCTGTATGCTGAGACTCACAGTAAATGTTTTGAGGCAGGGGGCACCAGTTTAGTGAGCTGTGTTATCTGTGGACCTTGAAGGAAGGGCCCGCCCATCTCAGGCAGGTATGAAGGAAGGCTTAAGAGGATAAAGAGGATTATGTTTTTTTAGCCTTCAGTTATTCTCAGCCCCTTAACGACACAGGGACCCTGAATATATGGTGTACAAAGATGTCTATTATATTAAATAAGGCTGTGATGTGACCCACCATAATCCCTGGTATTACATGGATGAAAATTCTTAAATCACTTTTTCCTGATTATTACATGAGTTTCTGTATTTTATCTCCCATGAAGGCTTGGGACATTTAAAAATCTTCCTAAAATTTTCCATGTAATCCTTTTAGTCAAAAATTCCTAGTGTTTCTTCTGTGTAATGTTTTTCACCATTAATGTTTTTCGGAGGCTGATGGAACAGTGCCTTGCTTGCCCTTTATATCTTTTACTTTGTCTTTGGCTCTACAGTGAAGAGCCTCTACACTTAAAGCATTCAGACATCGCAGAAAAGTATGGCACGTCTGTCCCTAAACCTGGAAGTTTGCCATAACAAGAAAAGCAGCTTGGCATGTCTGTTTCTATGTGGCAATCTCTGTGCCTGCTGTTTCTGCGACAAACTGGAAAGGAGAAATAGACACTGACAAGATTTGAGAAACATTTATCTTTTTTCTTTTAATTTCCCTTCTACTAACCGAAGAAAATATTTTCTAATTTAAAGTTTCACCATAGAATCATTCTTTCCCACAAACAGACAACTGTAAATGCTTTTTCTTGTTTGGTTTGGTTTTGCTTTAGGAGGCCGTGCCCTGTTCTTTCCCTTTCTCAAATCTCCAACCCCTTTGTTGTCACTAAACAAAGTCAGGCACCTGTGGACGGTTCCCAGATCCACAGAGTCCCCAAGTCACATTCAGTGGGAACAATCTGAGGAGAGTTTTATTATATCACAGACTTGGAATGTGCTTTAACCTTGTCCAGGTCATGTTTACATTCTCTGCGCCATGTGGACTGACCAAAGTGAGCTAGACACCTCTCTTCAGATTGGGTGTATGCGTGTAATCTCAGTTCAGCTACTAAAATCAGTCAGTTATTTCCAGAAATTACCCAGTTAGGTCTTCCCAGTGAGAGGAGTTCCCAGATATCATTATTTAATCAGTTAACAGAGTGAACTGAATGTTGACTAAGGGACAGAATTTGCATATAGCAGGGGTGTCAAACTCATTTTCACCAGGGGCCACATCAGCCTCCCAGTTGCCTTCAAAGGGCTGAATGTAATTTCAGCTCCTTAACAGTTAAGGAGTAGTTACATTTACACAGTCCTAAAATTATTTTGGCCCTTTGAAGGCAACCTTGAAGCTGATGTGGCCCCCCGTGAAAATGAGTTTGACACCCATGGTGTATAGGTTCTGTTTTCAAAGAAATTGTTAGGTTCTTCTCACGTACTAAAAGAAATTTTTTTTCTGTCTTTGCCTTTTGTCCGAGGTGTATATTTACAGGATAAAACCTAGCAGGTTTACTACTTATTTTGGTAATTACTTGAGCTTACACTTGTGTTTTTCTTTCCTAAGCATTATTAGTTGTTACTCGTCACTTGAAACCTATGGTTCACTTAACCTTAATTTTTCTGGCTTTATGTACAGTAAGCATATTCCTTTTCTTAACTATGTGACAGAAGAAGGCTCTTGTGGTCACATTGTTGCTCCCAAGAGCCTCCTGGGATTCCATCAGTTTGTGATCACTACCTCTTTTGGATTTTAATTCTGTCCAATAAAACATATTATCTTAACTCTTTTAAAAAGATTCTGAGAGCTGTAGTGAGACTATGCCCACATATTCAGGTAGAATGAATATGGATTTGTTTTTTGGGGGTGAGAATTTTGGGAACCCAGTCAGTCAGATGGTGGTGGTTGAGATTTGGGGGTTTGAAAATGTGGTGGTGACAGTATGGGAAAAATATCATACCTTAATAATTAATGAAGAGAAATTATCTCTCTATAAATTCACTCTTTATGTTTTCTTTGTTGGATCATAAGCTAGGATCTCTCTGTGGCTCTTACATATGCACATGTATTTTTCCAGTATTCTTTGTGTCATTGGGAGTTTGCTCAGGGGGGTGGTAGTCAGCACTACCATAAAAATTGTTAATATCCTAATGTAGTCAAAAGTGGATTTTCCACAAATTCTTTATAAAGACTCATAATAAAGTTCATACCATAAAATAATTTTTAAAAAATAGCATGACCAATTTTGATCCATTTCGTATTTTAACACCTCTTATAGTTTAGGCCCAGTTTTTCAGGGAATAAAACCTGTCTGTAAGTCTAAATTCACACACACACACACATACACACACACAGAGTAAATGATTTATGAATTTGACCTTGGATTTTTGTCCTTCTCTGGGAAGTGGCTTTCTCAGGCAAATAGGAAAATGCTTAGTATCTCCACTAAAAAAAAGGTAAATTTCTTTTGATTTGAAATCACAAGACTTTGGAATTTATAGCAAGTATATTTCTAGACTGATTTTTGTAAAGTTGAAACTAGACTTATTTAACTAGAAATATAAATGTATCTTAAGGGTGTATTCAATTTCTTGTTGAATATTTCAACAGCCATGAATATGGTTGTGATAAAAAATACATTGCTATTAATCATTTATAAATTTGTAAACCATTACTATCCAATACTGGGCCACCACCTATGTTATTTGATTTAAATTTATTTACATCTTAAGGGACACATGAAAATCTACTCAGTAACCATTTTTAGCCATTAATTACTACTTTAATAGTGGCTAAGTATCCAAATGAGCTAGCCAGTCCACTTGGGAAGGAAGGAAGCACTTGATGCAGAGAGCCAGAGGAGGAACAAACAGGCTTCCTGCTAGGGCCCTGCAGGAAGACCCAGGACAGATAGCAAGATGTTGGGCTACCAGCTGAGGACTGTTGCAGCTAAACAGCTCTTCACTGGAGGAGCAGAAATCAGCATTATAAAAACAAGGACACTGCAACTGGGGTGACCAGGAAAGGCTGCACAGAGAAAGCTGAATTCGAGCTGGCCACCGAAGGATCTAGAGAGGATCGTGTTTATAATTTCTTTTTCTTGTTTTGTTTCTCATTCCCTCCCTTGTTTCTACCCACCTCTTTGTGCCATTTTTGATCCTGGATCCTCAGGCTCTCAGATCCTCTCCTCGCCCTGCATGGCTGGGTGCTGATTTCTGAAGCTGCTTCTCCCAGGACTGGTCTCCTTGGCTTCTGTTGGGGTCCAGCTTGTGCAGCGCTGCTCTCCCAACTGACCCACCAGGAGAGCTTTAAAAACTCCGAATAACGCAGACCAGTTACATCCGACTCTCTATGGCATGCCCAGGCATTCATACTTTTTAAAGGTCCTCAGTTAATTCTAATGTGCAGCCAAGGTTGACAACCACTGAGCTGGGGGTACAGGTGGAGGATTAGAGAGGGGAGGAAATCCTAGCTCATGCCGTGTCTTCTGTGAGTTTAGGAGAATGTTCCCCCTGACCTTTCAGGTGGTTCTTTCCCTGGCCTCTGATAGTTTCCACAAGCGCATGTGTTGATCATTACTCAGCTGAAGTCTCGGGTAGACCCTCTGCAGCGCTCTCTGTGTAGCTCTTTCCACTCCTGGACTCTGCCCTTCTCCCCAGACTCTTAGCCCTGTCTCCTCAAATCAGGAATCTCTGTGCCCTGTCAGGCAGTGTCTCTAGTAGCTGCTGCATCTCACTATGGCTCCACTCAGAGAGGGAGACCCTGAGCTCTGGAAATGTGGCCTTCCCCCTTCATCCTTCCGACCTAGATGTTGGAGGCTGCTGTGGTTCTCTCACCATACACTGGCTTCTCACCCCTTTTCATCACCTGTCTAACCAAGTCCTTGAATTAAGACAGATTGCTGCCTGATTCTCTTATTAGATCCTGACCCATACACAATCCCTACCTGCTTAGGCGGACTTCTGATAGCAGTGAAGTCCTTTCCCACAGTGAAGGAACAGAATGGAAATAGAGTAACTCAATTCCTGATTAAAAGACAAAAAAATGGTGGACCTTAACCAACTTTTTTTTCCTTTTCATTTTTTAAGGGAGTGTTATTTCTTCCTTAAAAACAACTTTTACCGCAATAAAAAAAAATTTTAACGACTTAATTTTCATAGTAAATTTGAAATTATAAGTTGTACATGCTCTAAAGGAGCAAGTATTAATCTGTTATTTGAAAATCAAAACCCTACATATTTGCTCAATTTAGTTGAACAGTTGTTTAGGCTTCGAGAATCCCAGATTAATAGGGTGCAGATATGAGCACTAAAAGGATGGGGGTTGGAGAAAACGGGAGATCGAAGGCCAGATGGGTGCCGGCATGAGGAAAAGGAACACGTACTTTATCCTGCGGGCAGTAGGGAACCATAGCAAAGTTTACAGCGTGGGTGGGGAGGCACAGATTTTCACTTATTTGCAATGCAGTGGGTAACTCTGAGGCAGGGAGCCTACTGAGAAGTTTCTTAAAATAGTCTGAGTGGGAGGTGATACAGGCCTGAACTGCAGCAGTTGCAACAGAAATTGAGGGAAGAGATGGATTTGGAAGGTAAAATTTGCAGAATGGTTTGGATGTAGGAAGTGAGGGAGAGACCTCCACATTTGCAGCTTGGGTTTCACTAAATCCAACAGAAAATTCAGGAAGGACATGCAGAACTGGGGGAGCCGTCTGAATTCAGAGTTGGGTTTGTTTAGTTTGAAGTTGGACCATCTAGATGGAATGTCTGGCACAGTTGACTATTGTAAGCCTGAAGCTTCATGGAGAGGTTAGGATTGGGGACACAGAGCTGGGGTAGATAAAACCAGGAACAGGAATAAGATCAACAAACAAATATTGTGGAAGGAGGGAAATGGGCTAAAGAAGATTAGTTATGGTTGTTTCCCAGATTTTACTTTAAGTTTCTGATCTAATTGAAATGCTGGTCTATGCTTTATGTCTTAAAGTAAGTATCCTCATACTTAAGAATATTTTGTGTTATGAAGGATTGTGTTGTATATTATTTACTGTAACCTATGTCCACATCTTGCTGAGGAGCAAATGACTTTCTGGGCACCCCTCCAGTGCCATCGCCTGGGCCAGGCACCTTCTGTGAGGGTTTGCAAGTGGTCTGAAGACATGTCAAGGGTGGGAAAAAACTAAAGGGAACGGGAATATAAGGAAAAGAGATGGAAAGAAAGGAAAGCAGACAAAGGAAATACATATTCTTCCTAGAAGGTTTCTTTCTGTCCTTATTTGTGAAAGGCCACAGTGGTTACACAGGTGTGTACACAGTGGTTACACACATGGGCTTGGAGGCAGACTGCCTGGTTCAGAACCTGGCTCTGCCGCTTGGAACCATGTGGCCTTGGATAAGTTACATAACTCTGTTTTGTCTTCTGGAAATAGGGATAGCATTAGTACCTACCTCTTAGGGGTTTTTTGTTTGTTTTTTAATGAGGACTGAGTGAGGTAAAACAGCAGTTGTTTAGAACAGTGACTGGCATGTAATAAGAGTTCATATTTTTTTTACTACTTCTTTGTTAGTCTTCTGATACATTATGTTGCTTATAACTAAAGACCCATTGAATTTGATTACAATGCAGAGACTTAGTATAATGTCAGAAGTGTACAGATCATTAAAGCTGCAGAGTTAAAATGTATGTGGTTCCCGAAATAACTGGCATTCCCCTTCAAAAACATCTTGATCAAATTCAGATTCCCCCCTCCAATTTATGGTGACCGTAGATTTTTTTATACTCTCCTTCGTGCCATTTTTTAGAGCTTAGTGACAGAGAGCTACCATCTCGGTAATAGTTGGCATACAGTTCCTTGAAAAGAACATCTTTGCAAAGAAATATATTATATTATGTCATAGCTATTAGCCTGACTCATTAATAGGAACCTTACTGATCACTGAGCTATTCATAGTTCAGAACAAAAGGCCACTGTTGCAGGACAGCACAAGTAAATCCAGGGATTTTAGTTACTGGTGTCATATTTGGTTTGTTTTCTCTTCTACTTTTGGTGGCTGGGTTGACTGAGGCAGTCACTGAATTAAACAGAACAGAACTAACTCTGAATGTACTGTAGCTTTTGTGGTTGCTGATGGCCCCTCCTGCCATCTCATGGGCCAAGGTGGTGGTCTTTGAAGTATGCACCAGACTAAAGACAGCCCCCACAGATTCATTACCTAGATAGCCAATGTCAAGCCGGATTCAGCAATCCATTGTAATGCTCAGGTTGGACATTTTCTAGGGCCTGAAAATTGCATTTTAAGGTATATACCTGGAAACACTTACACACATGTGCAAGGATGCTTACTTGCATACTGCAGCTCTCTGGTAGCGAGAAAGAGAAGCAGTATAAATATCGATCAAATGGGAAATGGATGTGTTCAATGTGGTACTGTCATAGGATGGAATATTACACAGAAATTAGAAGAGGCAGACTAGATTGATATGTCAGCATAGAAAGCTCTCAAAAGTATGTTGAATGGGGAAAAAAGCAGTTTTGGAGTGATACATAATTTATACATATTTTTATGGATACGTCTACAAGTATAGAAGGATATTTAAATTTGTAGGGGAAAATGCATTCCAAATTCATATTAGCCTTAGCTTTCTGGACAGGACGTAAAAAGAAGGGAACTGGGATAGGGGACAAAGAGGACAGAGGACAAGGAGAACCTACACTGTATCTGTAGTAATTAATTTCTTTAAGTATATATGGGAAAGAATACTCATAATTTTCCATTCTTATGCTAGAGATATGTAGTCTCTGTTTTTATTTAGTATTTTCTATTGGAAAATAGCTTGAAGCTTAAGTCTCTGTGCAGTGGATCGACATAATTGCCCTCATATAGAAGAACCAAATATGTGTGTGTATATATTTTGAAGAGACTTATTGTATCAGACAAAATATATCTGGTAAGTACTGAAATTTTGTGCCCCTAATATGTATACTTCCCATATATTTTTCCATAAGTAGCATAAATATAAATGATTAAAAGTCTGCTTTATATCATTATCATGGTCTCAGGTCTTATTTGCCCTCTCTTTAACATGAGATCAGGTGCAAATGGATAGTATCTCATTAGGAACTCATATCAAACTGTAGCCAACAACCCTGATTTGGTCAATAATTATAATATTGCTCTCTATATAAAAGAAATCAAGGTACCAAGAAATCCAAGTGACATCCCCAAAATCATAGTTTATTACTGGCAGTGATTCTGAGAATAGGTATTTGCATGAGCTGTTTAATTTATCTTGAGTTATACATCCTTTTTTAGGTTTTATAAGTCAAAAACCTAAGTAATCTGGCTAATTATATTTCTATTTAGCCATAGAAATATTTGGTAATTGCAATTATATAATTTTGTAGGATACTCTGAAGAGTAGATAAGAAACGAAATTTTCTTAGATGCTTATTTCACAGCGTACCTCTCAGAAGCCTTTCCAACTGGAAGCAAGAATACCACTCCATTCTTATTTCAGCATCTTTTCTTTGCCTTTTCTCTGCTGAAAACAGCATCTTTGAATAGTAATCCATAGTAATAGTAGAGAGACAAATAGTAACTTGTTCACGTTTTGTTTTCTTTCCTTTAAAAAGATAATGTATCTTTTGAAGCTCAGACTGTATCAGAAGGCATCCACATTAGGTTACCTTTGTCTAATAATCTTTGGACCATGCTGCTGCATGTTGTGCTTGACTGCTGAGTACAGTGAGGAATCCTTAGTTGATGGAGTGTTGGGAATGGTCCTTGGTTATAATCGTGGGATGCTGGCCAGGCATTTCATTCCATTTAGGAGAATGAGAAAGAGAAGGGAGCAAATTGGTCCAGCCTTGAATCCAGGCATCTTCCTTGGTAGTTGGTGGCTGTCCTGATTTCTTTTATTCTTCTTTTTGTCTATTTACCCATAAAGAGAGAGAGAGTGTGTGTGTGTGTGTGTGTATGCTTGACCTAGATTCAAATCCCACACTTACCATGTCTGGCTTTGGATATGTCAGCGTTTAACTCTGTTAAGCCTCAGGTTCCTCATTTGTAAAATGGGTATAATAATTGCACCTAATTCATAGCATTGTTATTAAGATTAATGAGGCAATGCATGGTACATAGTTAGTACTCAACTATAAACGGTAGGTATTTACTAAGTATTAAGTACCTACTTTAAACAGGTATTTATTAAGCACATATGGTGGCAGGCACTTTTCTAGTCCCTGGAGATATATGGAATGCATAATGAGATAATATGGAGGGCATAATAATGTAGACAAACGCCAGTCCTCATGGGACTAACATTCTATTGGGGTAGACAATAAGCAGTAAACAGATTATTTTATTTCTGACAATGATGAGTGATATATGGCAAAAATAATGCAGGCCGTGGGATCCCAGAGTGACTGAGGAGAGGCGACCGTTTTAGCTTGGGTAGTAGGGAGGGAGGATTTCTCTGGGAAGTGACATTAGAGCAGAGATCTGAAGAGAAGCTACCTGGTGAAAATTCAGGGGCAGAGGAGACCTGCAAGCACGAATGGCCTAAGGAGGGAATGAGGAATAAGAGGAAGCCAGGGAGGTGGGCAGGGATCCTGCAGGGCCTTGAGGATTGTGCTGAGAGATAGGACGTTATTCTAAGGGAAGTGGGAAGCCATTGGTGAGTTTGAGAGGGGGGTGGTGTGAACAGATTTCTGATTTTATGTTTTTTTAGAACGATTGCATGGATGGAGAATTTCTTATCATTATTTACCTTGCTCCGCTTTAGAAGGGTCCTATTTTACTTCATTCTCTGAGTTTCACAGGAACTGAGTTGTTGTTTTTTTCCTGGAGTTATAAGCTGGTAGTTCATGCACTATCTTTTTTGATGTAGTGTCTTCCACCAATCAAGATAAAGGATTTTTTAAAGCAACTTCAAAATTTCAGAATAGCCATAGAATCTAGAGGATTAACAAAAAAATGAAAGTTTATAAATATTCAACCTTAACAAAAAATATAATTCAGGATGTCGTAAAAGTAATAATAATTGTTACACTACCATTTGAGCACTTACATATAAAAATGCTTACAGAAGCACTGGGCTGAAGGCTTGACTACCTCCAAGCCCTCATTTAGTCTTTGCGACAGCCTTGTGAGTTAGGCACTGGTATGTCCACCTTAGAGAGAAGTTCATCGTGGTTAAAAGTAAGTTGCCTGTGATGACACAGCTAGGACATAGCAGAGGTAGGATTCAAACCCAAGCCATTCAGACTCCAAAGCCTATAGATTCACTGGCACAGAGATTGGTGAGTATTTTGTTCCTTTATGCAACCTAATCTCACCTCTTCATGTTACTCTTTTTGGCTCTAAGTGACCGGTGTCTGGTACAGCTTTATCAGCTGTCACAAGCACCTTCCTCCATCTTCCTGGTAATATCTCCATTCCTACAGATTAGCTCTCCTCAAGCAGTGGGTAAGAGTAAGTGTGACTAAACTAACTCACATGGAACATAAGCGGCAAAAACTAATGTTTCTAATGGGGACTATCATACAGAAAGAGTGAGTTCACAAATGTTTTGTTCATTCACTGTTTCTTTAAAGAACCTTTTCTTAAACGACCAGATTCTGTTCTAGAGATACAATGTTGAAAAAGACAGACAAGGTCCCTCTCTCATGGATTTCACACTCCGGTAGTGGGTGAAAGACAGTAAAACAAAAAAGGGAATTTTGGGTGCTATGGAAATGTTAGTTAAGCACCTAAGACTTTGAGAGTTGGAATTAAGTGAGGCAAATAAAATTGAGAGTTCTAGTGGGCAGGTCCTATGCAGGAAGAGTGATGAAGAGTTATTTTACAGACTGGAGGCCAGATGGGTGATGGTGCCACTCACAAAAGAAGGGAACCTGGGAAGGGTGTCGGGTCCAGATAGGGGAGGGGATCCTGAAGTATGGGAGTGGTGGAAGTCCTGTGAGATGGTGGGGATGCCCTTTGGGAAGTTGTGTTTATAAGTCCAGTTCTCGGAAGAGATGATGAGGCTGGAGATGCCTTTTGGGAAACAGTGGCATGTGTGTAGGGAGGACATGTAGCTGCATACCACAGTTTGAGGCTTTCCATAATCAACTTCCTCCTCAACTTCCCTCCTTTCCCTTCAGCTAGTAAATCCACGTTGGGAAACGATCTTCGTCAGACAAGGGATCATGTTAGTAGTGTGAGTATCACTTCAGGAAGCAGTGAAACGGAGCAGGACTGCTGGGAAGAGACACGTTCAGTGTTGCTAAGCTAGGGATGAAAATTATTTCTTAAAGTCAGAACACGAAGTCTTGGTGAATACATGTCTAATACCCTCTGGTGGGGTGGTGGAGTGCGGACTCAGCCCGGGGTCTCTGACTGCGAAACCCCACGTTCTTTCCAGTATATCTGACAGTAATGTTAGTGTTCATCAGAGTAGGTGAATGCTGTTTCATCACTCTTCATCAGTTACTGTTCGTTACTAGTATCCTTTATCACTATTAAGTTTTTCTGTTAATTAGCTTATTCTTAATTCTGTTCATGAAATTTTGCTAGAAGTGTGTTGCAGATACAGCTAGACTATTATAGCAAATGTTTGTGAAAGAACATTTTTAAGGTAGAGCAGTCATTAATAATTTTGTGTGTGGAAAAAAAGCACCTTTTAAATTTCCCTCAAGTCTGATCACCAGGGTGGAGGCGGCTTTGCTGACTGTGGAAGAGGCATGGGGTTTGAAGGCAGAAGACTAGTTAGTTGAGTCTTGGTTCTGTTTAGCTGTGTGACTATGGAAACTGTCAATCTTTCAGGGCCTTGATCTCCTCAGCTACGAAATAGGATTAATGATAACTCTGTTCTTCCTATTTGAGAAGGTAATTGGCAGGAAAGCTGACATACTGAGCTATTAGCTGAGCTATAATAGCGACCATGCTCAGGTGGGGGGACATGCTTCAGAACTGGAGAGTATTACAGAAAGATTAGTGTGGAGGGGTGTACATGGCGAGGGGCCTGCTGCAAGCAGAGGTCTCAAGACCACTGAAGTTGATGCTCTTCTTTATGTCACAAAAAGGGGACAGGAGTGATTTGTACACAATCTACTACTCAGAGTTCCCTGTTTTACAGAAGATAGAGCAAATTTTTTTGTCATGTCAATTTATTAGTTGATACGTTTGGGGCAGAGGTTTATTGTAGTTGTATCTGTATTTTTTTTTTCCTTACTTGAAATTTCCATACCTTAATTTTCACTTCACAAAAAGCTGTTTAGCGTTGTGAGTTGGGATCACTTTGAATTAAGTTTGAAAGCTAGTAAAAGTTTAAGAAACAAAGGGAGATGACCCCAAAACCAGTATTGCTGGGGAGCTCAGGATCCACGTCAGGAATCAAGGAGTGGAAAAGACCAGGCTCCTTTCAGCCCCCAGTGGGGCAAGCCCTTCTCAGAGGCTCCTAGGCTGAATCAGAGACCTGCACGGTACCTGTGGCCGGACGTCCCCAAGATACAGACTTGGACAGCCCCTGTCTTTGCTCCCCGCTCCCAGTGCTGTTAGGGTGTGGCTGCATGTGTGTGTGTGTGTGCTCTGCCCTTCCCTCATTTCTGCTCCTTTCCCAGCCTAAACCAAACAGTCAGCTTCTGACTATTTGATTTCAAAGTCTGCCTGCCTAATGTGGTCCACGTCCAGCCTGCACACAGGGGCGGATGTCCTGGCTCACACCACATACTACCGCAGCGTCAACACCTGAGGTTCTGGGCTACCTCATCAGAAATGGTCTTTTGGCTCATTTTATCTCATAACACAAAATTTTGCTTCTTAGTAAACTTTTCTGTTGTAATCCAGGATACTGGGCACCTGTTGAGCAGCATTTGTTTTTCTACTTTCTTCTTAGCCTGTTCCTCCTAATGATTCATCAAAGTTTAAAATGTTAACAACTTTGAGAGCCAATTTAAATACATCCACACTTCTTAATCCAATTGCACAGCTGTTACCAAAAACATAACTACCCCTACACAGCCAATTCTTGTCTCCACTGGTCCAATCCAGAGGTATTGCTTCAAGCCCTTGTCTAGGTTTGACTTCACCTAAGGAACTTGGAATAGGGACATAGCACATTATTATCACCTACCAAAAGAGCACTGTAGGGCAAGGGGGCAGTTACCTTGACCTTCCACTGGCCAGCCAACTCTGTGGCCCCATTCTACCTCTCTGGATCTGTATTTCCTTATCTGTCTATAATAAGAGGATTGGACTTGCTTTTGGTTTTGACTCTAATGATCTAACTTTCCACATTGGTTGGTTTTGGTATGTGAAAGACCTCACCCCTCACACATCAGACCTCACCCCTCCCTCCCTCCCACCCCAACGACTCAGACTTCGAATGGTGTTTGCTGGTAAGTCAAAAGTGTGCACAAAGCCATTCATGTAAACTCATCCAGGCCATGCCCTGACAGCAGGCCGTCTAGGCACCAACAGGGGGTGTGATCTACGATAGTGAGGCTCTGGGATCTGAATAGAGAATTTTCTTTCTTCAAAGCTAGTTAACTAGTTTTGAATTGAAACTAGAACCCTGGATCTTAAACTTTATGTACTGGCTTAGACAGAATCTGTAAAAGACTTAGCTGTTCTTGCTGAAATATTTGCTTTTTACTTAATGGTGGCATACATATTTGCATGCTTGCAGTTTTACCTGACATTTGATTTGATCTTTGCAAAACCCCTATAGTGTAACCAAGGCAGTTATGACTATTCCTGGGAAAACCCACTTCTGGTGATCGTGCCATGGATTCCGCCACTTCATCCTGGGTGCAGCACAGGCCCCACCATGATGACCACTGTGAAAACGCATTTATTAGCACTGTGTGTCAGAAGCTTTCACTTTACATCAACTGCTGGGAGAGTAAAGAGTAACCCCTCAGTAATGTAAGCGAGTAACTGTAGGTGGATTAGGTGGCACACAGTGCTACCGATCCTCCTCCAAGGCTGCAGCCTCCCTCTGACTTTGGAGGCCCTGAGAAGCTGCCACTGGTTTTACACATTTTATTTCTGGTCCAAGGAGTAAGTGGCTCTTGAGTAAAACACTACCATCCTTCACTAAATTTTGCTTTAATGTTGTAGTTGTAAGTAACCTTGGAGGTAATTTTTCTGGGATGAATTGTACCCCAAGAAAAGGTACGTGTTGAGGTCCTAACCCCCATTTCCTTAGAATGTGACTGCGTTTGAAGACAGGGTCTTTAAAGAGGTAGTTAGGTTATAATGAGGTTCTTAGGGTGGGCCCTCATCTGACCTGACTGGTGCCCGTGTGGGAAGAGGAGACTGGGACACAGGCACCCACAGAGCGAAGACCATGTGCGGACACAGAGTAGATGGCCATCCATGGGCCAAGAAGAGGGGTCTCAGGAAACTAATCCTGCTGATACCTTGGTCGCAGACTTCTAGCCTCCAGAATTATAGGAAAATAAATTCTGTTGTTTAAGCCACCACATCTGTGGTGTTTGTTACGGTAGCCCCACCAAACTAATAGTCACATAGGCCTAGCTTCATCCTAGTTTAGGTCCCTCCCCTCTAATGCTTGGAGGGTAGTTACTTACCCTTGGCTTGGCTGCTTCTCGTGATGTGGAACTCGCTTCCTCACAAGGTAGCTAAGATCTTATGTCACTTAGGACTCTTTTTACTTGAGGCGGCAGAAAACCTTACCCAGAGTGGCTTAAGCAAATCAGGGAATGTACTGTGTATCTGAAAAGTCTTAGGTGTAGCTTTAACCAGGTCTCAAATGCTGCGATCAGAATCTGAGTCTTGCCATCCACCAGCTCCGTCTCCTGTTGGGCCGGCCTCATGCCCAGGCCTACACTGGAGGTCCCAGGCAGGTTCAGACACACATATTGCCAGGATCAAGCCCAGGTCGAAACAGAGAATGCTACATTCTCTTGGTTTCTGCTTAGCAGCTAAAACAATAACATCTATTGTTCTGACTGCCCACAGGTCTGACTTTGGGCTAACAGCCCACTTCTTGTTCAGCAGAAAAGCCCTTCATATATTTGAATGTCCCTGCTACAGCTTTGTGCCTCCAATTCCCTCAGGGATTTTCCCCAGGACATTGTCCCAGACTCTCCTCCCACTTGCCCCATCCTTATTCTGGCTCCCTTCTCTTTTTTTGTCAGTGATTTCATTAATTGTTCCCACTTCCTTCTGTGGTGTGGTTAAAGTCAAAAACAATGGAATTATTTTCTACTTTTAGTTTGGTCATGATGTTCTTTCAGCCTGAGTTTGGATGAACTTCTTTAGTGCCCTCAAATTTACCTTGGGGTCAGCTAAAACTCTTGAGGCCTTTTCCAAGTTAATTGCTATGCCACATGTCAATGATTATTTTCTGCAAATTATAAAATTTGTATTTTATGTATACCTGAGGCCATCTCAAGGAAAATTTTTAAACAGAATCATGGTGTGTGTGTGTGTGTGTGTGTGTGTGTGTGTGGTCATATCACTTTAACACAAATGGAAACTATAATAATAAAACAGCATAGTGTATCTTCCAAGTGGTTTGGTTCCATTAGTCAGGGTTCTGTTTTGTTTTGAACATCCTTATTTTTCTACCTGGAGGTATATACAACTTAAGAAAAAATATACAGATTAACTAAAAGAACAATGGAGAGATGTAAATATGGCCAGGAACTGGCACAGTAACCTGGTTGATGGTTACCATAATGATACTCTTCGCTTATCAATCTCTTTGGAGAGGGAAGATTTGAAAGCAGAAAAATAACAAATGACTTAAGACCAGCAAACACTCAGACTTCACTTTTACTCTTTCTTTTTCTAGAAGAAAAAGTAAAGGAAGTATTGGTAGCTACACAAAACATACACAGCTAAATGAATACCTGCCCCCCCCCCCATCCACTCTTCTGATACAGTGTGGTAGTTACGCTCTGTTCTACAAAGACGGGTCAGTGACCAGCCACACCTGCTTGGTGATAGAAGCCTGGTGGCTTCCAGGATCTCACTGGTGATTCGACTCTGCTGCGGTTGGTATGGGAGTGCCACTGACTCTTTGAGCTTTATGGCTTGTAAGCTAACTCTTGCTCTTTTGGTGAGATAGGCCTGTGAGTACTCAATAACCCTGTTATCCGCTGTGTCCATGTGTTGAGAATCCATTGCATGAGTGCTTCAGGGTGTCCCAAATAAGCAAACTGTAGTCAGCTAGTCATTGAACTATTGCTTGTCCACATAAATGACTTAATATTAATCTTCAAGCATAGCCTATTAACATTAATCAAAAATGTTGCCAAATATGGATGTCTATTTTTTTAATCATCCTAGTTCTAGGCAACTTTTGTAAGCTAGTTCATTCTTTCACATGCCACCATTTATTCCTATACCATAATCAGATATCATAATATGTATACACATGTAATTATATATGCATAGTTTGTATTTAAATCTTGTTCACCTGTACTTACACAGTGTGCAAGTTGAATGATGTTCTATTTAAAGTATTCATATTTACCCTCTAGCCACGAATATTTATTGAGTGCTGGCTCTGTGTCAAGCACTGGAGATAAAACTGAGCCAACATAATATGGAACAGACCTCACCCTGTGTGCAGCATACAGTCGGTTGTCATATGGTTACAGGTGAGATAAGGATTGTGAGGAGAGGCTTGTGGTGCTGGGACCACATATAAAGGAGCTGAGTGACTTCTGAAGGAGGAGTAAGGCATCAGGTCACAGTTAAGGATGAGCGGGAATAGTGGCCCAGTGGGTCCACTTGGCATTCACGTGTCTGGAGGACAGGGAGCTAGACAGAGCGTTATGCCAGACAGGCTACGAGGGAAGCGGTTTTATAATGGAGTCTTGTTTCCTGTTAGGAGTGTTGATTCAAAGGTTCCCATTGTACTATATATGCTTTTGATGATTCAGGGGGCTCATGAAGCAAATGAGACGTTTCTTGAAGCCAGTGTGTACAGAATGCCATTTTCTTTGTCCAGAAAGAATATGATAATGGCAATGCTGATTATTTCATGTGCCTTCCCTAACTATTTGTATGACTGGGGTTTACTCACAGCCAGTCTCACAACAGATTCAAAAGATAATGAATAGTGAATGTAACTTTGCTGGGGTATTGCTTTTCAAATTTTTATTTATTGATTTTAGAGAGAGGAGGGAGGGGCGGGGAGGGAAGTGGGGGAGAGAGAGAGAGAAAGGGTTGACTTGTTCCACTCAGGCATTCATTGGTTGCTTCTTGTATGTTGTTTCTCCTGACCGGAGATTGAACGTGCAACCTTGGCATGTTGGGGCAACGCTCTAACCAACTGAGCTACCTGGCCAGGGCCTGCCTGTTGTTTTTTAATCCAAAATAGAAACCCAAATAACGATCCCTTCAGGTTGGAGAGCCGTTGGTCAAATGATCATACATCATTTACCATGCCTATTTATAGCTGCATGAAACAATGACTGATCTCTACTCATTCTCTGAGAAAGTCGATACACACATGGAAGAAAATTCAAAGAGTACTGGAAGATATCTGGTAAAGTTCCTCTCTCACACCTGGGGCAGTCCCCTAATTCCCCTTCCTAGACACCATCAGTGATGGGAGTTTCTAGAGTGTCCTTCCAGACATGTTCTATTCTCACGTCAGCTCATGCATGCATGTGTAACTCTCCTTCCCTGACATAATGTTAGAATGCTGTACGTACTACTCTGCAGTGACTTGCAGTTCGGTTTAGGTGACAGCATCAAGTAGTTAGTGGATGAATGATAAAACGTAACATATTCACAACTTAAACTTTATAAAACACAAAAATATAAAGACATTTGCTAATCTTTTGATGCAAGGCCGAACCTTTTCTTTGAACACAATTTTGCTGAATGGGATTAAACTGTAACTATAATCTATGGTTTCCATCAGTTTCAATTTCTTTAGTGTGGAACACGAACTTAAAGATACTTTCAAACAATCTGATAGCAGAATTCTTGAGTTTTTTCATTTTAACCCTAATTTTTATGGTTGTCTTTCCCATGCCTAATTGGACAGTTTTTTTCACCTTTAAATTCTGTTATATGATTACCAAAAGGTACATAATTCTCTGTACAAACTCAAAATCTACAGAAATATACTCTTTAGACAATGAAGGGCCCCGTAATAAAAAGTTTTCAAGATGACCATCAACAGACATGGTTTGGTTTCTATCTCCTTCTAGAATTGTTTATGTATTAATATAACTTGAATATGGACACACATACACACACAACATTTTAGGACACAATGACCAGGAAGCCACTGTTTTAAGAGACTCATTCAGTAGTTCTCAACAAGTGTCACTTAGAAATGGATAGGGGGCATTTTTAGTTGTTTCAGAGACTGGCATTGAGCATGCAAGGGTCGGGGATCCTGAACATCCTGCAGTGAATGGGTAGGTGCCATATGATAAAAAATTATACCATCCACCATAGTGGCCAAATGAGAAACACTATTCTCAAGAGAACAGTTACACTTTTTGCCTTTATATTTTATCAATTTATATAAGATGATGTTGAATTATGTTACTATAGTGTCGCTGAGTACTTGAGCAAGGCAGGCTCCTTTTGAGTACAAAGGTAGAAGACACCATCCTCACCTCCCAGGAACTCACCGTCTTCTGTGTGCAACTGTGGCAGAGTGTGGCAGGTGCTCTCATGGCAGCAGAGTATAACAAAGGAACAGGGGCAGGTAGAACCAGTCACACTTGGAGACATCTGGGAAGGGTTCTTGGAAGGGATGGTCCCTTTCAAGGGTAGGACTCTCACAGTTAGAGGTAGCAGTTCCAGAAGGTGTGTCTTGGAAAAAGAGAGGACTATGTCATCAGCTCTGCCACTTCTAGCTAAGCACTTGGGCATGAGGAGTGGCAGCTCCGCCACATGTGGCAGCTCTGCCACAGAGAAGTGTCCATGTCTTCTCTACCTGTCTGGCTGCTTTTGCTACCATGGGGGCGTGAAAAGAGTGAAGGTACCATGATGGTAGCTCAGGGGAAGCCAGCTATGTTCCCTTTAAACTAGACAAAGGATGGCAGGAAATGCCACGACGAGAGGACAAGAAAGGGAAGAGAGAACAAGAGATTCTAGATCATAAAACCCTGTTACAATAAAACCCTGTTCTGCTAGAGGCGCAAAGAAACCCTGGTTGAATATTTACAGTTACATTACATCATGGAGGTTGGTTGGGAGAGCGGGATGGATATGAGAAAAGGGATTTTTTTCTAGACTAAAATTTAACTCTTTCGGGCCTAAACCTTGTTTTTTAATTATTTTCTAAACAGTTTGGATATACATTTTTTCCCTACCTTCTTCAACAAACTATAGGGAACATCATCTTACTAAGGTCATCAGTAGGAATCAGTGGTTATGCTGGAAGTAAGCTTCATTCCTGGGGAGGACCACACTGCTTACATCAAATGCTTACATTAAACACCAGAATCTTGACTGTAATTAGCAGCTGATGTCTGCCTGGTCTAGACAGACATCTGCAAAAATATCTGAAGGAGGTTTTTATTTTGTTTTTTAATGACAAGTTTATACAGACCATAAAAAGATGATTGGGAACAATGGAACCTAAATAAGTGTGAGACATACTGTTTACCATTCAGAAAACCTAAGCTGAATCATACACAAGGGACACTCTAGACTGTGTGTGCTCCAAGTACCTGGTATTAATGACCAATCTATCTCATTAGAACCGCTAAAAACTCGCTAGGTATGGCTGAGGAAATTGTCTGGGTGCCCTGTAACTTGTTCAAAACGTTGCTTTCCGAATCTTGGTCTGTTGCTAGTCTCTTCATCTCCCACCTGCCCTTGAGCAACAGTTGGATGCGCTGGAGCTTGTGCATCTTGTAACGCAGGCTGCGGAGAATTTTCAGTCTACCAGTAGGTACGTCACTTCGGATTGAAAAAATACCATCTTCATCCAGGTATTTTCTTTTTATCCAGTGGTGTTTTTTTGTTGTTGTTTTGGTTTTTGAGGAACTTTTATGCTTTTCCAGCGGAGGTTTTGTTGCTCCAGTTCCTCAGCGGGCTGAGGCGAGGCTCCCTCTGCATGGCACTGCTCTTTCGGCCCTCAGATCTGAGCATTGTGGGGGCAGGCCTGCTCAGGTCTTTCTTGGCTGCTCATACCCTCTATTGGCTCTGGAATAAAGTATAATTTCCAGATTGAATCTGGGCTAGAAAGCTTCACTCATCTTTTCATAAATCCTTAGACTTTGACCCTTTTTATATCTTTCACTTTTATATCTTTCAGACACCCTCCCTGTCTTCAAACACTTGGGATTTTTACAGTTAACCTTTGTTCCGATTGTTCCCTCTGCCTGTAATGTTCCTCCCATATTTTGGGGGAAGGGTTTATATAATTATTTCTAACCCAGGTGTCCCTGAATCCCCAGGGATAGCCAACAGCCTCACCTCTGTGTTCCCACAGCATTTTGTGCTTACTTCTTAAAGTATTATATTTTAACTTTATTTGCTTATATGTCTGTCTCACCAATAGATTGTAAGTTCCTTGAAGGTAAAGAGGATTTCTCTTCATTTTTATTCCCCTGGAGTCCTGCGTAGTGTATGTGGTACATACTGGTATCTCAACATTTGTTGAACAAAATTCATGTTCATTGTGGTTTAGAGAGGTTCTTGAAGCATTCACCCCTATTATGGATGGTTAAAATTAGAAAAGTAGGGTGTCATAACTAGCCTAAACTCTATTAGGAACTGTAAAATGACTAACAATTAATTTTATCCATATTTGAATACTGTCTGGAAAAAACGTACCAGTTTTATTATAAGATTACCACCAGTTTGTCCTGCTATTGTGTCCTGTGAATTGTGGCTGTACAAGAAATTTGAATCTCATAAACTTTTTCTCCTACTATTATATTTTGCCCCAATACAGAACCAGCTGAATTAGTTGATCCCTCCCAGCTATGTTCCTCTTTATAGAACAGTTCACTTAAACCAATCACCTGTGCTAAAATTGCCTTTATTTCTCGCCTATCTTTTATTTACTGATTTCCTGTTGTAGGAAGGGAATAGGAAAGTGATAATGTTTCTGAGCTTTTTCATTATAGGTGTTCAGTAGGTATCTGTATCTCACTGACAGAGATTTTCAGACTATTTTTCTGTACTTCCAGACTTCACAGTGGCCAGGAAAATGCTAGTACCCTAAACATGTGCTTTAGTAAATCATACTATAAATTCCAGTTTATTAGCAAATCCCTAATTTAATGAGAGAGCATGTATTTGCTAGGGATGCTATAACAAAGCACCACAGATTGTAGAAAAAAACAGAAATTTATTTCTTCACAGTTCTGGAAACTAAAATTTCAAGGTCAGAGTGTTAGCAGGGTTTATTCCTTCTGATGCCCTGTCTTCCTGGTTTACCTTAGTGATCCTCCCTCAGCCTTCCCTTTGTGAGCGCCAGTGTCCTAATCTCCTCCACTCATCAGGACACCAGTTGTATTGGATTAGCACTCACTCACCTGACATCATTTTCCCTTCACCTCTCTGTAAAGGCCCTATCTCCAAATAGTTACACTTTGAGGTGCTGGGGCTTAGGACTTAGAACTTCAACAGATGAGTGTATTTTTTTGGAGGGGAGGCATACAATTCACCCCAGAACAGTGAATAATTTGGCAGTTTAAATACTGTACTCAGATATTAAAGAGATTACTTTTCAATGAGTAGTCAATAAATACATGTCTACTTCTTTCCCTTGTCATAGATTAAAACGCTGCCTTCCTTTCTGCTCATAATCTTACCTTTGCTGATTCCTTGAAGTCACCGGCTTCCCTAGAGTGGTTGGTGAGGAAAGAATGCAGGTGCTCTTCTCCTTTAGAGTTCTTGAACAAATATTTTGTCAGAAAACAAAAGGTTACTTGGTTACCCTTCTTTAAAAAAAAATAATAAATACCATTTATTGAGTGCTTATTTTTGGCAACTCACTGGGTATAGTGATCACAACAAGCCTTCAGAGTAGATGTTTTTATCACTATTTTATATGAAGTAACTTGCCCTGGATACTTCTTTTCTTTTTTTTTAATCCTCATGTGAGGATATACTTATTGATTTTTTAAAAATTATTTTTTAGAGGAAGGCTAGGGGTGGGGGTCAGAGAGAAAGAGAGACATTGATGTGAGAAAGAACTATTGATTGGTTGCCTCCCATATGCCCCTTGACTGGAGAGAGAATCCATAGCCTAGGAATGTGCCTTGACCGGGAATTGAACCCACAACATTTTGGTGCATGGGATGATGTTCCAACCAATAAGCCGCCCAGGCAGGCCTCCCTGGATACTTCTTATTTTTGTTTTTCTCCTCTAAGGCACCTCTTGGGTCCTGAAGGATGACTGTCAACTGTGAGATTAGAATGTGGGAAAGAAGTGAAGGATATATCAAGCTCATAGCCACTTGGCTTGTTGGTGGCAATTGGAGACCTAAGGGTCACAGAAGTTACAGACTCCAGTGGCTGAATTCCACATGGGTAGAGGTTTGAAGGCATACCACAATCTCAAACTGGGTGGACTGACTCTGGGTTGCTTTAGGCCAGGGCCATTAGACTGTAGGCTGGATTAAACAATGGTTGTCATGGTAACCCTGAATCCATGTTGGGCTTAGAAGGTAGGTTCCGGAGAAGTGATATGAACACAAGGAAGGTGTATTACCAATTTGTTTTTAAATGATAGGATTATAGGAAAGTATTACTGGAAGCTGCTTGGAATGAGCTAAATCAGTGGTTTTCCATCCTGACTGAGTATCTGAATAATCCCGACCACTTTCAAAAGCACAGTGCCTGGGTGCCCACCCTAGAGATTGTCCTTGAGAGTGGCACGGGCCTCAACATCTGCAGTTTTTTAACAGTTACCTGAGTAAATCTGATGTACAGCCAAAATTAAAAAGAACTAAAGAGACAGGCCAAGGTTTGGTAAGCTATGGCCTGCTGCCTGTTTTTGTGTGGCACATGAACTAAGAATGGTGTCTGTACTTTTAAGTGGTTGAAAAGAGTCACAAGAAGAATAATTTGTGATACATGAAAATTATATGAAATTTAAATTTCAGTGTTTATAGTTCATACTTTACTGGAACACAGCCATCCATGCTCATCCACTTATGTTGTCCTGTGGTTGCTTTCGCTCTACAACAGCGGAGTTGAGTGGTCACAAGAGACAAAGGCCTAAGCTTGTTACCTTGTGGCCCCTTACAGAAAGTGTTTGCTGATCCCTGATTTAGGCTAAGTTGGGCTCATCAACAGATCTTGTGTAGAACTTAAAAAGGAGACATAGTTTTGTGTAATATGTGTGTTTGTGTAATGTATTTTGCATTTAATTTCCTGTGGGCTTTTTTGTTTGTTTCCTAGCAGAGGGACCCTGGTTGATTGATCTGTAGCAAGTTTGTTCAACAAATTTTTTATCAAAGAGGATTGAAACATACTCTTTTTCTCTCAAAACAGATAATACAAAGAACATAATGTCCACAGAATATGATGACCAGGACATTTTCAATACTGCAGCTCTCCTAAATCCCTTCTAATACTCATTTCCTATCTCATTCCAACCCCCTCAACCCTTTTTTTTTCTTTAATCTTTCTCCCATCCTTCTATTCCATATTTGTAGTTAATACCAGCTGGATGCCTCAAAGCATTTCCTTTCCTTGATCCAATGTTTGAAAAAAGGACACTATTTATAAGAATGATTTTAATATAAAAATAGAGTTGAGCAAGCAAGATAGGAAAATGCTACTGACTGTCATATTGGTTCATTTCTTTTACCTTCTAGTGTTCACCCACCTGAATTTAGAAAAAAAAAAGAAAAGCATTAAGGCTAGGAAAATGAACAGAAAATGGAGAACAACCAAGAAAGAGAAACCCCTGCCATCAGATTGTGTTTTGTACAGAGAAGCTGCCACCATTTGCTTCCAACCAGCTCATCCAATTCAGAATGAGAGATTGGAACCTTATGCTTGGAAATACCATTTTGGGCCTTTGTTTATTTTGTTTTTACTCATAATTTTAGTGGTGGTGATTGTAAGGAGGAAAGTGAGCATATGATTTCATGCTTTTTAAAAAAAAAATAAACATATAACAGTTGAACTATTAGGAAAAAGTATTTGATTTCCAAAGTTTATTGTTCATCATTGGATGATAACTTTGATGACCTTGAGAGTCTCCTTGTGAAACTGCTTGGTGTCTTGGTACTGCAGGGAAGCCCACGTTCATATTCATATGTTATCCTGTCCTTCCCCTATCATAGGAGGTAGCTACTCTCCCAGGCATAGAAGCCTGGAGAGAAGCCAGCAATGTCATTACGGATGGCAGTGTGCCCAGACTACCTTAAAAAAAAAAGCATCCTCTCTGCTACTAATTAAGTTTCAGGAAGAGTGATGCTCGCCTTTATATTAGCAAGCACTTTGAAAGGCTGAGGGCAGATATGTAGAAGCAATTTTCTTATTCCTAAGAGTTCCTGGTTAAATTTAATTGTCCTTTAGCTTCTGCACTTCTAAGTTGGGAACACTGTCTGCTGGATGATGGATGGTTTGGGCAGGGGGAAATATAGGTAATATCTGCATGTTTGTTTCCTATACCGGGGCCCTGACCTACTTTCTTTTGCTTTCCCCAGGGTTCTGTATATTGGCCTGGCTTGCAATACGGCTCGCTATATTTATATTTCCTATCTGGAAAATGCCTGGACTGTTCTCCCCATGGAAGTTCTTCAAGGTAAGTTAACAGCTGGAATTATAATGAACTTTCTACCCGACTGGGCTATGACTGTAAAAGATCTGTGACATTCTGACTGCTACAAAGGAAGGGTGGATCTACTGTTTTATCTGATTTTGAGGTGGTTGTTAAGGAAGAGGTGACATCAGTGGGGCTGGTTCTTCAGTTATTCTGAATTCTGTTCTGTGTTTGCTAAGCAAAACAAAGCTGGATTTGACCCACACCCTTGTGATTAAACAAAGAAAGAGGAACTCTAGGATAAACTCTTATGTACAGTTTTTAGGCATATACGTCCAAAGGTGTTTTTAAATTTAATGGATTTATCTTTTTTAAATTAATTATTTTTATTCAGTTACAATTGTCTGCATTTGCTCCCCTTCCCTTCACCCCACCCCAGCCAGTCCCACCTCCCTCCCCCACCTCTACCCTCCCCCTTGATTTTGTCCTTGTGTCCTTTATAGTAGCTCCTATAGACCCCTCTCCCCCCTATACACTCCCCACTCCCCTGTGGCTATTGTTACAATGTTCTTAATTTCAATGTCTCTGGTTATATTTTGTTTGCTTTTTTCTTTTGTTGATTATGTTCCAGTTAAAGGTGAGATCATATGGTATTTGTCCCTCACCACCTGGCTTATTACACTTAGCATAATGCTCTCCAATTCCATCCATGCCATTGCAAAGGGTATAAGCTCCTTCTTTCTCTCTACTGTGTAGAATTCCATTGTGTAAATGTACCATAATTTTTTGATCCACTCATTTGCTGATGGGCACTTAGGTTGCTTCCAGTACTTGGCTATTGTAAATTGTGCTGCTATGAACATTGGGGTGCATAGATTCTTTTGGATTGGTGTTTCAGGGTACTTAGGGTATAATCCCAGCAGCAGAATTGCTGGGTCAAAGGGCAGTTCCATTTTTAGTTTTCTGAGGAAATTCCATAGTGTTTTCCACAGTGGCCTCACCAGTCTGCATTCCCACCAACAGTGCACTAGGGTTCCCTTTTCTCTGCATCCTCTCCAACATTTGTTTGTGGATTTGTTTATGTTGGCCACTCTGACTGGTGTGAGATGGTACCTAATTGGGGTTTAAATTTGCATCTCTCTGATGGCTAGTGATGCTTAGCATCTTTTCATATGTCTCTGGGCCCTCTGTATGTCTTCCTTGGAGAAGTGTCTGTTCAAGTCCTTTGCCCATTTTTTAATTGGGTTGTTTGTCTTCCTGGAGTAGAGTCGTGTGAGTTCTTTATATATTTTGGAGATCGGGCCCTTGTCTGAGATATCATTGGCAAATATGTTTTCCCATACTGTTGGTTCTCTTTGTATTTTAACACAGTTTTCTTTAGCCCTGAAGAAGCTTTTTATTTTGATGACGTCCTATTTGTTTATTCTTTCCTTTATGTCCCTTGCTTTAGGGGACGTGTCTGTGAGGATGTTGCTGCGTGGAATGTCTGAGATCTTCCTGCCAATGTTTTCCTCTAGGACTTTTACGGTGTTACGACTTATATTTAAGTCTTTTATCCATCTTGAATTTATTTTTGTGTATGGTGTAAGTTGGTGATCAAGTAATGGATTTATCTTTAAAAGATTTTGGTATTTTGCTTTGGTAGGTTAAGTACACTGAATGAAAAAAGTTGTCATAGATATTTTATATCTTTAGTTATTTTTGTCACATCTAGTGATTTACAGCTAAAGCTCTAGTCAGGCTATTGTTTTCCCTTCAAATCTTTGCTCAAATATGCTGACCTGAATTCTTCTATTTGCTTTAATGCACTGTTTTCCTTTAACATATAACTTCGAAAAAATTCCTAGGAGGTTCTTTCCATGTGGCTTAAGAACACTGAAAACATGGATATCTATGTAAGCTCATTGCCATGTTAGCTGATATATTTCCAACTATATCCTGAGAACCGGTTAGTAGCTTGGCTAAACCATTTGGTGGTTGGCATTATGATTAAAATAAGGTTCAGGACAATGTCATTGGCATTGAGGTCTTCTGGGACAGCCCTGGCTCCTAAATCATTAATTATACTAAATAGTGTGTGATTATATACAATTTCATTAGCTTTATAGATTGCTATTACCATTTTCCCTAACCCTGAGGATGCAAATGCAGCACATCAACGTAATTTCTTATAATGTCTAATATGTTATAGATAGTACAATATTATAATTATAGTTATATTAACTATATTTATATTAACTATAATTATAATATTGTACTATACTATAAGATATATTGTGTTATGATATAACATAGATATTACAATATCTATAATATCTAGCTTTTCCTGTAAGTGGCCTGAGGTGACCTCTGAAAATGGTTTGCTATTCACTTGACCCAAAAACCCCACAAAATCATGCAAATCAAGAGGTTCAAATCTTTGCGTTCGCTTTAGAAACACTCGTGAAACTTCCCAGGCCATCAAGGGTATGCACATCAGAAAAGCCACCAAGTACCTGAAGGATGTCACTTTACAGAAGCAGTGTGTGCCATTCCATCATTACAATGGTGAAGTTGGCAGGTGTGCCCAGGCCAAACAGTGGTGCTGGACGCAGGGTTAGTGGCCCAAAATGAATGCTGAATTTTTGCTGCACAGGCTTAAAATGCAGAGAGTAATGCTGAACTTAAGGGTATAGATGTAGATTTTCTGGTCATTAAACACATCCGGATGGACAATGCTCCCAAGATGCAATGCAGAACTTACAGAGCTCAGGGGTGAATGACCCCAAACATGAGCTCTCAGATCTGACACATCGAGAGGATCCTTACTGAAAAGGAGTGGACTGTTCCTAAACCAGAAAAGGAGGTTGCCCAGAATAAAGATACTATAGAAGAAACTGAAGAACTAAAAACTTATGGCCTGGGAGTAAATTCAGCATCAAATAAATGCTAATAAAAATAAAAGCGGAAAAAAAAGAGAAAATTATACATCTGAACAAAATGCAAGCTCATTCATCAGATCCTGTCATGGAAATGGGGGGCGGAGCATATCCTAATTAAAAGGAAATAGAATTTATAGTTATACTATAATTATAAAATTCAAATATATACACACTTTAAAGGTGCTTTTTTTAGAAGTGATGCAAGATGTGATTGGTGAAAGGAGATCTTGTTTATAAATATGTAGAAAATGAAAATATGGTGTTATAATTAAAAAATTATTGTTTGTAATAATGAGAACTCTGGAAGAGTCTTGAGGTGGGATGCACATCTCAGCATTATGTCATTTTAGAAAAACAAGACACTAAACATGAACTGCAGGAAAGAACTGCAATAACAAGGTACATGCACCACGGTTCTTAGGCTTTTTCACCTCTAGTTCCTATTCTAAGACAGGATTCTTGCCTTACTTAACTGCTTTATTTATTGGTATGCCACAGTGTGCGGACTCTATAAAAGTAACACACACTGGTATGCCTACAAAGAAGAAAGTATATTGTAATAATATCTGCCTATTTTATCTCCTTTTTTCAAATATGAATTGCATGAAAATGGACAGTTTTCATAAGTGACTCAAGAAAAGAGTAAAGGAGAAAAACTTTTTAATGAAATGGTTAAAGGAACAAAAGAAGAATATTATAAGAGGGAAAAAGACAAATGCTGTTGTGAATCAAAAAGCTATTGAAAAGAAAATATATATTAAGTAGCTCCTAAGAGTCAGGCAGCATGCTGGGTGCTGAGAATGAAATAAAAAAGCCATTTATTAACTTGGGCCCCAAGGTCTCACCATCTGTTCCAGAAGCCAGATGTGTAAACACATCATTACTATACAGTGTGTTGTTAGATGGAGTCAGAAAATGTGCCAGGTAATGGAGGAGCTCTGCGGAAGGAATGATTAGCTTTGTGAAGCAGGGAGTGGGAGGATGGAGATGTTATTGAAAGATTCCCCAAGGAAATCACGTACAGGCTGGATTTGGAAGGGTGAATAGGAACCCACCAGGTGGCCTAAAGACAGCGGGCATTTTGGCAAAGAGAAGAGCCAAGAGCCTTGTGCCAAAGCTCAGAAGTGGGAAGCAGAATAGTGTCTTCAGGGAATCTGTGGTATGCCGCGGCCAGGGCTCAATGCATTCATCATTCCAAGCTGCCGACCCAGGACTTAGTTTTATAATACCTATGTGTACCTCAGGGCGTTATCCCAGGATTTAGGGAGTTGGTCCTGTAATGAATCTAAGAGGAAGAAATTCCTCTTCCTGAGGCAGACGATAATTTATACATCTGCGCTTCATTTCATTCTCCCCTGTGCCGGTAGAAACCCACTTACTAATCTGACGCAAGTGGGAAGGGGATCTATAAAAACAGAGTCTCCTTGTGTAATAGAGGGCTCTGTGACCAGTTCCACAGAGCTCTTTGTGTCTAAAACTGGAGGAGATGGTTTCTTTCCCTGGCAGAAGTGAGTGCTGAGTGTTTTGGCTGTATAACAAAAACAAAATCCCTTGCCTTTGTTTGACCCGTGTCCACCCCACAGAAAACAGTAAATCACCCATGTGGAATTAATACTGTGTCACAGGAACATACTTCATCCTGAAAAGGTTTGTTTTGCCAGTCTGGATCCTTCCACCTTGATGAACTTATCCAAATGACTTTAAAGTCCCAGTGCTTAAGGCAGCTCTACTTACAACACAGTAAAGACAAGAAATGATGACAAAGCACTGAGTGATTTAATTACAGTACGACAGATGTCCCTTAATCCTTTGACTGGAATTGTTACCTGATGATGTGGGGCTGTCATCATGAATGATCTTGACAGTCTGGACCCTGAACAGTCAGCACTTTCCTACTTTGATTCTCAACCAGCTTCACACAAGAGGGTCTATCTCACCTCTTTGTCCCAAATACTATCAGAACTAGTACCACCTAGTGGGCAATTGAAGGAGAGGAGAGAAGAGATGTGCTTTATCCCATATCTCCTGCTGCCAATCTCTTCCCCTTTTGCATTGCATGTGACTTATGCAGGAAGATTCCTCGTTATCCTTTATTCCTTGAAGCTCTTGATCATCATCCACATTAGTCTCCTCAGGTCATGTGGGTAATAATTAACAGATAGGAGGGGGCATTAAGCAAATATCCCCTAGGAAGGAGGCTAGGCACGTATCTATTTGAGGATCAGAGTAAGACTGTTAGATGCTGTTGGGAATTGTGAGGATGTTTCTTACCTAGGATCTTTCTCACATTTAGTAGCCGATATTTTCTTGCAGTCTTATTCTGTAAGCAGTCGGGCCACCATTTGCAGCAAATATATTGTTCTGTAGGCAACTGGCGGTGCCATATAAAGAAGCAGGAATGCCCAGAA
Source organism: Desmodus rotundus (assembly GCF_022682495.2). Lineage (NCBI taxonomy): Eukaryota > Metazoa > Chordata > Mammalia > Chiroptera > Phyllostomidae > Desmodus > Desmodus rotundus. The sequence continues at coordinate 173,421,181 of NC_071388.1, forward strand.
GGAGCCTGTAATTTATTTTAAAGAGACAGTAGGTCTAAGTGCCTAAAAGCACTGCTGGGTGGAGTAGAGGGGGTGGGACAGTTTATATTTATTTCTCAAGGTCTCATTTTAAAAATCCATAGGAAATTTCTCCTTTACTTTTATACAAGAAGCATTTAATCATTCCTGATTGTGGTTTTGAGGATACACTTTTGATAAAAATCAAGCTCAAATTTCTTATGAGCTTTCCTGTGTGGGTATTGGTTGTGAACCCTTGCAAGACTTTGAGATGACTGTGATCACAATTGTCCTTGCTATTCAAATGTACTTCAGGAGAGCAAGGCCAGCCCGGGGCTGCTGTAACTAAAGAGGTCCTTAGTGCTTGAATTAATGGCTCAAGTACTAAGTGTAAAAAACGAGGCCTATGTCAGGTCTTTCTCTGCAGGATGCTTGATCAGTGGGAACTGGGTTTAGATTCTAATGAAAGACAGTTTTTTAATGTCACCAGGAGGAGGGCTTGAACTAACACTTATGAAGCTTGCTGTCTTATTTAGTATGCCTATTCAGCTGAGTAAGACATGTTTTTATTCATCTTATGTTTGGAAGAACATGGAGAAACTGTGAAAGGATTAGTATGATGCCCTTATCTTGTCAGCTGAAATTCTAGACATGATTCCAGTCTGTTACTGTCCATATTGGAAATTTTGTCTGGCTTAACCCTTGAAACGCGAGTAGCTTATCACACTAATACGTAAAATAGACAAACGGTCTAAGTTAAGCATTTGAATTGACGAAGTGGCATATGAAAGCCACTGGTGTTACTGCTAAAATTCATTTTTAATTGGAGTAGTTTTATAAATTGTAATAGAGCAATTTTATTCTTTGTCACTCCCATGCTAAAAGTTACTAAAAATTCTTATGTAACCTTTTATCCAAAACAGACTTTATTTTGCCCATTTGGAACTTATTTAAAATGTCTTCCGCTCCCGGAATCCTTTTCTGGTAATTGTATTGTACATTTAGCTCTTCCTTTTCAGAATTGTTCTCAAGTTTATGGACTGTGTCACATAGGTTAGCACCTAATTGCTACCCAATTATTTTACAAATACTATTAGTTTTACTTCCTGATTTAAAAACGTTTTAACTCTCAAATGCAAAGGCTGTACCTTGTACCTTCTGAATTCTCCAAGAGATACGCACATCAGAAGATGCACTGTAAATGTTGGTTGCTTAATTTTACAGCACCCTGAAAAAAGTACTGTAGTCAGTTTTATCTTTTTTAACTTTATTTTTATTGTTGTATAGTCAGTATTTTCTGTCATTTAAAGCTCTTTAGTGATACAGGAAGTCCTATCTCAAAAACTTATTTAAATATGTGAAGAAAATCTGAAAGGTAAATTTAAAGGCTGACACTTTATTGTGATAGCTTTTCCCTAAGATACCACCCTACCATCCATTATACATCTGTGAAGATATCAGTGTATTTTATCATTTACTTCTGCTACCTCATTCTATAATTGTATTCAATTAGTTGAGGCAGCTTAACCCCAAATATGCAGTAATCTGGAAACCATAAAGTGTTTAGGTTTGAATTAAGTTTTTTTAATTATACGTTATTATGCTATTACAGGTGTCCCAATTATCCCCCCTTTGTCCCCTCCACTCAGCACCCCCAATCCCCTCAAGGCAACCCTGCCCCCCATTGTTCATGTCCATGGGTCATGCATAGGTTCCTTGGCTACTCCATTTCCTATACTGTACTTTACATCCCCAATGGCTATTCTGTAACTACTGTTTGTACTTCTTAATCCCCTCACCTCTTCACCCATTCCCCCAAAACCTCCTCCCATCTGGCAACCATCAAAATGCTCTCTGTATCTATTATTCTGTCTCTGTTCTTGTTTGTTTAGTTTTTTAGATTCAGTTGTTCATAGATACATATTTATTACTGTTTTGTTGTTCAGAGTTTTGATCTTCTTTTTCTTAAGTAAGTCCCTTTAACATTTCATACAATAATGGTTTGGTGATGATAAACTCCATTATTTTTTCCTTGTCTGGGAAGCTCTTTATCTGTCCTTCGATTCTAAACAATAGCTTTGCTGGGTAGAGCAGTCTTGGCTGAAGGTCCCTGCTTGTCATGACTCTGAATATTTCTTGCCAATCCTTTCTGGCCTGCAACATTTTTTTTTGAGAAATTAGCTGACAGTCTTATGGGAATTCTCCTGTAGGTAACTAACTGATATTTTCTTGTTGCTTTTAAGATTCTCTCTTTATCTTTAAACTTTAGCACTTTAATTATGATATGTCTTGGAGTGGGCCTCTTTGAGTCCAACTTGTTTGGGACTCTCTCTGCTTCCTGAACTTGTGTGTCTATTTCCTTCACCAAATTAGTTTTTTATTATTTTTCAAATAGGTTTCCAATTTGTTGCTCTTTCTTTTCTCCTTCTGGCACCCCTATGGTGTGAATGTTGGGACACTTGAAGTTGTCCCAGAGGCTGCTTACACTATCCTCATTTTTAAAAAAAAAAATTTTTTTTCTTCTTGCTGTTCTGATTGGTTGTTTTTTTCTTCCTTGTGTTCCAAATCATTGATTTGATTCTGGGCTTCATCCACTCTATTGTTGTTTCCCTATAAATTGTTCTTTATTTTATTTAGAACAATTGTTCTGTGTACCCTATGTTTCTGACTAGATCTTTTTATGCTGTTGAGGCCCTCACTAAGTTCCTTGAGCATCTTTATAACCAGTGTTTTGAACTCTGCATCCAATAGATTGCTCATCTCCTTTTTGTTTAGTTCTTTTTCTGGAGTTTTGATCTGTTCATTTGGGCCATGTTTCTTTGATTCCTCATTTTGGTAGCCTCCCTATGTTTGCTTCTATGTATTAAGTAGAGCTGCTATGACTCCCTGTCTTGGTAGTGTGGCCTAATGTAGTAGGGTATCCTCTAGGGCCCAGTGGCACAGCCTATCTTGTCACCCAAGTTGGGTACTCAAGGTGCAACCCTTCATGTGGGCTGAGTACACCCTCCTCTTGTAGTTGTGCCTTGGTTGCTCCTTGCAGATCAATGGGAGGGATTTACTCAGGCCAGTCAGACGCAAGGAATGACTGTGACCACTGACTACCAACCTCCACCCTCTGTGGAGGATCAGCTGTGTGGGGGCAGGTTGGTGGTGCTCCTACATGGTCTATAGCTGTCCTGGGTGCACAGGCTCTCGGATTTCCCAGATGGTACAGGTCAAGGTCAGCCCCAACCTGTGTTTTTTTCTGTGGCCACCCTGCCTAAAGTATAAAGCAATCAGAGATGGCTGCTACTTGTGCTGGGCTTTGAGATTCCCAAGTGAAGCCAAGCTGTGAATCTAGGCTGGTTGCTGCTAGTGCCAGGCCTGAGGCCACTTAGCAAAAGGTATGGGGGCTGGGGACTCACTGAAGCTAGCTGTTGCTTGTTTGAATAGATTTAGAAAGTTATGAAGCATGAGCCAAGACCAGCCATTCATGTGGAAAAGCTGATCGGGTGGGTCCATAAGTTGGGTGGGACTGAGTCTCTGGGGATCTCCAGGGTGGGGCAAACAGTATTAGCCAGGTTAATGGAGTCTGCCAGCCTGCCAGCTCTGTGGCACTGTTGGGGGAGTGTTCAGAAAAGGGATGTGGCCCCTGCCCACATTTCTGTCTGGAAGAAACTGTTCCCTAGCTCTCACTTTGATGCCAGACACTTCAGTTCCTCCCTGTATGTCACTGGTGCCTTTCAAGCAGCTACCCCAGTACTGGAGCTCAGATGGAATGAGTCTGAGTGAGTCCATGTGTGGGTTCTTTAAGGGGAACTGCTTGGGACTCTAAAAGTTTCTTCCACATACTCATTCCCCGATGGTTTTTGCAGCCAGAAGTTATGGGGACTTATCTTCCTGTCACTGGAACCCTGGGCTGGGGGCACTGGTGTGGGGCTGGGATACCTCACTCCTGAGATATCCCTTGGACGGATGTGGTTTCTTTAATTCTGTCGTTGCCAGACTTCCATTCTACTTGATTTCTGACGGTTCTGAGTAATGTTTGTTCTATATTTTAATTGTAATTTTGATTGGGTTTTGCAAGGAGGCAAACCACCATCTTGACCAGATGTGAATGAGATTATTTGTATCCCAACTCCCCAACCTAAAAGCTCTGTGTCTTTGGAAAATGCTTAACTGTCTAAACCGCAGACTCTTGTGCTATAGAATAGACTGATAGAGTATTAAATTAATCTATGCAAAGTACTTAGCACATTACCGGGCATATAGTTAGCCATCAGTAAACATTAAGTAATATAAAATTACAAAAGTAAAATAAAAAACTGTAAATAAATAAATATCAGTATAGGGGGAATACAGGGTGAGGAAAAGTAGATTTATAGTTTGTGTGGAACATATACAATAATTAATAAATAATAATACAAGAATAAACACTGTATTTCACATACAACTGTTTGCCCCACCCTATATAATTTAGAAGATTCTACTCTAAGAGGTTAAATTGCAGTTACTTATTAAAAGCCTGGTCACAAATGACTAGTCAGTGCCCACTATTCTTAAAGTTATCATTGGGGAAGTGAAATTTTACTGGCTTTGTTATAAAATCACTTCTCATGTGTGGCTTGATATGGGGAAGCACTGAGCATGAAATCTGAGTTGTCAAGTCTTGACAGTAAACACAGTGAGTTTGGGGGTCGGAGTCTCCTAAAATCTGCTTTAATGTATGCTAAGGACATAATGCCAGTGTGCAGAATTCATGAGGGCCCCCAAAACATTGTTGTATCAGTTACAGAATTTTTTAAGTGTCTTTAAAAAAAAAATCTTGCAAGGTGAAGCTTATAGAAGCTTTATTTCCTCTGTCATTTTTTACTCATACATGAGGTTTGGACGTTTTCTCCAGCCTCACCCAGGGTACCTCTCATCCATGAATGCTTTTGTTCTCATATTCCAACATACAGACCACACCTTAGTTTCATTTCAACATTCTTTTGCTCAGCTGTCATTACATGTCAAGCCTTGTGCTAGGTGCTGGGTATTTTTGTTCTCCTCAAGGAGCTTGGTCTGCTCCTCTTTCAGGTAAATCCTGCTCCCTTTCACCCGTCTGACTATAAACTCCATGGTGATTAGGGATGTATTTTATATGTTGTATTCTCAGAGCAGAGCAGGGATTCTGGCACATAGTCTCGATGTTCAATAGGGCTGTTGAACGGATGCACAAAGGAGATTCTTGTAGTGCTGTACCCTGGTAGATATTGGACTATAAAAATAATTGTTGCATGTTTTATATAAAGTCTCTTCCATGCGACACACAGAAGGTTCATTCAGGCAGCTGCTGCTAGGTCTATTACTCTTTGTAGGATCCCCTGCTATTTTTGAAAGGTCCTTAGCTGTTGGTGGCTCTGACTTTGGCAGAGATATTGGCTTGCTGTTCACCTGCTGTTTCCTTTCCTTCATGGGCACACACACACAGGCAGCTAGATTCTATTTCCTAGTCTCCACTGCAATTAGGTATGACTGATTCTGCATAAATGGACTGTGAGAAGAAACGATGTATGTCACTTCTAAACCTAGCCCGTAAAAGTTCGCATGTGCCATCTTCTGCTTCCTCCTCTGCTGGGGGAGCTAGGTACTGAATGACTATAAGGAGCAGAGCTGCTACTCATCCTCTCCCCAGGCCATTAGACTTTGTGTGAGAAAGAAAACATCTAATGTGTGAACCTCAGCATTTTTTTTTAAATCCCAGCATCTGAGAGGTACACTGAACTAATTGAAGTTTATGCTTTGGTCCCTCCATGGAAAGGGGTTGTCACAATTGATTCAGTGTACTAATGCTAAAGGGATTCTTATGTTTTGTTCAGTGAGCTCAAGCCAGTGGCAGAAGAAAAACAAAATAAAACAAAAAGTTCTAGTTTGCCAATACTTGGTCAGTTTTCACCCCACCCAGACATTATGTGATTTCCCCCAGCCAAGCAGAATTTTACAAAGAACAACTGTCCACCCGGGAAGAAAGGCTGTTCTTGCTCAGACATGACGTGCGTTGCAATAGAGCCTTTCTTGTGGGCCAAGACTAAACAACCTTGACATTCATGTTGCAGAATCAGGTACCAATGTTGAACATTGTAAGGTAAAGAGTTACTTGGGGGCGTATAGAAAATTGGATAATATGTATATTGTGAGCTCTTAGGGAAGGAGAGAAAAAAGGTAGTAAGAATACACATTTTTAAAAAATTGATAGCTTGTTGGGCATGTTTGATGTTATCAATAAAACTTCTCAAAGTACCGTATTTTGCCATTTATAATGTGTACTTTGTTGCCCAAATTTTTGAGGGAAAAATAAGGATGAGTATTAAACATGGGTAGTACCTGAAATATCTTGTCTCTGTTCTTATGTTTTGTAATTATTTGTTACATAAAATTTCTTGTACCATAATGTTCTAAAGTAAATGCTAACATTCATTTATAATACAAAAAACAAGTTATCTAAATATAAATAAATACAAAATTTAATTAAAAAATTAAAACGGAAGTTTTCCTGAAAGTTTGGGCCAAAAACATGCGTGCTCATTATATGCAGCAAAATACAGGTAGATGGTTATATTTATTACAGAATATTTGCAGTTGTTATGAAGACTTACAGTGTACTTAAGCACTGAAGTTCCCCTTAGACACCTTGGGTTCATATATTGTTTTACTACCCTGTTGTCTTGTGTGGTTTTGGATGAGGGACTAATCTCTCTAGGGTTTAGTTTCCTTGTTGAAAAATGAAGGGAAAAAATAGCACCTGTTACTGGGAGGAATAAATGGGATAATCTGTGTAAAACACAGCACAATTCCTGTTAGAGTAAGCTGCTGCAATCTTAATGAGAAAAAGTTTAATGTTAGTCATACTTATTTCTAATCGAATGTTATTCGAATGTTAGTGTGTCCCCAAATAGTTAAGGTCTCGATAGTAGATGGTATGAAAATATCTCTTATGTTCCTGTTAGGTGTAGAAGATAATCTCGAGAAACCCCAGTTAAAGGTAAGGAAGGAATGACTGGGAAGCTAAGTTTCCATGACCTGAGAAGCTGTTTATGTGACCTATGTGGTCTTTGAGAGTCATTCATTGTCAATTAACATCCAGTGTTGAATTGCCACTCAAACATATTTATGAAGTACCTATTATATTAGGTTGGTATTGAATTATCCACAGATATCAGCAGCTTTGTGACAAGTAGCAGGGTTAAAATATTGCAAGGAGAGTCCATTTGTATACTTTTGTTACTGTTATTAGTGGTGGTGTAACATCTTTTTATTCTGTTTGATACTTTTTTTTTATTCTTACTGTGTGATCCACCAACTTAGTTATTTCATACTAAAAGTTTTTAAAAAATTGTTGCTCCAGTGTAACACATGGCACTGAATAAATCTGTTCATTCATTTCATCAAATGGAGAGTAATCAAGTATTACTTTTTCACAGTTCTCTAAGAAAAAGTAAGAAAGTAGAAGCATTTTCTTTTCCCAGCTTATGATATATTTTATCCCCCAAGTTTTAGAGGTGGGCTGTTTTAGGCAGCACAGTTGTCAAGATTTCCTTTCATATCTTACGAATATGTAAAGTGGTAGAGGATTTTTAGATTTCTAGATTGCTTTTTTATTTTAAATTAGAGGATGAGAACAGAACTATGGTAAAAATATTGGCAAATTTTTCAGATTATTAATATGATTGCTAGAACACTGCATACTCAAATTTAAGAGCAAGAACCAAAATTCTGCAATTGTCTTTGTGTACAAAGGTAATGTTAACCACCCAGTCTCCTCTTGTGGATTGCTTAGTCTTGCTACTTTCTTTTCAAGGAAATGGTATCGATTCGTCCATTTACACGATATTTTGAAACAAGGTATTTCAGGGAAGCAAATTTGAATTCTACATCTGCCTTGGAAAATGCTGGAGGATACAGGCAGATTAGCTTTCATTCTTCTGCTTTTAGTACCAGGAACAGTTTTTTTTACTGTATGCTTTACTATTTTTCCTTCAGTTAATGCCCTGAGCTGCTTTACAGAATGTAGTTCCATTATCGAATCAGGTCTCAAAAAGCTATAAGGAAACTAGCAATCTGTCAAGAATCTTTTATATCTGCCACTTAATGCCAATCAACAAATGCTAAGAACAGTTTAAAAGCATCCTGACTTAAGTCATCCTGTTGGAAGGGCTTCAATTATCTTAGAAGATTCAAAGTTTTGGAAAACCCTTAGAATTAAAAAAAAAGAAAAGAAAAGAAAACCCTATTATTAGAAGATGGTGTGCGCCCAAGCTGTCACACTTAAGAGAATTAACTGCTAAAATTATAGTTGATCTAGAATCATAGCAAAAATATATTTGTTACTGTTTTTGTTGCATAAATACATAGGCCCATCTTTCTCTACTTGCAAGTCCTGCAATTGATTGCTCATAGACACAATAAATTTGGTAGCGCCATTAAAGTTTATTTATAACCATTTGATATAGTTTTAGGTTTTTGATGATTCATCTTTAAGAAACTATTTCTAAAACCTATGCTGGATGTTACTATTGAATCTAACTTAATTTTGAATAATTTTATTTCCTGAGATATTTTTTCCTTAGTGTGGTTAATGGAAAATGTGTATCTGAAAAGAAATGCAGTTGACAGCATCTTTAATAATATATTTAATAATCCTACTGTGTCAACATTTATCATTAGGATTCTATGCAGGCATTACTCGGTTCTGAGAAAGCCAGCATTATCTAAGGTACTGAAATTGTTTAGTCAGATAAAGCAAAAGTTTTATTTGACTTCTGTGGAAATAAGTGTGCATAGTACTTCTGATCATCTAGTCCGTATTTTCAGTTAAAAAATAACCTAGTTAAAATGATTACAGAAATATAATAAGCCTAAGAAAAACTATTTTGATGTTTTCGTGTTAACTATAGCGCACATACTCTAATGCCGGTAAAAACAGTGTTTATTCTATTATGGGCCTACTTAAGTAAGATCATCCCTGGTAATTGGACTGTATGCCAGGACAGTGTGAGTTTTTACCTTGTTGGGTGATGGATGTATTTGTATTCTTATATTCTTGAGCTTTGTTGTGGGACACAGCTAAATTACTTGGAAATAGTATGATCCTTTAGGGTCTTGCTTTTGGAGGCTACTTAGGTGGAACTAGAGCAGTGTTTAGACCTGGGCTGATTCTCCCATAATACTACTACACATGTTTAGAGTACTCTACCAATCCCAGGAATCTAGTTTTTCCAGTTTGGCTGGTGAAACCAGTACTGTTACTGTCCCTGCATGGGTTCTGAGTACTGTTTCTGTAATGTTTTCTGGTGGTTCCTTCCCTGGCTTTGCAGTTTCTACACATGCTTTTGCTGATCAGTACTCTGCTGAATACTGGAGGAAAACAAACCACTTGCAGACTTCTGGAGTTTCTCTCTGTGAAGCTCCTTCCTCCCTGGCACTTTCCTCTGGAGCTCTAGCTGCCTTGGGTCTCCCTCAGATTGCCAGCTCCATCTCCTCAACCCAGTGGTTTCCCCTCTATGCCTTGAAGCTTTCAACTCTAACCAGGCAGTAAACAGGGGGTCCTCATATTTTCCCCTTCTCTTAGAGATTACTGTCCCTGTTGCTGATGTCCAGTATCTTGGGAACTGTTACTTCATATATTTTGTCAAGGTTTTGGTTGTTTCAGGAAGGAGGGTCAATCCAATCCCTATTTATTTTGGCAAGAAGCGGACTAATGTCAAATGAAATCTTAAATTTATATTAATCTTTTAGTTTAACTTTCTAAAACATAGGTTAAGAGTGTCTTATGATATTATCTCCAAATGAGGTTATTTTTCAGGGAGCAGGCAAGTCCATGACTTAGTCTAGGCAGAACCAAATGATTTCTTAATCCCTTTCATTTATAAAAACCTATCCTGCCATTATCTTTTTATTACACTTAAAGCAGTGCTGTAATAAAGATTTAAATTCAGACAATGTGCAGTTACTGTACATTAAAATAACAACCAAATTTTTTTCCCACTAGTTATCTTTCTCCCCTCCTCCCTCCCAACAAATGGCGAAGATATAATGAAACTGGTAACGAGTCATTGTAAATGGTCTACACTCTTTTGGAAAACAAATTGGAACTATTTGTTAAAAGGCATAAAAATTGTTATACCTTTTGAATAACTAATCCCACTTGTAGAATTATAGCCAATATAAATAATCTGGGACGTGTAAAAAGTCATATCTCCAACAATGTTAATTATGGTACTAATTATAATGAAAAATTGGAAGTAATTTTAATGTCAATATAAGTGCCCAATAAGGGTTTAATATCCAAAATATATAAAGAACTTCTCAACAGCAAAACAGAACAACTCAACAGCAAAAAAACCCAAACAAACAGGGGGTTGATAAATGATGATGGACGGAGTCTTGCCTTGGGGTGGTGGTCATACAATACAACATACAGATGGCGTGTTGTAGAACTGTGCACCTGAAACCTCTATACTTTTGTTAGCTAGTGTCACCCCAAGAAATTCAATAAAACGGGAAAAAATCCAAAACCCTCAAAACAACCCAACAACCCAATTAAAATATGGGCAAAGGATTAGATTAGACACTTCTTCAAAGAAGACATACAAATGGCCAATAAACGCAAAAATAAAAAAGTAAAATATGCTCATCAGCCTCACGAATCATTAGGGAATGCAAATCAAATGACAATGAGATGTCCTTTATACCCATCAGGATTGCTATTGTAAAAAACATGAAAATAACAAGTGCTGGTGAGGATGTGGAGAAATTGGAACTCTTGTGCATTTCTGGTGGGACTACAATGGTGAGCTACTGTGGAAAACAGGCAGTTCCTCAAAGTTTTAAATATGTTGTTACCCATATGACCTGGTAATTCCACCGCTCAGTGTACACCCACAAGAACTGACAGCAGGGACTCAGACACCCACACAGCAGTGTTCACAGCAGTAGCGTTTGCAATAGTAGCCAAAACTTGGACATAGTCCAAATGCCCAACAACAGATGAATGGATTAAAAAATGTGTCTTCTATATACAATGGAATATTAGCCTTAAAAAGAAAGGAAATTTGGACACATACTACAACATGTGTCCCTCTGAACTCTGGATGAACTGAAGACATACTAAGTGAAATAAGCCAGACACAAAAGGACAAATAGTGTATGGGTCCACTCATACGAGGTACCTAGACTACTCAAATTCATAGACAAGGCCTGGAGGAAGTTAACATAATGGATACAGAGTTTCAGTTCAGGATGATAAAAAATGTTGTGGAAATGGATGGTATTGATGGTTGCACATCATTGCGAATGTACTTAATATGAACTAATTACACACTTAAAAATGGTTAAAACAATAAATTTTGTTATGTATAAGTATTTTATAGGTAAATGTTTATGTATTGACTTTATATACATATAAATGAACAATTCATGTTTGAAGAAAGAATAACGTAAGGAATGCTGCTCAGACAATCCTCCCTGCTCTTCTTCCTCTCCAGGAGTGACACATGCGGCCATCTGGGCAGCCTGCATTTCCTATCTCAGTGCAGCTGTTCCGCCGGAGCTGAGGACATCCGCTCAGGGCATCCTGCAGGGCCTCCACCTGGGCTTGGGGAGAGGTTGCGGTGCCATGATTGGAGGCGTGTTAGTCAATTATTTTGGTAAGAATGGCTTTCTCTTTTTCCCTTTCTTCTTTGGTGAAGACTTATGATTTCTCAGCAACACCTCAGTAAGCACTCAGATTTCTGAAGACTGCCAGAAGCTAAACTCCAGTGGTCATATTCTCTTTCTAGCTTTCACGGTAGTCATAATTGTTAAGCAGAGTGCTGAAGTCGTTAGGGTGAGTGGAACTAGCCTGTAAATGTGCACACTTCTCTGACAAACAGCTTAATGAGATGCTACACAGATACCTCAAAGGAGCCAAGCAAACAAATAAGCTCATATGCTGTTGGTTTGAAGGAAATGACCTGAAACCTGCTGATGATAATGCTACAGGAAAGAAAATTCATCATTGTTATCCTATTATGAGATTCGGAACCAAAAAAACTAACTATATGCTTGCTTTGGTACTGTCACTGTGTCTATGACAATACAGTCTGTGTGCCCTGTCAGGTCTCCCTTATTGGAAACACAGGGAGGGGAGGAGATAAAGTCATTCTGCTCTAGGATCTTAATTGCTCAGTCATCTATGGAAGGTGGGCCCGGGGGTATCTACATTTATAGCACTGTTTGAATTCCAACTACAGATTAATCGGGCTGTTTAATAGTTAGGTAAATGGTCTTTATGAAGAAGAAAGCACCACTGAATTTTATGGTAAAAGGCTTTCAAAGACAATCATTTACAAATACAGTTTTACATTTTGACCAATGACAGATCCAACAGCAGTGCCTGGGTCTCCTGACACCTACCTAGACATGTGTGTTTTCCACTATATGAAGCTAATGGTCATTTGCCATTCTCTGATTCATCCCAAGTGCTGCTGCCTTTGTCCCGAACTTCAGAACATTGATAGTTTTGGATGAGGGCTACCTGCATTTCCTGGAATTACTCTACAGAGTGCTCTCGTTTTCACAGGGGCTGCTGCAACCTTCCGAGGAATTGGCATGGCCTGTCTGGTGATCCTCCTGCTCTTTGCCCTGATCCAGTGGCTGGCAGTGCCAGATGAGGAAGAAGGTAGACATGTCCATTCTTCTTAGTGGTTCTAAAGGTTGAAGCCCTGGGGAATTCCACACATACCCCTCAGAAACCCAGAGGTGGTAACAGAGTGTTCAGTAGACCTGCTTGGCTAGATCTCCTCAGTGGTGTATCAGTGGACTCCTGATTGCTGGAGAGAAGCTGTCTACTGTGTTGGAAAGAATATTGGTCATTTTAGGTAGCTTGGGATGTTCTTGATTTTGCTTTGGTTTATTGGTGGTTTTGTATTTCCCTAGTATTCTAAAGGGATTTAAATTTTAAATGAAATAGATTTAAGGCTATGTAGTAATTTTCTTAGTAGGGCTAGGAAGGGGTATTAATCTCTATGATTTATGATTTTACCTTCCTTTGGGAAAAAAATATCTAAACCTTAACTTTGAAGTTTTCCCTCAATTAGGCATGACCTTAATTAATGTTTAGATGAGAACAAATTTTCAAGTGAGTTTTTTTTTCCCATGAAGAAGGCCAACGGTAGGATGGAAATATTCCTGCTAAGCTCTTAGGTTCCAGTACAGGGCTTACCTTCTTTTGTGTCCTATTCTTTGAGTGGCATTTGCCTCAAGTACCTGAAGTGCTTCTGTTAGAAAAACTAGTTTGTTACAGAAACTCCAGAGACAGATTTTACTTTCAACAAGTAATTAAGAAAGAAAGACTAATACTAGTTTTTCCTACTCTTGTTCTTTTATAATCTTAACTAGATCATACTTCTTAAAAAGCTTTGATCTCCATGCCTTTAGTATGGGGTTGGCCAAAAAGTCTATGATTTTTTCTGTAAAGACACATTTTTCTTTTTCACCAATAACTTTATTGATTTGGATATTTTAGGTATGTTGGCTCTCTCCTGTGTGGTAGAACATTGATTGTTCTCAATTAATGTCTTGATTTGATTGCTTCAACTCGTCTACCCAACCGTGGAGCACCGTCCAGCGAGAAATTTCCAGCATGAAAGTCCACATACCACTTTTGACATGGTCGATCAGGCACAGCACCTTCTCCATATACTGCACAAATTTTTTTTTTTTTTTTGCTTTTCAGTTGCATTTTACCTTTCTTGAAATAGTAAAGCATAATACACCAAAAAAGTTGCATGTTTTCTTCCACCTTCAATATTAAAATGGCTATACAAAAATTCACAAATTTTGATAAGTTTTTTTAAGTGCATGCTGATATGACAGCTGTCACAATACAATCTAACAAAATTGTTTCAAGTGAAGTTGAAGACAGCTAAGTGCTACTGGAGCCTTCTTACGGAAAAAACTAAATAAACTTTTTGGCTAACCCAATAAAAGGCCAGTAAAAACAGCTATCATGTGGCTTTTTCTGTTTCGATGCTTATTTTTAAAATCTCAGCCCCTAAGTGCTCCTGGGGCACCGTTCACTGCAAACTGTGCCCCACTGATGTTATATTTAAGTTGAATGAACAATACATTTCATAAGTAAATATAAATTCTTGTCTATTAAGCCCTATAAGGAGACCCTGGACGATAACCTCATGTTCCTTTGCTCAGTACTTGTACCAAGTAAAGAAGCAACCCTTACTACACAGCAATTAATGTTGCCAAGCACACTAGAATGGGCCTATCTGCTTATTTAGTTTATTTTTATGTTTGTTTAAATATGTTTGTAGAAATGTTTATAGATATGTTATGTTTGTAGAAATCTCAAAAATGATTTAAACATGCTTTTCTCTAAAGACAAGACAATGTTGGCAGAAAGGATTCCTGTTCCATCAAGTCCTGTTCCCATAGCAACCATCGACTTGGTACAGCAACAGACAGAAGATGTCATGCCACGCATTGAGCCCAGACTTCCACCCAAGAAAACCAAGCATCAGGAAGAACAGGAGGATGTGAACAAGCCAGCCTGGGGAGTCAGCTCCTCTCCCTGGGTAACCTTTGTCTACGCACTCTACCAAATTAAAGAGATGATGCAGCTAACAAGGGACAACCGTGCTTCTGAGATACAGCCTTTACAGGTAAAGTTCCTCTGCTGGCTTACCTTAAGTGGGCTCAGAGTTCATTATTCAGTTATTCAGTCACAAGATTATGGAAGGTCTGGTGGGGAAAACAGACATGAAGACAAGTAATTTCAGTACTCTGTGTATACAATGACAAGGTCCCATAGAGGGAAAACCCTGCCTTATAGTGATCAGGAAGGCTTCACAGAGAAGATAATTGCTTCTTGAGAGAAAGAAAATAAATCTGATTTTGTGTATTTCTTTATATTTTCAGTATAGGTGGATACCAGCTGCAGTGAGGATGTATTATCTCTTGCTTTGGGGGGCATTAATCTCTGTAACTATAAAATTATAGTGGGGACAGTATAAGTAATAGAATCTTACTAAACATCTGATGAATTAATGAATACATTGAGCCTCTGTATGGGTCTCATGAGGACATTTAACTCAGTGGAAGTGTAGTTTTGCTGGTGACCTCACATGAAAAATAAAAAGTATGATTTTTCTTATCCTTAGAGGTATGGTCTCTCCTGAGTAAAGTTAAATCACCACGTTGGCAAAACTGTGGGCAATTGTAAATAAAACTATATACTGCCCTTGGAAAATGATTAAGTGTGACTTCTATGAACACTTTTGCCAAAGTAATGAATCCACTTCCTTGCGTTTGTCAGTCACTCCCTGTCACTTGATGTGTCATGTCTGTATCTAGAGTAGCTTCAGAGGACACATAGCAGTTAAACATAAAAAGGAATTTGAGTAACTACCTTTTTAGAAAATTTTAACTGCCTTTATCACAACTTTGTAAATTAACATATAGTATTTCTATAACTTAAACCAAACCTCATTCTTCACTAACTGTAATGCATTCTGGTCAATGCATGATCCTACTTATGAAGATAATAAACTCACACGAATCCTCTACCTAGTCAAAAAGGAGAATGTGGGGGTGAGAGGGGCATATGAAAGATATAAAGCAGGGAAGTGAATGAAGCAGGAGAAAGGATATCTTTTACTTGAAGAGCATCCTCGTTTTCACAGAAGCTTGTGAGGCTTAAGTATCATTAAATTTTTTTCTGATATGGTAAGATTAATGAAATCTGGCTGACATGGCTCAGTTATTCTTATGAAGAAGCCATTATGCTAAGATTTTGTTTTCATTTTAGAATCAATCATAGAAATAAAACTATTTTTTTTTTGGTACTCATCTATTTCAAGTGATAGGTACTAATTTAGAGGAAAACCCTTTAAAAAAAATGTGTCCTGACTTATAAACACCAGTAACGTAGCAGGAGATGGAGCCATGTGGCATTTTACAGACATGCTATGGGTGGTGTGCTGGAGTGTGTTTTCACAGTTACTTACAATCTGGTATCGAAATGCTTGTTTACATTCCCTTTATGTGCTTGTTCTGTCTTATTTAACCTTTAGTGTATACTTTTAAATCCCAAATATACATAAGAATCTTAATTTCAGGACATTCTTTTCCTGGCCCTGTCGCCAAGGCCTTACTTCCTTAGAGACAAGGTACCTTCCAGCTGTTGAATTCTGTGGTCTCAGTAAGTGGTCTGAGTTTCAAGTGCATGCTGCTGGCCCAGTGACTTGCCACAGTGGCTGGTGAGAACTCCATAAATCTTTGTGGTGTAAATTGTATTCCTAGTGGTAACAGGCATTTTGATAGTAATGTCCCTTTATCCGCAAGGTATGTCTGCTTATAGTGTTTGTGTTTTTCATGCGGCTCTGGCAGTTGCACATAGGAAAAGAAGTGAAAGGTAAGACATTCTATCCTTATTCCATTATTATCCCTGAAGCGGTCACTTGAGGATGATCTCAAGTTTCCTATGTCTTACTGGAAAGCATATGTAAAAGGTGTTGGATTAGTTTGCTAACACTGACTGTAAGGCATCTCCTATTTTTTCCTTCTAGGGGACCAGTGAGAATCGGGGAGATTCTCCAGCTGGTGGAGTACAGCCTGTCCCATGTGAGATTCACTCCGAACTATCTGGAAACCAAACATCCCCTCAAACAGCAACATCTCAGACACAGAGCAGCTCCGCTCACCCCAGTGTGGACCAGCGTGCAGAGGAGAGTGAGGACCAGCAGGCTCAGCCTGCCACTGGGGGACACTGAGGGGTCCTGCTCATCTCACACCCTGCATGGAACTGGGCTCCTCTGCCAGGACAGAGGGGGAGGTGTCCCAAACCCAGGACATGCTTCACCTTGAGGAGCACTGCACCGCATACGCTTCTAGATACCTAAACTCATTTACATGGAAACACACACACATAGTAGCTACAGTACATATTGGCAGAAACAACCAACTGGAATCACAGAAGGGAAATGGAGTTCAATGAGGACTTTCTGTTCTTTGGTGGTTAGGCTAAGGACTACAGGACTTTTCTGCCAGGGTGGTATGAGTTGAAACCAGCAGTTACACTAAGTAAGTGTCGGGAAGGAAAGCATTATGAAGTGAGTGCTGATATAATTTCCCTCTTCTGATTATTTATTCTAATTATTTGGTTCTTAATGCAAACCGGGAAGAAACAGAATACACTTATAATTTTGTTTCTCTTAAAGAGAACCATTTAAAAATTGTAAGATTTAAAAATTGCAGTAAGCAGAAAAAGTTAGTAGCATATATACTTTTGTTTAGAACAAGTTTCATAAGAAACTTGGCATATCTTTAGCAAATATATTTTTATATGTGTACGGTATACAATGAAAATAGTTAATTCTTTGAGCAAAGCTGTTATTGACTACTGCAAGTAAGCTGAGCTTTAAAATGCCTTTTGTTTTAAATGGGCTTTAAGACCAGAGGAGGGAATATTCCAAATAAACCAACTCAGTATCCTGTGACCTAATAGACAGGGTTAACTAAATATATTGATACTGTAAGTAGCCTATATCACTGTATACAGTTTTATAGTGATTCAGGCTCTACTCAGCTGATGGAATTTTTTTTTTAAATCACTGAATTCCTAAGAGTTTCTTTTAAGCAGTACTATTTACAAATAACAGTATAAGATTTAAGTGCCTGGGGGAGGGATACAATTTTTAAAAATTATAAAATGGGTCAGTTTTTGTTGTGTTTTTGGTGAGGGGGAAAGGTGGTGAATAGGAAACTAGGAATGAAAGGACAGGAATAGAAGTAAGTATACTTTTCAGTGACTAAGGAAACAAACTCGGTATCTTTTTTCCCAGGAAGACACAGTCAGACACTGGACGGTTCAGATATGGGTATGCTACTGTAAATATTACAGCTGCTGTCAGCACAGTCACTGGGTGAACCACGCATAAAGCTTGCTGCTAAAATTGAAAGCTGAGGTTAACAGAAAGCCTTAGGAGAGGGCTGTGGAAAAGGGAACACTGCCCTAGCTGAATGAAGGTCAATTATAGTGCATATAATAGCTGTGGATGAGCACAGGAGAAAGGAAGGAACAGAACAGTTAAAAAACAGCAACTCACTTTACCCCCTGACCCTGACTAAACAGGATCAATTGTAAAGTAAGAGTTTCTCCATGATATCATCCTTCTGCCTCAAACTGCATCTGGGAGAAGAAATTTCACACCTGGATATCTAGCACCACAAAACACAGCTTAAAAAAAATAATGGAAAGAAATGGAATTAAGCAAATAATTATTTTTGCACTTGAACTGAAATGTACTGTACTATAAATTATCATGACTCATTTTAAGTGACCTTTAAAAATCAGATGTATTTATTATGCTTATGTAATTATAGAAATAAAGAAATGTGTGACAGGCTGAACCTCACCTATGAATGTACAGTATGTGGACTTGTGGAACTGACTGTAGGAAGTCAAAAACGTATACTGTATCTTGTGTTTACAGTTCTCATTTATTCATTGAAAAGCCTGCTGTTTTGGAAATGCACAGTTGATATGTTGAGACAAAAATAAATACCATTTTTAAATATTTCTTAAATGATAAAGATGTGAACAAACCAATAGAAGTCCTTTACTCTGTAACGGATAAAACCAGATTCAACAGGCCTTTGTTATGAAACCTGTCCTGTGAGGGTTGATTCAGTAATGCAGTAATTTCCATTCTTTTAGAACAGACACCTTCATGGGTGTGTGGACTTTGTGACCTTTCTTCCTGTCCTCCAAGTGCCATTTTAAAACATATTAAGGTGAATTCAATTTAAACTTTGTTTAGAGAATTTTATAACCCCTCTTGAGATTCCCTGGAAATTCCCAGGGGTGTCACAAAGCCCAGGCTGGTAATCACTGCTTTAATGACTCTTCCCTTTATGATTGAAGAGTGAATTACCCAGAGTGCTGAGCTTGTGTGGATCCAAAAAGATTAGTTGCTAATAATGAAACTATAACCAAAGTCTTAAGTAAAATAATAGATGGTACTACATACAGCTCCACTAGCCAGTATAACTCATGAAAAGCCTAAACAATCCATAGGAAGACAACGCTGCTTCTCTGGCCATGTGAAGCAAAAAGCTGGCTAAGTGCTTCCCTCTGATTTGCAGTACCTCCAATACTGATGGGGTAGGGCTGCTGGGCCCATTACTTAAGCAGTATTTCCTGCAGCCAATATGGAGTTAAACAGTGCATTCAGGAAAAGGGGAACCACACCCAATAGTTACTGGTTGTTTGTTATGTGCTGATGAGATTCCCATCTTATCCTTACCACTATCCCCACTTTAAATATGAAGTTTCTGGAGCTAACACAGCTTAGTTATGGGACCAAGTTCATACCAGAATTGCAACTCAAAACTGATGCTAAAGTGGAGGTCTACCAACACCTTCCTTCACTCTGGGATGCATGGCAGTCACTCCTGCTTCTGTTGTACAATAAGCCAGAAAGCAGTCCTGGCCTGAACCCCTCCCTCATGTGCCTGGTAACTGTTATGTGTGTGGCTGTATTTCCATGTACGGGTGTCCAACCTGCGGCCTCTGGGCCGCATGCAGCCCAGGATGGCTGTGAATGTGGCCCAACACAAAAATCGTAAATTTACTTAAAACATCATTTTTTGTGTGTGATTACATGTCACAATGTATTTAATGTGTGGCCCAGAGATGCCAAAAGTTTGGACACCCCTGAAGGATTTCTAGATAGTCCCAGATACCTAGAAATCTAGCTGCTTTGTTAGTTGTGAGTGCCGGACCCCATATACTCTGGAGGGGACTTGGATGGTGTGGCAGCCCAGCAGAGAGAACTCAGGAGGTTGGCAGGGACTCTGAAGATCAGTGACCCAGAAATCAGGAAGGGTTTATATCTGGTATGTCTTTTAGAAAAAGTATTCAATTTTTCTAATTTATTTTTAGTGTATTTTACAAAAGTATTGTTAGATTAGGATCACTGTTGCGGACCTTTATCTACTGTACACGTAACTGCAAGGCACAAGTCACTGGCACGTGCATAACATCAACAGATGCAGTCATCTCTTGAATGGATTCACTATGAGGCCCCTTCTTGGACTAACTTTTTTTTAAAGATGTCAATAAAGGAAGTAGAAAGGGCATGGGCACTGACACACTGGGGCTTTAATTTTGATTCTACCACATTAGCTATGTATGTTCTTCGGCAACCTTCTCTTACTTCTCTGAGTCTTTCTTCAACTGTAAAGTGGAAATACTACTAAAATGCATTAGAGTGGTTCTGAGGTTCAAATGAGGTTGCACCGAAAGTGCCTGGTATACTGCCTGATAGATCTCCAATGAATACTAATACTCGCATTTTCTCCTTTTCATCACTGCTTTTTAGGAAAATGGACCAAATCTAAAAACAAAAAATCCCCCCCAAATTATTAAAATAATAAACAAGAACAGCTATCCCACTGAATGCACCTCCTAAGATTTATCCTGGTAAATATATACTTATCCCTAATCTCTGGGGATCCAACACAATCCCTGAAATTTATATTCAGGGATTGTAGGCCAGAGGAAGACTGAAGATTTTAACATATTTTAATGAACATGCCCACTAAAAGGGATTTCAGATGTTGATGAACAATGAAAGATGAGAAAAACAGCAGTCACAAGGAGGAAAACAGTTGTCAGGGCCATAAAGGAAGGGGTGGTCTTTGTCAATAAACTGGGTATCTATCACTTTAGCAAGGCTAGTCCCATTGTGGGGTGTTTGCAGAAGACTTTTTGGTTTGATGACATTAAACATGTGAATAACACATCCTCTTTCTGTTCACCAAGCAATGTTCTTACTACAATTTGACCCCTTGCAGATCTGTCTTCTGAGAGAGAATCCCCTGGTTATATAGATTCAACTGTTTTTATCCTAATGCTAGTTATATTGTTGGCTATGAATCACTAAATGGACAGACTACATGAACTGGCTGATGTGCGAAAGGTCTTCTAAGGGTGCAATGACAAAAATGAAGGTTCTGAATCAATAAGGCTGAGAGTCACATCCATACTCATCAATGTCATCCCCAGTGGGGAATCTCAAAAGGCAGCTGGCTCCTGGAGTCACCTAAAATTCCTCTAACTGCAGTCTTCTTCAAAACTCCACATTCATTATGTTACCTATACACAGCATCCTTCTATCAGACAAAAAGCTGATTTAAAAAATTGCGCTTCTCTAACTCTGTGGAATAATCACATACAGAATAATGTAAGATCCTTTTTCTTGACATCATTTTACGGGTCTTAATTCATCCAAATGTTTAGATAGATTGATATAACCCATCATCTATTTTAAAGCTCTTGAAATCTAAAATCTCTTAAATTTCTAATTTTTAAAAAAGGTGTTAAGTTCAACTATCCTACATGTCAGATGGGCACTCTCCTGTAATTCATCCCGAAATATCACTGGCAAACAAATACACTAATTCACAAAACATTTTTTGTGATATGTAAAATGTGTTTTAAAACCTTTTAAAAACAGCACTGAATGATATGAATGTTTAAGCATGGCTGCCTCCACTATATCTCACCTACGCTTTTTGGTGTCAAACAGTCCAGCTAGTTAACAACTGTAAGGTTTTGTGAGGCACTTAGGGTAAGCAAAAACACAACAAAGGGTTCTCTGTCAGGCTCCACAGTGGCACACCTCTGACGGTGTGAAACACAAAGCAAACTTTCAACCACCTGTGAAGGACAGAGCTATTTTACTTAATGGTTACTTAAATTGCTTAAAGGTCTTTAAGTAAAGAAAGGAAGGGGGAGGGAGAAAGAGACTGGGAAAGGAGGAAGAAATGGAGGGCAAAAGATCTCTTATGAGAGTTATCTGTATGTGATCAGCTCTATAATAAACCCCAAATCAAATAAACACAACAGAAATAATACCAAATATATGACAAGCAATGCTTTTAATTGTTTAGCCTTTCACAGTACTCATATAACAAACACTGACAATTCCATGACTTCCTCTTAAAAAAAAAATGAAAAACAACATCCTGGAAGACTGTTGCTCTTTTTCTTTAGCTGTTTTTATTGTGATGGTGACACCTAGCTTGGTCAGCAGCTCTCCACCCTGGCACAGGTAAGGCCTGGTGGCAGTCTTGGCTGGGATATTTCCTGGGAATGCCAGCAGATTCTTCGTATGTTATTCGCACACATTTTGTAGGACACAAAGTGCCTCTTGGGAGATGAACGTGGTGAGCACAACTGCTGACGCATCTGACATATTTATAATGTGTGACCAATAAATATAATTATCAAAAAATCAAGTTGAACCATAACAAAAATGATGTCAGAACCGTTTACACTTAGAAAACAGCATGATCATAAATCTGAATGGAAGATATTTTATTTCTAAAATCAGAGTCTATGTGAAAGCACACATTGAATTTAGTGCATTTCACAAAAATAACAAAGCTCCTAATATTAAAAGGTGTCTGGCAACAACGGAGACCTGTAAAACACTGACACGCGGCTTAAAGAGGAAATATCATTTGGAAATCAATCTAGAAAGTTCCAAATGGGTAGACATGCTCTTATTCAATAAGTTAGAACAACTATTAAATTTGGCTCAGGAAAGCAGTGCCTGAATTCTCTACACATCCCACCTCCGTAACCTCTCTTCTAGTGAAAGAGTCCTCATTCTTTATGGTCCCATCACAGCAAAAATGCCTCAGTTTAACTCTTAAAGAGAATCAATTTAGCAACATCTTAACACTTAGATGGTTTTGCCATGTTCAGATCTTTTCTTAGACCTGTTTAGGTCTCTGTTACTCAGGGTCAAAAGTCACAGTTTCACTCTGAGGTTTAACATCATGAATTAGGAAAAACAAGATGTGTTCTCTGTAAGAAACATCACAAATCTGTTTTGTAGGAAACTGTTACCAGCATTTGCAACTAAAGTTTTAAAAATGAACCAGTCAGCTTGCAATGTCACAAGACATTAAATGTCTTCAATTTCAAAATATAAAAAAATACAAAACATAATTCTAATTTCTAACCCTTATTATATGTCTATAAAAAGTCTTATCAAAACTTTAAAATATAATCTTAGGAAATGTTTCTCTTTATCACAATTACCAAATAACTAGTTGGCCATTATTAAAAAATAAAGTCACCAATACTGTGAGACCCAAGGCTGTAGGGAGTTGCCCTCTTAGCTTGCCTTTAAAGGTCTCTTTTTACCTGAGTCATAGGAAATGCCTGGGCTGAAGAACTAGTTCCAGTGCTGCCTTAAATAGCTCTGTGGTCTTCAACATGTTGTTTAAAGTCCCCAAACCTCAATTCCTCCATCATTAGCGTTTTCTAAACAGGTGTACCAAGGAGTATCAACCTCCTGAAAAATGGTTCTGTGGTCAAATTAAGTTGAAAACTGTTACACACAATATTCCTCTTTAGGAGATTCACAGTGTGCATTAGCATTTTTAAAGGTTCTGAGAAGTCCTGCAGTATTTTTGTCTAACTTTTTATCAATCTTAGTTGACCTCAGAATCCCTTTACTGATTAACACTAGCATCAGTGGAGTATACATCCAGCATATCTCAGGTCTCTGCCAGCACTTATATTGGTAACATTTAGAAAGAGCAATGCAGAGTCTTTTGACACAGGTTCTGGGGTTTGAGAGGATTTAATGCCCTGTGTTGACAAGGCACCTGTTCACACTTACTGGCCCCTTGAAGATCAACACAATTCCCTTGTTCCTAATGAAAGTCTTCACTCAAGGGAAGTGGTAATGACAGTCATATAATCTTGGTGGCCTACAGTACAATAAATAGCAGAACTGGCCAAGAATGATCAGTTATCTTCCATAGTTCAGTTTTCCTTTCCAGTATGACTTGATTTTTCTCCATAGCAAATGCTTTTGCTACTGTTCCATAGAACTGGAAGACGATTCTTTTTACCCAGTTCGTCCTGCAGATGAAGTCAATGTGCAGGTAGATTGTCAGGTAGTTCTCTCAGGTTAAAGAGCTGCTCTTCCAAAAAGGCACCCCCAAGGCCGTATTGTTCTTCATGAAGACTAATTTCTTCAGGCGACAAGTGGCTTCCTCCAAGAACAAAGTCTGCAAACCTATTAAGTTTTTGTTTTAAATAAAGTTAATGTTATCACAGAAAGGTTTATTTGAAAGATAACAGTTCCCTTGCTACATATCCTCCTTAATTAAATTGGACTTCGAAGCAACAGAGAATGGCATTTCCACAGTGTGTGTAAAAACAGGAATGGCTTATGTGACGCTTCTAGAGACATTCAGGGACAGCATAGAGAAACAGGCACAAGCACTGAGTGCTGCCAAATGTACCCACTCCTGTTTTCTAATTCCTCTCTTCTTTCTTTCTCATTAGTTTAGATTTATTATTTATTATTTTAGGGTCAATACTTTCTGATCTATAATTTGAGTGTACTGGTATGTGAATAAAGCTATGAAGAAGGGAAAGCAGTAAGGGAAAAGATGCTGGGGCAGATATGCCTCTCTTAGTGACCTTTAAAAATTATTTTCCACATCAGTAGAATGAGAAGCAGATAACAAAGCCCATTCCACCTTTCCCCTCATATGAAAGTTATCATATGGCCTTCCCTATAAAACACATCAGATCAATAATTATTCTGACATTAGCAGTTCTACTGTGTGAGTCAGAGCACTGGGGAGAAGGAAGAGCCTCTGAAAGCCTCCACAGCATGTGTTATCCAGGGAAGTAGTCTGTTTCTAATCTGAAGTAACTGTACCAAACCATCATGGTAGTTTCATAGTAATTCTAACCCAAGCAGTAGTCTGAGTAGCTAAACAGGGCTTACTTCTTAGGAGCCTGGAGTCTGGAGACGGCCAGCCATGATGGAAAACCGGGTCTGCGGCAGGCTTGGCGCAGTTCCTCCAAAGCGCTGGTGGTTTCAGCATCAGCTTGCTCTCTGTATTCATCTTCAGTGAGATACTTGACTGCCAGCTTTTTTGACGTAAACCATTTCTTCATTTTCCTAAGACACGTGGGGCATTTGGTTGCTAGATTCCTAGCTATGTTCAATTATTCAATTTAACCCTTAAGATTTTGAAAATACATTTCTTTGACAGTAACAGTAGTATTTCTTAACTTCCTTTATACCATACTATACTTTTTATTGTTGTTATTGTGAATGAGGTACTTAGAACATGCAGTTTGGGCTTGAGAGTACATTACCCCTCCTCTGGACCATCCTAAAAAATGACCTAAGGCATTTGATAATCAATTTCCAATATATATTATGAAGGAATTCCGGCCAAGATGGAGGATTAGGTAGAAATGCTTTGCTTCCTCACACAACCAAAAGAAGGATAACAACCAATTGAAAAACAATAAACAACCAGAACTGCCAAAATAGCAAACTGCATGGAACTCTGACAACCAAGGGTTAAAGAAACATTCATCTAGACCAGTAGGAGGGAGCTGAGATGGGCATCTGGGCGGGCAGACAAGACTCGTGCAAGGCAGTGGACTATACCAGCAAGGAGGGGCTGGCTCACCAGGAAGCTAGACTCAAAACCTCTAGCAGTAAAATACTATAGGGGTTGGGAAAGCAGGAGAAACTCCCAGTCTCACAGAAGAGTTGTTGGAAAGTGGGGCTAGAGAGGAGCAAGCAAGCAGCATTATTCCCTCTGTGATCCCTCCCCCATAGACAGCGCCACAACCCAGCCAACAGGGTTGCCCCGCCCTGGCAAATAGCTGAGGCTCCACCCCTTACAATATAACAGGTGTGCCGAAACAAAGAAATATGGCCCAAATGAAAGAACAGATCAAAACTACAGAAAAAGAGCTAAGTGATGAGGAGATAGACAACATATCTGATGAAGAGTTCAAAACACTGGTAATTAGGATGCTCACAGAAGTGATTGAGCTTGGTCACAAAATGAAGGAAGAAATGAAGGCTAAACAAAGTGAAATAAAGCAAAATATACAGGGAACCAACAGTGAAGGGAAGGAAATCGGGACTCAAATCAGTATTTGGAACAAAAGGAAGAAATAAATATCCAGCCAGAACAGAAGAAACAAGAATTCAAAAAAATGAGGAGAGGCTTTGGAACCTCTGGGACAACAATTACATGCTCCAATATCTGAATCATAGGGCTGTCAGGAGAAGAGGGACAGCAAGGAATAGAAAACTTATTTGAACAAATAATGAAGGAAAACATCCCCAATCTGGCAAAGGAAATAGACTTCCAGGAAGCCCAGAGAGTCCCAAAGAAATTGAACCCAAGGAAGCACACACCAAGGCACATCATAATTACATTACCCAAGATTAAAGATAAGGAAAGAATCTTAAAAGCAGCAAGAGGAAAGGAGACAGTTACCTTCAAAGCAGTGCCCCTAAGACTGTCAGCTGATTTCTCAAAAGAAACCTGCAGGAAAGAAGGGGCTGAAAAGAAGTATTCAAATCATGAAACACAAGGACCTACATCCAAGATTGCTCTATCCAGCAAAGCTATCATTTAGAATACAAGGGCAGATAAAGTGCTTCCCAGATAAGGTCAAGTTAAAGTAGTTTATCATCACCAAGCCCTTACTATATGAAATGTTGAAGGGACTTATCTAAGAAATAGAAGAAGATAAAAAACTATGAAGAATAAAATGACAACAGACTCATAACTATCAACAACTGAACCTAAAAAACAAAAACAAAAACTAAAGCAAACAACTAGAACAGGAACAGAATCACAGAAATGAAGATCACATGGAGGGTTATCAATGGGGAGGGCAAGGAGGAGAATGGGAGGGAAAGGTACAGGGAATAAGAAGCATAATTGGTAGGTACAAAATAGACAGGGGGAAGTTAAGAATAGTATAGGAAATGGAGAAGCCAAAGAATTTATACTTACAACCTATGGACATGAACTAAGGGGTGAGGGGATGCTGGAGGGTAGGGGGCTGCAGGATGTAGGGAGGATAAAGGGGTGAAAAAATATGGAACTATAATAGCATAATCAATAAAATATACTTAAAATCAATGTCCAATAGAAATGCTAATTGTATCTTTCTTCCTCAGTGACTTCTAATCACACAACCAGACAATTAAAAGTCTGGCTTCTTTATTCTTGGCCTTCTGATTTTCTTGGGCACTAACAGAAGCAAGCCTTTGGGATGTCCTTTTATGGAGTCCCAGTAATCATTCACCACTTATCTTCTAGAGAGAAAAGCAGAAGGATTTGTGGGATGTCACCTCCACCTAGTGGTGGTGATTCTGACTAATCCTAGACAGAGGGAGTAAATACTGTACAAGGGTCATATATGTACAATAAGTTATAATAATTCTTGCTTTGCTACATGCTGAAGGGTTCATGACTAGAACTTTGTCCTAACAGGAAGGTCCTAAAGGAAACAATCTCATAAAAATGGTAACAATGATAAGGTTTTAACATACATATTTATAAATGAATTTTTTAGAAAAGGTTTTGGGTAGCTTAAATTTTAATTTAACCAGATTCCAAAACCTGGATGAGCATCAAAATTACCAGCAGGTGTATTGAACATACGTTTTTTTGAGGATAGGGACCTGAGAAATCTTTTAACTTTTAATGATCGTCTGGTGGTTGATATGCTAGATTAGGGAACTGCTGACATTATTTCCTTCTCCTTTTCTGAATGCCTAGGCTGGTCTCCTTAGAGGAAAAGCCCTGGCCTCTGAGCAGAGGACTGAGGCACAGTCCTGGCTTTGGGGTTCACCCACTGTGTGAACTGGGGCAATTTCTTAACAGTTCTGAGCCTCAGTTTGCTCATATGAAAAAAATAAAAACAGTGACATCTACCTTATGAGGTCACAGTAAAATTAAATGAAATATTTTGTATAAAGTGCTGTTAGCACAGCGAGTGGTCCATAGTAAGTGTTCAATTAAGTATAATAATAAAAAAAATAGGATCTGGCACTTCCAGCCAAGATGGAGGCACAGGTAGATACACTTTGCCTCCTCACACAACCAAAAGGACAACAACAAATTTAAAAACAAAAAACAACCAGATCTGCCAAAAAATCAAACTGTATGAAAGTCCAACAATCAAGGGGTTAAAGAAACATTCATCCATACTGGTAGGAGGGGTGGAGATGGTCAGCCAGGGTGGAGAGGACACACAGCAAGGTGGTGGCTAGAGCACTGGGTGGACAAGACAGCAGCTGGCAGTCCCACATACACGTGCAGATAAACAGGGAGGAACAATCAGGAAGCGAGACAGACTGCACAACCCAGGGTTCCATCTCAGGGAAAGAAAGTCTCAAAACCTCTGGCTGTAAAAACCTGTGGGGGTTGTGGCAATAGGAGAAACTCCTAATCTCACAGGAGAGTTCATTGGAGAAACCCACAGGGTCCTAGAATGTACACAAACCCACCTACCCGGGAATCAGCACCAGAAGGGCCAGATTTATTTGTGGGTAGCAGGGGAAGTGACTGAAAGCCGGCTGAGAGCTGAACAAGAGGCATGCTCTAGGAACCCTCCCCCACATACAGTGCCACAATGCAGTGACGTGAATTGACCCGGCATGGTGAATACCTAAGGCTCCACCCCTTACAACATAATATGTGCGTAAGACAAAGAAATACAGCCCAAATAAAAGAACAAAGCAAAGCTCCAAAAATAGAATGAAGCCATGAAGAGATATCCAACCTATCAGATGCAGAGTTCAAAACACTGGTAATCAGGATGCTCATGAATCGTTGAGTATGACTGCAAAATAGAGGAAAAAGTGAAGCCTATGTGTGCAAAGTGAAATGAAGAGAAATGTACAAGGAACCAACAGGGAAGGGAAGGCATCAGGACTCAAATCAACGGTTTGGAGCAGAATGAAGAAATAAACATTCAACAGGAACAGAATGAAGAAACAATAATTCAAAAAAACAAGGAGAGGCTTAGGAACCTCCAGGACATCTTCAAACATTCCAACATCCAAATCATAGGGGTGCCAGAAGTAGAAGAGGAAGAACAAGAAATTGAAAATTTATCTGAACAAATAAAGAACTTCCCCAATCTGGCAAAGGAAATAGACTTCTAGGAAGTCTAGGAGGCCCAGAAAGTCCCAAAGTTGGACCCAAGGAAGCACACGCCAAGGCACATCATAATTACATTACTCAAGATTAAAGATAAGGGGAGAATCTTAAGAGTAACAAGAAAATAGAGTTACCTACAAAGGAGTTCCCATAAGACTGTCAGATGATTTTTTAAAAGAAATCTTGCCGGCAAGAAGGGGCTCGAAAGAAGCATTCAAATCATGAAACACAAGGACCTACATCCAAGATTACTCTATCCAGCAAAGCTTTCATTTAGAATGGAAGGGAAGATAAAGTGCTTCCCAGATAAGGTCAAGTTAAAGTAGTTTATCATCACGAAGCCCTTACTATATGAAATGTTAAAGGGATTTACCTAAGAAAAAGAAGATGATAAAAAAGATGAACAGTAAAATGGCAATAAACTCACAACTATTAAAAACTGAACATAATAAAAAAACAAAAGCAAAAACAAACTAAGTAAACAACTAGAACAGAAACAGAAAGAAAGATCACATGGTTATCAGCAGGGAGAGGGAGCGAGGAGAATGGGGAAAAAGGTACAGGGAATAAGAAGAATAATTGGTATGTATAAAATAGACAGAGGGAGGCTAAGAATAGTATAGGAAATGGAGAAGCCAAAGAACTTACATGTACGACCCACGGACATGCACTAAAGTGGCGGAATACTGGTGGGAGGGGGAGTGCAGGATGGAAGGGAATAAAGGAGAGAAAAAATGGGACAACTGTAATAGCATAATCAATAAAATATACTTAAAAATCATTAAAAATAGCCACCTTATATTATTAAAATATATTCAGACAGCTCTTTGCAAACTAGGAAGTGCTCTAGAAATCAAGATATTATTTCTCTGGTTTATTATTTAACCTATAAATAAATTCCTGTTTTGTCTTCTAGGTCTTCACATAATTATTCACTAGCAAAATGAAAATTTGAGGAAGTTATATTACATTTTGATTATTATGTTCATGATAACAGAATGCACAAGTGCTTAAAAGAACCATCATACAAAAAATTCTATCCTGGGTTCCTCAAAATACAAGCCTGGCAAATGGCCAGAGGCCTGGAGGATGTGAAGTGGTCAGCATCCTCCTGGCAGAGGGACCTCTGGTAATCCCAGTCACTATCGGGTCCTGACACAGGGCAGAGAGATCAGCCAGCAACAGCCCCTCCAACCTGGCCCTGCCGCTTCTCAGCCTCACCAACATCGGCTGCGTGAGGGCTCTGTCCTGACACTGGTGCACTCCTGAACCTGCGACATCACCACACATGCAGTCACTAGATCCATAAACTACCAGTTATCACAGAGTCTCCTTTGTTTCAGCCAAGTTTACCTCAGAAACATTTCTCAACTCCCTCTTCCACCCTGGTCTCCCTGCCTTACTCCGAGTCCTCATCCTCTCTTGCCTGGAGCATTGTGACGTCTGATGACTGGTCTCCTGCCCCAGATTCTCCCCTTACATCTACCCTCTTCCAGATGACAGACAGAGCCCGACCCACTGCCTGATGAGTGATCATGGTCTCAACTGTGATTCTGGCTTACTGAATCATTTTATTTTCAGATTAGTTGCCAACATTTAAAAATCATTAGAACTCACATTCTAATCCATACTGGCAGCTTTTCGAGAAAACCAGAGGATCTGGTAAAGTAGGGCCCACATTCCCACATGGCAACAATCAGCTCAAGCTGAGTAGTAACTGCCCCGTTTTCAATGAAGCTGCATTGTAAAATCTCCAATAGCCCTCATGGTTACCCCACTGCCTTACCCTGCTCATATTACTCACTCAGTACCTGCTGGGGCCCCGATCATTTGGATACATAACTCCTGTCTAGGCATCAGTCAGGGCGCACTGACTAAAATGCATACTGGTTACCTCCTTCCACTGTATACAGGCTCAGACTAGACTTACTAGCATGGCCTATGATGCCTCCATGAACATCCAAAGCCCATCTCCCTCGCCTGCCTCGTGATGGTGCCAAACTGGGCTTTCTCTCTGTCAGGAAAGCCCTTCCTACATTTAATGCATCCGGTTATTTTGACTCATTAAGGTTCAACCCAGTAATATCACCTCCAGAAACTTTCCTGAACTTTGTATGCTATAGTCCCCGGGCAGGCCTATTTTAACACTTCAAATGTATGGCAATGTATGCCTCTGTCTCAGCAAGTACACCTCAAGGGAAAGGACAGTATCCTTAATCTGTGCACCCCACATGAAAACAGGTGTTCAGTCAGACTCAGTGAATGAGAACAGAGATGAACAACAAAGCTATCACAATAGTAGTTACTTCACCTTTCTATACTTTCAAAAGGTTTAAGCCTTAACTTAAAACCTAAAAGAAAGTCCTAAATATAAATAATACCTTTCTACCATTTATGATTCATTTCTGTTCCCTAACTCTTATCTCATAAACACAACAAATACCTCTAAAGCAGTGTTTGGCCCTAATGCAAGGAAAGATAGAATGAAAGTAGAAATTTTAGGTAACCCAGAGCCCAAGTAATTTTGCCACTGACTTTAGTGAATTCTGGGTGAGCTGTAATAACCTAATGATGGGTGGTACACCTCTAAACACTGCAACGGAGATTAGATCAGATGCTTCCATTCTCTATCCTCCACTCTCTCAGAGGGAAATCTCCAGATGAAATGTAGTTAATTTTGAGATTAAATATGGTATGTCCAAATATTCCCCCAAACAATAAATAAAACCAGAGCTCAAAATGTCACATTTATCAGGAAAAAAGATGCATACCACATCATATAACTGAATGCTTTCACTGGGCGGTGCAGGTTCCTGGACAACAGCATGAGGATCATAACTGCATATGCGAACTGAGGAACGGTGGCACCACCATAGATGAGAAACAGGGACAGGAGCTGCAGTGTCCACGTCAGGAGACATATGCTCTTCTCATCAACCAGGGGCCCGTGTTTGTAACAGAGAACAAAGCTGAAAAACCCAGCTATCAAGACATAGCCTGTAAAAGCAAAAGAATGTAAACTAATATAAATCTGAACTTGAAAATTTATGTGAAAAACCTGTCAGAGCCTTGACTGAGACCTAAGAACATACCAGAAAAAACCTTTAGTTTTGTTTTCTTTTTCCAAAGGAGTAAAACTGAAAAAGGCATTAATAAGGCTAGTTATTCCCTCCATGTGAGATACAAGGCTGACTTGCAATAATTAAGGATATATAGTCATAAATTATTATAATATATGTCTATTTTTTAGTCCAGAGTCCTAAAGGGCAAATGTTATTATGATTGCTTTGGTCAGGGATAAGCCTCAGCATATGTCACAATGTGCCACAAACCCTATTTTTCATTTTTACTTTCTAGTCAAACACAAAAATAAAATTTTACAGTGGAGGTATCAGGCTGTCACTCTTGCAATCCAGTGCTCAGTGTCAGCATTAATAATGGTAGGATGATAAGATATTCTGTGTCCCCTGTGGTGATCCAGTAAAGTGCACATGGCTTCTTAGATATTCCACCAACTGTTTCATTTGTGTCTAACCGGGCCTCAAGATCTCATTTCCAGTTAACAGGAAATACAGGGGAGAGAAAAACAAAGTTAAATTATACCACGAAGGAGTAATCAGAGAAATCCTTGTGAGATATTCTAAGGACAACTAGCTTGGTCTCTTCAGCATATCACTGTGATAAAAAAAGAACTATTACAGATTAAAAGATACAGGACATAACAGATATAAAATATGATTGTGGACTGTATCCCAGCTTATAAAAACCAACCATCAAAGACATTTAGGTAATTTAAACATGGTCTGGGTAATTGATAATTTTATGTTAATTACTAAATATTTTTTAGATTTAATACTTGCTTGACTGTAGAGGAAAATGCTGTCATTTTTTTTAGAGATGCTTAGTGAAGTATTTAGGACAGTGATTTTCAACCCATTTCATTTCATGGCACACATAAACTAATTACTAAAATTCTGTGGCATATGAAAAATTTTTTTTGCTGATCTGACAAAAAATAAGTATAATTTTGATTCATTCACACCCAATGGCTATTGTTGTGTTGGCTATTGTTATTTTTTTTATTTGACAGTCTAAGGGAAAAGAGGTCAGTGTCCCTGACTAAATAGGTACAGCATATTTTAAAAATTCTTGTGGCACACTGGCTCACTGATTTGGGGGAACACATCATGATATCAGTAATTTACTTTAAAAACACTTTAGCATAAAAAGAAAAATGAACTGAAAACATAAAGTCTTAACAAGAAACAAAAAATTTACTGCTTTTGTTTTGGATAAGTAAAGTTATGTGAGAAATTTGGGGTTAGAAGAAAACTAATTCTCTCATTCTCCATTGTTTTTCAATTAAAAATAATTAGAAAAAGGTTTTTTTTTTTGTATCATGAAACAAGGAGAACAAGTAGTTTCTTTTCTTCTTTTTTTTTAATCCTCACCCAAGGACATTTTTTCATTCCTTTTAGAAGGAGGAAGGGGATGAGAGAGAGAGAGTGACACTGATATAAGAGAAAAACACTGATTGGTTGCCTCCCACAGGCACCCTGACTGGGCACCAAACCCACAGCCTAGATGTGTTCCCTGACCAGGAATCAAACTCAAAACTTTTCAGTGTACAGGACAATGCTCTGACCAACTGAGCCACACCAGCCTGGGCCAAGTGGTTTCTTAATAGCCTGTCTGTTTCTGAAAAGTTAAGTTTTCTTTAGTCATTTATATTTAGAATTCCTCATCTTTCATACTGAATACATCAAGAAAAAGATATAAAGAGCCACATTTTAGAGAAGTTTTTTCATTACAAGTTAGATGTGGTCAGAGTTTAACTACAATTCAAAAGCATATGCAGTCAAAAGGGGCAAACAATATTTTGCTCTTTTGATTAATAGTACAGAAAACTAAGTAGGATGTCATAGGGAAAGAGTCTAAAACAAGATCTAATGAACCAAAATCATCAAATATGGGAATAAAATAAAATATTACTTTTAACAGCACTTCTTAGTTCAAAATGAAAATTTAGATGCTGGAAATATAAGCCAAAAGGTGGCCTCTAGTTGTACTTTTCAGATTTCCAATAATTGAATGTATTTTTAAAAAATTTTACCTACCTAATATATATATTCTGTTTTCATACCACAGCCACTTCAGATTTTCCATCAATAGGTACACCATATACACTGAAGCAAACCAACAACCAACCATTAAAGCCCCAAAGGTGCTATACTGTGTGTGGAAGAAAATAAATGGCACAGTTTTTGGTTCATTCACTCTCATAAAAATAGAAGTAAACAAATAAACCCTTTGTATTAGACATTTTTTATATCAAACTACACTGAAGTCAATTCACTACTCTCTAGTGACTGATTAAAGGTATGGTTCGTGAACCAGCAGCTTTGACATCACCTGGGAGCTTGCTGGAATGCAGACTCTCAGGCCCCTGAAACCAAAGACTCCTGAATCACAATCTGCATCTCAGCAGAATACTCAAGTGACTTGCATGTACATTAAATTTGGAGAAGCACTGTTCTAAAGAATAAATTTATCTCAAAATAATGCTGGAATTGCAAGCTTTATCAGAAAAATTAAAACATTATCATCATGAACAACTATTTATTTATCTTCAACTAAGCATAAAGCATTCTGTGTTAGGGAACTAATAATAATAAAGAAATCCCCAGATGTAGCAATACTATTATTCAAAGCATCATGAGAGTCCTCAGCTATGCCAAGACAGGAGAAATTTTCACTTAGCATAGAATGAGCCCCTGTCTCTCATAAGAAAAACACATTATCTAGAAAATAAAGGGGTCTCAAAAAAAAGTACCACCAAGAATTACTATGTAAGCCTACATACAATAACAAGTAAATATGGAATCTCTAGAAAAAGATACATTTTAAAGCAAATTTATACAATGTAGAAATATAATTTGAATTAGGAATTGCCATAATCAATGAGCATTATTTTGATCAATTTTTCACGTCTGTGGATATCTGATTTCCATTTTTATTCATCTGCACATAGTATACATACCTTAGGAATAAACCTTTTCACCAGCAGCAGGAAAAAGACAAATATCATCAGAATACCTAGCACAGTCCCCGAAGAGTAATAAAAAGTAGGGCTTCTGTCAAGACAAGCAGATGAAAGCTATTTAAATGACAAGCCCCAATTCATTATAAAAACATGTTTAACTTGACAGTAGCCATACTCTTATAAAATGAAATGTCTACTTGAAATTTATGATAAATAGCTCACCACTAACTCAAAACAGAATGTCTGGGCTATCTTCTGTTCAGAATCTGGTCCAGCAGTGATTTTTGAGCACCTACCATGTAGCAGGCACTTGTCTGAGAGCTTTACATGCATGAACAACAGCCCCGTGAAACAGCTACCCAGGTCTGAATTTCACAGGGAAGTAAACTAAGGCACCAAGAAGTTAAAGACCTTCCCCAAGTCAGTATCCGCTAACTAGAGGATTCAGGATTCCAGCTCAGCTCCTCTCAGTCCAAGCTTTATGCTTCAGGCTATATAAGCAACATCTCATTTATAAGAACCATGGATATTAAACACATGATTATGCTACAAGGAAGAGCTCAAAAGTAAACGATGTTAAGAATAGCAAGCTAAGAAGTAAAATGTTATTGCAAAGAGATTCCTCTTTCACTAGTGAAGTTGTTAGCAACAAAATATTAGCATAATATGTTTATCAGAAATTTGTTAAATTCAGTCTTCTGTATCAGAGCCTCAAATCTGGAAGGCAGCCTGAATATAATAGAGAGAGCAAGGCATCTGGCATCAGGAAACCCGAGTATAAATCTCAGCCCTGGCAAGAACTAGTCATGTGATGACAGATAATTGTTTTCTCATCTACAAAATGAGAATAATAATACAGAGCTCACATAGTTAAGAGGATCATATAAATTAAAATAATATATGTTAATACGTAATACAAAGTAATATATGAGGAAGCATCCTGTAACATTTACATATCATTACAGTATGAATAACTATTGCTGGTTTTAAAGGCTTTTCAAGCATGAGTTTCAGACCTATTGTTTGCAAAACCTAAAGAAAGAACTACCTACAAACTAGTGTGGTAACATTTAGCATAGCATCAAATATGCCCTATACTTTTTTTGATTCACAAAGTTAAGAAAGTAAAAATGAATACTTACTGACTCAAGGTCTTTGCATAAAAGAAGAGGAAAATGCCTGCCACAAATACAAGGAGGAGTTTGAAATCCACAACTGGAGTAAAAAAAACACATACACAAAACAAAGATTTTGTGTCAATGTAGTGTTAGTGACTAAAGAGAAAAGTCAATATACAGAAATGTCACTCCAGAAAAACTGACCCGAGAAAGTCCAGTATAATAAAAACAGACTTACTGTTGCGATTCACGCGTATTGTATAATTTCTGACAGGCTTCACAGCAAAGCACACAGTCTCCCCATGTGAATCAATGGTTATGGTTATTTCATGAGAGTCATTTGGTGCCCAAAATTTATGAATCACACATTTGATAACAGATAGAATGGTTTCTGGATACTGGCAATTTTGTCTTTCTGTGATATATACAATACTGAGCAGGTCTGAACTGGTAATTTTCACCTATAAAAGAAGAATAAACAATTCCATAAACACAAGAAACTTCTTAAAATGATAAACAGAGGAGTAAAGAGAGCCCAAGACTGGTGAGTAAAGAACAGGCAGATGTATGTGGCATTGTTTTGATGCCACGGACAAACCTACATGCACTGCAGCACAGACACTTTTGAAAGTGGATGTTTGTTCCCCTGAGGTGTGATTGATTAAACTCCCTCTTCTAG
This sequence comes from Desmodus rotundus, assembly GCF_022682495.2. Taxonomy (NCBI): domain Eukaryota; kingdom Metazoa; phylum Chordata; class Mammalia; order Chiroptera; family Phyllostomidae; genus Desmodus; species Desmodus rotundus. The sequence continues at coordinate 173,458,064 of NC_071388.1, forward strand.
CAGGTTATTGTGGCCAAGGGACATGTAAACAAAGAGACAGAAAGTAATAGGTGGCAAACTATTTGGTTATAAACATATGAGAATAGGGTTTATCTATCCACCATTTTCCACTGAGACTGAGAACAGTGCTTCCATCTTCTAGATCAGCCGAACATATGTAATTCTGGCTTCTCCCACCAGCCTCTTGAAGAAGGACCAGAATCCAACCTCTGGTCCCATTCAAGACTCACAGCAAAGCACTAGCTACAATGCCAAGCATGGTGACAACCCAGTCACCATTAAATGGCAACTCTGCTGCTGCCTTTGTCTGTCCTCTATTTCTCTTCTTTGTCCAAGACTAGGGCAAGCCTGAAAAGGAGAGTGAGAGCACCAGCTTTGAATCTCAGGCATCAGGTGGTATCACCTACTGTCTACGTACCCCTCATTTCTCTTGGACTTTAGTCTCTGGCTTACTGTTGTTCTTTCATCATACACGGGATACGCACCAAACTCCTTCTAACACCCTGACCTCTCAGTTCCTTGAACTCCTCTCGTCTTCTGTTCTTGCCCTCTACCCACCTCAGCTAATCACTTCTATGGCCACATGCTGGACCTTGTCAGTCCCAACTGAGCCCCAAATACAGGACGTATTTCATACATCTCACTAGCTGACCACTACCTCCTATTTTCCAGCATGTCCCCTTTAGCACCCTGACTCCAGCAAGCCTTTGATCCCCCCCCAATATCAAGCCTCTTTATCCTGCTCCTCACCCTCTTGATGAACTCAGCCCCTTCTTATCCAGCTGAATTCCAAAATGCATCATTAGGAACCACTGCCTTACAAGTACCCTTGACTCTTGCATCCCTCTTCTTTTGTGATGCCCACCTCCGAAATCCAATGCTCCACATATTCCATTCTTGCATTTGTGCCACTGACTATGCAGGAGAAACATACAGTGGTCTCACTTCACACCCATAACTGTGAACCTGAATGGGACCTGAAAGCTGCAGGTACTCATACCACACATTCCTACCCAGTCACTCTTCTACTCTCTTCCACAAGGATTTCACAACTTCTCCTTCATCAATTCCCCAACACCTCCTCCACCTCCTCCACCTCCTCCATCTTGGCTGGTGATCCTCCTACTTTAAATGGAAAACATCAGAAAATAATGTTGACCAGCCCCTACCCCATAACCCCACCCGTCGGCATCTGCAGGCACATGTTCTACTTCTGGCCTGTGGGGAGGCAACTCTGCCACAGATATCTGCGTGTTCGATTCTCAAAGCAAGCCCCCAACTTTTCCACTGGATCTGATCCACCTTTGCCTACTCAAAAACATCCCACAGTACTTATTCCTGCTCTTCTAGACCATTTCTATCAGCATACAAATATGCCGACATTTTCTCAATAAAAAAGCCTTCTATTGATGCGACTTTCCCCTGCAGTCTGCAGTTCCTCTCCTCCTGTTCTCTTTAACCAACTCCAGTCAGGCTTTCGTTTCCATCAAGCTGTCCTTGACACAGTCACCAGTGGCCTCCGTGTTCCTAATTCAAATGATCAATTCATTCTCAATTATCTTATTTAATCCATCAACAGTATTTGGCACTGTTGATCATTCCCTTTTCCTTATTACACTTTCTTCCCCCAGGGCTTCTTGGACATCTTCACTAATTGCTTCTTCTCCCTCTCCTCTGCTGACCCCTTTCTCGTCATGACCCAGGCTTAGTCATTGGTCCTCTTCTCTTCTCCATCTAAACTCACTCCTTAGCCTCACTGCTTTAAGCACCATTTATAAATATGCATCGCTGCTCACTTTTGGGAAAAGAAACACAGGAAAGATATACCAGAAACTAATAAGACTACCAACAAGGGTTTGCAGAGAGGGACAGTGACACTTCTCTGAAAATACCTTTGTGTATTTGTGAATATTAATATTGTACATACCAAAACATAACAAAATCAACCCTGAAATGGGAACAAATAAAAACAAATATATCTCAAATGAATAATATAACCATATTGAAGGAAGAAGGGTGGAAATAAATTGACCCAAGTAACTTCTGAGCCCAGTATTTACACTATATACCCTCAAAATAAAGATAAAAACACACTGTAAACAAATATTGAACTCTTATTACTAGGTTTATTTTATACAATGCTATGGCTTACAAATATGAAATTATTTTTCAGTGTATTCTAGGATTAGGCAAATAAATCAATATATTGAGTACAATGGAAACCAGGTTTTTCTAAGAAGGAAATTACAAATATGGAAAAGAGGAAGGTTAGAATTAACTCAATAAATAGTATTGGAGAAATCAGAACGGATGGCTTTCAATACAGATAGAAATAGATATGTTTGCAGGTAAATGGTAAATGGTTGTGTATGTGTGTATATACATATGACAGTGATATTGTAGTAGCAATAAACATAACTAACACTGAATGCTCCTTGGAAAAATATATGATTCCAGAGCTGGGTCTAAGAAATTACGAGATAAGCCTGGAACTTCTTGTTTGCAGAAGGTAAGGCAGTGATCAAATAATGGGCACAAGTTTAAAGGTCACAGGAGCTAGTTTGAAGGGGCTCCTACTGGCCAAATCTAGGGCAATTTTAATACCAAAACAAAAATCAAAAAGCCCAACTAATGGATTTTAGTCCAATGAATGATTGGCAATCCCTGAGATTATGTGGATATAAGTAAATTGGAGGAGGAAAAACTCATGAATGTAGAAGATAATGGAATTAGAAAAATCACCCTTTGACAAACATCAGGATAACTGACTCAGGCAAGCATCATTAATGGATAATAAAACCAGGTGATGAAAGTTTGAGGAGGAATTGGATCTCAACATAGTCTTAAATTATGTGCTGAAAATATTCTCTCCCTACATAGGTGAAATTAGTCATTTTATAGCAGTAAAACTCTAAATTGACAGGTACAACCTTAACCAAGTGATCAAAGAGTGTATAAATTATCAGTAATGATACAAATCAACATCGTGTAACTACTAATATATCCTAGCTATCCCGCAGCCTAGAACACTCTTTGCCCAGATACCTTCTTGGGTAATGTACTCGCTTTGTTGAAATCTTATTCAAATGTTACCTTCTACCTTGACTACTCCTTTTAAATACTGCAAAGTGCCTTCCATCTCCCTCAATCCACTTACCTTATACTACATTTTCTTTTTTCATAGCACTTAACTAGTTTTATAATTTTCTTCTCTTTTACATTCATAGCTTACCCCACCATATCCCACCAAGAGTGTAAACATTATAGGAAGAAGTATCTGTTTTGTTTACTGATATATCCTAAGAGCCTAAAATTCCTGGTAATTAGTAGGTGCTCAATAAATATTTGTTAAATGTTGAATGAGGTAAAGTACTGTGCTGTCAAGAGTAACCACTATATCTTGGCCATACCTGGGATCAGAGGTAAACTCAGAATTTCTAGAGGGGCTTGGGATAGCAATTATTTTGGAAAGTAAGCAAGAAGGTATTTTCTTGACCTCTGTCTACATAGCAAGTACACTGTACTCACTTAGATAGTGTATTTATTTGGAGTGGTTTGGAGAAAGGCTGGTAAAGAAAATGCAGAATTAAATGTTCCTTCCCCCCCACCCCTCCTCTTAAGCCACTGTGTATGATCTGCAAGTCAGCTTTCATACTGATACACAGCTCTAAGTCATACAAAAGCTACTTTTTACTCTTGAACTAGTACATTTTAATTCCCTGTTCCTAAGACATGATTTAAAAGAACTGTCTTACCTGCACAGTTGACCATATGTATTTCCACTTCCACTCCACTTGGGAATTTTGATTGTAGCAATAACAGTGTGATTCAGAAGTACTAATTAAATCCATTTCCTTCAAAGCTTTGCACACTGGAACTGAGATATAGAAAAGAAAATACATTTCCTAAATATTTAATTTCCCAGAATCTTATTTTTTCTTTTTTATTCACAGGGATAATGGTAACTTTTTATATTCTATGGCCGATAAATTTTTCTACATGGTAATTATAGTGCTTCAGTCCTCCCAACCTAGCAGGAGATAGACCAAAAATTACAGTCCGGTGTCAATATTTTTACGACATTTGGAGGACGCTATAAGAGCACAAAGAATAGTCATTTCTTCAATCCTGAAGTAGAGGGAAAGAATTGAAGGCAGATTCCCGGAAAAGAGGTAATGTGAGTGAGGTGCTCAATAATTAAGCTGGAGGCAATGAAACAGAAGTCAGGAGTAGGGGTGGTGAATATGTACAAAATCTGGAAATGAGGGAAATCACAGAAGTGGTTCAGCCATTCACAAGGATGGAATGTAGGAAACACATGAGGACATTTCAACACCTGCAGTTAGAGAGGTAAGCAGTGGTTACTATTACACTACGGAATGTGGACTTCATGCTGAAAGCAGAGCATAAAGGAGGTAAGTACCGAAGTCTCAGCAAGAAACTGTTGACACTCAAAAGGATTTAACTGAAAAGAATTAACGAACCTGTAGGCAGGTTAAGGCATTGATGATAAGGCACCACCAACAACAGAAAGCCTTCAACACCCTAGGCCAGGGGTGTCAAACTCATTTTCACTGGGGGCACATCAGCCTTGTGGTTGCCTTCGAAGGGCTGAAATAATTTTAGGACTGTATAAATGTAACTACTCCTTACCTGTTAAGGAGTTAAGATTACATCCAGCTCTTTGAATGCAACTGAGAGGCTGATGTGACCCCCAGTGAAAATGAGTTTGACACCCCTGCCCTAGGCCTTAAATGGTAAAGGGAGGACCAGGCCTTATTGGAGCTACTGGTGGGTGGGGGTGGGGGGTGAGCTAGTCTGATGGAATGTAATCACTGTCAGAACTTCAGTGGATCGGTGGGGTAAGGGTATGGGTACCTCAGCCTGTCTCTCCTGCCTCCCCTACAGTGCTTCTCACTGGCCAAACCCAAGGGGAAGCCAGGGGGCAAAGAAGCAGGTGATACCATAGAAGTCAGCTTCCAGGCACTGAGCAGGGGAGGAAAGGGCAAAAATGGATCAGTGGTAACAAAGAAAGAATAACCAGTTCAATAAAGAAGTCACAGGAACACAGTCATGTTTTAGAAAGAGCATTCTTTAAGCAATATGAGATATTAGAGGGGAAGAAGACTGAAAGCAGAACCACTAAGGAGACTACTGAAACAATTCCAGCAAGGCATGAACTAAGTAGGAAGTAGAAAAAAACAGACTGAAGAGCACTTAGGAAGTGGAATCAACACCCTTAAGAGATTCATTAGGTAAGGGAGACCAAGATGATGTGAAGGCTCTGATAAATGGAGAGATGGCAAGGTCCTTCACCCAGATAAGGAATACAGGGTGAAACTTGTGCAGGGAATGGAGAGATGAGTTCAATTTTGGATATACTGAATTTTGGTTGGTGGGACTAAGTGAAGATGGGTAGGTCTGCAGCACAGGAGAAATATGAACTAGAGACAGATGTAGACACACACACGTGTGTGTATGTAAATATATGTATGTTACATATAATACACAAATATATAATAATTAACATATAACATAACACAATACAATATAATAGAGAAAGGCAGGCGTTCGTTATATTAGAGTGGCTAAATATAGTAAATGCCGTAAGAAAATTATAAAGTGATAGGGTTCATCTGCTGCTGTACTTGAATTTATTGTGAAATGAAGTGAGATGAAAATAATAAATTCTTCTAGATCCAGGATAGGGTGTAACCACTATATCTGTCAACAGGAAACAGCAACAGGGATTGATTATGGGCACAGAGAAATGGTATTTATCATCCAATTCCACCCTCTCCCCATCCCCCTAAAGAATGTGTGGTCAGCTATTTCTCCAGAAAAAACTCAAATGAAGTTAGCACAACCTGCTGCACCAAAGTTGGGGAAGAATTGAGTAACCAGTAAAAACTAGTCAACAATTACTTTCATTTAGGGGATAGTATTGAATAAGCCCAAATAGGTTCGTGTTCTGGCTAGAAGCATCCTTGGCATTAGGCTAGAGAAAAGTGAGACAGACTTGGGGAAAAGACACTGTGAATGCCCACTACTTCCTGAAACATAACTGCATAAAGGTCACAAACCTACCAAAGCAAGAAAGTCACACAAGGATCCAGTATCTTCCACTGTGACACTGTCAAATCATTTAATCGTCACTGTTAACATTTTGAGGAAATGAGTATGTTTTTAAATATACCAACAAACTTACAGTCTGAGAGTCTGAGGTGCAATTACAAGAATTCAGGTTAAGAGGCTGGTGTTAAAAAGGCATGAGAAGAAAGCCTTAGAGGCTGTTAAATACAAGACACTAACAATGAAAAATGCATTCCTGCATCATCTGTTTATATATAAGAGCGAAAAGGAGAATGCAGACACAGTGCTACCAACACATGAAGCAGCCAATGCTGAGGTGTATTCTTAGGTATATCTGAGATGCAAATACTCCTGGGTGAGGGCTGCACACCGGAGAGGGCACTTCAGGGACATGAAAGGGCTGCGGCCAGCTGTATAATGGACAAATGTCAAAGAAGACAGTGTAGAACTTGGAAGAGCCTGAGCAACTGTGATGAGAACATACCAACACATTCACAATCCTCAACTAGTGAGCAGGAGAAGCAGGAGAGAAAGAAGGGCTCTGGATTCACCTTCCAATCTCCCATGTTCTGCCTCCACACAGCTTCCTGTGGGCTCTCTGAGCAGGAACAGAACTAAATCAGGTGGCTAGAGTTGGGAACTTTATGATGGAGATCCCTAACAAGAGAGGAAGTCCTATGTGTCGTTGGAAAGGGAGTACATTCCAGTGGGGCAGGTGACGAGCATGAAGTCTAAGGGCCCCAGACCATTACAGTAATGTTAACTTCCAGGCAGTTCTTTCTTCAGAGTTACTTCTATTACCAAATACTCAGTACCAGGAACTTTTCTTGTTGGGGCTTCCAGAGTCCCTCCCTGCTGTCCCCTCTCCTAATGGGCTCCACTACTTCAAGGGCTGCAACACTTCCCATAACAGGGAACTGCCATCTCGTTAGTGGTCTAAGGGAATATCTTCTTTGGGCCTGAGCTTTGCAAACAAGCACTATCTTCACACTGAGGTTTTCTTTCATTTGGTCTTAAGACTGTCTCCTAAATCATTGATATTTATAACTCTTAAGAGCATGATGGTCAGTTTAAGTATACTGCAATAGTTTGAATTTAGGTGTAATGCTTCTCTGTTGTCCAAGCTACCGTCCTCTCGCACTTGGACTACTGTAATGGCCTTGTAGCTGGTCTCCCTGCTCCCAGAATTGCCACTATGATTTCTCCCACAACCTGTTCTCTAATCAGCACATAGGTCTTTCAAAACCATCAATCAGAGTACATGAATGACCTACTTAAAACCCTCCATAACTTCTCATCGAGCCCATAATGAAATTCACCCTCACTTCGAAGGACCTGAGTACCTATGACCTCTTCCACTTTCCCTTCCCTCCACTTGGCTGCTCTGGCCATACCAACCCAAATTTTCCTACTATTCTGTGCAAGGGCACTCCCAATTTCTCACCTGCGTCTTCAAGTACTAAAGGAGGTAGGTTGCCCTACTAATACCTATAGAAACATCAATGTGTGGTTGCCTCTCGAGTGCCCCCAACTAGGGACCTGGCCCGCAACCTAGGCACCTGCCCTGACTGGGAATCGAACCAGCAACCCCTTGGTTCATAGGCCTGCGCTCACTCCACTGAGCTACACCAGTCAGGTCTTCTGACACCTATAGAAACACTACTGAAACCATGTTGCAAACAATGTCTCCCTAGGAATTGTCCAGGCTTTTGAGATGTAGTTGATCTAGAATTTATACAATACACGAGACATTACAATGTGTCAACATTTCATGGTATCCTCTGGCTGCCCTCATTTTTATCACTTCTCTCCTCAGGTGAATGCATTTCAATCAACCCACACAAGAATTCCTAAATATCTAAGTAATTAGAAACTCACAGCCACAAGAAGCTACAAGCCTAGCTCCAAGAGAGTTCATGTGAACCTTAAGGCCTAGGCTAGTTGGATGAGGCATAAGACAGTGACTTGTGACAATCAAGATTGTTATCATGGCTAGACTAGTGTCTTCCTAGAGACAAACAGATCTTTTTATCTTCGATCAGCTTCAAGAGGCACACTGGTGTGCTGCAAGAATTTTTAAAGCACGCAATACCTGACTCTTCAGTCAGGAGCATTGACATCTTTTCCCTTAGTTTGTCAAATAAAAAAATGACAACAGCCAACACAAGAGCTGTCCAATGTGAATGAATTAAAATTATACCTATTTTTTTGTCAGATTGGCAAAAAATATATTTTTTGGTGTGCTGCAGAATTTTAGTAATTAGTTTATGTGTGCCACGGGATGGAAAAGGTTGGAAACCACTATCTTAGACTGTTTATAAAGGTATGTCTTTCCTAGGCCTCTCTTCCCTTCCTCAATCTTCTTCTAAAAACATTTCATTGTTCAGTTTCTACTTCTATCTCCACCTGAGGGTGGGAAATAGGAAATGCAGCCAGCTTCACAACTTCATCTGAATGCTCTCACAGTTCAAGCCCTGACACTGAAGGCTGTTTGCAGATGTCATTTGTTCATGGGGCCTCAGTCTTAGCTGGTTCATTCCACTAGGACGGGACTAGCTGGCCCACAACAATATCAACAAAATCTCCTTACAATGCAATCCAAAAAACAAAAGTTTCTAAGGATTCATAAAAAGGCAACAATAATCATTCATTTGTCAGGAGAGAACAGCTGCCTGGGGAGACCTACTGCTTCCATTTGGGGCTGAAATATGTCTGCACCTGGGAGGGTACCCCATAATTTAGGTATTTACATCCTCAAACCTGATTCAGATCAGGAGAAAGATCTGGAAGTAATAGCTATCCCAGCTCTGGCTCATTTCCCAAGCACTTAGTGGTATCTGGGGACCTAGCCTGAATGCCATCTTACTATGGCTCCCCCAACAAAGCTGCATCTCTAAGCCATGGAATGAGCATTGCCTTCCTTAACTCCCTACCATCTTTGGCAGACTCTCTTATCTTTTCAATCAACCTGAATATAGAGACAGTATATTTCTGGACAGTCGTGCCCCAACTGCTAAGACAAAGCACAATTACTTATATTATCAGAGGATTTAAGTCAGGATTACCTTAACCAATGAGATCCCTTAGTTCATTTTAAATATCACTCAATTTATAAATATTAAATTCATCTAAGACTACCTATTCTATATAAAAAGGGACAGCTGCATATCACCTGCTTTAACTAATAAATTTAAAATCACTCCTTTGTAGTTCTTTTGTCATTAATTAGTTTTCCTAAATGTATAGATAAATTTAAGTTAAAAGAGTTTAGTCATACAACAAGCAAAGAATTTAGTCATTCATAAGGTAAAGGATTCAGTCAAAACTTCAGAAAAGGGCAGGTAGTACTTAAATTTACTTGTATTATAGAATACAATTATGCCAAGAGTAAAAAACACAAATACTCCTCAAACCTTAGCAGATCTTAAATGACCTCCAACATGAAAATATTTCAGCAATGTTTCTCCTGAAAATTTAACCTTACATGGCCCTCATATGAGAAAAAAAAAAACTTCAGGTGGAAATATAACAGAACAATAAAATCACTTATTAGACTGTCACTTTCTCTAGTTGGACTATAACTGCTTCTCTTTTGGGACAAGGAGAATAGGGGAAAAAAGCAAAAACCCACACTGTCAAAGGAGTTGTTAGCATGTAGCACCAAAGTTACAAAGGTAACCTCTTTTCCACTAACCTTAGGTTTTTTTAAAACATGAATTCAATAGAAATCTTAATTTTTTTATTTCCCCAAGAACATGCATAGAAAATGAAACTGAAAGTAGCACATGCTAATGCATATTTAGGTATGATTTTTAACTTCAAGTATTGATTTTTCTTCTCCCATAAGTGAATTTGAATACTGTGGTTTCAAATGGCCTGTTGCTATATAGTTCAAGCCTGGGAATTCAATGCAGTGGCCTGAACTTCATCACAGGACAACCCATGGTTTCTAGGAACCTCCCCCTCAGTCTCAAACTACTGGTGATTCTCAGCTTGAAGTTTCTCTTCCTCTCAGCCAGACCTGCCCTCCTGTGTCAACTGCCTCTGACTTTACTTCAGATAGGGTGACAGAAAGCTGGCCTCAGTGTAGATGTTCTCCATTCCATGGCAAGGTGTATATGTGTGGCAGAGATGGAAATTTAGAGCAGGAAGTATCGCCTAATCCAAGCCTTTCACATTAAAGATGTCCCCTATTTAAAAGGAAGAACCAGTTGTTTGATCTCAAGGTCCCTCATTAAAACTAGGACTTTTAGGGCAGCAATGGGTCTTAGACTTAGCGTAATCCAGAGGTTCCAGCAGTGCCATTGGCCCACCACAGGATCAAAGATGCTTCATAGTCTGTGTTGTGAAGCCTATCTGGAATGGCAAATGTCGCTCTAAGGCTCATAAATTGCTTTTTTTCTTTTTAGCTGTGGGCTACAATTTTATCAACTCAGTGGGCATCCTGCATGTGTCAGGCAGAAGAGAAGCTCTAACAGGCACTTAGGTATGGCTTTGATTAACAAAATACAGAAGTGAAATGTTAACACTCAAGTCTGGTGATAAAAACTTGAAAAACATTGGATTCATTGAGGCAAATAAAAAGGTGAGGAAATATGGAAAACATTCAGCAATATAACGCCTTCATTTTACTGATGAGAAAACTACAGTCTGTAAAGATTCGTGCTGGCTGGTATAGCTCAGTGGATTGAGAACAGGCCTGCAAACCAAAGGGTCGCTGGTTTGATTCCCAGTCAGGGAACATGCCTGGGTTGCAGGCCAGGTCCCCAGTGGGGAGCACGTGAGAGGCAACCACACACTGATGTTTCTCTCCCTCTCTCCTTTCCTTCCTCTCCCTCTTAAAATAAAATAAATGAAATCTTAAAAAAATATATATTATGTGCCCGAACCAAGGCAATTCTATAAATGGGTGGATGCATGTAACGACTGTGCTAGAACACAAGGTTCTGGGTGTTGGTCCAGGGCTCCTCATACTATTCCGGCTGGTATCTTGCTCAAAAACCCTCCTGCTTGCCAGTACTGTGATTTACTTTTCCATCAGTACATGCTGGCCACATTTCTTACTAAGCACTCATTTTCCGATCTGTAAAATGGGTTTATCAATGCTACCCCCACCCAGGGCTACTATGGGTATCGAATAAAATAATGCAGTTAAAGCACTTTAACACTGCCTAACACAAAGGAAACACTCCACAAATGTCTATTCAATGTAAACTGACGTAAAACAGTTCCCCCAGGTGATTCCCCAAGATTTCCTCTGGTTGGCAGCTGTGGCACACTCTCATAATCGCCTTATCCTTAGACAAAGAACCCTGATTTACTGAGGTGGGGATGGCTGGGCAGCTAAAAGCCCACACCCGTTGCCTCCGTGGCCACTAGAGGTGGCCAATGGGATGGCTGGCGCGGCTCAGTTGGTTGGGCGTAAGTCCCGCAAACCTGAAGGGTCACAGGCCCGCTTTCTGGTCAGGGCTAGTGCCTGGGCCTCTGTCCCCTCCCCAGTACCAGTGATTGATGTTTCTCTCACAGGCATGGTCCTCTCCTCTCTGGAATCAATAAAAGGAAAAGCGAGACAGAATTGCTGGGCAGTGATTCCAGGAAACCTTTTAAAGTACTTCATGGGAGTAAAGTGGAATAGAAATGTTAAGCTCATAGGAAATTAGTAGCAGTTCTAGAGTTAGAATTTGTGCCAGGATCCTGAGAGCAATGGACATATAACCCGTAACAACACTAGGAGCAGCTACCATTTCTTGTTTCTCTGAGCTTTATGTGTGAGCAGTTAAGGGACTCGCTTAAGGTCACAGAGCTAGTCAGGGGCAGGGGAACTTCAGTCATATTCCGAAGCCGAAGCTGAACAGAGAATACGGCCTTCAACCTAAATGTACGTACCAGACAAAGCCCTGTGCTGCAAGCCGGCAGACTAGGGTCAGCTGTGCCAGTGACTAGCTGTGTGACTTGGAGCGAATCAAAACATCTCTGACCTTAGGTTGCTGCTTCTGTAAAAGGAGAGAATGGGCCAGACTTAGAACTGTGCGGTTGCTTCTGGTCCTAAAAACACAAACTGTCCACGGCCCAGCAGAGATCAGGGAAGGCCCCGCGGGCAGAAAGGAAGGTGGGGGGCGCCCGCGTGGTGCGCCTCACGCGGGGCAGGGGCGCGCCCACCGGCACCCCAGGCCTCGCCGCCCCGGGCGGGGGGAGCGCCCGCGCGCGGACCTGGCGGACGGGCTGGAGTCGGGGAGCCGGGGAGGGCGTGTTCGCACCTGCCGCCAGTGCCCGCGGTTACCTGACAAGGCCGCCACGACCGCCTCCTCCCCGCGCACCGCGCCTGCGGGCCGTGCCGCCAAAGGCGGCAGCCAGAGCAGCACCCAGCACCACCTCGGGGGCCGCCGCATTCCGCCCGGAGATCAGCTCAGCGCGGCGAGACCCCTGGAGGGCCTCTCGGGCCCAGAGCAGCAGAAATGGCGCGGGGTCCAGCGGGGGAGAGGGGCGGGGCGGGGCAAGGAAACAGGAGGCGTCCTCTGGCGGGAAAGGCGGCGGCCCCACCCCCGGAGGCAGGGGCGGGGCCGCCCGACGCTCCCGCCTCCGCCGCACCCGCGCCCGCGAGGCAGGTCGCCGCAGCAGGTGCTGCTCGGGCAGCACTCTCGGCTCCTTCCGGCCTCGGCGCTTCCGGGTCTCATCCGCGCCTCGGGCGCCTGGGCTTCGTCCCAGCGGCCGCGGCTCGAGGCCCGGGCTTGTGGGAAGGAGGGGCCACGCCTGTGAGAATTTTGCTTAAAATTTGCCTGACCAGTGACTCAGGGGATTTAGGGCTCAGTTCTCACAGCTCCCGGCAGTGATATCCTGTAAAGGGGGAGGCCCTCCGGAAGCGTCCTTTTTCATAAGTAAAAGACAGTTTATTTTTTCTTTGTTTTCATTTTCCTTTTTGTAACACGCAACAACAAATTGGCAACTTGGTTGCTTAATTAAGTAACATTGACTTGTAAGTCTATACTCAAATACACCCCATATTTCAGTATAGAGAGTCTGGAAAAGGTTCCTTCACCAATAAAACATACCGATTAAAATTACCTTGCATGAAAAAAAAAGATAATAGAAAACAGATTAGTGGATGCCAAAGAGAAGGAGTGCGAGGAAGTGGGCAAATTGGGTAAAAGTGATCAAAAGGTGCAAACTTCCAGGTACAAATAAGTTCTTCCCATTTAATGTATAGTATGGTAACTAAAACTATTAACACTAATATTTGAAAGTTGTGAAGAGTAGAACTTAAAAATTCTCATCACAAGAAAAAAGTTTTCTAACTGTGAGGTGATGGATGCTAATTAAACTTACTTTGATGGCCATTTTGAAATGTATACATAGATGAAACCATTATGTCGTACATCTAATATGAATACAATATGACAATTATATCCCAATAAAGCTGGAAAAAATTAGTATAGAACTATCAATACTAATATATATACATATATTTTTAATCCTCACCCAATGATATGTTTATTCATTTTAGAGAGAAAAACATCGATTAGTGCCTCCCATACACGCCCTGACTAGGGATTGAACCTGCACCATTTTAGTTACTGGATGATGCTCCAACTAGCTGAGCCACCCAGCCAGCTCTCAATATTAACATCGAATATTAGTGTAGAACTTGCAACCTTAACTAATATTATACTGTACTTTTTCTTTTCTTTTTTTTTTTTTTTAGAACATACCCTCCTTAGGCTCTGGAACCCATTAATGTGATTCAATGTTTCATATTAAACATTTACTGGAATAAGGGTCATTTCCTCTGTTCTAATTATGGTCTTCTGCTGAAGTACCTCAGAGAACCCAATTGTGACAGTAATCACCCTCTAAAAATAGCTCAGCTTCATTTTCCCTAAAAGTCTGAGGAGGACTCAATAGCCTTTCCCTGGCTTCAAAGAAACATTTGGCAACTGCTGTCAAACCCCTGTCACACCTATATATGGCTTTTACAAAGTTCAGAAATCTTGTTAAGGACTTTTGGGGAATGATTTTCACAAGTAAACTATTACGACTTGACCTCCCACCTTGTCTGACTCTGCAGACTGTCTCCAGAGAAATGGAGAGCCCAGGTGTTCACTTGGCTCTTGCACAACGGTTGTTTTTTCTTTTTTCCCAATCACATTGATTTTGATTCAGTTTAATTCTGGGTAGTACTATGGAAAGTGGCTAAAAGAAACAGGTAGGTTCTTGAAAGACAAATGTGTTTTCCTGCAACTGTATCTGGTAGAGAAATAAAGAGCAGGCATACTAAACTAGTATTTAAAATGCTATCCATATAGAATATCCTTAATAAATATCTGTGAATAAGCTAAATTGAAACACTACATTCCTCTCCATGGAATAGCAATAAATATTTTTCCAGAGATAACAAGAATATTAGAAGGTCATAGTTCTGTAAAGAAACCCCTCCTAACAACCATCCCTAAACCTTTCTCTCATATGAAAACCTTAAGCCACTGAGAGAGGGGCAGAAAACACTATCACCAATGGGGCTACGGCAAAGATCCACTGCTTCTGGGGGAGAGACAGAAACACAAACCCTCTGCCCCTTGGGAAGCAGCAGGACACACCAGGGCTCAGTGTCCTGAACTGATAAAAACTAAAGGTTGGATACTGCTGGGAAACCCTCTCTCATTCAAGACATATCACAGACACATGGTGGAATTTGGCAGCAATGGGTCAGAGGGGTAGAAAGGCTAAGAAAGCCTCATTCTTGTCTCAGGTACACAGGACCTGCTTAAGACCAAAGCTGGACCAGGAGTTTGCCTCCTTACCCCACTACAAGCCTAGCACCAGTAACAAGCAACACTAGTTTTTGAGTATAAAAAAAAATTTGTGGGGAGAGATTCCTTCTGTAGCGAAACTGCTGAAAACCGAGGGACACTGAGGAAAACTCTCTAGCTCCCAGGCCCCACATTAAGCACCATATAAGAGCAGAAGAATTTGAATCCTGTGGTACACCAAAGGTAACGATAACAACAATAAAACACAAACTTAGCTGAACTCTTGAGTACATTAACTCAACCACCCACATTATTAGCCTGACCAAAGAGGTATGCACATTTCTGGGTTTAAATATTATTTACCCCCATCTTTACCATTCTTCTACACGTGAGATCCATTACTCAATCAAAACTTATAAGATACCCCCCAAAAGCAGAGGAAAAATCTATTATCAAGAGCTAAAACAATCAAGTGAACCATATTCAGAAATGACCCAGATGTTGGGCTATGATTAATACATTAAAAATTTGAGTGGAAAAGGTGAACAATATGTGTGAACATATAGGGAATTTCAGCAGAGATGAAAATTATCAAAAATGTGAAATAGAAATGCTAGAAAATTAAAAATACATGATTAGACGTATAGAATTCCTACAATGTGCTTTTCAGAAGACTAGGTATTGCTGAGGAAAGAACCAGTGAACTTAAGAGAAGTAAATAGAAATTATCCAGACTGAAACTCTAGGCAAGAAGAGAATTTTTTAAAAAAATCTAAGCATACAAGAGCTGTGAGACAATGTCAAGTAGTTTCAAAAACACAACTGGAGTCCCAGAAGGAGGAGACAGGAAGGATGAGGCAGGGGAAATATTTTAAGGTATAAAGCTGAGAAGTTTTCAAAATTAATGAAAACAGAAGATAAAGAGAAAAACCTCAAAGGCAATCAGAGAAAAATGACACATTGCAAAAAGAGGAATAAAACTTAGAGTAGGTTTCTTATTAGAAACCATGTAAGCCACAAGATAAACAAAAAACCTCCAAGGCAATCAGAGAAAAATGACACATTGCAAAAAGAGGAATAAAACTTAGAGTAGGTTTCTTATTAGAAACCATGTAAGCCACAAGATAATGGAGTGACATCTTTGAAGTAGTGAAAGAAAAATACTGTCAATCCAGAATTCTATACCCAACTACAATATCTCTCAAAAATGAAGGCAAATAAAAATTTTTCATTTCCAGTACACTTTCACTACAATAAATTTTAAAAGAAGTTCTTAGGCAGGAAGAGTATAGCAGATGGATATCTGAATCTACGAAGCAAAAAGTAGCTTCAGAAATGATAAAGATAAAAGTAAATATAAGCTTTTTAATTATTTTAAGCACTTTAAAAGATAATTGTCAAAAGCAAAAACAGTTGCAATACTTTGTGGGGATTTTATGTAGAATTAAAATGAATGACAACAATACCACAAAAGACGAGAGGAAAGAAATGGAAGTATACTACCGTGAGGTTCTTTCACTATACATGAGTGACATAATAGTACTTGAAGATAGACTATGAAAAATTAAAGATGTATGTTAAACCTTAGATCAACCACTAAAATCTTTTTAAAAGAGGTATAACTAGTAAGCCAATAGTGGAGATAAAATGAAACAATAAAAAAATCTAAAAGAAGGCAAGAATATAAGGGAAATAAGAATAAAGAGTGGATTCCCAGTCAAGATAGCGGTGTAGGCAGACATGAATTGCTTCCTTGTGTAACCATAAAAAGAACTCAACCAGATCTCAAAACTAGTAACACCCAGAACCTTCAGAGCTGTATGGAAATCTGACAACCAAGGATTTAAAAAAGACACATTTGACCAGACGGGTAGGAGGGGCAGAGTCATGGAGATGTGTAGAGATGGTGTGGTAAGGAAGGCAGTGGTGGTAGCAGTGGCAGAAGAGACAGGAGGGATACCTTTGGAGATGAGTGGTCCCAGCCCCAGGCCACATAGCCCAGGGGTCTAGCACTGGGAAGATAGAACCCTGTTACCTCTGGCTGTAAAAATGAGTGGGGGTTCAGGTAGCAGAAAAAAACTGCCAGATTTTCACCACTAAAGGGCCGGCATGGTCTTAGAATGTAACAAACCCACCAACTCCAGGATTCACTACTGGGGCACAGCTGGAAGGGTACCAATTGCACATGGGAAGGGGGTGAAGTGACTGGAAAGAGGGCAAGCACCGGGCGAACACACCAATGCCAAGTGGTGGCATTGTCCCCTCTCCAAGCACTCCCCACACAGCCACAAAGTGGTGAAGTGAGTGCCCCGACCGAGCAATTACTTAAGTCCCCACCCAACACAATTTACAGGTGCCTTTTCAAAATAGGCCACATTACTTGGACAGGAAATAAAAGCAGCTCTACCTAATACACAGAAAGAAACACAGGGAGGCTGCTAAATTGAGGAGACAAAAAAATATGGCCCAAATGAAAGAACAGAACAAAACCCCAGAAAAAGAACTAAGTGAAATGGAGATAGCCAACCTATCAGATGCAGAGTTCAAAATACTGGTTATCAGGATGCTCAGAGAACTCCTTGAGTATGACAAAAAAGTTAAAAAATAAAGGAAAGAACAAAGCTTATACTGAATGAAATGAAGAATAATCCACAGGAAACCAATAGAGAAGGGAAGGTAGCTGGGATTCAAACCAACAATTGAGAACATAAGGAAGAGATAAACATTCAGCCAGAATAAAAAGAAGAAAGAAGAATTCAAAAAAAAATGAGGATAGGCTGAGGAACCTCTGAGACATCTCCAAACGTGCCAACATCCGAATCATACGGATGCCAGAAGGAGAAGAGGAAGAGCAAGAAATTGAAAACTTATTTGAACAAATAACAAAGGAGAACTTCCCAGATCTGGCAAAGGAAATACACATACCAGTCCAGGAAGCACAGAGACTCCAAAACAAGTTGAACCCAAAGAGAAACACACCAAGACACATCATAATTAAAATGCCAAAGGTTAAAGAGAAAGAGAGAATCTTAAAAGCAACAAGAGGAAAGGAGAGAGTTACCTACAAAGGAGTTCCCATAAAACTGTCAGCTGATTTCTCAAAAGAAACTTTGCAGGCAAGAAGGGACTGGAAAGAAGTATTCAAAGTGATGAAAAGCAAGGACCTACATCCAAGATTACTCTATTAAGCAAAACTATCATTTAGAAAAGAAGGGCAGATAAAGTGCTTCCCAGACAAGGTAATGCTAAAGGAGTTCATCACCACCAAGCCACTATTACAGGAAATGTTAAAGGGACTTATTTAAGAACAAGAAGAATATCAAAGCTGTGAACACTAAAATTGCAACAAATTCACAACTATCAACAACTGAATCTAAAAAGAAAACCAAATAAACAAACTAAGCAAACAACCAGGACAGAAATAGAATCATAGATATGGAAATCATTTGGAGGGTTATCAGCTGGGAGAAGGAAGGGGGAGAATTCAGAAATGGTGCAGGGATTAAGAAGCACAATTGATAGACACAAAATAGACTGGAGGGGGTGTTAAGAATAGTGTAGGAAATGGAGAAGCCAAAGTATTTACACGTATGACCCATAGATATGAACTAAGTGAGGGGGGGGATTCTAGAGAGCAGGGAAGTACCAGGTGGAAAGGGGAAAAAGGGAAAGTTAGGACAACTTTAATAGCATAATCAATAAAATATAACAAAAAATTTAAAGAAATAATAAAGAACTAATTTATAAATACAAAACACCTTAAAAGATGGTAGATTTAAATCCAATCATATCAATAATTACATTCAATATAAGGGCCTCAAAACCATAATTAAAAGGCAGACATTGTCAGACTGGAAAAGCTTATTTATATGCTATTTACTAGAAATACACTCTAAGTATAAAAATATACTTACATAGGTTAAAAAGAAAAGGACAGAAAAAGATATTCCAAACACCATTCAAAAGAAAGTTGAGTGGCTATCTTAACAGCAGATAAAGTACACTCTGCAACAAGGAATATTACCATTAAATCAGTGGGTCTAAGGAAAGGCCTGAGATTCCGCATATCTAAAACACTCACTGGTGGTCTAAGGGTTGCCCTTGAGCAGCAAGTTAGAACACTAGGCCCATAGATAAATTGGCAGAATGAGGGCACTTAGAAAGATTCCAAGGTCAAACAGTTGGGAAAATATAGCTTACTACATTATCCCCCTTAGACGTTCAAGATGATGAAGAGCATACTAAATACTTAAGAATTCCTGCAGTTGGAAGAATCGACATTGTTAAAATATACATACTACTCAAAGCAATCTATAGATTCAACACAATCCCTATTAAAATACCAATGACATATTTCACAGATATAGAACAAATATTTCAAAAATTTATATGGAACCAAAAATGACCCCAAATAGCCACAGCAATCTTGAGAAAGAACAACGAAGTAGGAGGGGTCACAATACCTGATATCAAATTATACTACAAGGCCACTGTAATCAAAACAGCCTGGTACTGGCATAAGAACAGACACATAGAACAATGGAACAGAATAGAGAGCCCAGAAATAAACCCATGTCTCTATGGTCAATTAATATATGACAAAGGGGGCAGAAGCATAAAATGGAGTAAAAGTAGCCTCTTCAACAAATGGTGCAGGGAGATCTGGAATGGTACATGCAAAATAATGAAACTAGACCACCAACTTACACCATACACTAGAATAAACTCAAAGTGGATAAAAGACTTAAACATAAGCCATAACACCATAAAAGTCCTAGAGGAAAAGGTAGGTGGTAAAATTTCAGATATCCCACACAGCAATATTTTCACCAATACATGCTCTTGCAGGGGTGTCCAACTTTTTGGCAACTCTGGGCCACACTGGAAGAAGAAGAACTGTCTTGGGCCACATACTAAATACACTGCAACACATAATCAAAAAAATTTTCATAATGTTTTAAGTAAATTTACAATTTTGTGTTGGGCTGCATTAATAGTCATCCTGAGCCACATGTGGCCTGTGGGCTGCAAGTTAGACACCCCTGCCTAGAGCAAGGGAAGTAAAGGAAAGAATAAACAAATGGGACTTCCAAATAAAAAGCTTCTGCATGGCTAAAGAAAACATCAGAAAAATGAAAAGGGAACCAAGTGTATGAAAAAACATATTTGCCAATGATACCTCAGACAACAGTTCAATCTCCAAAATATATAAAGACTCATATGACTCATTGCCAGGAAGACAGACAATCCAATTAAAAAATGGGCAAAGGACCTGAACAGATACTTCTCCAAGGAGGACATACAGAGGGCCCATAGGCATATGAAAGAATGCTCAACATCACTAGCCATCAGAGAGATGCCAATTAAAACCACAGTGAGATAACACTTCACACTGGTCAGAATGGCCATCATTAACAAATCAACTAACAAGTGCTGGTGAGGATGTGGAGCAAGGGAACTCTAGTGCACTGTTGGTGGGAATGCAGACTGGTGCAGCCACTGTGGAAAACAGTATAGAATTTCCTCAAAAACTAAAAATGGAACTGCCTTTTGACCTAGCAATTCCACTGCTGGGATTATACCCTAAGAATCCCGAAACACCAGTTCAAAGGATCCCATTTACCTCTATGTTCATAGCAGCATTATTTACAATAGCCAAGTGCTGGAAGCAACCTAAGTGCCCATCAATAAATGAGTAGATTGATAAACTGTGGTACATTTACACAATGGAACACTACACAGCAGAAAGAAAGAAGGAACTACTACCCTTCGTGACAACATGGATGAGTATTATGCTAAGTGAAATAAGCCAGGAAGTAAATGACAAATACCATATGATCTCATCTATAGGAACCTAATGAACAAAAGAAACAAACTTGAAAAATAGAACCAGAGACATGGAAACAAGGAATAAACTGACAGGAACCGAGGTTTGGGGGGGTGGGAGGGGAGTTAAGGCAGGAAAGAAGGGGAAGGGCCTAAAGAACAAGTATAAATGACCTATGAACATGGACAACAGGTTGGGGATTGACTGTGGGGGTGGGGGAGGTAGGCAGCATAGAGGAGAGCAACAGGGGAAAATTGGGACAACTGTAATAGATACAATAAGAAAAATAAAAATAAAAATCCCTGCAGTCAAAAAATTTGTAGTAAGCAGCCTCTAGAATGGCCTCCAATGATAACCTCTATTTTCTGGTGTAAACATGCTGTTGTGTAAACAGTCCTCTCCCCTTCTATGTGGATTTGTTTCTAATGAATAATAATAATATATAGCAGAAGTGATGAGATGTCACTTCCAAGATTAGGTTATTGAAAGACTGTGGCTTCTGGCTCAGGTTTTCTCTCTCACTCCCTCTCTGGAACACTGGCACCAGGGAAGCCAGCTACCATGCTGTGAGGCAGCCCTGTGAAGAGACCCAGGTGAACAAACAGATCTTCCCGAGTAGAACTTTGAGAGGGCTGCAGTGCTGACTGACACTTCAGTTGCAGTCTTGGAGTGACACTGAGCCAGAACCACCAAGTTAAGCTGCTCCTAAATTCCTGACACTCAAAAACTATAAGATCGTAAATGTGTATTCTTTCCACCTGCTAAGATTAAGATTAATTTGTTATGCGGCAATAGATAGCTAATATAAAACTAGCTTAACCTTCCCTACCCAGTGTTTAGATCCAAGGATTTGTTTTTACTGTACTCATGCTGTTGTTTCTGTAACGACCTCTCTCTCTCGGTATTGAGGATTCTGGATGAGACGCTTGATTTGTGCATATCCTCTACGCAAATTTAAGCCTGATAATTATTTTTTCCAAATAAAATCTATTAACATCTCAATCATACATAGTTTAGAAAACACTACACTTAATCTTTAGTAAAGTCTTATTTCAAAGTCGAGTGACAGCTGTATAAAGAAAGAGCTTTGGGGTACTTACACCAGTACCTTGTGTTAAAGGAGTTAACAGGTGAACATTATGCCTAAGCTTCCTTGTGGTGGAAAAGACACCAGCGAGAAGGAGAAATACAAGAAGACAGAATCGGGACTGTCATTAGATTTAGGAAGACTTGTAGGTCCTTTGAATCATCACAGAACATTGCTTCTTCTCATACAAAGCAGAGGGATTAACACACTGATTTTTGCAGTCTATTGTTCTTAAACTACACCAGCATTTGTGTATCTCTTTCTAAACTAATTAAACAAAACCCCATATAAATAGGACACCCACAGAATCTTATGTTGAAAGCCTCCTAGGACATTATGCAGACTTACTTTCTATCTCTCCACTAGAAAATAGAGAAAAAGTTTGCCCATCAGTGTGTAGTAAGGTGAGCAAGTTGTAACTGGACTCACCATTGCCCAGGTGGCATAAGAAAACTGTATCTGGATATTAATACCAGCCCATAAATTTCTACACCAAAAGGGATTACTGAAAAGAACAAGATTCACTGACTCCTTGAAGCAGTTGCCCAACTGTGCCCACAGATGTTATCTGCAGACTTCTGGTAAACACCCCAGAATGAAGCACTGATGCTTCGGCAATCCACACCTCACAGAGTGAAGAAGTTAGCACTCTCACCAGAATGCTAGCGATGTGGGTAATAAGTACATGTACAGCATTGTAAATGCAGATTCCCAGGACACATCCTCTAAGACTGAGTCAGTCCATCTGGGGTAGAGACCAAAATATCCTTTTTAATATTTACCCAAGTGATTCAAAAGCATTAGGACTAAACTTTGAGTTTTACAAGTTGCATGCTTGACATAATAAGTAGCATTTTAGACAAGTTTGTAATCATAGCTAAAGTATTGTGTATGCATCTTAAGTAATTCATATCACTGTAATATGACATGTATTTATTGAGAATAAGGCCAATGTATAATAAAGGGCTTCTTTTATATTACTTGACCCACCTGAGTTCTTTAATCCCATTAACCAATTCCACATGGTGTGAAAAAGATTACAAATCAATTTTCATCCTCTGCATTTTTATTTCTAGAGTTCTTGTTCTTCATAACTAATTAATTTTCCATAAATGTCATTGCGTTACAACCAGTCATTACGAATCAGAAGTAAAATTTAGCTCATGTCAGAAATTATTTAGGAGCTTTCACTCGGTTTATAGATAGTAGAACATTTAATTAAATAAAATAGAAGAAAATAGACAAAGTTTTAGTACTTTGGGTTCTTTCATGAACAAATATTTACTTGTTCTATTACTTCAATGATAACTGCCAATGCCATAAAGATTACAAAAATTATGTCATCATTTCTTCCTTTAAAAAATTCCCACTTTTAGAAGTTTATATAGAGAAGAAAAAAAGGCCATTTGAGAGTTCTCCATAAAGAAAAAAAGTAAAAATAGAAGTTGACTTGTTGGATCATGGTTTTCTTAGCGTATTCCATGTACAAAATACTTTAAATTTGACTTGCCATATACTAGTTTAGTAGCTTTTATAATAATTCATATCAAAACTGAAAGATAGCTTTTCAGTATGAATAAATGATATTGAGGGGGATTAGAACAAAAATATTATCAAGAAATAGATAATATGTTTTCTACACTAAATTGCTAAAGCCTTCTGTAAAAAAATAATTGGTCAAATTCTGTTCAAATTTTTCAATTCCAACAGAAAGTGAAATTCTTTAAAGCACTGGTCCTCAAATTTTGGTGTGAAAAAGAGTACTATCTCCAAAGATCCTTATTGAATAGGTCCAGTGTATATAGCCTGGCAATCTACATTTAGGATTCTGAGGCAAATAGTTTTTGACCACATTGTATTAGTGGTAGGAAGAATATTCAAAAGTGATTGATGATTAGTAGATGATGGCTGGAAAATATTACTTATGGGAAAAGATTGATGATGTATGTACTTGGTTAATCTAAAGAAAAGCAGTTTGAAGAGTTACAGCTTTCTGCCCTGACTGGTGTAGCTCCGTGGAATGAGCAGGTGAACCAAAGGGTCTCCAGTTTGATTTCCAGTCAGGGCACATGCCTGGGTTGTAGGGCCAGGTCCCCAGTATGGGGCGCTCGAGAGGCAACCAAACACTGATATTTCTCACCCTCTCTTTCTCCTCCTCTTCCCCTCTGTCTAAAAATGAATAAATAAAATCTTTTAAAAAAAGAGTTACAGCTTTCTTTTTATTTATTTATTTATTTACCAACTTACTTACTTACTTATTTATTTATTTTTATCCTCACCCGAGGACATGCTTATTGATTTTTAAAGAGCAGGGAAGGGAAGGAGAAAGACAGAGAGAGAAACATTGATTGGCTGCCTTTCATATGTGCTCCAACCAGGGGTCTGCAACCGAGGCATCTGCCCTGACTGGGAATCAAATCTATGACATTTTGGTTCATGGCATGATGCACACTGGCCAGGGTGAAGAGTCATAGTTTTCTAAGAATTAATTTAAGGAACTAGGATACAGAAAACTGCTTACCATGTTAACGAACACAAAAAGAGGGGTTTGTCTGCCTGCTGCCAAAAGAGCCAAACTTATGAGGCAGATGTTAGTATAAACGGAAAGAGGTTTTTTCAGGTGCTGCATGATCTGGGAGAATGGTGGAATCCCCATCTCAAAGCTTATCTCTTCAGCAAAACCATGGAAAAGTCAGTGTCCAGAGTTCCTGCTTCATTCCAAAGCACAGTCCTTTGGAGCCCACAGGCAGCTGCTAAGCAGTCATTCCTGTAGCTTAGCTTGTTTCTGGCTGCTATCCATTTCAGGCTCACTCCTGAAGTCTGTGTGTGTAGTTCACATGGCCATGGGCCATGTGACTGCTAGGCCATGTGAAACCACTGGCCTGTGCATCACCAGGTGGGCAAGAGAGTGAGAGAGGTTCCTTCCTGGCGGCTATGGGCCACGTGGCCGTAGCAGCCACGTGAGAGAACAGGTGAGTCCACCTTGCAAGTACAAGTCTGTGCAAGCCAACTACAAGCAAGAGAACATTTCTTAGTTCCCTGGAGCTACATTTGCTTGGGTGTTGGACCCACCAGGTGCTTGACACTTTGGGTGTTGGATCCACCTTCCAACCAATCCCTTCTTTCCCCAGACTAGACTGGCAAGCCTCTTTGGTCCCGCACCCACCCCCCACCCCCCATCCCCCACCTGATTTTGACGGCTATTATATGCCTGCCTTCCCCTGGTGAAACCCTCAATCTGGTCCTGGAGTGGGGTAGGTATTTTTCCTATCCAGTTATCTTGCTAGCTTTTCCCCATGCTTGGGTCCTATCCACGGACATTTCTAGCTTTGCATGCACCCAGTATAAAAACCTCCCCCAGCTGCCATTGTAGGCCATGGGGGATTTTCCCCAGGCTCCAACCCACTGACCCTCCACTGGTAACAACCAGTTAATTGTTACGTTTCAAACAAAGAGTAAGGAAGCAATAGGTTTAAACTGCAGCAAGTAAATGTAGGATTGCACTGTAAATACATTTTTCCAGCATTGGGACCCTAGTTTATCTCTTACCTGGACACCACCCAATCCCACCACTTCATTTGATTCCTACAGAACCTCTGTCAAAGTTTTCTTTGCTGCCAACACACACTTAGGAGACATTTTTCTTAATGGGATATTTGATATAATCTAGTATTTTCACCCCACCAGAAAAGTCTTATTAAAACAATTTATAGTGAAATAATTATATTTGAAAGTGTTTTTTTTTTCTTTCAAGGAAAGCTATAAACTTCAGATAGTCTTTTCATTTAAGTTCTTTCACTGATTTTTTAGTCATTTGTTGGCAATGAAAAAAATCTGTGTTTGTCCTGGCTGGGAAGCTCAGTGAGTTGGAGCATCATCCAGATAAGCCAAAGTTGTGGGTTTGATTCCTGGTCAGGGCACATAAAAGAATCAACCAATGAATGCATAAATGAGTGGAAAAACAAATCACTGTTTCTCTCTTCCTCTCTCTCTCCCTTCCGCTCTACAAAATCAATTAAAAGAAAAAGGATTTGTGTATGATTTAGGAGTCCTTCTATTCAATTAAAACAGGAATTTTCTCATCTCATTTTCTGTTGCTGATCACATACCTCAGAATATTCCCATTGGTCACAGTCTATTCAGAAAATTCTTCAATCTATTTTCTTCCATGTATTTTTGGAAAGAACTCAAATATTTTTTTAAAAGGGCATGTGGGGGCTGGGAGATAGAGATAAATATAACAGTCTCATATTTTGTTCTTCTGCTATATGTTCCCTCACCTACCCCGCCCCTCATTCTCTTGCTCTAAATCAGATCTCAGTAACTTCTACTTCCAATACTGCTGTCTATTTTTAGTCTATCTCTGGCCAGACCCCAGTGTATTTTAGAGTTGTTATACAGATTTTTGACTCCCTTATTTTTCCAGGACGTGATTGCTGATCATGAGAGTGGAAAGAAAGTGTCAGCACAAGTTAGGAAGAAGATTATAATGTTTTATTTATAATAAAAATATTTTATTTTATGAATAAAATTGATACAAAGAGTCTATTTGTTCTGAACTGTTTCTATTACAAAACCATAATTTCTAGGTTAGTCATGTTTCAATGAAGATTATGAAGAACAGAAAGTATAAATAATTCAACCAATATACTTCTAATTTTTGCTAATGTTGTTAATTATATTTTGCCTGTAAAGTCTATCTGCCTGGAATTTGATATATTTTTGCTTATATTAAGCAAAGTTTGTAAGACTAGGTGAAAAAGAATAATTGTACTTAGTACATTTCAGTAACCACCCCTCCCAATTACATTTATTTGCTGTGATTAGCAGGCCCTGTCAATACTGACAGGTCCAGGAGTCTACCTGTATTATCAGAGTACGTATTAGTTAGGATGTTTCCGACTACAAGTAACAGAATTTCCAACAAAGTGTTGATGTAGCAGCTTAAGCATATTATCGAGGTTTCAGACTGTTTTAAGCTTTCTACTCCACCACACTCAGCTTCGTGGACATTGTCCTTAAGCTTTTCTCCTCCTAACTGAAAAAAGGCTGCCACTGCTGCTGATACTGTGTCCTCATACAACTGTGACCAAAGGCAGGGGCCACTAATTCCCCTTCTATCCCTTAAACGGGGAAGTAAATCCATTCTTAGAAACTCTCACCATAACACTCTGAGCAGACTGACTCCCTTGCTGACCCCACTAGCAAGTGATTGGCCTAGGCTCTTGCTAAATGGGGTAGAGTGGGTGTCTGGCACTTTCAACCTGGACAGTGAGAGGTACTTTCATCGAAGACAAAAACTGGAATAGCAATAGACAGGGAAAAATCACTATGTGACACTTTTGACAGTTCCCCAAGCCTTCATAGGTGTCTGAAAATGGTAATCTGGAGTTTTATGCTGACTTGATAAATGAGTTTGACAAATGTGTTTTCTTTTTTTTGAAACTTACTCATTGACTTCAAAGAGGAGTTGCTTCTATACCAAGTGTGTATTTTGCCTTCTGTTGATCTTGTTTAGTAGATTTACATAACATCTTTATTCTAAAGTATTCAATTTCCTATATAGCAAATATTTTCTATTCTCATAATGAAAGAGAAGATAAATCAGCCAAAGGAGTATGATTTACATTGGGGAAAGTAAGGAGAGGATAATAGGAATCATAGAGAAAAAAAGGAGGGGAGGAGTAGAATAAGCAGTGACTAATCTGGATGTTCTAACGTGAGAGTTCAGTTAATTAGGTCACTTGCCACTTGGAATGATGGGCAGGAGAAGCCATTAAGACATCGGAGCAACTAGAAGGGAAGGGGGAGGAAGTCGACTCTTTTTTCAGGCATGCATTTTGCAGGTTAGAACTTGTCTGTCCTAACCACATTGTAGGTGTATCCTGGAAATGCATGTTCATATAGGTTGGCAGTCTTTTGGGGTTTTTTTTTTTTCACTTAAAGATAATTTGCCTAACAATGATATTTAAAATAATCCATCTAAACATTTAAGTCTCTTAACTTCTCTCAGCAACAATGAAAGCAAGGTTAGAATAGGTCAAGGAAAGTTTTAGGCTCTGAGTTTCAAACCTCCAGTGACTAGGACTCGATAAAGATTTATTCCTCTATGTAACATTTAAGCCCACTTTATAGAAAAAGGATCACCTAAACCCCATAATATTTCTTGGATTTATTTTAGGATTAAGAGGTTACCCTTCCTGCCTTCCATTTCACCAGGCTCTTTATTGCCATTTCCTAGTTTTCCTTCTTTCTACTCTTCGCCAAGTATGCTAATCTGGAAATATTCTTTTTAATACTTTATCAATCTTGAATAATACATGAAAGAATCTTGTTGAAATTCTCCTTTTCTTGTAATAGCTATTGTTTATGTTAAATAGGTTTTGCTACTTTAAATCATATCTATTGTAAAATAAAAGATTTAGAAAACAATACAAAATAAACATTTACCCTAATGAGTTGTTACATGGCAAACATTCTTATAGTCAACACCCAAACTCCAGCTATTCCAGAAGCCCTCCATGTGCCTCATCTCAATTTCAGACCACCTCCCTCCCCGCAAAGTATACACATTCTGATTTTCACAGTAATTGTTTCTACGTGTTTTTTTATACTTATATGACCCAAGCCCACCTCATAGAGAGCTCAGTTTTGAAGAGATCCCCAACCAGCACGTGGGAGAAGTGGAACCTGACTAACAGCTCTATCAGTCTCATACTTCCTGAGGACCCATGGGGTGACAGGTGTTATAGGCAGATCTCTCTATTAAAAGCCTTGCCTAACTCCTTAGAAAGGGCAGAGGGGCATTTGAACCTATGTGTTTAGGCTCTAGACCCTATCGTACCTTTTCCTGTGAGCTAAGTCTGCTTCAGCAGTGAGCTCAGTGTGACCTGCAGCATAAGTAGCTCCATGGGCATCACTGCACCTGCATGTTTCGGGACACGAGTAGCTTGTATTCATGGTAGATATGAAAGGACAGTGTTGGAGCATTTCCGGTGCTTGTGGCAGTTCTCCAATGTTTACTCTAAGCAGCACAGAAGAAAATCCTTATACCTTTAGGGAATCTTTCATTACATTCTAGTATTAAAATTCACGAGACTTTGAAATTCTACTTTGCAGTATATCTGTGCTATTAGAATACAAAAAGAGTATTTTCCACACTTGCCAGCAAGTAGAATTGTTATAGGGAGATCTAGACTGCTTCTCCAGTGGCGTTTAGTAGCTCCTGGCATATTACCATGTACTCCTAAAGTGTTCCCCAGTTTAAAAGCATGAGAGGAAGTGGACAGAAGTAGGCTGTGGCTCCATCATGGAAGTTTGAAGGTTTTCCCAAATACTTGGACTCTATTCTGAGACACTGAGAAGCCTATGAAGCATTTCAAGAAAGGACGTGCATGGCATGATCAGTTCTGTATTTTAGAGGAATGTGTCAATGAGTAGACTCTGACTCCCGGAGACCCTGTGAACGAATGATGTCCACAATGTCCTGTGCTCAACAGCCCTGCTCAACTCCTGTCGACTCGTGACTATGGCTTCCTTTATGGAGTCAGTCCATCTCATATTTGGTCTTCCTCTTTTACTGCTGCCTTCTATTTTTCTTAGCATTACTGTCCTTTCCAAAGAATTTGCCTTTTCCTGGTTTCCTGAAGTAGGACAGCTTCAGTTTTGTCATTTTTGTCTCCAGCAATGCTTCAGGCTTAATTTCCTCTATGATTAATTTGCTCGTCTTCCTGGAGGTCCAGGGTATCCCTAGAGCTCTCCCTCAACACCATATTCCAATGAATCAATGGTTTTCCTTTTCGCCTCCTTCACTGTTCAACTTTCACATCCATACATAGTAATTGGGAATACAAGGGTATGGATGATCTTAGCTTTGGTTTTTAGCTGCCCTTTCAAGTCTCAGTCTTATCTTGATTTCTTGGCTGCATTCTCCATTTAAATTGATTGCTGAACCAAGGATGACAAAATTTTTTGAATGACTTCAGTGTCTTGTTTTTGTTATGTGTATTTCTTCCATAGTCATGATTTTTGTCTTTTTGATGTTCAAATACAGTCCTGCTTTAGTGCTTTCTTCTTTCACTTTCACCAGAAGTTGGTTCAAATCATTGTTACTTTTTGTCTGTATATATATACATACATATGTGTGTATATATTTTCATTACATATATTTTTTTCATTTCTTATATACATATAAGAAATGAAAACTTGATGAAACTTCACTTATCCTTATATTTTCCATTCTGGTCTATTTCATCTAGGAAAAGTTGATACAATTCACTAAACTGGTTGCACAACCCCTAATGGATTGCACTTAAAATTTTCTGAAAATTGTTTTGGTAGCACGACGGAGGAAGGACCGTGGAAGGGAAACAGCAAGACCATTCAAAGTGCAGATAGGTCAGAATAATTAAGATATAAAGCCAGGCAATGGCAGTAGGTAGGTATCCAGTTGCCCATTAAAGTGGTTTGGGTTTCTGGCTTGAATGATTATCCATACTATTAACTGAGAAAACAAAAATACAAGTTGAGAAAGAAAAATAATGAATTCTGTATGTGCTTCAAATTCTGATTTTGAAGCACATGCAAGACATCTAACACATATGTGGGTAAGAGAGCTGAAGCTTAGGAAGGAGATGTGGGCAAGATTTGGGTCTTAGTTGAAGCCAAAGATATGGTGATAAAAGATAGCCAGAGTGAGTGGGAAGAGTCAAATGAGAAGACAGGCAAGGACAGAACCCTGAAGAGCACCTTCACTTAAGAGGAGGGCAGAAAATGAAGGGCTCCAGAAGCAAACCAGGAGAGCAGAGTGTCACGTAAGCCAAAGGAAGAGAATTTCCAAGGAGAGAGTGGTCAGCAGCGTCCAATGCCAGAGGAAAGTGTAGTAGGATAAGATTTAGCAACGAGGAGGATATTATTTTTGAGAAATAGTAACAAAAGGGGATGGTGGCCTTGGCAAGCAGTTGGTGAAGTAGGGTCATAAAAATGACAGGTATGTCCTGGGAGGTAAGCGGAAAGGGGTACCCTGATCCCTGACAGAGGGTCCCGGAGGAGATGAGGTTAGGCTGCTCCAGGAGGTAGTTGGCACCTGGGAAAGCTGTCAGTAAGTTGCAGACTTGCCTTAGTTCTGGGATTCAGGAACGAGTCACTAGTTTCTGGTGAGAATGAGGCAGGAGCTCATCCCTAAGGAGGTGGCAGTTCTAGTCAGGTCTCTGAGACTGCAATTGACGTACAGGGATTAAGGCAACCACCAACTCTGGTGTATATTGTGTGGGTCAGACTTAGGACACAGGGCAGTGGGCCACTTGGAAGTACTGATATATAAGTTTAGAGAAAAATAAGAAGTCAGGGGATTTAACTGCTGAGTTCTAGAGTGTTCAGACAAAATCTCCTTCCATTTTCCAACCTGGAAGGAGTACTGAATTAAGTTATGAGCCTGCAGGGAGGAGTCAAGCAGTCCCTGCCGCAGGGACAGGAATGTTTAAGAGGGTTGGTTGGGAGCAGTGGGCAGAGGCAAATAATGAATGAAGTGGCTGCAGAGTAGTTACCATCGTCAGATTATACTTCTTCCTTCTGTCAACTGCCTGTATACACCTAGCTCTTCAAATGCTCACTGCACTGGTTTTAACGTCTTACTGCTCTCTCACTTTTAAAAATATTAAACTATAGTTGACATACAATATTATATTAATTTCAGATGTGTAACATAATGTAATTCTGCATTTAAATATGTGCCTTATGATGTGATTACATGATAAGTGTAATAATCACCTGTCACTGGACAAAGGTATTCCTGTGCTGCTCCTGCTCTCTCATTTTTAATGGGTTGAGCAAAAGCTTTCTATGTATTCACTTATCATTTGCATGTTGCTCATTTTCACTTTTGAAAATTATACTCTAACAGCATAAATAATCCAAAATTAAACAAACTATGACATTTGCCTTCTTTTAAGGAGCTCCTACCCTTTGCGACAGCATGGATGGAACTGGAGAGCATTATGCTAAGTGAAATAAGCCACGGGGCGAGGGACAAATACCATATGACCTCACATTTAACTGGAACATAACCAACAAAAGAAAAGAGCAAACAAAATATAACAAGAGACATGAAATTAAGAACAATCTAACAATAACCAGAGGGGAGGGGGGAGGGGACAGTGGGGAGAAGGGTTTTCAGGAACTACTATAAAGGACACATGGACAAAACCAAGGGAGAGGGTGGAAGCAAGGGAGGGAGGGAGGTTTGGCTGGCGGGGGGGGCGGTTGGTGGGGGGAAAATGCAGACAACTGTAATTGAACAACAATAAAATAATAATTAAAAAAATGCTTCCTTTAAAAACAAGTTGGACATCTGCATTAAATTTTTGAACTTCTGGACAAATATGCCATTCATTGGTGTTATCTTGATTTTAGGTGATATTCTCTTTAATTCAACAAATATTTATGAAGAGCCTACTCTGGTCAAGCAGTTTACATCTATTAACTTCTAAAAAAAAGAATGTTCAATGTTGTTTTATAGTACTATGGAATTATTGTGAATTCAGTTCATTCACATAGCTGATCCTCCAGGTGTGTAGGAGGTATAATCACTTTGACTCAATCCTGTCAACTGTAAGCTTAATGGGTTGAGTTCATGGTAGCATTAGCAATCCAAATATCAGTTTTCATATTTCAGACTATTTTTAAGTTCTGAAATACTGTATTTGTGCTGGCATGATATCATTAGTTTTGTATTTTTAAAAATCAGAAATCTGAATCATTCATGTGAAAGGTATCCAGAGAATTTACACACTGTATATTTCACATGTAGCAGAGCTGTAATCATAAGAAGCATTTTAATGCTATTGGACAGGAAAAGGAGGGGAGTTCCCAGACCCCATTACTACCATTCTCCCAGGAGCCTACACCTTTTTTCTCTGAGGCCAGATTCTCTCTTCTCCTCTCAGCACTACTCATTCTCTTGCAGCCTGCCCCCCTTCTCTCCTAGGATAACTGATTTCAAACATAGCCTTCTCCAATCATTCGACTTGAGAAGACTCAAGAAGTAGGTGAGGGTAATCTCTGCCTTGAACTTCAACCCTCTCTCGGATAGAAAACACCTGAAGGCAAAGTGCATAACATAATGAAGACCATAGGTATTAGTTCGCTAGGGCTGCCATAACAAAGTACCACAGACTGGGGGACTCGAACAACAATCTTTATTTCCTTAAGATTGTGGAGGCTAGACATCCAAGATCAAGATGTCACCTGGGTTGGTTTATTCGGAGGCCTCCCTCCTTGGCTTCTAAGTGGTCAACTTCTTCTTGTGTCTTCACATGGTTTTCATTCTGTGTGTGTCTGTGTCCTAATCTCTTTTTATAAAACCAATCACATTGAATTAAAGCACATCCATATAACCCCATTTTAACTTAATCACTCTTTTAAAGGCCCTATCCCCAAATATAGTTACATTTTGAGGTACTGTGGTTAAGATTTCAACGTGTGAATTTTTCTTTTTTGGGGGGGTGGGGGGTGGGGTGACACAATTCAGGCCATAACACTATACATGTTTATTTCTTAAAAATCAAATAGAGGCATTTATACATTTTGCAAAATAAATACCAAAAATACCAGTATTAGAAATAACATCACAGCTATTCTATAATAAGTGTAGTTGTTACTTAAGAGTATCATAGACAGATTTTCTATTTTAGTGCCCCTGGAAGAGTCTTGGAGGCTACCAACTTTATATTTTAAAACTAAGGGAATCTATGTCCTCAACACATAGAAAACATTGGTGTCAAAATCTAGCTTTAAAGGGGTTATTAAAGGACTTCCATAAAAGAGAAGAGAAAGATAAGAAATATTTGGTTTGGGATTCACTGGGCTGACTAAAGGAAAAGAACAGTCCTCTCCCTCTTTGGGAAGTTCAACAAGAAGCAAGCCCAGTAGATCTGAATCAGCTCAAAGGGAAAACACAGGCTAAGACCAGTGGAAATGGGATCCAAACTCATTAGCTAAGCTATAGTCTGATAAGGCCACCTCCTGGCCAGGAAGGTCACACTGTTACATACTTACTTGGTGTCCCCAGCGCCCCTCCCAGCTACCCATAGATAGGCTTTCAGCACCAGAGTGGAGCTCTTTCTAGCCTGCATCCAGCTGTGCCAGTGCCGTGCTGGTCCTCTGGGTGGAGTCATAAACACGCCTCAGCTTCCGCCTCCTAGTTTCCCATTTCACATTTATTCTAGGAGCCTGCTGTGGGTGGAGGTCAGTGCCTTTGTATTCCATTCATGTTTGCTGATTGATTGACTCATTGATCAAACTTCATGGACTCTACTGCATTCCTTGGCCAAGTCCTTTTGAGCTCTTGAGTCTCAGTATAATTCATTTTGTAAAGGTGGTTGTTCATCAGGACGATTTCTATGATCCCATTAATATTATATGAGTCTGTGCTTCAGTTTCCGACTGTAATGCAGATTTTTTTTTTTAAATCCCATTTAAAGTTACAAAAGAAACAATATAAATGCCTTTGGCTAACAAGGAAAGAAAAGTACCCCTTCCTCCCTGGGATTTTAAGGCTTATTTTAGATGGAAAATTGAATCTCACTTCAACCATGAGTTTTTACCTCATTTCTTTGCACTGCCTTATGCCACTTCTGTCTATGGAGGCACCTCAGAGTTCACTCTTAAAACTAATATATAGGTTTGGAACATTCTTCAGCAATGACATTGGCAGGTTCACCAACAATTCTCAGGCTAAACAACACAGAAATAATAATTCTTAAAAACAACTTTAAAAATTCAAAACAGCTCTCTGTAAGATGGCATTAGCAGAAACCTTTGCTTTTTAAAATTAGAATCGCTAATGAATTGTTTACTAATGCTTTTTTGTATGGTTCTATGGCTATTTTCTTAAAACCTTCACATTTGCAAAATGGCTTTGTACTGTTTTCTCCTTTGGCTCACTCATCACCCACACATACCTGGCTTCCTACTCCCTGCTGACTCATGGGCCCAGCCTCCTCCCACGCACACACTCAGTGACCTGGCACCCGCTATCCACTCACTCCTTTGTTCTCCCACAAATCCACTCACTCATCTTCTCTCCTTCACATAGGTAGACATATTCACACTCCCACTGCTCAGCAGCCAAAGAACAATAATGGCTTAGGCAGGAAAAAATAATAATTTTTCCAATGACCATTATGGGTTTTTAAAATAAATTAACAAGCTCTAGCCACAAATGACTAATTGCAAAACAGTTCTTTTATTATATTATTTTTTCAGAACTCCCCCATACACAATAACTGGATTTTCTATTTCTGAAAACTCTACCAAAATGTATGAGCCCATCTGAGTGTTGTAACTTTTTTTCAGTGAAAACAGATGCCCTTATCTTTTGTTCAAACTGAAATGTTTTACTCGCATTTTGAAGTGAATGGGTGTATCGAGACAATGGCTCATAGGGATGGTTATTTGTAATGACAGTGCTGGAATCAATAGGCTGCTTGACAAGATTAATCGGCTGTGAATTATGATGGAGCAACTCCTGAGCCAACATCAGAAATAAGGGCCAGCCAGCTTAACGAAGCCCTGCCAAGCCTTCCTACTTTGTGGGGCAGGCCGCTGGGGAGGTGGGGAGGCCAGCCTCTGCTACTTGTGCGTGTGTGTTGAGGCTACCAGAAAGGTCTTCCTCAAAGCACCTTCACCTTGACGTTGCTATGTCTAAAACTGCAGAACTAGAGAATAATTCCTGAACTGTCTCAATATTTAAGGTATGAAGAATTAGAAAGATATTGCTGGAGTTTTCCCCCCATTTTTGGCAACTATTCTTATCTTTTCAAGAAGCTCAGATTATATGCCACATAATGTGAACAGAATCTATTCAGCAATATTACAAATTGACTCTTTAATAGGAAATATGATAATAATGGGTTTTAAGGAATGCACAATTGAATTTGTATTGGTATTTTTCTGTTCTGTTTTATGTTTTGGCTTTCTCATTATTGTAATTGATGTGAACTCCTGGAAGGAAGGCTGTGACTATTTCCCCTCCTCATATATCTCTCTAGTACCGTGCCTCACAGGTAGAGACACTCATGTAGAGGCTGGAAAATTGCTTCCTATCCCTGGTAATTTCTCTAGTCAGTGCTAACCCTCAGGGTCCATTTCATTCTACCTTTTATCGACCAGTATTTTACCCTTTATTTTGAATAGAACTACTCTTTCCTTCAAATTTCCACAATGCCAGATCTGCTTTCTTAGGTATTCATCACTGTCACTTGTATATCATATTTAATATTGACCTCTTTGTGGCTCATAAGAACTTTTAAGTTAGATCTCTATATGATTTAACTTTATATCCTCACATAAAGCAAAGCTCCTTATAATAAAAAATTCCTTGCACAAAAAGATGCAAGCAAAATGGAAAAAAAACAAACAAACAAGAAATAAATCTCCCAGCCCATTCCACAGATACAGTGGTGATACAATTGCCATAAAATTTCTAGTTGCTGGCTCCTAGCTAAAGATGGTAGAATGAACAAAGGTATATAGCTCCTCTCAGTACAGACCAGGAGAGGGGTTATGAAGGGAGAGAGATAGCAACAAATATTTGATGGAAAACGAATAGAGCAGTGGGGGATACCGAAAATAAGAGACTGAGGACATAGGGCCACCAGATTTGAAAGAGATTGGGGATGAGATGTGGGTTGTCAAGCAGGAGATAAGTTAAAAGCTTATATATGGGACAGCCAACTACTCGTGTACCCCCCCCACCCACAGAAAATCAGTAGCCAAGCTACTCCCTCCTGCCCCAGGAGGAAAGGAGATGGGATGATTATTTCCTGCAGACACTCAGTAGGAAAGGCCTGAGCATCAGAGAAATTGTACCTGATAGAAGACACAGACAAGTCATAGGATGTAAACAGTTAAGTGACTTGGAAGTCTATGCAGGTAATGGTTGGATTACCCGTACTCTCTCCCCTGCCACACAATCAAAGCCCTGTTAATCAGGCAACTAACCACTAGGCCAGTGTTTTTCAAGCTGTGGGTTATGAAGTCAGTTATGATTAGTGGATTACGGAGTCAGTTTAATGAGTCATAACCAACATTGTCATGGGTTGGTTTCCCCAGGAAGCAGACTCTCAGACAGAGCTGAGCGTTCAGAATTTTTGTCAGGGCATACATACCCTTGGGATCCACACCTGTAGAAAGAAGAAGTGGAACTGAGATTCAAGGCGCAATGACCTTTTTAGCCAAGCCCACAGGGCATACTGAAGAAGCTCTTAAGAATTGCCCCAAGTCAGGTTAAGAAGGCAGGCTTTTATCCCCTTTATTCTTTATTTGGGGCTGAGGCCTTTAAAGGGGTGATTAAGTTAAGATGAGGCCCTCAGGGTACAGCAGTAATCCAATGTGACTGGTGTCCTTATAAAAAAGGGAAGAAACTCCAGGGGCTTGTATACACAGACAAAAGGCCATGTGAAGACACAGCAAGAAGGTGGCCATCTGCAAGCCAAGGAGAGAGGCCCCAGTAGGAAACCAACTGCTGACACCTTGATCTTGGACTTTCAGCATACAGAATTGTGAGAAAATACATTTCGGTTAAGTCACCCAGACTGTGGTATTTTGTTATGGCAGCCTTGGCAAATTAATACATCCCTTCTCACAGGATGTGGCCATCCCAGGAAGTGTGACCTTGGGCATGGAAGCTCTCTGAACTGAGACAGTCCCTGAAGGGGCTGACAGCTCAAGGTTGCCCACCAGTGGCACTTTCAGTGACTGGGGCAATCAGCCCTTCATTGCAGGGGATCTGATTAGTACATAACAAGCTAGGTCACAAACATTAAGGAAAATAACATGTTAAAGACTAGAAAGATAATAGAGTGTATTATATATTAAAAAAGTAAATATTGTTTCACGAAACTTTTTTGCATGTATCTATATATGTATAAGTGTGGATTGGGATGTGATGAAAAATCATTTCTTACTTTCAAAAATGTTTAAAAGTAATTTACCTAGGCAAGAAATTAGAGGAATGTTTTCTGAAAGAGCTAAAGAGACCCAGAGAAGAAACAAAATGTTTCTTTCCTCCACCATCGAAAAGTGAAGCCCATTACTCCATAACACCCATCTACCCATGTAGAGTTCCTCTTAGCTTTTTAGCACCCTACTCTTAAATCTGAATGGGCAACAACAACGAAAGACCACCAGCGTGTAAGACAGCCTCTAACCTAAAAGAGAAGGATCAATATGAAAAACAGAAAGTAGAATACAGAGGAAACTATACAGAATAAAAAAATACTGTCTATATGCTAATTTATAGCCTCAAAAATTATAAGAAGATTTGTATACATAAAATGAAAACAATGTACAATGAAAAACAGGTAAGAAAAACAGGAAAGCAAACCATCGTGCTGTATGCCTTAAAGTTATACAGTGATGTCTGCCAATTATTTCCCAATAAAACTGGAAAGAAAAACTATATGTTGTTAGATAAAAAACAAAACAAAGCAGAAGAAAACAGGAGAGAGGGCTCTTGAAACTTAAAAAATGTAATAATAAAAAACTTCAGTAGAAGAATTGAAAGATAAAGTCATGAAAATACGCTGAAAATAGAACCAAAAGATGGGTAGATGAACAATAAGAAATTAATGAAATTTGGAGATTCAATCCAGCAGGTACATCATCTGACTAGAAGGAACTTCAAAAAATTAAGAAGTAGATGAAAAATTATACAAGAAAAGTTCCCAAAACTGGAAAGCATAAGTCTCAAAATTGAAAGTTCCCATCAAATAACATAGACAACAAATAAAAAAGAGCACATTACTGAGAAGTGTGAAACCACTGGAAATAATGAAGAAATGTCAAAAGCTTCTAGAAAAAGAAAAATAAGTTTTATACTAAACAGTAGAAATAGAATGCCTCAGACTTCTCAACCACAATATTGGACTCAAGGAAGCAATGGAGAAATGCCTTAAGAATTATGAGGGATAATTTTTTTAAAGCTAGAATGCGACACCCAGACAAACTATCAGTAAAGTCTAAGGGCAGAATAAAGATATTTTCAGACAGAAGAATTCAGAAAATTTACCTCCCATGTATCTTTTGTAAGAAGCTATTGCAAAATATGATTTACAAAAAAAAGGGGAAAGCAAAAGAAAGAGGGGGACATCAGATCCAAGAAATGGGATCCATCACGTTTGACATGAAGAAGGAATCCATATGATTATAGTGAAGGTGGTGTGAGCACCGCAGCTCTGCAAGAAGCCTAGAGAGCAGTAAGTTCCGGTTGATGCAAGAGGACGCAGGGCTTCAGGAAGGGCGTCTCCAAGAAAGTAAAGAAACATAATGCTTCATGAATTTGAATGTATTGAGAGATTTACATTTCTGGAAGAAGGGCATTAATTTTTGACAGGTGCACAGAAAAGTAAGCATACAAATAAAATGAGATAATTATCAATTCCAGGGAAAACAAATATGTACCAAGAAAGGCAATATAATCACAATATATTATGTGCCTCAGCCTTAAGTAATATTTACATCATCTTAATTATGTAAAAACTGAATAATGATCTGAGAAAAACATTGTCATACAACTATATTGGGAGAATAAGAGGACGGTATAAGAAACTAAATCCATATTTTCCATACAGGGAAGCCATAGATACTATTTACAACTTTGGAAAAAATCAAGAAACAGCAGTTAGAAATGTGGAGATAAAAACCAGAAGAAATGGCTGACAGAGTTGAGTGTGGTTGCTCTTGGGAATGGGAATGAGCTAGAGCTTGTGGGCTGTGAAGGTAAAGGGGCTGCTCTTTTACTTTCAGACTTTAAAGGGATATATTTGGCTGTTAAATTCTACATATTTATAACTTAAATGAAAATGTAAGCAATTTTAGAAAGAAAAATGACAATATAGGCCTATTGTTTTTGAGATTTGGAGGAAACCACCCTGAAAGCTAAAGGGCAAAGCTTGCAAGTGGTTACCTCTGCGGGAGTTGGCAGGCACTATAAGCACTATTAAACCATCTGATTCTGTAGACGGTTGAGGACATAACACTCAAGAAAATTTTTAAATAAAAATAAAAACAATTAATTTGAAGGAATAGATCCAGGCATGTAGACCCTTAGGAAGGTCTTCAAATTTTAACTCTGCTGCTTGCAGGTTCTTAATATTTAAAGTCTTTAACATCTTTCTTACCAAGGGTAAAGAGTTCATGAGAAAACATATTTAGAAGCTCCTAGTAGATTGAAAATGATCAGTAAAATTTGCCTTCTTTCCTCTTACAAATAAAAGCAGGGCACCGGTTTTCAGTAGTAAAATCTCATTTTTTGAAACTCCTCTCTTTGCCTGGATTCACAAAGATCCTTTCATTACACCTTGGGTATAAAAAGAATACTCAGTGTACATGTGAATAATGAAGTCATTTAAAAAATATTCTATGTGAAATAAGACATGTCCTTTGTGTAATCTGACTAACCTTTCAATGAGTGAATTTTTCAACAATAAAGTACAATTCATAGTTTACTCACTTGACTTTTCTCAAGCCTTAATGATTTTTTAATGGACTCCAGATCAAATTTTATCTAATAGTAATTAGAAGCAACCCACCAATCGTGAAATGCCATTAAAGGTGGGCTGCGGTAAGTGAATTAGGAGTGGGGACCAAGGCTTTGACCCCCACATTTCTGGGAATAAGCACACAGCTTGGATCAGTAGCCTCTGGTGGAATGCCACCTGTTTTACATGGTACTAAACAATTATAATTTTTCTTGTGGTATGCCATAAAAAAAAGTTGGAAACACTGCCTAAAACAGATGCCATAAAAGTCCATTGTAAGAACTGATGGTCATTTAGGTAAAGCCTTTTTCAGTTACTTATTAAATTTATAAGAAAAGCAAAATATAACCAGAGACATTGAAATAAAGAACAAACTGATAGTAACCAGTTTGTTCCAAGGCGGGAGGGAATAACGAGGGGAAAAAGGGGAAGGGTCATCAAGGAACATGTATAAAGGATACATGGACAAAGCCAAAGGGGGCTAGGATCGAGGGTGGGATGTGGGGATGTGTGAGCAGTGGGGAGTGGTGAGGGGAAAATGGAGATAACTGTACTCGAACAACAATACAAACATTTTATAAGAGAAGCAGTTGAATTTGCAAGTCTTTAAGTAATATTTAGCTGTCTTCCCAACCTGAGAGGAAATTAGGTAACCTTAAATTTAAATATGAGTTTGGATTAAGTTCAGCTACAAGTAACAGAGTCTCCAAGAGAGCAGTTTCAACAGTTAGATGATTATTATCTGCTGTGGTGGCTTCTTCATCATCAAAGATCCCACTGCTCTCAGCTTTTGCTATTACATTGCCAAGGGTGAGTCTCAGCTCAGGGAATGAAAGCCGGCACATCCACACCCCGAAGAGCAGGATGGAGAAGGAGAAGAAAGGTGTGTCCTTTCCCTCTCAGGGAGACTTCCCAGAAGCCACCATCCTATTTCCATTGAGGTCTCATTGTGAGGAACTTAATCACAATGCAAGCATGGCTATATATGAGGGAGAACCCCCCCCAAACCCCCAGAATTTATTTATAAAACATTGTGTGTTTAGTCTTACATGTTTAAACTTCAGTCATCTTCAAAGTACTCTCCATTTGTTGCAATACACCTATTGAGACTTTTTCCCATGGCTCAAAACAGTTTTTGAACTCATCTATTTAGTGTTTCTGATGTTTTTTGTTTCACCTCTTCCACATTGGCGGATTGTTTCCCTTCGAGGACTTTTTTTCATCTGGGGAAACAAAAAAAAAATTGTTCCAGGTGAGACTGGGTGAATAGGGAGGGTGGGACACGGGGCTCATGCTGGTTTTTGGTCAAAAACTGCTGAACATTCAGCACGGTGTGGGCAGGTGCGCTTGTAAATCACCCATCATGATATGGGTAAACGCATTGAAAGAGTCTTAAAAAAAAAATTCACTGAAGCCGAATGCAGCCTCTCACAATAACGTCAGCTGTTATACACTGATACAGATGGGTTCCTAGAACACTCACCTAGAGGGGGAAGCCTGTACTACCAGGGGCCTGCCCTCCAGAAAATAATTCTTATTGGTTTTGGGGGGTACGCCCTCGTATTGTGGTCTTTTAGCTAGATGGCACTATGTCTAGCTTAAAATAGATGTGTCAATCTGAGAGAGAAGAATGTGTAATTGCTATGTGAACAGCTGTCTTTACATGTTTTAGTAACTGCCATGTAATTCATTTCAAACAAAATCAACCTGTCAACTAGTTATTTTATACACATTGCTATAAATGGTGACATACGCATTAAGGAAGACCAATTAGCAAACTCATTATTTGAAGTCTTGATTATATACATTGTTTGTTAGATTTAATAATTCATGATTAGGGCAGTGTAGCTAGGGGGTAAAAACTCAGGTTCTGAAGCACACTGCCTGACTTCCATTTGTTAGTAGTGTGATCTTCAGAAAATCGCTTAAGTGCTTTGTGCCTTCTTTGTGTTTTCTTTTTGGTAAGGTGGAGATAAAAATAATACCTATTTAATAGGATTTGGGAGGATTAAGTGAGTTAAGACATGTAACATACTTAGAATAGTATCTGGCATATAGTAAGTGCTCAACAAATATTAGCTATTCATATATCTTTTACTTAAAACTTTTCCCTTTAACATCATAGGTAGTTGTGACAATCTCTCTATTAAGAATTTCCAGGTATGCAATATTT
This sequence comes from Desmodus rotundus, assembly GCF_022682495.2. NCBI lineage: Eukaryota > Metazoa > Chordata > Mammalia > Chiroptera > Phyllostomidae > Desmodus > Desmodus rotundus. The sequence goes on from NC_071388.1 coordinate 173,500,527, forward strand.
TCCTGGTTTTGTACTTGTAGATACTTAAAAATGCTGACCCCTGGAGTTAAACCATAAGGCTTTTACTTGAGCTAATAAATGTTATATTCCATACTAGCATTATGAAAGGAAAAGGACTTAGACACTGGTAAAAACTGAAAAATAACTGGCCTGTCCCTTTTTTCCCTCCCTTTCTCCCACTTCTTCCTTTTAATAGGTTCTAATGATGACATTACACCCCACCCGCCACACACAGGTCTACCAGTCTCCCGTTGCCCCAGGCCTGAACAGACTCTTGCTATTTCTACCCCCAGCACGGAGCATGCCTTGCCCAACCAGAGTCCTTCCCAGTCATGCTCCCTGAATGTTTCTGGCTACTCAAAATTATAAACTGCCCAGATTGGTGCAAAAATATCATTTACGTATGTTTGTTTATTACTTTATTTTTTTTATCAAGATTTTCCTCAAACATCTCCACAAATATGAGGATCTACTTCCTTTTAAGAAAAGTAATATTTAAGTGAAATTTTGATGATTACTTGCACTAAAACTATAACTAAAATACTCTCTCACTTTTTTAATAATAAAGATTGTATTAAGGTAGTCTTAGAAAAAAATGTCATATTTCCATTTATATGTAGCTTTCACCTTTGGACCTGAGGCAACTGCTTTGGTTGCTGCCATTACCTTTTTAGAGAGAAAGGGGAAATAAGGCATGAAGAGACTGTGCCTCATCACTTTTCTGTGCAAAACTGGGAAGTTGCACACATTTCTTATGCTCACATTCTACTGGTGAGAACCAAGTCACATGGCAATACCTGGATTCAAGGGAGGTAGGGAGATGTGGTCCATAGCTGGGTGTTCCTGTGTGGCTTAAACTGAATCTGGTTTCTGTTACAAAAAGGAAAAGGGGAGAACAATTATGGAGTGTGCTAGCAGTCTTTGTTATACAAATGTATCACATAGCTGCAATATGGTAAAAAAAAATTTTATTTTGTTTTTTTACTTAACATTATATCAAAAGGTTTTCTTATGTTACTACATAGTCTTTATAATTATAAAGTTTTATAAGTATGCTTTATAGTAACTCACTGAGTATATAATCAATTGACGCAGACTCTGGCCAGCAGCGACTGTGGTGTTGTAGAAGCGACAAACAAACTCACACGGACTACAGAAGTCCTGTGGAGAAAAAGGGATGGCACAGCCACTCTCTGAAAGAGAGCCTTGACCCTTGCCTGGACAGGCTTTTACTGCTTTCTAATAGCATATATCAAAGAAGGTTTTCATTTATTATGCTCAGGTTTGCTTTAGGTGATTACTTTTTACAGATAACAAAGGAAAGGATGTTACTGATTACTTACAGATTAACAAAGAAAAATGTTGCAAATGCAAGGGACTGATAAGAGTGATTGGTTTGGTTACACTCAGTCCTTGGGAGAATTAGCACAGACATCAGGAAGTTACTTTAAAGATATGCAGTAAACACTTGCTGCTTCAACTCAGGGTGAGGGAGTTTTAGCAAGAGCAAGCCTCAAAGCAACCTAGGTATATTGCAGGCCTGGTTTCCCATGGGAAAGCGGATCCCTGGGTTTGGCTTCCTGCGTGCTGACTTATGCCTATCGGTTTTCCAATAGGGCTGGGCTACATTCGCCACGCCAAGCAGATCGGTTCCCTATAATCAATAAATTCTTTAACTCTTCCTACTGTCAAAAATGTAGATTCTTTCCAGTTCTACACTATTATAAACAATGTCACAATAGATCTTTTCATGAGTACAGTTTTTTTCATCTTCTTGGGATGATACTCTTAGGATAGATTCCCAGAACTAGAATTCTTAGGTCAAAGGGTATGTGAACAGTTTATGATTCTTAATGTTTTTATTCCAAATTGGTTTCTGAGAAGGCAGTACCAATTTGTTCCCAAAGAAAATATGCACATTTTTTTATGAATGTGGAGTGGGAGACATATCCACACATCCTTGTGGGTAGAATAGTTTGTTTTCAGGGTCTCGCTGTAATGATAGGAGACAACACAAGACTTGGGTTTGAATCTCTTATTTTGCCATTTCCCAGCTGTCTCGGAGGCAGGTACTTACCCCATGCCTCAGATATCTTATTTTAAAATTAAGAGTAAAAGTATTTCCCTCATGAGGTTGTTTAGTAATCATTAAGGCTGCTGACAAATATTTCTTTTATCATCTTCTATGCACGTGTTAAAAAATGTAATTTCCTGGTCCCTTGAAGATAGATATGGCCATGTGACTAGCTTTAGCCAGTGAAATGGAAGCAAAGTAACGTGTCATCTCCAGGTATACATTTAAAAAATCTGTGTGTGATTTGTCATATTCTTTTTTTCCTTTGCCATGTGACCAGAAGTATTCTAGATCATACCAGCTCTTTAAATGAGTCCTAGAATAAGAATGGCACAGAGTGGAGCCCCAAGCCAACCAAAGATGAGCATGTAAATTGAGAAAAAAAATAAATCTTTGGGTTGCTTTTTTTAAGCCCCAGAGACTTTGGTATTATTTGTTACCTCAACATAACCTAGCCTACCTTGACAGCTGCAGGTATTCTCGGGATTAATAAAATAATATACTTAAGATAGTGGACCAATGGTACAGCCTCAACACATGTCTTTTATGATAACAATTACTATGATTCATTCAGTGCCTGCGTGTGCCAGGCAATTCTTTATGAACTTCACATTTATTCCTGCAACAAAACCTTTATTTTCTTAAACTTGTTGCAAGATAAACAGAAAATGGGTCAAAGGTACAGTGGCTTGCTACTCAAGCCCCTACTAGTTCCCCCAGAAGAAGCCTCATGAACTCAAGTAGCTTTTACATTTTTCTTGGCTTGAATATACCTGAGAGCAATTAAGATTTATATGCTTATGAAAACAAAAATGGTTTCAAAATTGGAGTGGAATGAGTCAGAATAGAATGTGTTAGATGAAATTAAATAAATTCTCAAACCCATCTTTACTGTCTCTCAATTTCTTTTAACAGTTTTTAATAAGATACAATTCACATACCATACAATTCAACAGCTTTTAGTATATTTATTGTGCCCATTACCCTAATCAATTTTAGAATATTTTCATTACCTCAAAAAATAATATTCCACACCCCTTAGCTGTCACCCCAACCTTCCCACCCTCTCCCCCACCCCACCACAGCCCTAGGCAACTACTCATTCACTTTCTGTACTCCGCCTCTTTGCACAGTGTCTCCCAGAATGTCAGTTTCCCACCATCCTAAATGAATGGTTCTTCTCTCCCCCAGTCCAGCCCTGCTCCCAACCTGTAAACTCTGTTCAATTATTTTTAACTCAAAGCTCAAATTCGGAAGTATCTGATGTAATGAAATAATTTTTTTCTATAGAAATTTTTACTTTACTAAACTCAGAATTACTTTGCAGTGTAATACCAAAGGTTAAAAAAAAAAACAAAAACCAGTTTAACTATTTTGAGCTCTCATCTGTTCATGACCCGGTCATGCAGTCTGAGATGCATTCAAAATCTTTTCTTCTTTCATTGTTCTCTTGTAAACCACTTCACAACTTCTTAGTACCTCTAATTCAGTGTATAAAGTAGTCAAACATGAGATTAAATTAAATTGCTCTCTTATATGAATCTGGTTTTTAAAATGTGTTGGTTAAGAGAAAGGCAGAAATTGAAATTAATGGTCAGAAAGAACATTAATGATCATCTGTGAATTTTAATGACCTATATTCACAATTACTGTGAAGAGTTTCTGATTTATTTTATATATTGCTCGTTGCCATGAAAAATTATTGACAATTTGTTTAATCAGGTTGTGTTTGTTGCCATGGAACTTAAATTATCTGAATCACCTGGCTGGAAATAGTGATTTCTAGAACTAGCCCGAACTTCCAGGGCTTGTTGATGGAAGGTAGTCCGGATGTTAAAAAAACTTAATGATGTTAAATAAAACAGGAAGCCACAAAATGCAGTTAAGCATTAAGAGGATGGGAAAACGGGAGAGAATTGCTCCCTATGAGGAAAGAATGAAACATGTGAATGCTAATACACCCCTAAAGACTGTATTTCTACAACATACTGAATTGAACTAATTTATGGGGGGGTCTGGTTCTAGTCTCCACTTGTGCTGTGATGACTTGTTTTCTGTGTGTTTTGGATACGGGTGGTGACAGCAACCTGTTAGGCTCTGGTAAAACCCAGTCCAAAGAGATGTGAAGCCTGGACATGTGAGGGTGAATAAGCACATCCTAGAGCCATAATATATATTCACATTGTCAGGCAGTTATGGCAACAGAGAAACTGCTGATGAACAAGAATGCTTCAAGGGTAATAGCATTAGAAAAAAATAGGCACTTTCTAGGTAGTAGACATGACATACCCTTTCAACTTTATTCATTGTGCTTTGCAAATTCTAATTTTGCCCTAATTATAACTGCCCTGTTCTCATGAAGCTTATCTTCAGCAAATGTTTATTCAGCAACTACAAAATTATGCATAAATCGCTGGGCTACGAACTATGAGAAATACCATAAAGAGATGACAGGATTCCTAGCCTTGAGCTCTGTGGAAAAGCTCAGACTGTGTTTGGGAATCAATGAGTCCAGTGCATAGACTACTACCTTGGTGGGAAAACGGAAGACAGAATTGAAAAGGAGTATAGGACTCAAATTAGTAGGTTCTTGAATCCCAAATTTAGGACTTTATTCCTTGGAAAGCAGGGAATCACTATTTTTTTCTTTTTAATGTAAAAAGGAAGTGATCAAAGCTGTTTCTGGCTATTTATTCACATATTCTTTTTTGTCCCATTGAAATAATCCTTTTTACAATGGTCAATTTTCAGTGAAGAAAAACAGTATCTATCTTGCTTGTTTAACATCCAACGCAATGTGGTAGGCTATGCTTAATATTTAGTTCATGCAAACAGCAGCTGTTATTAAAAATTCATGTGTTCTTAGTGCGGAAAGGAAAAAGGACTCCCCATTGTTCATAATATTTATTTAGCTAAACTACCATCTGCCTCACCAAAGAAAAATAAGAAACCCAGGCAACTGTGGCAGATCATTTGCCCAAGAAGACCACTTTTAAATCCTTGTGAAGTTATTGGTGCTATCATGGAGTACAGAAACACTATAAATTGGTTATCTTCTGTATTTCATTGATTCAGCATTTTTTTTCAACGTTATGTCTATAGATAGACTCCAGGGGGATTAGGAAATATTTAAATTATCTAAGATTCTGGTTAAACACAATCAATCTTACCTCTTTCATTGTCCTTTATATCCTCCATGGGATCCCCTAGCCCTGAGTAGTTTGTCACAATGGACAGGATGTGAGGGAGGCCACCACGGGCACCCTACTGTCAGGGCATCTGAAGAAAGGAGGGGAGATCTACAACAGAGTCAGAGGGAAGCAGGAATGATGTCGGTTAATGTGGGGCTTACACTGGTTCCTCCAGGAATTTAAAGGGGAGGAGGGACAAGAGTTTTTATAGTTTCCAGAAATAGGACTGACTGCCAGCTTCTTTCCATCCCCCGTCTTAGCCTAGCTGTGGGTGAAGAACAGGCAGGCACATGTAGGCTGACTACTTTCCTGCTTGTGACAGCTCCAGATTACAAATGTGCAGAACAGGATTACAGTGCCAGCATTCCCAGGCCCGGGGAGCAACTGGGGTGGGCTGGGATGAGGTGAAGGAAAACCATACAATAAGATGGAGATAATGAGAAGAGGAAGTAGGGGTAGTAGATATGCTTTTACGGTAACATGAGAAGGCAGAGTGGAGAAGAGGATGAGGGCAGGAGACAGAGAGCCTTGCGTTGCCTTGGTGTGCATCCGAGAGCTATGTGGGTGTGTTTGCAGAGGAAGTTGTGGGGGCATGTGTGTGTGCAGAATGTACATTAGGGAGGGGTTTTATTGATGTAGGAGTGGGAGGGTGTGTGCGGTAGGGTGTGGAGTGCGGGGGTGGAGAGAAAAAAGAGTGCACAGGGAGGGAGGAATTTCATGGAGTGCCAGGAACACCCATTTCACAAAGGAAAATTGTCAGCTGCCAGATAATCAAATCTCCTTTGTGGGAATATTTCAGCTCCCCATGGTGGATTCTGACTGTAGATCCTACTCCGGGATGTTTGCCAGATGTTTGACCCATGAAAGGAGGGACACAATTTCTGGATTTTTACCACACCCTCATCCATGATCTTTCCCAGGAACTGATGTTTTTGCTTGTGTATATCACAGCACTGGTCACAGAGCAGCATTTCTTGGCAGACAGTCTAGTGAACAGAACTGTAAATTACAGAGAAAGGAATACTTTCTAGTCTTGGTTTCTTCATGTGCTTTTTGATGGCCTTTGGAACTTTACTATAATATTTCTACATCTTGGTTCCCAATTTTCCTAGTAACAAAAAAGAATATACTAACTAGCTAAGGGAAATATAGTATAGAATTAATAACTGCAATGAATAAAAAATTATAAAGACCAATGGGTGACAAATTTTAAACCAGTATGAGAAAGAACTTCTACAAATTAGAACTGTTCAAAACTAGAAGAGATGGATGTAGGAGGAAGTATGTGTTATGTCTTTAGAAGTATTCAAACAGAAGGAAGATGTCCAATTGTTGGATGTTTAGGGGGAATTCCAGCAGCAAATAAGAGGTGTACTTTAAACACCCTGAAGAATTACACAAAAACTCTGAAATGTTATGATTGTAGGACGAAACCGTGCTATAAGCAATACAGAATGATTTCAAATATTAAAGTACTACATTAAACATGAAATAGTCAAGGTGTTAAATGATCAACTAACAAAGAATGTCTTGTGTAACTAGCACTGTTATTGTACAGGCTGTATGTATAGCAGATAAATGTAGAGAGAACTTGAGGCGCAAGTATTCCACAGGAACCTTGAAACAAACTTTCTAAATATAGAAAGAAGGCTATGCTATGTACCAGGGAGAAGTAGTCAATAAAAACAGGCTAGAACTCATCAGTCATTCCTGAATAGCCTCCATTTCTATAAGCAATCCATTTCAACTTTGTGTAGTGATTAAAGAATCCTACAAGTTTTCTCTTCAGTGACAAAACTTCTAGATATTTATAGACCACCAAGTTCAGCTATATACCAGATGCTTGTCTGAGAAATGGTACAGCTGGCCTCAGAGCTCCCGTAGCTTTGCAAGTACTGTTGATGACTCTCCTCACACATTAATGTGCATTTTAATCATCAGGGGACCTATTAAAATGCAGAGTCTGATTTAGCAGGTCTGGGGTGAAGTCTAAGATTCTATATTTCTAGAGAAGCTTGTCCATAGGCCACTCAAAGAAGCAAGGCTGTAGATGAAAGCATTTAGGGAATTCTAGGTACTCACCTATTTGCCTGGGCAAGGGCTCACACTGGGGATAAGATTCAATACTATGCGATTTATGGAATCACATAAGTAGTAGGTAAAAGGAGAGGAGCTTTGAGAGGCCATCTAAAAAACAATTTGGCTCTTTTCATTGGTGTATGTGAAGGAATACAAAATCTATGTGGGCTGGATTGGGGTCTCCTTAGGGTGATGATAACATGGTCCATTAGGGTAAATGTCAGGGGCTTCTTGGGAATTCCAGACTACACTGTCAAGTAGATGAAGTTTGTTTTAGTCCCCTCTCACTTTGTCTCTCCCTCTTTAGAACAAACCTTTCCCTAGGAGGAAACTTTGATCTTTTCTCTCAGGACTTTGACCTCCACTAATTGTCTTAATGTCTCTAAGGAATCAGATAGCAAAGAATTTAAGATGTGATCTTTCCCAGGAAACTCTTTAAGACTCCAGACTTTCAGGAGATGAAAGGATAAAGCTCTATCGGCAAAATGTCAGACTTTATGACAGGTATAAAAGTATACTTTGATAGGAAGGCTTGCTTAAAGTGCCTTTTGCTTCGTCCACAGACTGACCTGACCTACAATAAAAGGAGTAAGAAGTGGCAGTGTTGGGGGAGAGTCCTAAGAAGGGTTTCAGTCTCATTCTAACTCATCAGGGTTGAGAGGATATAGGATGAAAGCATTGGTCCAAAGGAAAGACATTCGAGGACATAAACTAGTTAAGTTTGTTAACTATTCTCTGAATGGTTATTTATTTATTTTTCCATCAATGAATCACAAATAATTGGATTCTACTCTGTCTCCTACCTTAAAATAAACAGCAACAAATGCTGCACCATACATTTTAAACCATAATAGAAATGTAAGAATTATTTGCTCTAACCATCCACAACTTAGCTCTCCAGCTGCTTTGTCCATCTGAAACACAACTAAAAGCCAGGAATTATGCAAAATGTTCCCTGAGTAGGTAACACAGATGTCATTAAATTTATATGCAAAAGCTCATATAAGATAACGGTTTTAGTGGCTATATAATTGACATCTCCCACTTAATGTCAGTTATGCATTACTGAAAATCGGATTCTGCACACACAAAAAAAGCTGACTGGAAGCTTTTTTTAAATTTTAAATGGGAAAATTTATAATGTGTGTGCTTTATATAAAGTGTGTTTTATAACCACACTTTAATGTGTGTGGTTTAGGGAATTAGCCCTAAACCACCAAAAACTTCTTAATAAAAACATAGAAAGATGTATACATGTAAGTTACAAGCTACATGTTATGATGTAAAATGACTAAACAATGCTTGTAGATCAAAGAATCGACACAGTTCTTTTTTTTAAAAATTTTTATTGTTATTCAATTACAGTTGTATGCCTTTTCTTCCCATCCCTCCACCCCACCCCAGCTGAACCCACCTCCACCCTCCCCCTTGGTTTTGTCCATGTGTCCTTTATAGTAGTTCCTGTAATCCCCTCTTCCCACTGTCCCCGCCCTGGCTATTGTTAGATTGTTCTTAACTTCAATGTCTCTGGTTATATTTTGTTTCCTTTTTTTCTTTTGTTGATTATGTTCCAGTTAAAGGTGAGATCATATGGTATTTGTCCCTCACCTCCTGGCTTATTTCACTTAGCAAAATGCTCTCCAGTTTCATCCATGCTGTTGCAAAGGGTATAAGCTCCTTCTTTCTCTCTGCTGCGTAGAATTCCATTGTGTAAATATACCATAGTTTTTGGATCCACTCATTTGCTGATGGGCACTTAGGTTGCTTCCAGTACTTGGCTATTATAAATTGTGCTGCTGTGAACATTGGGGTGCACAGGTTCTTTTGGATTGGTGTTTCAGGGTTCTTAGGGTATAATCCCAGCAGCGGAATTGCTGGGTCAAAGGGCAGTTCCATTTTTAGTTTTCTGAGGAAATTCCATATTGTTTTCCACAGTGGCCTCACCAGTCTGCATTCCCACCAACAGTGCATTAGGGTTCCCTTTTCTCCGCATCCTCTCCAACATTTGTTTGTGGATTTGTTTATGTTGGCCACTCTGACTGGTGTGAGATGGTACCTCATTGTGGTTTTAATTTGCATCTCTCTGATGGCTAGTGATGCTGAGCATCTTTTCATTCAACACGGTTCTTAACAGCTGCTTTTTATGCTGTGATATCTCTCTTAGTACCAGTGACGGAGAAACTTACCTTGGTTGACGATGTCAACTTTTTAAAGTGTGTGCACATGATTCTGACTTTCTACCAATCATATTCATTTTCCTACATAGTGCTTTACATTTTTTTTCTATTGAGTTTTGGTAATGTAAATATATGTTTTTCCTATAAAAACATTAGCCAAAAATGATATATTAAGAAATATATGTGTTCTATGAAGTTGGGTATCAAAAATTGAGAAATGTTCTATGAGAAAAATGTTAACTGGGGGGATGTTTGTGGCACATGTCTCATGGTGTGCTGGAGCCTCTTGTATTGATTCACAAGAGCCAATTGTTAAAATTTCAGGAATTTAGCAAGCTGGTTGATGTCACATTGATAACTTGAAATTGCCCATGATGGGGAAAAATAGGCAAATGCTAGAAATCAGGGACTCCTCCCTCTCCCATGAAAGCTTATCAGCATACTACAGAGTATTCCTGTACTGTATTTCATCAAATGTAAGATGTCATTGGTTGTTAGATGGATTATAGTGTTATAGTAAGAATATTCTAGGTCAATATCTCAGATGAACATAGATGCTAAAATTCTCAACAAAATTTCAGCAATCCAGATTCAGAAATACATTAAACAGATCATATACCATGATTAAGTGGGATTTATCCCAGGGATAAAAGGATGGTACAATATTCACAGGTCAATAAATGTAATAAACCACATAAAAAATGAAGGACAAAAATGAAATGATCAACAGATGCTGAAAAAGTATTTGATAAAATCCAGCACCCATTTATGATAAAAACACTCAGCAAAGTGGGAATAGAGAGACCATACTTCTACATAATAAAAGCCATATATGAGAAACCTACAGCCAACATTATACTCAATGGGCAAAAACTAAAAGCTTTCCCCTACAAAGTCATAGGTGGAGAACAGGATGACGGCTAGTGGTGGGTGGGGGGAGGTTAGGGGGTGGAGAGATTGGGCAAGAAGGTAAAAGGACCAATGGACATGGACGACAGTGTGGTGATTGCTGAAGGGAGGGGAGTATAAGGGGACTAAAAGGTAATGTAGCCCTGGCTTGTGTAGCTCAGTGGATTGAGCGCAGGCTGCTAACCAAAGGGTCACTGATTCGATTCCTAGTCAGGGCACGTGCCTGGGTTACAGGCCAGGTCCCCAGTAGGGGCCACGCGAGAGGCAACCCCACACTGATGGTTCTCTCCCTCTCTTTCTCCTTCCCTTCCCCTCTCTCTAAAAATAAATAAATATAATCTTTAAAAAAATAAAAATCAATAAAATAAAAAAATAAATGACAATCCCTCCACCTTGCACTCCCTTTAAAAAAATAAAAAATAAATAAAAGGTAATGTAAAAAAAATACAATTAAAAAAGAAAAGCTTTCCCTTCAAGATCAGGAACAAGATAAGGGTGTCCACTTTCACCACTCTTATTCAACATAGTACTGGAAGTTCCAGCCACAGTGATCAGACAAGAAAAAGAAATCGAAGGCATCCAAATTGGAAAAGAGGAATCAAAACTGTCATTATTCTCAGGCGACATGATAGTGTATATAGAAAACTCTACAGTCTCCACCGGAAAACTACTTGACCTAATATGTGAATTTGGCAAAATAGCAGGATACAAAGTCAATATTCAGAAATTGATGACATTTCTGTACATCAACAATGAACTATCAGGAAGAGAAACTAGGGAAAAAATTCCATTTACTATAGCAACAAGAAAAATAAAGTACCTAGGAATAAATTTAACCAATGAGGTAAAAGACCTGTACTGAGAAAACTATAGAACACTGAAGAAAGAAATTAAGGAAGACACAAACAAATGGAAGCATATACCGTGTTCATAGACTGGAGGAATAAACATCATTAAAATGTCCATACTACCCAAAGCAATCTCCAGATTCAATGCAATCCCTATTAAAATACCAATGGCATATTTCACAGATCTACAACATATATTTCAAAAATTTATATGGAACCAAAGAATACCTTGAATAGCCACAGCAATCTTGAGAAAGATGAACAAAGTAGGAGGGATCACAATATACAATCTCAAACTATACTACAAGGCCACTGTAATCAAAACAGTCTGGTACAAGAACAGACACACAGGTCAATGGAACAGAATAGAGAGCCCAGAAATAAACCCAAATTTCTATGGTCAATCAATATTTGACAAAGGGGGCATGAGCATACAATGGAGTAAAGATAGCCTCTTCACTCCATTGTGTTGGGAGAACTGGACTGGTACATGCAAAAAAAAATGAAACTCAACCACCAACTTATACCATACACCAGAAGAAACTCAAAATGGATACAAGACTTAAATATAAGTTGTGACACCATAAAAGTCCTGGAGGAAAACATAGGTGGGAAAATTTCAGATATGCCACATAGCAATATTTTTGCCAATATATCTCCTAGGGTAAGGGAAATAAAGGGAAAAAATAAACAAATGGGACTACATCAAACTAAAAAGTTCTTGCATGGCTAAGAAAACTGTTATCAAACTGAAAAGGGAACTGATCTTATGAAAGAACATATTTGCCAATGATACATCAGACAAGGGTTTGATCTCCAAAATATATAAAGAACTTATATGACTCAAAACCAGGAAGACAAACAATCCAATTAAGAAATGGGCAAAGGACCTGAACAGGCACTTCTCCAAGGAGGACATAGAGAGGGCCCAGAGACATATGAAAAGATGTTCAGCATCAACAGCCATCAGAGAGAGGCAAATTTAAAACCACAATGAGATATCACCTCATACCTGTCAGAATGACCATCAATAATAAATCAACAAATAACAAATGCTGGCAAGCATATGGAGGAAAGGGAATGCTAGTGCACTGTTGGTGGGAATGTAGACTGGTGCAGCCACTGTGGAAAACAGTATGGAATTTCCTCAAAAGACTAAAAATGCAACTGCCCTTTGACCCAGCAATTCCGCTGCTGTGAATATACCCTAAAAATCCCAAATAACCAATTCAAAAGAATGTATGCACCCCTTTGTTCATAGCAGCACTGTTTACAGTAGCCAAGTGCTGGAAGCAACCTAAGTGCCCATCCATAAATGAGTGGATCAAAAAGCAATGGTACATTTACACAATGGAATATTACACAGCAGAAAGAAAGAAGGAACTCCTATCTTTTGTGACAGCATGGATGGAATTGAAGAATATTGTGCTAAGTGAAACAAGCCAGCCAGTGAAAGACAAATATCATATGATCTCATCTATAAGAGGAATCTAATGAACAAAATAAACTAACAAACAAAAGAGAACCACAGGCATGAAAACATGGAGCAGACTGAAAGTGACCAGAGGGCAGAAGGGGGATAAGGGTGGAAATAAGGGGAAGGGACTAGTCAAAGAACATGTATGAATGTCCCACAGACATAGACAACAGTGTGGGAATTGACTGTGGGAGTTGGGGGAAGGATGGGCAGAGGAAGGCCAAGGAGGGGAAATTGGAACAATGTAATAGAATAATAATAAAAAATGATTTAAAGAAAGGAAAAAATTACTAAAAAAAAAAGGAATATGCTAGACTTATGTCCCAGTGAAAACAACCTCTAAATAGTGGCTTACTCAACAGAAGTTTATTTCATGCTACAATGAGGGTCACATGGGACCTCTGGCGCTACTTAATTACTCAGGAGCCATATGCCACTGAAGGCTCGATCATCTCTGTAAGAGGATTCAGGGTTTACTGTGGTGAGAGAAAAGTATCTGGAGGTCAAGACCTAGTTTTTCTATGCTTTGATCCATGTATAATACAAGTCACTTTCCACCCACACCCCTCTGGCCCGAACCAGTCACACGGCAGTGAGCATCGCTGTTCCAGTCACATACGCTATTATTTTATATAAGGAAAAAATAAACCCACTATCAATTAAACTGTGACTTACAGCTTTCTTATGACATAGAATGAGTTATTTAGACACAAATTTTTTAAATATCATTTATCACTCTTTTGCACACCAAAGAGGGTAAATTAATTCAAACAACTTGGTTAGTGTATTCTCTTCTGCACATTTAGAGGCTGGTTCTTCTAAATCACCTTCGGATTCAGAGTCACTGGTATCTGTGGTTGTCTACACACACTGCCGTCAAAAACATGGGTAACAGTACTCTATTATTGTCTATAAGACTTTCTTCCAAACCACTGACATCCAATGTGCAAGTTTTAATTCTGCAGCTTTATGGATCCCACGAGGTGTTTGTGGAAGGTTTTCCGACAACAACAGGCTTATACTTCTACCTCAAATATCCTCTACTGATTTATTGTCTGGAGCTGCACAGTCACCCAGTCAGGCCCTGATGGGAACAACGAAGTCACTCTATTTTCAGCAAGCTTTTTTTTTTGACACTGCATATTATGCACCTCATTTTAAAATCCACAGCAAACTGAGATTTTCCAAAACCCTTAATCTCCACGGAAGGGGTGTTTTTTTTTTTTTTTTATCCCTCCAGTTAATCTGGTTAACTTGTGAATGTTCCAAGAGTACCTTCTGTCAGGGCCATGAATTAGTCTTTCTGGGAGGAGCAGGTCATGTTCATATCAACTGGCAGGACAGCAGCTTGGAAGGCTCACCATTATTATGGAGAGCCCTCAATTGAGGTTTATGCTAATAACTATAGGTTTCTGACTTCTAACACTTTCAGCTGGAGCACCTGTTGTAAGATGTGCTGCCAGAGGTTAACCTGGGCAAAGCCCATTCGCTCAAGCTTTTTTAACAGTAAGTCTCAGCAAGTCTTGCCTAGTTATGCCGTGCTGTTTGAATGATTCGCTGTAGATCTGATGCTGATCTACTGCCATTCTCTCTGAGCTTCCCTAACACATGCATAACTTTCTTGGCCTAGGTAGTCACCCTGCCCTGCACTTCCCCCACCTCGTGCTTTCACCTCACTATTTTGCGCTCATCTGCTCCAGGACCAGCTTGTTGCATTCATGCAAAGAGAGCAACAAGTTTGTTTTTTAATGGACTGATTTCTCAGAGATACAGGCAGCGATGTCATGAATACTGCTTGCTTGAGGATGATTGTGAAAATCCATAGATTCTAAGATGTGTCCTGATTTCAGAGATGTTGAAATCTAAAAAGTTTTGGAATCTATTAAATATCATACTCTCCAAAAGGGGAGCTTGGACTGACACTTTGCCTTAAAGATTTTTGAAAACTTAACGGGCAGAGGGAGAGAGAAAAGGCCAGTGATTTAAAAGATATAGGCATTTTTTTCCCTCTCTAGAGATGGCAACTAGAATTCACCTTCATAGCACATTGTTCTTTTATTTTGGGAAATTCTTCAGAAAGAGTTATTTATGTGTTTAAACATAAGCAAAGGCCTTGTTCTGAACTGGTGACTTTCAGTTTGGGTGACTCTGAGTTGATAAACATCTCTGTATTGTAACTCAACAACAAATGCCTGTTGTGTAAGCTGCAGAATTACATCTCTGCACTTTGTATTTCCCTTAGATAAATATTATTTTCTTCTGGGTATGAATTTAGATTTCAATATGCCTGAAAAGTATCACTTACTCATTTGGATATTCATGTGCATTCCTGTTCAGAAGCAAAATCTGGGTATTGCATGAAAAATAAGCAGGCAAGATCTGCCTAACACACCAGCAGACAGAACGCATGAACAGAACTAGGTTTGTAGGGACTAACCAGGCATGGACTGTCAATGTCTGTGGGCTATGTAAGGTGGAATAATCTAGAATCCATTGCTGTTGGACTGTTATGTTTTGATGCATTATCCTACTGGGAACCATGCAACCAATTCATGATTCTGCTGGTCTGTCATCTTAGAAAAACTAGTAAGACGCTGGTACCAATAAATGATTATTGGAGAAGTGGGCCTTGAATTGGAGGGAGGAAATACCTCCCTCCCCTTTCTGGAGCCTGACCATGGGCTTGTGATTGGAGTTCTGGATACTTTTGGCCTGATCCTGAGGATAGATTGGGGTGGACAGGGGTGGAAACTAAACAGGCATATTCTTGTGTAGGGCTCAGAATGGGTCTGACCCTCCCTGGGTTCAGGGATAAGCTCATCTGGGAGCGAAAGCCAGCAGTAGTACTACAATGTACTTCTTTTCTGTTTTTATCCAACATTTGGTTAAACTTGTTAAAAGTGTGGCCTGGTTTGGGGGGCTGTCGTGAATAAAGAGAAGGTCTCTTTCATGGCCAAGATGACATGGCACAGAAGATAGTAAGTAGGGTGCTTTCCTCTGAAGTCAGAGGTGAGAGCAAGGTATTAAGAGTGAAAGGGTTTTATTCTGCAAGCCCAATCACATTAATGAGAACAAAGCTGAAAAACAGGGTAGAAGATCAAAAGTTTTATTTGAAGTAAGCACAAATACTGAAAGCAATGAATAGAAGAAACCACCACAGCTCTCTGGGACCAGATTATAGTCAAATTAGTGCCACACATCTCAGGTGATGCCCAGGGTCCTAGGGCATCACTCTCATACAGCCCAGTACAATAATGCATGTTCGTCATGACAACTCCCAGTTTTCAAAATCTGGAAAACTCAGTTTAAAAATCACATAAAAGTTCATATCACTATAGAGAAAGATTTTTATGTAATTTGTTAATGTAAGGAAAATACTTGTGATACAGTAGCTTAACCCTCAGTTATTTGGAAAACCTTGGTATTGTGGATGTTGATTTCCCTAGGAAACCTGGAGATGGGCCTGTTCAATTAATGGCACTTGCATTACAGGACATTTTGAAGAGAAACATGGTATTTTCCCTGAAAGCATTTGGAGACATTCCCTGTGTATTTCTAACAATGCTCTAGCAGCTCATATGAATCTAACAAGCATGAATTTATCTAAGTCTTTCTTTACCCTATTTATATTTGTGGACTACGCAACATCTTGAGGATAATGAGTTCCATATGTTTACTACCCACTGTATAAAGTAATGCCATCTTTTATTTATCTTTAAACCACTTTCAGAGAATTTCAATGGGTGCCCTTGAGATTTCGCATTCCAGGATTTGAGGATGTTCTCACTCCAGGGCTGCAGCTAGCACAGACCGGGCTTTCTGCAGATAAGAAAGCACCCCTCTGGGGACTCGATTTAGGAATGGGAACTGCTCCCTCTTTTGGGCAGATGCAGCCTCGTGCCACGTGCACAATTCAGTGAACAGATCACAGCTAGATTTTAGTCCAGCATGGCCCCCTCCTCTGCCCCCTCCTTCTCACCATGCCGTTGGCTAGGTGCCCTTGCAGGGTACAACTGGTACAATGGTACATAGCAGTCCTGGGTCTCATCACACAGGTCCTTCAAAGATTTTACTGATTTTGTTAATATCCTCTTTCAGGTACCATCTTTCTAAGGGATCTATCTTAGCCTTCCTGTTCATTCCTAATCTAGAGCCTGCTGACCCTTCTCTGCCCTTCCTGAGGTCTCAGGCTGACAGCCCAGACACTTTCTGCCCTCTCCTAAGGACCCTCTGCATCCAGTGACACTTAGCAGGCTGTAGGGCTTTGGAGCAGCTACAGGACATAGGCCAGAGGAACAGGTCAATAATGGGTTCCACTTCCAGAGGTTCAAATGGGTAATTCAGAGATCACAATCTAATTATAGTTTAGCTTTGTTTGTCCTAGACTCAAACTGTCCACTTGTTGCCTATGCAGAGAGTTTTTGGATACTTTTGTAAGCTTGTTGAGGTCTCTCTTCATTTTATCTTCATCAGTTATGAACTACACCACCTGTACCTGTTACCTTCCAGATTTCATTCTGTATTTCCTTTCCAAAAGTATGTCTGAATCCTAAATCATACAAGAACCATAGCAGTAATATAAGGATAACAAACACTTGAATAATTCAACCTTTTAAAACCTACTGAAGATCATGAGTTTATTCCCCTCTTCTTTCTCAAACACATCTTTAAGCCTATTGTCTTTTTAGATACACTCACCTAGCACAGTGTCTGACACTTGTTTGATACTCAATAAAAGAGTGACTAGATTCTTCCTAAAGTCACTTTTGTTTTGGTTTCATTTGTTATTATATAGAAGCAGTCTTGGTCATAAACATTTGCAAGGCCCTCATTTTCCTTGTTCTGCTCAGTGAGCATTGGAACTATAGTGATGGATGGGTTATGTGTTAACACTTCTAGTAGGCTGGACACAGCACTTAGTCAGCCAGCCAGTTCTGATTGTTTAATTTTCTTCCATCCTATTTCTTTGTCCCCATATTTAAAATATATCAAGTATTGCTAAAACTAAAATTTCAATTTCAATGATATGTATAGATAAAATGCTTACATATTTTTCTTCTTTCTACTATAGTAGAGGTTTTCTGCAGGAGAAATGTTTTATGTCAACCTTAAATAATACAGGCATTTATCCTAAGCATTTTCTCTTCAATGGAGAATTCTATATTGAAATTATTTAATTAAAATTTAAAAAATTATTACAAAAATTTTTAAACACACAAAAAATAGAGTCAACAGTAAAGGAACCTGCAGATACCCATCACCCTGCTTTAAAAGTTTTCAACAACTCTCGAATTTAGCCTAGTTTTTTGTTTGATTTTACTGTGTTTGACTTGTATTGCCCCTCCACGCCTGACATTCTCAGGTACTTCCTCCTCTTGAGGGAGTTTTTAATTTTAACCTCTTCTGGAAGGTAGAAATTGTATTTATGTAATCATAAGTTTCCAACACCTCTATTTATTGTCTACAGAATGATATGAACTGCAGACTTAATTGCTAGTCACTGAATATTGAGTGCTAGTCTCATGTTGTTTGTTGCTGGGTATTTCTTTATACTAAGAGAAATAATTCTTTAAAAAGTGAAAAAAATAAAAAGGAATAATTCTTCCTGTATCTTCTACATTTCTACACAGCCCTGTGAGCAACTCCATGACTTCTTACCCTTAGTTCCTTAAAAGGATGTTTATGCAGGCCAGAGACTTGAAAGTGACGGGCAGTGTCTCTCTCTTTGGAGCACACAGCGGGGGTATTTATTGACCATTATAAACAGATTCTGGCTCTCTGAGCTCAGGGCTCCTGTCATCTGATCCTATTCTCTTCACCCTCGGGGAACTGGGACTTGAGGAACTGATATAAAAATGCCAGTGCTCTGGCTGTTGCGGGTGCTGTGATAAACTTTATCTTTGATTTAGGAGTCTCGGGTTTCTACCAGCACCCATGAAACACACTATGGCAGGTTATCTCACTGGTTTGAAAGGGAGGTGAATGCCAGATCCTTCACAGTCCTTGACAGTTTTGGCAAAGCTCTTGGGATGTTGACAGAGACATGGCTTTCTGGAAGAGGAAGGATGACTGCCCTACGTGCCATTTAACAGGATTTGGGGGAAGTCCAAGGGGATCAATAGTGATTGACTAAATTGTGTGCCCGACTGGGAAATAAATGTTTCATTTTTTTAAAGATTGTATTTATTTATTTTTAGAGAGAAGAAGGGAAGGAGAAAGAGAAGGAGAGAAACATTAATGTGTGGTTGCCTCTCACGTACGCCCTACTGGGAACGTACCCCTCAACCCAGCCAGGTGCCCTGACTGCGAATCAAACCAGCGACTCTTTGGTTTGCAGGCCAGCACTCAGTCCACTGAGCCACACCAGCCAGAGCTAAATGTTTTACTTTTGTTTATATGGTTGTTTTTTACTTTATTGCCTGTTAATGAAAAGGAATTGGTAAGGTAGTTGGAATGAAGTAGTCTCAGTGAGAGTTGCCTGACCTGGGCCCTGCTTGTTGCTAAGTCTCTGGGTGAGGAACTTCCTCACCAACCAAGGGGTCAACCTCAAATATGTCCATTGTAACAGCTGATACTAAGATTCATCCTGAGTGGGCAGGAAGTTCTATACTCATTCATGCAAGTTACAGAGACACATCCACAGTGAGTATAAAAGGAAGGAAATTTGCTACCACGATGGACAAAAAGCAGACTAGTCCTTAGAGCTTTGGCTGGTCTCTTGGGAGATGAGGGGTCCGGGTGTATTATACGCTTCTTAAGGAAGAATGACAACAGCTGGGCTACCTTATAGCTCAAACTCTCCTGTAATCTATAATGCTAGCTTTAGATCCATTTGGAGATGACAGTGGATCCTGGCTGCTGTAAGGGAGCACTGACCTTCCTGAGGAAGTTTTTTTGAAGAGAAAAACTATGGGCAACTGCATATGCGACACTGACTAGGATCCAGGCTCTTACTACTCTGGATTGGGTTTACAATGCTGATGAACGAGAATGAGAAAATGATTGCTCTCTACCCACTCCGACTTCCACCACATTAAGGACAAACAATTAGAGGTGGAGGCCGAGATTTCCCTATCCTCAAGGAAGATCAAAGGCCATACACATTTATCTTACTGAGACACATCCATCTTGGAGTGAATCAAAACTTTTATGGTTCTTTTGGATATGGGAGCCCAATTCACTACCCTACCTGGATATGTGAAAGGAAAGGAAGATTCAGCTAATGGGGTTTGGGCAAGGTTCACAGTGGGGGAAGGAAGCTAGACTGACTTGGTGAGCCAATTCAATATACCGTTGTTGCTGCTTCTACATCTTAATGCCCATAAGAATTGCTTGTAATTCCCTGTCGCATAAGTACCAGAGAAGATTCTCCCCAAATGAGAAGAGCAGCACGTAGGGAATGGCAATGGGAGACAAACAATTTTAGTGATGCCCAGGAAATTTAAGGACCCCTGGAGAGCAGGAAAAACACACTGCAGGCCTCCGAGCACCAGTGGTATGCGTGCCATCAGTCTGTAAAATGGATTCAGCTGCAGTCACAATAGCTGGCACAGCTGGTGCTAATGGGGGCAACAACGGAATTTAGTTGCCAGTGTGTGCGTGTCATTATGTAGTGACTGCCCCTGCCCTCTGAATCCAAAGCTTTAATTGTATAGACACTATCCTGTCAGTTGGCAGGTCAGAAGCCTCAGTTCAACTACTCTGACTGCAGAATTATCACACCTCTATTATCAGAGGTCTTGATGACCCTGACAAAATTCAGGGGCCTGGTGCCCAAGTAAAGTTTTTCCAAACTATGTGGATAAATTCACAACATTAAATTTCTCTGGCAGTCAAGGAAAAATTGCTGTCTCTTTGATCCCCTACCACCAAATAGGAGGCCCATCTTGGACACTTTGAGTATCAGAGACAGTCGGTGCCTCACTTAGGATTCTATTTGGCTCTTTATATGGGCTAAAGTGAAAATCAGCATCCTTTGAGCGGGCCCAAACCAACAGGCTGCCCTGGAAATGTCCAAAAATTACAACACACTCTCTGAATTTGGGGACCAGAGACTCTGATGACCCCCTCTGTGCTACATGTTTCTGTGATTTTGTTGACTGGAGGCAGCCTCCACCCAGAGGTGTGCCTTGCGTTTTGGACTCATTACTTCCCTGATGCAGCTACCAGGAACACTCCTTTGGAAAACTGGCTATTAGCTTGCTACTGTGCTCTTATCAAAACTGAATGCCTGACCCATGAAAGCCTTGTAACTATCAGACATGATATTTCTATTTTGGGGTGAGTCAACTCAGATTCAATGACTAGCACAGGGGATGGTCCCAAAAAGCTTCACTTGTCAATGAAAGCGATATATTCAAGAAACTAACTACCAGCTTGGCCTTAGCAGCATCTAGGAATTATATGTAAAAGTAGTACCTATTCCTTTTGGAAAAATCCATCTCCTACTATGCCAACTGAAGCAATAGTACTGACTCTATACAGTCCTCAACTTACAACAGTTTGCCTAAATGCCTGGGCCTGATTTTTCTGTTAAGCTGAAACCTGGTGGTATTAACTGGGTTGTCACGGCTGTTGAACTTTAGTGCCAGTGATGAAGTTGCTCCAAAGATGAAAACAAAAGCAAAACCAAAAATGAAGTTGCTCCACTCAGTGGACAGAACTGAAGACTGTTCTCAGAGCTCTGTCTTTGAAGAACTTGGTTATATTTTTTACTGATTCTTGAGCTGTTGCCACTGGTCCAGCTATTTGGCCTGCCACTTAGAAACTAAAGACTGGCAGATTGAAGACACCCCTGTTTAGGGCTGCAAAGTGTGGAAATAAATTATGGCTGCTAATAGAACTGTCTGGAACAGCCAATGTTAATAGTCAGTTCTCTCATAAGACTGACTGGTTTCAAGTTACTGATTAAGCCTATAGTGCCCAGATTTCTATCATCCTGTGTGAATTTGTCACCATATCAGACCTGGAAACATCTGCCATCATAGATTGGGCACAAAGTAAAGGCTTCGATGTTTCCGATATATAGGCTACTGCTGCCTGGCAGACCTGGAACTCCTGCCCAAAGTTGACCCATTTGTCTTTCAATGAGGAAGGACATCTCTTGGGGCACTGCCTGCACCCACTCTTGGCACATGGACTGCATTTTCCCTTTGATTCCCTCCCAGGGTTATCCATGGGGCTTCACTCTTGTTGGTAGTTTTTCAGGTTATGGTGTTTTGTTCCAGTCTGATCAGCCAACTGTGGCCACAATACTGTGGCCCTCAAAACTAGTCCATGTCAAGTTTTTAGCTGTCTGGACCATTTGCAGTCTGACAATGGTGTGCCTTTTGTCAAAAGCTACTTAACAATAGACTGATAATCAAGGTACTTGATGGACCTTCCATGTTCCCTGCCATCCATGGACATCTGGGATTGCTGAGAAGTGGCCTCCTCCATAACTGACTCAATAATATCTCCAACTCTACCTCCCTCTCTTCCTCCGCGTTCATGTACCTCAGAAAGACAATTTGGTAAATTAATGCAACTCTGCCCAGAAGGGGGTCATTTTCTCTCAGCTGCTTCCTGGGTAATTATTAGGATGCAAGGGGTAGGAAGTGTTTTAATTAGAAAAGTTATGACTCTACTCTGACTATTCCCAGGCATGATGCTTTTACTCTTTTACTGATGGGAACCCCAGACCAGCCTGGTTGATTTATCAACTATTAGTATAAGTAATAAAGTACCCTTTGTCATTGATTTATTTTACTTTTCTTATTTCTTCTGCCACAGTACACAAAACTATGGTGGTTTAATTTATTACCTTGCATGTAGAGTACATGCAAGCTAATATCAGACTCTTCACAGCTCACTCTCGATACCATCCCCACACTGAACGACAGCGTGGACTGTCACACAACAATCACAGCATAGAGCTCTACAGCAGTGAGGCCCGGCTTTCCCCTTTTTACCTAGTGGCGTCAAACTGATGGTGATCACTCTGTTATCTACTCTATGGACTCAGCAAGATTACACTAAGGACATTTTGACAAAAAATGGCAATGAGTAGAATTCAGGCACTATTTGTTCCCTTTGTACTGCCACGCAGGGTAAGAAACCATGTTTTCTTTGCCCGTTGCCATCACACTGTTAAGGTCCAGAGTGTGATCACCTATAGGGGAGTGTGCCCCTTAATGACCTCTTTTCAGTGGTGAAACAAAGGACCTAATTACAGTGCAGATCGTATGCAGCTCGAAGCAGGGTTGCCTCATTGAATCTAATGTTGTTGCTGATGGCAATGGATATGTTTAAAGAATTTGTGGTGTGAGGGCCTCTTGTACTTACTATTGTGATTCAGCCCCCATGTGGTGAGATTACAGTTCAGGAGGCTCCTGCTACTGCAGGGATCATGCTAGCGCACAGTGTGTGCGTGTGCACGCGTGCACACTGCTGCCTTTCAGGGTCTTTTAATGCCTTCAAACTCAGGCAGAGTGAAAGAGCTGTTTTCTCACTTACTAAAAAGGGTTTCTGAGGTTACCATAAAGCACAAGGTCTTTGTTTATGTTAGCCAGTGTGTGACGCTTCTGATACACAGTGCTTCACATACATGTGATAGTTGCTGCTCATGGAAACTTCATGAGGCCTGGGGGCCTGGAGACTGAAGACAGTTCAAAGATAGACCTGGAAGTGGTTATGGGCAATTGGGCTATGACACATGACTGCTGTCAGGGAATTTGTGGATTATTCAATAAACAGTTATTGAGTGCCTACTATCAGCAGTTCTTGCTCTAGACACTGAGAGTACACAAATACTACACTGATTGTCCATGAAAAACTGGAAGTCTAGTGGGGGAAACCATGAATAGGCCTGTAAATCAACAATTACTGTAATGTGGACATGCACACAAGATGTTAAATGGAAATGCAGAGGAGGAAATGACTAATCCTGCCGAGGATTAAAAAGAAAACTGAGAAGGGAAAGTGGTTTGGGGGTACACTGCTGTGTTTGGGAGTGTTGTATATAACCCGGCATTCTCTGTGCCATGAGGCTTAGACCTCTCCAGAGGAATAGTCAGAAAAGTGGACTCTGGAGTCACATAGCCTTGGGTTTAAATTTCAGCTAACTGTGAATAACCACTTAGTTGGGTGACTGAGTAGGGAATTAACCTCTGTTAAATGTGGGTTCTTTATTGTTAGAATAGGAATGATGGTATTATCACATTGATTTATAAGGATCAGAGAAAATAACCAATCAAAACTGTCTATATAATAGGTACTCCATAAGTGTAAGTCTCTTATCCCCCTACCCTCTCTCCCGTCCCTATACTGAGTGATCTAGAAAAGCCAAGTTACCAGTTTTCTGGTAATGATCATTTGTTCATTCTTCAGGGATTCATGGCAGACTTCGGAGTATTTTGGAATTTGAAAGTCAAACAATCGAGTGAGTGTAGGGACAGGAGAAACTAACAACAGCAACAACATAATTTTTTTACCACTTTACATACATTCTCTTTTTTTAATTCTCAAAAAAACCCTATAGGGAGGTAGTATTTCCCCTGTATTAAAGATTATTTTCTTACCTACTGTACTATTTAGTATTATTTAATTTACTTTGGTGTGTGTGTGTATGTGTGCGCGGCACCCTTAATAACCTTAAGATAGGATTTCTTTAAAAAATTAGCACCCAAGTTTATGTACAGTTACGTTCCAAGACCCCCAGTGAATGCCTGAAACTGAACCCTCTACATATATACAAGGGGGAACCCCAAAAACCAGAATTATCTTTTGGTGTGCGGGTCCCTTGTAGTAGGCTCCCCCCAATAGGAGAATGTTCTAGGAACCCATCTGTATCAGTGTACCAGCTGGCATTGTTGTGAGGCTGTATTCGGCTTCAGTGAATTTTTCTGAAGCCTCTTTCAACGCATTTGCCTATTTCACGATGGGTGATTTACGAGCACACCTGCCCACACTGCACTGAGTGTTCAGTAGTTCTTGACCAAAAAGGGCATGACTCCCATGCGCCACCCTCCTTATTCACCCAATCTCACCCCAGCGACGTTTTTTGTTTCCCCAGATGAAAAAAAAGTCCTCAGAGGGAAACATTTTGCCGATGTGGAAGAGGTGAAACAAAAAATGGTAGAAGTACCAAAAGGCATCAAAATTGATAAGTTCAAACACTGTTCTAAGCAGTGGAAAAAATGTGTATTGCATCGACAGGTGTATTGCATCAAATGGAGAGCAGTTTGAAGGTGACTAAAGTTTAAACATGTAAGAATAAATACACAATTTTTTATAAATAAATTCTGTTTTTTTGGGTCCCTCCTCATACTATGTTTTTTCTAGAAATAAATACCTATGATAAAATTTAATTTATAAATTAGGCACAGTAAGATATTAAAAACAATAATAATAAAATAGAATATAACAATATATTGTAATAAAAGTTAAGTGAACATGGTCTTTCCCTCCCTCAAAATATGTCACTATACAGCACTCACCTTTCTTCTTGTGGTGACGTGAGATGATAAAATGATATAATGACTTACTAAGTTGATAACTTTCACCTTTTCACTTAAAGTAAGCACTTTATAAATTCTTTCTTTAGCATGTTCAAGTGGATGGCAAAACTACTCTTGCGCTTTGAGACCATTATTAAGTAGAAGAAGGGTTGCTTGGACACAAGCACTGTGATACCCGGGACAGTTGATCTGAAATCAAGATGGCTTCTGTCGGGGAGCTATATAGCAGGGCTACTCTGGACAAAGCGAGGACTCATGCCTTGGGTGGGTTGGAGCAAGACTCGCGAGATTTCATCACTAATCAAAATGGCATGCAATCTAAATCTTATGAATTATTTATTTCTGGAATTTTTCATTTATTAATTTTGGACCACAGATGATTAAAACTGCAGAAAGAGAAACTGTGAATAAGGGGGAATTACTGTACCAAGTTCATTTTCACATCAGGTGTTTCCTTCCCTTGCTGTTCTTTTTGCTAAAGGGCATATCCTCACAAAGTTGCCTCCTTTGAATATTCAGGGTTCAACATAACAAATATGACCTCTTCAGCAAGGCCTTCTATGGCCACCCTCGCTAAAGCAGCCCCATCCTCCCAGTGACTATCTGTTAATTACTCAAAAATATCTCTTTTATGGTATGCATCATAACAACTATTATTTCCTACTTATTTACAGTTTATAGTATACAAGCTCCTGGAGACAGAAACACTGTCTTGTTCCCCACTGCCTCCAGAGCTCGCAGCAGGCAGCTATGACCACAGAGCAGGCACCCTGTGGATCTCTGTTAGCTGACAGGCTTGATCTCTGTAAAACAGTCAAAGCATTTTACCTAGGTAGTCAATAAATATTTATTGGCTAGAACTGGCTACAAGTTTCAGTGATTCAGAGGGTTAAGGGGTGCAATTTGAAAAGGCTTTACATAAACATTCTATGTTTAAATAATATTTTTCTGAATATTAGAGACCAGCAAGCTTTATAAAAAATGCAGATTAACTACAAAGTAAAGACCTGCCACTGATAGAAAACCATTGTTAACATCTTGGTAAAAATTCATATAGCCTTTTCTCCTATATGCATGCACACACAACTTTTAAAAGTTGATATCATACCATATATACAATTTCAATAGAAAAGTTACCAAGTATACTTGTCAGGAAATAATGCTTAAAGTTGAAAGACAAACATTAAGATAAATTAAATTAAGAGTTTTACTTATATATTCAGGTGGTGATTATAGAAAACAAAGAATGAGGTTTGCATATACATGTGACGAGATCGGGCGCATTCAGGGTGGTATGGCCGTAGACTGGTTTGCATATACATCTGTAGGCAGGTGAACTTATGCCCCATGCCAGGAGAATCTCTGCAAAGCAGAGAAAAAAAGAATTCTCTAGAAAAGTTCCTGAAGCCTGAGATGCTTCCTATTTTCAGATCTAACTCTCCTTCCTTTCTGTAGAAAAGCATTGATTGTCTTTTATCTTTTCTAGGAAAAGAGGGTATAACTGGAAGAAAACTACTAAGCCATCCATGCATTTTTACCATTACCATAAACTTATATTAAAACAAACCCCCCTGATAGAACTCTAGAGCTATGGCTATGCTATCAAAGTGTCAGGGGTGCTGTCTTTCTGGGAGGTGAGGGAAACAACTCAATTTGGAAATCTGGCATACAAAAATATATGAATATACAAATGACATTTATAGATCCAAATATACCCATCCACCCATGAATATATATAGTTGGCATCAAGTCACTAAGCATAAAAATGTTGTGGGTGTTTACAACATTTTTTAAAAAGGCATTATTTGCATTAAAAATATGTTTTCTAATTTTGAAAATAGTCTGATTCGAAATGAATTAGAAAAGTTGGGTTAAACAGTAAGGGGAGAAAAAGAAAGCCCTGGAAAAAATGGAAAAAGTATGCATATAAATATCACAGTCCTTTGTGTTTTCAGTCTTTTATGTATGTGGAACAAGGTGAACATTGTTTTTCCAGTTCTGACTTTGCTCGGCTCCCCTGTATCAGTTTGGCCAAGTCACTTCCCCTCCCGGAGCTTTTATTTCTTCATCACCAAAGTAAAGTGAGTGAGAAAAACAGTAAGAAGCCAGCACTACTATGCCATGTAGCCCACCTAAGCCATTCATAACATCCCATCCAGCTCTGGCATTCTATAATTATTACTGTTTAAAAATATATTAATTGTGTTATTTTGTACAGATTAATTGTATGGAACATTGCTATTTTTCTTCTCTGCGTTTTTGCTTGCTTGAAGGATGTTGGTAGGTAGTTTTGCTTAGATGGTGCTTAAAATTTCTTGTGTGATATCTACCAACATGACTGGAATATCTGGTATCTATGAGTTGTACTTTGAAAGCCTCGAATGCTGACTGAAGTTTTAGTTGAGCCAAAACCCCCTCATGTGGGTGTATGGCTGGTCACTGTTCATACAAGGAGGTGGTGACCTCCTTGCAGTCAAAAAGACTGCGGAGACATGGAAATAAAGAACAAACTGACAGTGACTAGAGGGGAGGGGGAGGGGGATAACGGAGAAAGAAGGGGAAGGGCCAAGTCAAGGAACATGTGTTAAGGACCTACGGACAAAGACAAAGGCATGGGGGAGGACTGAATGTGAGAGGTGGGAGGTAGGCAGGGCTGGGGAGAGTAATGGGGGGAAAATGGGGACAACTGCAATTGAACAACAACAACAAAAAAGACTGGTAAAGAACACAGTCATTTCAAGCTGTGGTCAGAGAGATAGGGGACCGGATGGGGAAACAGAAGTAAGTGTGCTGTATGGTTTTGAAGAGAGCAAAGTACTTGCCACAAGTGATCAATGATATGTGAAAATAAAATTATCCTGAAGTCCCCTAAATCTTGTGATTACATTACCTGACATGTCCTGTTGTCTTGACCAAGGGATTGGAGGGTGCAAAGAACAAAACACATCTAACTGAAAGGGATGAAATAAAAAATGCCCACATATAGCCATTGTTAAATATACTGTTAAAACTCTCAGGACAGAAGGAAAAAGTCATGGAGGTGCCCCATACAGTAGTGGAGAATCCTAGGCTAAGACACAGCCACATGCTTCCTTTAGAACTTGAGTAATTGGGGTGAAGCAAAGAATAAAAATAATCCATTATGAGTTTTCTTCCCATCTAGTTTGAATGTTGAATTTCATTATTGGAACTGCTGATGTGTAAGACTACCAGTTTTTGAGGGATTCAAAGGCCTTTTAGAGTTCCAGTCCGGATATATTCTACTTGTGTGCCAATATTGCACATGTACACACACACACCCGCCCATTTACATCTCCGGGACAGTCTTCCTCCCTCCCTTCCTTCAAAAATTGATTTTAGACAGAGAGAGGAAGGGAGAGAGAGAGAGAAACATCAGTTTATTGTTCCACCTATTTATGCATTCATTGGTTGATTCTTGTATGTGCCTTAACCAGGGAGTGAACCTGCAACCTCAGTGCATTAGTGTATCACCTCAGTGAAAGATGCTCTAACCAACTGAGCTATCCAGCCAGAGCTCCAGGCCAGTGTTTCTCTCCGAATTATTGATATTTGGGGCCAGATAATTCTTACTGTGGGGCTGTGCTGTGCGTTGTAGGATGTTTACCAGCACCCTTGCTCTCTATCTACCAGATGCCAGTAGCACTTCCTTTTCTCCCTGTGTCACCCCTCCCATCTGGTTGTGACAACCAACTATATTTCTAAATATTGCCAAATGTGTCTTGGGGGAGAAAAATCTCCCTTGGTTGAAAAATCACTGTTTTAGCCTGAGATGAGGACCTTTAGTGAGAGAGGAAGAGAAGACTCAGAGAGAGTAAGGATAATGGGCTTTCTCAGGATCCATATATTTATTCTCAAAGTTATTCTATCTATGGAAGTTATCCAAAGATGCTTAGAAGCATTTTTAGTAAACTGATTTTTATTCCAAGCAAGCCAATCTTACAAATAATATTTTAAATTGTAACTTATAACTGCTTTTCTACAGAATGTTTTAATGGGTTAAAGATTTGTCTTGAAGAATGCTATTCATTGATTCTTTTCATAACTTGTGGCACTGCTGGCCTTCCCTTGGAATAGCATCAAGTGATGCTTTGCTTTTTCCCCAAAACATTGCAAACTACTTTGATAAACTGCTGAAAATCCAGTTTAGTAGGATAAGTTATGTTGTATTATGGTTCTCAAATTAAAGAATCCACCTTATTTACTAGCTGGGAGAGCAACTATTTTTCATCTAAATGTAATTGAGGTATAGTTATCTAGATCCATTTTACCATGTTGCCACATGGACTTAAAATATCTTGCTACCAGCAGAATTGTAGTTTGCATACAACAGTGGTCTTACTGAATAACCTTATGACCAAACTTCATACCTTAAGAATTTCTAGGAATTAATCTGAAGCTTAAGGACACACCTTATCCACATCTTAGCTTGACTTCTACTTTGCTGCCCCCAAATACTACACTACACTACAAATGGTAAGGGTTTGTTTGTTTGTTGGTTGGTTGGTTGGTTGGTTGGTAGTAGCACTCCAAGTCCTCACCTTCTACAATTTGTTTCAACCCTCATTTACTGAACACTGACTGTGGGCATGGGTTTATGCCATTTTTAGCAGATTGAATTTGCATAGTAAAATGAGATGTTATTTCTTATAAAACCATGCTGTGATGAATGTTTTCCCCATTATCTTGATATTAGTGAAGATTAACTAACGTAAAAGTTATTGCTTTCTCCATTTGCAAAGGCAGGATAGGAATCAAGAAATGGAAGAGAAGAAATCTATAAAAATTAGGCTGGATTTTTATAAAGCCAAAGACCTACCATTTTAAGATTAAAACATGTGGTGAGAATTCTGTTTCCTATTGCTTTACTACTTATTATCAAGTAGACAAAGAAACAGAAGCTCTTGAGCTCAACTCTCATTTTCACCTGGATAGGTGGCAAGCCCAGAAGAATATCACAGGTAAAACACTTGAAACCTCTGTAATTTCAGATGAGTTCTGGAAAAGTATATATTCTTTCTGGCCTATAAATAATTCACCATATTTTTTCATATTTGCTATTGATTTATTAGTAATACATTAAATATCAGTAAATAGAACTAGCATAAGTATGGCTGATGCACTTAATTTAAAAAAATGTTTTAACTTTAATTATTACAAACTAGCTTTTAGATTCTGTGTCTCTTATGTTAGGTGCCAGGCCTCTAATCCGGTGTTGATTTACTCGGCTGTGTGGGAGTTATGTAAAATTATCCAACTGATATAAGCCAGGTGTTCACAGCTCTTTATGCCTCAGGGCCTACATTGGAAGCTTTCCAAGAGTAGGTGTCTGTGACCTATAGCAAGCATGAGAAAGATGGCACATGGGCCTATTTTCAGCATCCCTTAGGCAAGTTGTCTCCACATACTCACCCACCTCCTTGAAGCTCCTCCACCCCCCAACACCAGTCACAACCCCTCTCCCTACTCACCCAGGAGACCTGTCTTTGGTAAGAGTCAGATCTGTGGCCCATTCCTGCACCAATACAGAGTTTGCAGAAACAACATGGCCTTCACACTCTTGCACTGCAGAGCGCCATCCTGCTGCTGCCGTGTGAGTCAGCTCTTCCACTTCTAGCTGGTCCCAGTGGTACCAAGCACCCAGAGCCTTACAAAATTACTTACTGAAGGTTTCTAACCTCAGCTCTACATGCCACAGAAAACAATACATTTGCCATCTTTAACAAGCAGTTATTTTAAAAATATTCTCTTTTGCTCTTCTTCTCATTTCTTTTTATGTGGTTTCTAATTCTTATTTCTTGGTTATTCATTTATAAGAGGGCAAAGAAATAGGTTAAAAACTCTACAAGATGTTGGCGAAGGAAAGAATGCTCACTAGAGATGGGTACAAGCGGGAATTATCAGCATTAGTCTTGGAATGAGGCTGGTGCTGCCAAAATACAAATTATTTGTTTGGCATAGGAATGTGTGGCAGCGATCACGGAGCCAACAAACAGTAGCAATGCGTTCCCTACCTCTGACAGCCAGAATTCCTGCCTTCCTGTAACTCACAGCTCTAGTGTCTTCCTGCGAATGCTTCTCAGGAAGGAGCGGAGGAAGTACTAACAATTGTGGGTTGAATTGTACCATGCACCCCCGACCCACCAAAATTCGTATGTTTAAATCCAAACACCCAGGATCTCAGAATATGACCTTATTTGGAAATAGGGTCATTAAGATGAGGTCACAGTGAAGTAGGGTGTGTCTGCAATCCAATCTGACTGGTGTCCTAAGAAAAAGGGAAACATGGACATAGTCACACACACAAGAAGAATGCCACATGAAGACTGGAGCTCTGCTGCCACAAGGCAAGGACTATTCATGCCCACATATCCCCTTACCCTTTTCATTCCTTCCTCTTATCAAGATAGAAAAAGACCTCATTTTAATAATTTTTATTTGCAAGTTAATCAACTGATTACAACTTCAAATTAGTGAATTTCACTTAAATATTTTCTCTATTATAAAATGGAACGATGTGTTACACTCTGAAAGGAAATCCAGGTATGAATAAGCAGATCAATGGTCCTTCTGTCCAGCTATAGGTGCCTCCTTCCTTCTTTACCTCCCTTTCTGCTTTCCTTCTCGGGAAGTGGAGGGGAAAGGGGCATAGAGAGGGTCACCCTAAAGACCAATCCTAATGGTACAATGATTTTAATCCTGTGAGGATGAATAGAGGGGATCAAATAGAAAGGCAGTAATGGTCTTCATTCTGCCCCAACGCCAATTTCTGGAACCTGAACAAGGTCTATCGATCTTGACAATCCATTTCTCTACAGATGGTAGGTCCACGTTGCCTTAACCCAGGCACTTTAGGCAAATAGTCTCTTCCCTGGTCTCTTTTTCTTTCTTTCGAACACTGTACAGTCCCCTCTCCCAACCCTTTCCATCCATGAGCTTTAACAAAAATGACTATGTGCCAACTCAGTTAGTCTAGCACTGTTTGCAAACATTATTGCTAATCTGAATATAACCCTGCAAAACAGGTCAATATTGTTTCAATTTTACATGTGAGATTCAGAGGGGCTAGGTAACATCCTCAAGGTCACACAGCACTAAGTAACCAAGTCATGAAGGTTGAGTTTCTTTAACTCCAAAGCCCATGACAACTATACCAACCTGCCTCCCAGGTATGTTTTAATGTCATCTGGCAGTCTGGAATCCATTTTTTAAAATATAGCCAATGTTTTTACTCTGTAGCCTCCCTAATCTGACATTTTGCATCATATTATCATATCACCTATATTAATTCTGCCTCTATCTGAATGTCCCTTGGGCACTTTCCATTCTGCGAAATCATTCTGGTCTTTAATTCAATTAAGTCAGTTGCTTAAACTAGAAAGCTGGGATTCTTGACTTTTTCCTTTTTCTCACTCTTTTTTTTAATTGGTCATCAAGCCCTAAACTCTCATTTTCATTTCTAACTGTTCTCTCATTCAAACTCCCATGTTGCCATAAGAATAATTCTTTTTCTAAAATATACATTTAATCATGTCACTCTCTTCTAAACTCACAGGATAAGGTCAGAATTACTTAGGATAATATAGACCATCCCTTACAATCTGTCCCCATTCCCAACCCATTATTCCCTGCCACAACCCTGACTCCCTGGCTTGTTCCCAACCCATTAAGTCCTTTGAGTCTATGCTTTCGCATTTGCTGAACTTTGTTTTCCATATGGTCATCTCCTAGTCACACAACAAAACTGAGTTCAAATATCAGTCCCTCTGTAAAACCCTCCCTGACTTCACAGGAAAACTTGGTCCCTCTGCACTTTCACAGTTGTCGGTGTATACCCTGATTATAAGATCAAGTACCAGACTTGAGCCAAGATGGAGGCGTAGGTAGACACACTGTGCCTCCTTGCACAGCCAAAAGAAGGACAACAACAATTTAAAAACAAAAAACAACCAGAACTGACAGAAAATTTAACTGTATGGAAGTCTGACAACCAAGGAGTTAAAGAAGAAACATGCATCCAGACCAGTAGGAGGGGTGGAGAGAGGCAGCTGGGCAGAGAGGACTCACAGCAAATTGGCGGTTGGTGGACCAGGTGAGACGGCAGACTGCAGACTGGGCAGGTCCACATTCGAGTGCAGATAAACCAGGAGGAACAGCCGGGGAGTGAGATAGACCATGCAACCCAGGGATCTAGCATGGGGAAATAAAGCCTCAAAGGCTCTGACTGAAAACACCCGTGGGGGTTGAGGTGGCAGGAGAGACTCCCAGCCTCACAGGAGAGTTCATTGGAGAGACCCACAGGGTTCTAGAATGTACACAAACTCACCCACCTGGGAATCAGCACCAGAAGGGCCCAATTTGATTGTGGGTAGCAGTGGAAGTGATTGAAAACTGACAGAGTGCAAAACAAACTGCATTGTTCCCTCTTGCCCCCCCCCAACATATAGCGTCACAATGCAGCAAAATAGGTTGCCCCGCCCTGGTGAACACCTAAGGCTCCACCCCTTACTACCTAACAGGTATCCCAAGACAAAAAAAAAAAAAAAAAAATGGCCCAAATGAAAGAACAGATCAAAGCTCCAAAAAAAATCCAACGAAGCAATGAAGAGATAGCCAACCCATCAGATGCACAATTCAAACACTGGTAATCAGGATGCTCACAGAATTGGTTGAATATGGTTGTGAATTAGAGGAAACAATGAAGGCTATGCTAAGTGAAATAAAGGAAAATGTACAGGGAACCAACAGTGATGGGAAGGAAACCAGGACTCAAATCAACAGTTTGGACCAGAAGGAAGAAAGAAACATTCAACCAGAACAGAATGAAGAAACAAGAATTCAAAAAAATGAGGAGAGGCTTAGGAACCTCCAGGACATCTTTAAACATTCCAACATCCTCATCATAGGGGTACCACAAGGAGAAGAGGAAGAGCAAGAAATTGAAAATTTATTTGAAAAAAGAATGAAGAACTTCACCAATCTGGCAAAGGAAATAGACTTCCAGGAAGTCCAGGAAGCTCAGAGAGTCCCAAAGAAGCTGGACCCAAGGAGGAACACACCAAGGCACATCACCACTATATTACCCAAGATTAAACAGAAGGAGAGAATCTTAAAAGCAGCAAGAGAAAAGGACACAGTTACCTACAAAGGAGTGCCCATAAGACTGACAGCTGATTTCTCAAAAGAAACCTTGCAGGCAAGAAGTGACTGGCAAGAAATATTCAAAGTCATGAAAGGCAAGGACCTACATCCAAGATTACTCTATCCAGCGAAGCTATCATTTAGAATGGAAGGCAGATAAAGTGCTTCGTTAAAGGAATTCATCATCACCAAGCCTTTATTATATGAAATGTTAAAGGGACTTATTTAAGAAAAAGAAGATAAAAAATATGAACAGTGAAATGACAACAAACTCAAAGTTATTAACAACTGAACCTAAAAAAAGCACAAAAAGAAAAACAAACTAAGCAAACAGCTAGAACAGGAACAGAATCACAGAAATGGAGATCACGTGGAGGGTTATCAGCGGGGGAGTGGGAGGGGGAGAGGAGGAAAAGGTACAGGGAATAAGAAGCATAAATGGTAGGTGGAAAATAGACAGGGGGAGGGTAAGAATAGTATGGGAAATGTAGAAGCCAAAGAACTTATATATATGACCCATGCACATGAACTAAAGTGGGGGAATGAGGGTGAGAGGGGGTGTGCAGGGTGGAGGGGAATAAAGGGGGGAAAACAGGACAACTGTAATAGCATAATCAATAAAATATATTTTTAAAAAGATTAAAAAAAAGAACACGTACCATTGTGCTGGGAATGTCTTTTCCCCCACTAGAGTGAAAACTCTATATTTGGCAAAGATCTAGTATCTTCTGTGCTTGGAACTCAGACACCTTGCACTGTTTCTGGCACGTGATAGATCCTCAATAAGTATTATTGGGCTGAATTTAATTGGAGTGTATATTAGGAACAAGGGTCTTATAGTGGTCACCTAACCTCGTGTTTGTTATTTAAAAACCTACTCAAAAGTAAGCAGAGGGCTGAGCAAAGTAGGCAATATTTCACATTATGTCTTTTTTGTCTGTGACCTCTTCTTTTAGTTCCTTTTTTCTACCAGTAATAGCCCTTCTCCTGATTTTACACTATCACTGATCTCCTATATTTTTGATCTGTTCATTTTCCCAAATCTGGAAGAAGCTGGAATTATCACTTGTATTCCTACTGAAACTTCAGATCTGCTACGCACTAGCCGGGATCCTGGGCAAGTTCTTAACCTGTCTGAAATTGTTTCCTAGATGCATTCGTTACATTACTCCTTTCTGCCGGTGGACGTCACTGAGTAAGCATCGTTGAAGTTCTCTCTTCTGCAGACATCATGTCTAAGTCAGAGTCTCCCAAAGAGCCGGAACAGCTATGGAAGCTCTTTATCAGAGGTTTGAGCTTTGAAACAACAGATGAGAGTCTGAGGAGCCATTCTGAGCAATGGGGAACACTCACAGACTGTGTGGTGATGAGAGACCCAAACACCAAGCGCTCCAGAGGCTTTGGGTTTGTCACATATGCCACTGTGGAGGAGGTGGATGCAGCTGTGAATGCAAGGCCACACAAGGTGGGTGGAAGAGTTGTGGAACCAAAGAGGGCTGTCTCAAGAGAAGATTTCTCAAAGACCAGGTGCCCACTTAACTGTGAAAAAGATTTTTGTCGGTGGTATTAAAGAAGACACTGAAGAATATCACCTAAGAGATTATTTTGAACAGTATGGGAAAATTGAAGTGATTGAAATCATGACTGATCGAGGCAGTGGCAAAAAGAGAGGCTTCGCTTTTGTAACCTTTGATGACCATGACTCTGTAGACAAGATTGTCATTCAGAAATACCATACTGTAAATGGCCACAACTGTGAAGTAAGGAAAGCCCTATCTAAGCAAGAGATGGCTGGTGCTTCATCCAGCCAAAGAGGTCGAAGTGGTTCTGGAAACTTCGGAGGTGGTCATGGAGGTGGTTTTGGTGGGAATGACAACTTTGGTCATGGAGGAAACTTCAGTGGTCGAGGTGGCTTTGGTGGTAGTCCTGGTGGTGGTAGATATGGTGGCATGTGGTGGGATGGCTATAATGGATTTGGTAATGATGGAAGCAACTTTGGAGGTGGCAGAAGCTACAATGATTTTGGCAATTACAACAATCAATCTTCAAATTTTGGACCCATGAAAGGAGGAAACTTTGGAGGCAGAAGCTCTGGCCCCTATGGTGGTGGAGGCCAATACTTTGCCAAACCACGAAACCAAGGTGGCTCTGGCGGTTCCAGCAGCAGCAGCAGTAGCTATGGCAGTGGCAGAAGGTTTTAATTACTGCCAGGAAACAAAGCTTAGCAGGAGAGGAGAGCCAGAGAAGTGACAGGGAAGCTACAGGTTACAACAGATTTGTGAACTCAGCCAAGCACAGTGGTGGCAGGGACTAGCTGCTACAAAGAAGACATGTTTTAGACAATACTCATGTGAATGGGCAACAAAAAACTCGAGGGCTGTATTTGTGACTAATTGTATAACAGGTTATTTTAGTTTCTGTTCTGTGGAAAGTGTAAAGCACTCCAAAGGGTTTTTAATGTAGGGTTTTTTTTTCTTTTTGCACCCATGCTTTTGATTGCTAAATGTAATAGTCTGATCATGACGCTGAATAAATGTGTCTTTTTTTTTAAATGTGCTGCATAAAGTTAGTCTACTCTGAAGCCATCTTGGTAAATTACCCCAACAGTGTAAAGTTAGAATTCCTTCAGGGTGATGCCAGATTCCATTTGAAATTTATTTACAAATAAACCTGCTTGGGCACACATGTCACTGTCTTCAGAAACCTTGGTGTACTTGAATTGATAAGTTACTGTGTTGTGTCCTGGAGTTCACCATTAAAAGGGTCACCCAAGCAGAGTCATGGAGTTTATTTGGTTACTAATGGTTGTTGGCACATCTTATGCGATATACTAAATTGAGTTATGGTACCAGATAAAATTATAGATGGGAATGAAGTTTGTGTATCATCCATTATCATGTGTAATCAATAAACGATTTAATATCCTCTTGAAAAAAAGAAATTGTTTCCTCATTTTTAACACGGAGATGGTAATACCTGCCTCCTATGGTTGCCATGGAGATTCAATAAGAAACTCTAAGTAAAACATTAGTGCAATCCTAGGCACATAATAATGGTTCAACCAATGTTAAAAGAAAACTGCCTTGGCACTTTTTCCAAAAAGGCATACAAATGGCCAACAGTTATATGAAAAGATTCTCAACTTCAGTAGCTATTACGGAAATACAAATCAAAACTACATTGAGACAACACCTCACACCTGTTAGAATGACTATTATCAACAAGACAAGTAATAAGAAGTGTAGAAGAGGTTGCAGAGAAAAAGGAAACCTCATTCACTGCTGGTGGGCATGTAAACTGGTACAGCCACTATGGAAACTGGTATGGAGATTCCTCAAAAAATTAAGAATAGGGTTACAATATGAACCAGCAACCCCTCTTCTGGGTATCTACTCAAAATTTTTTGAAAAATTTATTTGCAAAAATGTATGCAACCCTATGTTCATTGCAGCATTATTCACAGCAGCCAAGAAGTAGAAACAAAGTGTCCCTCAGAAGATCTTGGATAAAAAAGATGTGGTACATATATACAATGGAATACTACTCAGCCGTAAGAAAAGATGAAATACTGCCATTTGTGACAACATGAATGGATCTTGAGGATATTATGCTAAGCAAAGTAAGTCATATGAAAAATATCAAGAACCATATGGTTTCACTCATATGTGGGATATAAAACTGATGAAAGCAATAAATAAACAAGACAAACAAACAAAAACTCATAGACACAGACAATAGTATGATAATTACCAGAGGAAAGGCGAGGTAGTAAAGGGTAAAGGGGATCAGATATATGGTGACGGAAGGAAATTCAACTTTGAATGGTAAATACACAATGTAATATACAGATGATGTTTTATAAAATTGTATACTTGAAATCTATATAATTTTATTAACAATGTCACCCCAATAAATGAAATTTAATAGAGAAAAAAGAAAACTGCTTTATTTATAATGATATACTAATCCTTCTGAATGCATTTACTTTAAAAATTTGCTATTTAAGTGTGGAATGAATTATCTCTTATCAAAGAAACCTATTTGTTTAACTTATTTCTTCCTCAGCGCCTTGCATTACACCTGGGAACACAGGAAGAAAGATGATCCCAGCAATGGGGAGTGGGATTTCCTGCCTCTGTGATAGGGTCAGCAGTGTAGCGACTTACACATGAAGCATTTCCAGAATTCAGAGGAAGGGAGCTGGCACAACCTAGTAATGGGTGCCAAGGGCACATTTCTCAAAAAAGGTGTCCACTAGGGCTGGAAACTGTCAGAGAAGGGCAATCTTGTCAGAGGAAACATGAGCAAAGGAAAATAAGTCAGACAGGGTTTGACAGGAGAGGATAAATGACAAGTCATTTGGTTCAGCTGTAGCTTGGGTGCATGTAGGAGGGGATGAATCAGAATGATAAGGCTAGCTAGGACAGATAAGCAGGTGCCCAAATCCTCAGGGGCAACAGCAAGTGGGTAGGGAAGGTGTGGGCTGGAGTTCCTCTAGCCCAGTAAACCTCAACTGTGTTTGCATTTTGGAATCACCTAAAGCTTTTAAAAACCTACCAAACCCTAGGCCTCTAAACAATTACAAACAAATCACTACAGTGGAACCAAAGTTCATTTAAAAAAAAAAAAAAACAACTTCTGCAAATTAAAACCACAATGAGATACCACCTCACACCGGTCAGAATGGCCATCATAAACAAAGCAACAAACAACAAGTGTTGGAGAGGTTGTGGAGAAAAGGGAACCCCAGTGCACTGTTGGTGGGAATGCAGACTGGTGCAACCACTATGGACAACAGTATGAAATTTCCTCAGAAAACTAAAAACGGATCTGCCTTTTGACCCAGCAATTCCACTGCTAGGATTATATCCTAAGAACCCTGAAACACCAATCCAAAAGAACCTATGCACTCCAATGTTCAAAGCAGCACAATTTACAATAGCCAAGTGCTAGAAGCAACCTAAGTGCCCATCAGTAAATGAATGGATCAAAAAACTATGGTACATTTACACAATGGAATTCTATGCAGCAGCAAGAAAGAGGGAGCTCCTACCCTTTGTGACAGCATGGATGGAACTGGAGAGCATTATGCTAAGTGAAATAAGTCAGGTGGTGAAAGACAAATATCATATGATCTCACCTTTAACAGGAACCTAATCAACAAAACAAACAAAGAAGCAAAATATAACCAAAGACACTGAAATTGAGAACAGGCCGACAGTGACCAGAGGGGAGAGGGGAGGGACTTTCAGGGGACAAGGGTGAAGGGTTTGTAGGAACAATTAGAAAGGACACATGGACAATAATGGGGAGTGGAAATGGGAGGGTGGTGGGGAGGGCTGGGGGTTAGGCTGGGTTGAGGGGAAAAGGCAGAGAACTGTACTTGAACAACAATAAAATTAGAAAAAAAACCCCTCCCCAAATGATTCCAATCTGCAGCTGAAATTGAGAACTGATATAATCTAGCCCCTGAAATCAATCACATCAACCCAAATTTGGGTGTGAAGGTAATGTAATGTACAAAGGGAAACTGAAAACACATCTGATCCTACCCGTATATTTTCTTAACTAATTGATTTCTTGTGGTAAAATATACATAGCATAAAATTGATCATTTTAACCTTTTCAAGTGTACAATTCAGTGGCATTAAGTACACTCACATGACTGTGCAACCATCTTCACTATCCACCTCCAGAACTTTTTCATTTTGCCAAAATGAAACTCTGCACCCATTAAACACTAATTCCCCATCCCTCCCTCCCTCCTTCCAGCCTCTGGCAACCACCACTCTACTTTCTGTCTCCATGAACTTGAGACTTACTCAGGTAAGTGGCACCACACAGTATTTGTCTTTCTGCGACTGGCTTATCTTACTTAGTATAATGTCCTCTAGGTTTATCCATGTTGTAGTCAGAATTTCCTTCCTTTTTAATGTGGTAACCACATTACCACATTTCGATCCATTCACCTGTTGACATACTTCTTGACTGTTTCCACCTTTTGACTGGTGCGAGCAGGTCTATGAACATGGGTATGCAAATATCAGTTTGAGTGTCTGTTTTCAATTCTTTTGGGCATATACCAGAAGTGGAATTGCTGGCTCATATGGTAATTCTATTTTAATTATTTTTGGAAAAACTTCCCTACTCTTTTCCACAGTGGCTGAACCATTTTACACTCTCACCAGCAGTGTACAAGCGTTCCAATCCCTGTACATCCTCAGCAATGCTTGTTATTTTCTGGTTTTTGTTTCTGTTTTTACAATATCTATCTCAATGAGTGTGAAGTGGTAACCCACTGTGGTTTTCCTAATGATCAGTGACATTAAGTATCTTTTTATGTGCTTATGGCAACCTATGTATCTTCTTTAGAGAAATGGTTAAGACATTTGCCCATTTTTTAATTTGTCTTTTGTTTAGTTCTTCATGTATTCTGGATATTAATCCTTTATCAGATATATGATTTGCAAATATTATCTCCCATTTTGTAGGTTGGCTTTTCACTCTGCTGATAGTGTTCTTTGATTCGTAAAAGTTTTTAATTTTGATGAAGTCCAATTCATCTATTTGTTTTTCTTTTGTTACCTGTGTTATTGATGTCATAACCTCTGTGTTTTATGGATACTCACACTCAGCCCTGCACGCTGGGGCCCCAGGGAACAGGCTGAGCTGGAGACTGAGGATAGAGTGTACCGACAGGCAGTGCTCTTGGCATCGCCACCTGTGGAAGGGAAGGGAAAGAAGCATGGGCGGAGGGAGATGTTGGGCTGTGACAGTCTCAAGGAAAGCTTCAGTGTTGCTCACAGTGAATGCCGAAGCTGAGATGGATCTTCAGAGATGTTCTTTATTGGCGCTAAGGAAATAGTCTTTATATTTGACCAGTCATTGAATACAGGGTGCTACAAGAAGAGGCTCTGACTGAGGGCAAGAGAGCTCTCTTCAGTCCTGGAAATTTTAAAGAAGGCTGATGGCTGAGGGCTGTTGGCCACTAGCACTCCTGGCATCTGGAGGGATGAGGGATTCAATCCAGGAAAGGGAGCTGGGTGACATATCATATCATTCACTACTGTCTGAAAGAGGTCTCCTCTTGCTAGCTTTGTTTTCCTGGTGCTGGAGTGCTACTGGCATTTTCTATAATTTATAAAGGAATCTAAGGTCTCAGGGATCCCCAGGCTATTCTCACTAGGCCCACACGCTCCCTTCCTTTCTTCACCCTCCATTTTAGCATTCCTGGACTCTCTTTTCCCCGCCTACAACACAGTAACATTATGCCTTTCTGTTGAAGATTGCAGTTTAATGTCATGGCCAAGAGTTCCCGCCACCTCAAGCCTTCCATCACCCAAGACCCAATGAGCAGGAAGGGCAGCAGAAAGGAGTTGCTCAAATCCTGGAGTACAGGTGGTAGGATGAGGGAACAGCAGAATGATGCTGGGATAATATACCTAGGCACAGAGAACCCCAGGCTGGGAGCCCAGGCTCAGGTACTGAGGGGCAGATACTGAATCAAAGAAGCATGTACATGAGGATAAAGTTGAGAAGAAAAAAGATGATCATCAAATAATACTTGGCATTAGGGACATAATCTAACATTGACCTTAGTTATAGATGTTGAGGAAATGGAAAAGTGAGAAGAAGTAATACAAAGTTAATATATCTAATTTTATGCAGTACAATAAATAATTCAGTATATAATAAAATGTGTTACAACTGAAACGTGAAAATTAAACCCTATTTTGAGTTGTATTTGATTATATTAATACACACTCACGTAAATATGGGGCTTCTTAAGTTGTGGTTTACACAGCACAGAGATCTGCTCACACCCCCAAAACTCACAGCAGTGCCCTCCTTGGGATCCCTCCCGGAGTTCGTCTTGACTCTCACAGATAAAGACATGGGCTGAGTTCCTAGCCCTAAATTCTGAGACTTCTGATAAAAATTTCTCCCTAACAATCTTATCTGTGTACTATAATTAAGTTTTGTGGCATTTTTCCTAAAAATAATTTTCAGAGTATTTAAATATTGGATTTACAAACATTTGTAAACATCTGAGCCTTGAGGTAACCCACTCCACTTCAAATTTAAATTAAAGTCCACTTCCCAGGGCCTTTATGTTATCTGAACTCAGTAATCTTTTCTTTTCTGAGAAGTATTCCTGACGAAGTATCTCTATTTGAATGTGATTTAGGGCAATCCACATGAAAGAACAAGAGGTGGATTTTATACTCTTCAGTTCCCTTCTTAGTCCTTTAGTTTTAAAGATACCAGAATTTACCCTACTCCCACTCTACAGCATCCCACCTCGCCCCCCCCGCCCCAAACTAAGTTACGCCTATTAGAGAGATTAGGAATATACACTGATTGAAAAACATTTCACCTGCACAGAATTTCCATTTGACCCCTACGTAGTTTCTCAGTGTCACTTCCATTTCTTTTTCTGACCCCATTTGCACTTGCTGCATCCTGAGACTAAGAGGACGTAATGTTTCTCTGGGGAAATTTACTCAGAATAAACCTCCAAAAGAAATACTCTGGAAAATAACAAGATTATACATTTTTCAAAAACAAATTTTTCTATTTCCTTTAGGCTAGAGCCTCATTTCTCTTAGGACAGCCATGTGGGAATCGAATGATTTCTTTGGCTGCAGTACAGTACTCTTTATCCTCATCACTATGACTATTGCTATTAAATTTTTAGCCTACATTTCCATGACTCAATCTTGGAAATAGTTTTTAGAGTTTCAAGATCATCTCCTTAATTGTTCCTGTCTTTCAGGCTTTTACTATGACATTAGCTGTTGTCCCTTCTTTAAACTGTCTGAAAATTGAGACTTAAATTTTATTATCAAGTAGCTAAATAGAAAAATCCCTCTCCTGGGATTCTTAGGGAGGCCACGTGAGAAGCCTCAGAGGAGATGCTGTCTTATCAGAGAGCTAGGCCAGAAGCCCAGGATCGCAGAGCTGGATCAGCAGCCCAGACCTGAGCAGGCCCTCCACTTTGCTCACAGCTTCTCAATGTGATAATCATCAAGGCTTTAGCAAAAGCATCCTGCCTTTCCTCCACTTTGTCTCATTATTTGCTTTAGTGTGGCCCAAATTACATACCAAGTCTCATCTCTTTTCGCCTACCAATTCTTCTTCACCTTTTGCCAGGTGTTCCATGCAGTTCTTTAGTTCTTACCATCAGTTTCTAAAAGTTCCTGGATCTCCAGGCCAGCATGGAGCGCTATACATATATGTCTCACAGGGATCAATGGCACTTCATGAGAAACACCCGAACTCCCCGATGAGACCCAAAAAAATGTATAGTACTGTTGTCAGTTTTCATGTATCCCATACCTTCTCCTTTCACCATCTCTCCTTCCCCCACTTCTACCAAGCAGAAGTTATCAGACAGGGATAAATGATGCCATCTTTAGAGAAAGAAGCTAATTTCCAATTACCTAACTTCTAACTTACTCTGTGATTAGATTATGGCTTCACCTAACAACAGAGGAAGATTCTTT
Source organism: Desmodus rotundus (assembly GCF_022682495.2). Classification (NCBI taxonomy): domain Eukaryota; kingdom Metazoa; phylum Chordata; class Mammalia; order Chiroptera; family Phyllostomidae; genus Desmodus; species Desmodus rotundus. The sequence goes on from NC_071388.1 coordinate 173,544,444, forward strand.
GTTCCTTTAAAGATTTTTGTGTATTGCTATAATTCTTGCCTAAGATGTTGGGCACTGAAAGCATAGAAATAAGCAAAGAATAATCTCTTCTATTAAAGGTAGTAAAGCTGGATCCCAATTCAAAGAGCAAAATTGGTCTTGCTATTAAGACTCATAGCAACCCTTTTGTTACTTGGCTCTGAAAGCACAGGAGGTGGACCTTAATGATTCTTTTTAATGTTATGGTTTGCTTTTCAGGTTGGAAGTGTCATACATAGATTATGCAAGGCTGAGCAGAATCAAACCTGAAGTGTGTACAGGTTCATTTCCAGAAAACAGGAGACATGTGGTGGTTCTATTCTGCCATTTAAGGGAGAGGTTCATAGGGCAGTCAAAGTTAGTACTTACTGGCCCTTAGGCATTACATGGAGCTAAAGGCAAAGAGCTAAAAGTTGACAGTGGGAGATAAATACTGGTCATAGGGGAACATGGCAAGCTAATAGACAACAGAAAATTGGAGAATAGTCATCAAAGCCACTTTGACACCTTTACTGACTTCCTGCTGCTTATTTTATGTAACATTAATGGCATGTGTGCTATTGAAATGTATGGACAAAAGTACTGCATCCTACAGTCATAAGGACAGTATGGAAAGAAGATAATATATTTACCTGCCTCCATCACTTGTTTGTTCTCATGTGGTGAAAGATAAGGAAGAATGCTTGGGGGGGAGGTAGAAAAAGAGATATAAAAAAATTCCTTCTGCAACATGCAGCCTATTCCAGAAAACAAAATACATAACCTGTCTCAAGTGGGCATTGTTTCCATATCTAACTACAATATTGAAAAGGACATGAAATTCTAAAAGTACTTTCAGCTCTCATTAGTTTTAACAATTCAGCCTTGCCCATCCATGGCATTTAAAGAAAGCTATACAGGGTACCTCATCATCCTGACAAAAGACATCTACCAAAAAACCCACAACATCATACCTGATAGAGAAATACTCAGTGACTTCCCCTTAAGATTAGGAAAAAGACAAGGATATTCACTCTTGCCACTTCTGTTCAACACTGCACTGGAAGCTTCAGACAGAGCAATTAGGCAAGAAAAATAGAAGGCATCCATATTGGAAAGAAAAAAACCAAAGCTATCTCTATTTGTAGCTGACATGATCTAGTATATAGAAAAATCCTAAGAAATCTACTAAAAATATGAGAACTAATAAGCAAAGTCAAAGGTTGAAAAATACAAGATCAACACACAAATATCAATATATTTCTATACACTAGCAATAAAGAATGTGAATTTGAAGCTAAGAAAACAATATCATTTATAGCAGCATCAAAAGAAATAAAACAGGAATAAATGTAACAATATAAGTAAAAGATGTGTACACTGAAAACTCTTAAGACATCACTGAAAGAAATTAAACAAGATCTAAATAAATAGAAAGACACCCCAGGCTCATGAATTGGAAGACTTACTGTTAAAATTGTGGTACTCCTCAAATTCATCTACAGATGCAATGGAATACACATTAAAATTTCAGCTGGCTTTTTTTTCCCAGAAATTGCTTTACGCTTCCCTATTTCAGAACTTACTACAAAACTGTAGTAATCAAGACAGTGTGGTAATGGCATAAGGATAGACATATAGACCAATGGAATAGAATTACAAGTCCAGAAATAAACTTACATTTATGGTCAATTGATTTTCTACAGGGGAGCCAGCCAATACAATTCAAGGGGACAACTGGATATCTCCATGCAAAAGAATGAAGTTGGGTCCCAACCTTGCATTGTATCAAATAATTACTTCAAAAAATCAAACACCTAAATGGAAGAGTTGCAAACTACGAAACTCTTAGAAGAAAACATAGGGGTAAATCTTTGTGACTTTTGATTAGGCAATGATTGCCTAGATATGCCACCTAAAGCACAAGCAATAATAACAAAAGAAAATAAGACATCATCAAAATTAAAAATTTTTGTGCTTCATTTCAGAAAAGTGAAAAATAACCCATAGAATGGGACAAAACATTTGTAAATCACATATCTGATAAGGGACTTCTACCAGAATATATAAAGAATTCTTAAAATTCAATAATAAAAAGAAAAATAACCCAATTAAAAATAAAGAACTTACATATTTCTTTAAAGAAGATATACAAATCACCAACAATCACATGAAAACATGCTCAACATCATTAATCATTAGAAAAATGCAAATCAAAACAAAGAGATACCACTTTATACCCACTAGGATGGCTATCATCAAAAATTTGAACAAAAGAGGACAAGGATGTAACGAAATTTATATAACGAATTTGTTGGCAGGAATGAAAATGATGCAGTTGCTTTGGAAGACAGTTTCATTTTCTCAAAAAGTTAAACATAGAGTACCATATAACCTAGCAATTCTAGTCATAGGTATCCATCCAAGATAATTGAAAACATATGTCCACACAAAATTTGGAATTTGGACATGAATATTCATAGCAACATTATTCATAATAGCTAAAAGGTAGAAAGAACCCAAATGCCCAGCAACTGATGAATGGATAAACAAAATGTGGCACGTATATCTATACAACGGAATATTACTTGGCCATAAAAAGAACGGAGATGAATGAACCTTGCAAGTATTATGCTGACTGAAAGAAGTCAGACACTGAAGGACACATATTGCATGATTCAATTTACATAAAATATCCATAACTGGCAAAGAAATAGAGACAGAAAGTAGATAAATAGTTGCCAGGGGCTTCAGAGAGGGGAAATGGGGAATGACTGCTAATGGGTTTCTTTCTGGAGTGATGAAAATGTTATGAAATTTATGCTGATGGTTGTACAACCTTGTGAATATACTACAAACATGGGATTACATATGTTGAAAAGTAAATTTTTGATATGTGAATTACATCTCAATACACCTGTTACTTCAAAAAAAGGAAGGAAGGAAAGAAGAAAGGAAAATAAAGACATAATGAACTGTGCAAAACCTAATCTGTGTTGGTTTAGGTCACCATCAGCTTCAATGATGTCAGGTATTTGCATTTATTAGCTCGTGTGTAGTTGTGCCTTTTTCTTTTCTTTGTTTCTTTTTTAATTTTGAGGCTTCAATCCAAGTCATCCAGCCAAATAGATTCTCAAACATGTGTTTCCAACATATCTGAGTTCATGGCCAAATGATCCAAATTCAGACAGGAAATCATAACCAAAATCATTTTTGTCATAGATTAACAGACAGGGAGCCTCTAGAGACCCAAATACTTCTCTTTTCAAACATGGTGACATATATATAATTATTAAATTGATTATTGGTCCCCTTTAGCACCAGTTTAATATCCTAAAAATAATAATTAATTTCAAAGTTAGAATGGATAACAAATGGAATGAAACACACAGACATTCAAATGTACCCTGAGGAATGCCCTTTTATATTACCATATTAAGAGTATATTAAAAAAGGAGCCGTACCTGTGGGTGAGTAATGATTTTAGGTAATTAGCCAGTGTCCTTCTTTTGAATTGCTCAGAACATTTCATAGCGTTTACTTCAGCAATTGTCACAACATCCTTGTGGGTGGCAAGCATTGTGCTAACAGTACAGTACAACCCCGGTCAGACAACTAAGGGACAGTTATCACATGAAGTCTGCAGCACAGGTAGGTGTGAAACCAGATGGTCCATCTAACAATGCATCATCCACATCTGACTGAAGTGGCATATTCTTGGACCAATAACCTCTGTAAGGAAGATGGTTTTGAGTTCCCATTATTCTGGATTTCCCAAGTGCATCTGCCATATCCTAAACAGATGGTCAGTATCACACAATATGACTGTTTTTGATGGTAATAGGAATCACATGGCTAACACTTCTTTAAAAAAAAAAACTGGATTAGATATTGAAAATTGGAACTTGGTATTTTTTTCATTTGATTTCCTGTTTTATTTCCAGGAATGCACAGGAATCATGAAAGCCTATAAAGAGGGTTTTTTTATTGTTCAATTACAGTTGTCCCACCACTTTCCCTGTTGCTCTCCCCTTCCCACCCACCCCACGCCTCAGTCAATGAATTAATAGCTTCATTAGTTATATGGCATACAATTTGAGAACTTTAGAAGGACTTACAAGGTAAGAAATGCTTTATTTAGATAGCAGAACTAGAGAGGCTAAGAGCATAGCCAGTTTCACTTACATAGCATTTTGGGGTTCAGTTTCCTCACTTATAAAATAAAAGTTTGGACTAACTAATCCTTTGGTTCCCATGCAGGTTATTGGATGTGGTGATTATGATGTTTTTCCTGATCAGCTCAAAGCTTGGGCAGGGACGTCCATGTGGGGACAGCACCCATCTTATTTACCAGTATAATCCCCATGCCTAGCACAGAGCCTGGAAAATAGGATGTGCTCAAAAATATTTTTGAATAAATAAATGTCCACAATACTTTGCTTTATAATGTTTTCTTTGATATTTCTTTGAGGTGCTATAGTTGAACTTAAATTTATCATATCACCCCCTCCCAGGAATATATCTGTTTTATTGGTAATGTGCTTTTATTCTTCTAGACTTCTTTCATTCCCAATGTACTCTGACTGGTCATTCAAAAAGGATATCATTAAGCTTTGAAGGTTTCCAGACACCTCTGGGGAGGGAATTTCTGCAAGTGTTCACATGTTTCTATTTTATTTATATCTTCAGTACTTTTGACATTTAACAATTGAATTCATGATACATCAACACTTACTTCATTGTTTTTCCTTTAAAAGTTCTTTTTTAAAAAAATTTTGAACATCTCTGGTTTCATTTCTCTAATCTCCATTAGTTACCAGTGCTTACTCTATTCTTTTTATTGCCAATATTCCTCTGGAAAACTTAGAGGGATGACCTATTTATCCTTGATTTTTGTTTCCAAAGAAGCACAACCAAAGAATAAGAACTCCTCCTTATAAAATGCATATGTTTTAAGGGCATCTGTCTCGTCTTTAACTTGACAAAAATGAAAAAATAAGTTGCATGGTTCCTTCACACATTTAAAAGCCAGAAATAGATTTAGACGTACATTTTTCAATCCACACGACAACCCATTAAGCACAGTGAAACAGACTGCTGCTAGCATGGCCACCGCCACCCACCCGCGCACTCTTCCTCCTCTGCTGGGACCCTGTTGCCCACAGCCCCCAGATGCCCCACCAGCTGCTCCCCTGGCAGATGCGATACTTCTGGGGTTGCTGTGCTACCTCGTGTTTCTGGATGTCATTAAAATCATGGTATCACTGTGTGACTTTAGACTGGCTCCTTGACACCACTTAATTTCTGCACATTATTTACTGTTTTAAACTCTTCATACTTCACTTACTGGAAGGGCTTGACGAGCTACTGGGACCAGCAGATTCAGCTGCAATCTCCTGGGCATCTTCAGTCTCCTCTTAAAGCAAAGGTCAAGAGAAGTGTCTTAGGCGCCCAGAGAGATGGACCTGATGCAGGAGGTCTGTCTATTACTACTCCTCACCCTTCACGGAGGGAACCCTCCAATGCTTCTGTGAATATAGAGCCCAATGTTATAATTATGCTTTTCACCAGCATGTACTATATACAGGGTGGAGCAAGAATAAACTCTGTTACGCATACTCACAACTGTACACCTACTTTTGCCCCACCCTGTAATATATACAGTACACATTTTTCTTTAAAAAATAGAGAATCAGTTCTGCAATGCTGTTACCCTCGTCTTTGTGAATCACACAAAATACCAAGTGAAGACTATCCCCCTGGCCTGAGTTGGACGGATTAGAGTCTCTCTCCCAGAAGTTTGGAACTGAGACAGAAATGTTCACCTAGGTCTGTCCTGGTTTCCCCGACAGACAAGATGTGCACTGGGGAGCTGTGGATCAGCTGTGTTTGGGGTTGGGCACCCTGAGGCAGTGAAAACATCTGCAGAAAGAGGAAAAGAAAAATAAATCTACAGAGAGAAAAACAGAGAGGAGAAAGAGAGCATGCTTCCTGGCTCCCTACAGGCTTTCTGACTTTTGGTTCTAGTCCCTCAGGAGACTGGGCTGCATCCATCCACCCTTGGCCTGAAGTTTATTATTCTTATATGCAGTGAAAAGTCTGTCCTAAAACATTGACTTCACAAGTTTCCTGATAACAAGCACAATCATAATCCTTTTATCCAGTTCAATTACCCAAACTCTCAAGAATCTGAACTACAATTAAGAACCAAGAAGTAATCATAGAACATTCCCCAAAGTAGAAAGCATGTTTTTGACCCAGAGAGATGCAGAGCATCACTCTTGGCTGTGCCCAACCCTGCCAACTATCCCTCCTCCTCCCCCCCAAAAAAGCAATTCACCAAATATCTATTGGGTAGCTGCTGTATGCTCTGTACTAGGTCAAATGCTTAAGGTTTGAAAGCCATCAAGAATGCCTCCCCTGCCTCCTAGGAGCTTTCGATCTACTGGGGAAATTAAATAAGTAGAGTGGACACATTTCCCTGATGTATGCTGGTGAAAGAATTCAGCCTTCTTTAACATCACTCTCAATAAAAACCTGAAGGTTAGTTAAGAAATGATAATATTACTTGGCACATTTTATTTGTTTCGTATTTCTAAAGACCCAGCATGATCATCAACTACAAAATATCTCAAGAATTTTAAAAGTATGACTAACTTAAATTCTTTCAAAGATGTTGAATGGATGTTGCAGAGTTCTAGATGAGGACAAAACAGTGTCTTCCAAGACAGTTACATAGCCAACCAGATGATTTGTATACACACCTGAACTTCCCTCCACTGGTAATATGGAATAGGTCATACAACTTTGATATAGTCATGGTGAACTTTTAACCAGGTTGTCTATGCTGAGAATATAGCAAAGTCCTTTTTGTCAAGGAAACAAAACTGACTGAGACAGTCAGAGGTCAGTTATAATAACAAGTTGATTTTATAAAATTAATGCAAGGAAATCTGTATACTAATAATTTACTACTTTTATAATAATTATGCATCAAAGATTTATGTTGTGTTTTCAAGTTAACTTGGTATTTAGAATAAGAATTATAAAAGTAATTTCTATCTCAATATATACTAACACACTTATTTTAAAAATTTGGATGATATAGACAAATATTGTATGACCTAATCCACAAAACCGTTTTATTGCTATAGTCATAACTTTTATTTTTATAATTAATTTCTTAGATCCTTAGATTCTCCCCAAATTGTCTGAAGACCCCAGGGTTTTAGTCCAAAGGACAGGGTGTGTTTCCAATGCCAGGTCTAGAGGGAACTGATCTAGAAAGAAAAGGTCTAGACCTTTTCACTAGGCGCAGTCCATGCTGTGGTAATGCCCTTCGTGGTTTTGTCCCCTGCCCAGCCAGAGGAGCCCCTGTCCTGGGGGTATGCAGTTAGAGCTTTCTTGAAGTCCCTCACGTACTCAGCAAGAGTCACCACTTTCCCCTAATGCACAGGATAGAGCCAAGGTGGCTGGGTCCCAAGGAGCTTTCAGCTTAGCTGTGTGATGTTCTTCCTCCAAGAATCTAGGCCCTTATGTTCATGCCAGAACACCAACTTAGGTTTGCTCGTTCCTAAAGATAATTTTATTTTAGGACTTCATTGCTCTTCCCTGATAATGGGCTTTGGTCAGGCTACCCTGATAAGTCTCAGAAACAGTAGGGTAAAATATTTGGTCCTGCCTTTACAGATGGTTAGAGCTCCATACTCAAAATATACAACTATTTCATCAGGAATTAATTTTGCAATCACTGTAGTATGTGGTAATATGTGATCATTGTAGAATACATTGAATATTACAAAGAAAAAAATTGAAATAATCCCAACCATAGATAGCCGCTGCTAATGTTTCATAGAAGGATTCTTGTCCTAACTTACTTCCCCAGCCCCCTCTTGCACTGCTCTCCCATACTCACCTTGACACAACAGTTTGGACAAGCTGCTGCTCTCTGAACAAACCCTATTTTCTTTGTCTGTTGTATTTCCTTTTCCTGAAATACCTTCTTCACAATATTTGCGTGTTGATGTCTACCTCTTTTAAGGTCCAGATTGAATGTACTTCTCTCTTAAAGGTGAAGTTATGAACTCATCCTCTGGTGGAAGCTCCGACCACAATCTGAATCTCTCTAAAAGTACTTATATCATCATGTCATTGTATTGTTCATATTTTTGCAGTAGTCTCAACTCCCTGACTAAATTGCAGCCTTGACAGTAATTCTTAATTGAAAGTAAGAATTTTGTTTTACTCAACTTTTCATCCTCTGTGTCAACTGGTGCAATACCTTTCTTGCAAACAGTATGTACTCAGTAGATATTTGGTGAAAAATATATGTATGTGCCAGCAATAGAAATATCAAATATCAATTTAGCTCAGTCACATTCTTTAAAATCAAAATAAAGAGTATCAAATGCCTATTACATGTAAGACACCAGGTATTTATTATTTCAAACTTTCCTTAAATTTATTTGGAAAAAGTTCAGATATGAAAAATTATAGACAGTATAATAAATACCCACTATCTGTATTAAGAAAGAAAACATTGCCAACATAATTAAAACCCTGTGAAGCCTATCCTGAACGTCTCTCTCCCTTTCCACCACTGGGAGTCAGATCCAGAACTTGGGATTGACTCTCTCCAAGTATTTTTTTTATATTTTAACTATAGGACATATATATTTATACTGTGTTTGCTGAATTATTTATGAATATTAAATTCTGCTATAGAAAATAAGAGAAATGAATATATAGGGAGAAGAATGAAACTAAGAATCAAAACAAATAGCTTGTGAGACAGGCAACATTCATAAGATATGTTAAATAAGAATAAGCAAGTTGGTAACCTCTGAGATGTGTTAGACATAGATAATATAGAGTATTTGTGTCATGAACATAATTAGAAAAGGATGAAAAGAGCAAGAGACACCTAGAAGTCATGATACACTAAACATATGAGGCTGTGAATAATCAAATACTCATGACACACCACAGACACATGAGGCATACAAGGCAGTTACTAATTATGAGGTCTAACTTGGGCCAACCATTGGCTCCTCATATCCTCTGCACAAGGAATGCAAAATGAAATCCATAGGTGTTCACCGGGCTAATTGGTAAGCTATAGCTATCAGCCAGATGCACTTCTTCCCAAGCCTATAGAGTAACTGTGTTTTGATCCTAGGCACCTTCTACATGTTGGACTTGCTCCAATCTCAATTCTGATCCTTGAAAGCATACCCTTATCAAGGAAGAGAAAGACAGGACTGAGGATTCAGGCAGTGTCATCTTTCCACCCTGCATACACCATATCTTAAAAGTGTTAACCTATCCGATCTCTTTCACTTTGCTTCTTGTTGTGTGTTTTCAGTTGATTTAATAAACCATGCAATAAGCACATTGTTTTGGTCTGTAAACTCTTCTGTTATGGGATCTGTTGGATAGCCTGCCTGTTATTATACTTACAGGCCTCTGTTGCAGCAAGGTTATTTCCCATACAACAACAATATTTACAAGTTTTTACCCTGGATAAAAATGGCATCATATTGTACATGTTCATCTGCAACATGCTTCTTTTTTTTGTCAACATCACATTTGTTGTAAGATTCTTCCATGGAAGTTATGTAGATCTTTTTAATTTATTCTCATGGCTATATCCATTGTATGAATTATCACAATTTATTTATCTTCTCTTGATCTAATGCAGGCTCTTTCCAATTTTTTTCACTATTGCAATCCATGCTGCTGTGAATATTGTTGTGCATATCTCCTTGGGCACAGGTAAGAGAGTATGCCTAGAAGTGCAATTTCAGGGTCAAAGGGTATGCACACTTTTAACTTGACTAAATATTGTCAAACTGCTCTTCAAAATGATTGCACCAACTTATACTCTTACCAGAAGTAAATGAGTCCCTATGTTCTTAATTCTAGCCAAAACTTTGTGTTGTCAGACTTTAAAAGTTTTGCCAATCTGAAGAATATGCATAGATGTACTCTAGTTACAAAGAAGTTAATGACTATGGCAATTAAAAAACCTCATGGCATTTCCTTAGTACTTCAGTTATGAGGAAAAACTCTGTGCTAATTCTGTGTTAGATTTTTGGACTTTCCCATTCCCTGCTTAAAGCCAACTAGGAATTTCCTCTTTCTCTTCTTGATTCTGTGAACACTGAAGGAAAAACAACTTTGCAACAAAATCTGTCACTTTTTCCCCATAGGAATGAGGGTTTGGAAGAATACCATGTTGGTTACTTTATGTCACAAAAATAGCCCTCTGATTATAAAGGGACACGAGAAAGAGAATTTAGCTGTTTTCATGCAAATCTGTTATCACTAAGCACATGCCATGATGATGGTGGGTCAGTAGCTGAACAACTATTACTCATAGGCTGGAAATGCACTCATTTTAAAAATTCTAGAAAGTTGTTCCTTGCCTCAGAATATCTACTCCAGGGACTTGTTCCATGCCTTAAATTCAACTATTAGAACTTAATGTACTGGGGTCAAATTTTTTCATATTTAAGAAATCTCTGAAAGAAAACATATCTCAAAAAATACATTTAGTACTTATAAATCATTAGCACCTTATTTGTCACATCTCTTTCAAAAGTGCAAAGGGAATGGGACATTGGACATGCAAATGGGATCAGGTATAAGATGGAGGCCATCCTCAACTTCCTCTCCCTAATCCAGCACATTCAGTCAGGTAAACCTTTTGCTCTTAATTTTTGCTTAAACCTTTTGGGTAACTCCCCAAGGGCCCTAGCAGTGTTCTCAGAGTTTGGTCTAGGGGTTCTTTGTGGCTTCTGATCCTCTAAGGTAATTGTTTAAAAAAATGCAGATTCTTTAGTCCTACACCAGGCTTTCTCAACCCAAATTTCTGAGTATGATTTAAAAACGACAACAAAACAAACTCCACCTTTTTTTACAACCAAGAAGTAAAACATAAAGAAAAGTAGTGAAAACATAAATATGTAGTACAGTAAGTTCTCAGAAAGTGAACACATAACCACAGCCTAGGACAAGAAAGGGAGCCTTGTCAGCACTTCAGAAGCCCTTTCCGATAGCCTCTCTCTCTCCTCACTGTAACAACTTTCTGATGTCTGTAACATCACCAGCACGACTCTCACGTGCTCTGGAGATGGGAACGCACTGGCAGGATAAAAATCATACTGCTTACAGTGTGAGGCCACTGCATACCTTGGTCTTCGCAACCTCAACTTCGACCTCTGCCCTCCTCACATTTCATTCGCAAGTCATTTGGAGCCAGTTATGTTTCATTTTACAATTACCACCCTAATTCACTGCTCACGCCTCATACTGTTGCACTCACTGCCTCTGTACTTGCTGCGGAGTGCCCTTAGTTCCCGAGTCTTCCTATTAAAGTCATCTTTCAAGACCTGTCCAATCATCACTTTCTTCTAAGTGTCACGACTTTCACCCTCTGCCCCTGTCCAAGGCAGAGCCATTCGTCTTTCCATTGTGTGGCTAAGAACATCTTATAATGTGCAACAAGTGTTCTTTGACACATCTGTTCTCCTTTCTAAACCAGAAATCAGGGCAGAGATGTCTTTCTTTAAAATTCTCTTGTGTATATAGTCTTAGCCTGTGTCCCTCAGTGGGTGCTTACTTGTTGAACGAACAAACAATCTCCAGGATGCACGACTTTGGAAAAGTGGCACACTGCAACATTACCGCCTCGGGTAGATTCGGATCAGATCATGTTCTTCCTTTTCAGGAAACAAACTCAGACATCAGGAGAATGCTGGGCGCCTGAAAGGGAGGTGAAAGCAAGTAAAGGAAGTGGGATGAAAAATAAAGGGGGAGGTGGGGAACCAGAGTGATGCTGTCCAGAGACCTGGGGGCCCTGCAGTGAAAGGAACAATGGGACTGTTCCAGGGAGCACTGGAGGACTAGCCTCGTTTAAGGCCTTCCTTCTTTCTCAAACAGGACCCCTAGCTGTCAGACCACTGTACTGTGTGAGAAGCCTAGACTGTTCTGTCTTCTTCACATCTTTTCCTGCCTCTAAGTATCCCCAGACTGCCCATCTGCTTCTGAGTGCCCGTTCTTACTTGAGAAATGCCACCTTATAGGAACCTGCCTAAATTCTTGACCTTAGCATACAAGGAAGGTGGAGCGTTCAGTTCTTCAAGACTCCTACCCATCCATAGTATGTGAGAGTAGGAGTGGAGGGCGACAACGGGACACACAGAAGGGCCTTGTGTAACGGCTCTGGTGCTCAGAGGATCTGGATCATAAGCATCTGGGCAGCCTGCCACGGGAACCTTCGCAGTAATGTTAATAGTCCTTACTCAAATGAACGTTGACTGTTAGGCAAACTGAGAGGTTGGAAGAGCAGGAATGAGAACAATGACTCAAAATGGATATAATCCAGAAAAGATACTGTAAAACAAAATTAAAATCTATGAAAATGTATTCTGAGTGAGAGGCACTGCTGTTGGTTTAATCCCGGGGATGGGAATAGGGGTGGCTTTGAGTCTGGAGGTGATCAAGGCCAGCCTGGAGCCCACACTCTTGGGAGGTGGCTGTGCTTGTGAAATGAACAAAGAGCAGAGCCCTGCAAGTTGCAGCCTTGGGGACAGTGGGCTCTTCTGTCTTCCACTAAAGAACCACAGCAGCCTGCAAAAGGGTCTGCAGCAGCAATGAACCAGCACTACATCTGATAAGCCCAGTTTTCAGCAGCAAAACAGGGGCAGTGAGAAACAGTGACGTCACAGGCTGCCCTGGCACCAATTCTGTCACTTTTGGATGTGGAAGCCAAAAGAACTAATGCCACTCTGAATTACAAAGCCTTGGGACTGCCTAAGTGCCTGGATTAGGGGTATCTTCAAGAAGAAGATAAAAGTGGCTGCGTGCTTGAGTGTTTAATCATAAAAATAAATGACTGTAATGACCAATTAAAGAAGTTTGAGCAAACTTCACCTTATGTGGTGGGTGGTAGACTCTCAAGACACGTGGGTTATTATACAAGACTGGTTACATACAAAGGCCTCAATCTGTTTGCTGGGTAAGTTCCTGATTTTTGTTGTCCTCTTCAAACGAGTAGATAAATATGGTACAATTTTAATTTTTTCATTGTAAACCACTTTTGAAGCAAGACCTTTGTTAAAAATAACATTTAAAAATTTCTCCATTTTCAAAATAATGCGTGTTTGCTGTTGAAATTTTTGAAAATTAAAAAGCATAAAGAAAATAAATATTATCTGTAGTACCATCAGCCAGAGATAATCTTTGTTATCATTTGGTAAATTTCCTGCCATATATATATATGTAGGTAGAGAGATTATAGATAATAGATTGTTCTGGTCTACTTTGACCAATATTACATCATGAGCATTTGCCAATACTATTAAATATTAATTAAGTATATTCCATTTTAAGGATGGGATATAACTCAACAAAATCATTATTTTGCATGTTTTGATTTTTCAATTTTACAAATAAAGTTGTTATAAATATTCTCTTCTTAAATGTTTATAAACTTAGAATAAAATCCTAGAAGTAAATCTGCTGGATTAAATCATGGAAACACTTTGAAACTTGTGGTTTAACTTGCAAAACTGCCCTTGTAAAGGTCATTTACCTTTTTACCAGCACTTTGCATAACAGCAATTTGCATAACAGGAAAATTTGGGAACTTTTATTCAAGAAACATATTTTATAGTTGGAAAGCACTCTCACTCTGTCACTATTAGAGATTGTTCTTATAGTAAGACGTTAAAAAAGATAGCAATCGATTTGAAATGAAGAAATCAAGGTCTTTAAAATTTTTGACTACCATATATTATTGCCAATCCTGGGCCAGTTGATGAGTTACAATGTCTAAATCTGGGTAAGCATGAAAATATAATTTAAACTGCAAACATGTTACTTGGCAATTAAATGTAAACAGAATCATGTTAGATTTACCTTTGTTTCAATAGTTTTAACTCTCTTATTGTCCTTTCAAAGTGTCTGCTCTTAGAAGGCAGTCAGTGTGACTAATAGCTCAACTCATTAACATACTCAATTTCTTTATATCTTTCCCTTAATCCTCAGGATATGTCTATTGATTTTTTAGAGAGAGAGGAAGGGGTGGGGAGAGAGAGACATTGATGGGAGAAAGAAATATTGATTGGCTGCCTCCCATATGTGCAGCTGACCAGGGATCAAACCCACAATGTTTTGGGGTATGGGATGATGTTCCAACCAACTGAGCTACCTGGCCAGAGCAATTTCTTGATATTTTTACTAGCATGATGAAAGCATTTGCTAGTTAAGCATGGAAAGGAATGGATTTTTTGAACCCGTTCTGCTTTTCTTTCCTTTTTCTGACATATACCAATACCTGTTCCATACACCACTTCTTCCAATCTAACCAAAAGATATATGTATACAGTCTCTCTTCAAGAAAAGAGCAGGGTGACTACTGTTTCCCTATGCATTCTTCCTGCAGATCTGCCCAACTGTTCTATCTCATTTTTGCTATCTGTCCCAGGTTAAGAGCACACTTTTATGGCTTAGACGAATTTATGTGAAGATGATCTTTTCTCTGTCTCTTCTTTTTTCCTCTTCAGGAAAGTCATGTACTTCAGTACTTTTTCTTTGTTTTTTCACTTCTACCAGAATTATTATGTCCATTGTCATCAGCTTCTCACAAGTGCAGTTATTTTCTTCCTTTGCTCTCTCTCCACTTTCTTGCAACTCTTGTCCATTTACTTCAAGAAAGGCTCTCTTCTTTCCATGCTTCCTTCCTATTTCCTTGCTCCTTTCACAAGCTAGAAAAAGCCCCACAGCTTGGCTGACAGATCATACATCTTTGTCAAGGAAACAAACAAAATCTTTTATACATCCGCATGTAGAATGCTTAAAAGGGGTACTCTAGCTGGTGGGTTCTCTGCCTGCAGAGTGTAGGTCTAGAGAGGGAGAGGAGAAACACTGAGACAAGAAGGGAGAATGAGCACAGACTTGCTATCAATCTCAGTGAATTGAACATAGTAAAAGAGCAAAAGCTAATTGAGGGGTCGTGAGGAACAAGAAAGCTAAGAATGAAGTCTGCAAATGGAAGATGGTCTGGATAAATTCCAGAGACTGGGAGCAGAGTATTTTTTTTTTACCTACTCCCCAATCTGCCTGTTTAGTTGGCTGAGAATTATAAATGGCCAGTGTCTTAGTATATTCAAGCTGCTGTAACAAAATATCATAGACTGGGTGCCTTAACAACAAACATTTATTTCTCTCAGTCTGGAACCTCAGGAGTCCAAGGTCAAGGCACCAGCAGATGATTCAGTGTCCGGTGAGAGGCTGCTTCCTGGTTCATTGATGGCCAGTGTCCTCACATGTTTAAAGAGGCAAGAGAGCTCTCCGGGGTCTCTTTTGCAGGGGCACTAATCCCACTCATAAGGGCTTCACCCTTACGACCCAATCACTTCCTCAAAACATATGGATTTCAACATAAGAATTTTGGAGGGATGCAAACATCCAGTCCCTAACAGCCAGGAGTGAGTGGACAACAATCAGTGTTGTTGAGACCTGAAAGTGTTACAGAACAGTTAATTATACAACTCCTGCACAGTGGATGTCAGAGAAAGGGGAAGAGAAGAGAAAGAGCAGCTGAATTGTAACCACTGCTGCCAGAGGGAAGGTATAGAGGAGGAAGAAAAACAAGGCTCTAATCCTAAAAATATGTCTGGAAATTCTCTTTAGAAGTCTTTCAAAAGTTTCCGTTTACATCCCAGTCTTAAACACAACTTTTAAAAATAAACCCAAAATTACTCGTCATTCAATTAAATATTTGGTTGTATTTACTGCATAATATTATATTATTTTCTGCTCTTTATATTAGCAATGTATAGTATGGATTTACTTATCTGTAGGAGTCAATAGGATTTGGTGACTTCTAGTATCACACCTAGTCCCCCCAAAATATACAATACTATCTTCTCACTTGCATTTTATAGGCACTTGAAGCCCATTCCAGGAATCTAATGATTTCATTTCTTTTTCCACCTGGGATTGATATTACAAGTTCAAAGTAACCAACTTATAAATAAATAAACTACTGGAAACTAAACTTGTTGTAATACGTGGAATTTCTGCAAAGTATTCAAATTATATTTTGAATGTACAAATGAGGTTGAGCTATGTGAACTTCATAATCCTTTATACCTTAAAAATTCTATAGTATCTTGTAACAAAAAGCAATGCATGAAGACTTTAGTTTTTGGAAAAGCAGGTATTTTTAAAGTCATTGCTCTTGAAATGATAAGTTATATATATTCCTATTTATCTTACCTTTAAGAAAGTTGTTTACAATTTCCATATATTTTAAAATATTCAAATCTCCACACATTAAAAATATATTTAATCTCTAATATACAACTAAAATTTTAAATTATAAAATGTGAGAAATGTAAATTATATTTCTGGTAATATGAATATTGCATATGACTCAATTAATTGTAGGGCCACCACCACAGACAGCAGAAAATTCATTAAATATAGAATTTTTTGAGGCAATAATAGGAGAATAGAATTTTATTGTCTTAGATCTTGTAGGTCATAAACCATGTTATTCTTTCTGTCCTCTAAGAACATTTTAAATCTATTATGAGTTCTTTTCTTTGAGTCACTAAAGCATTTTAAAGTAAGAAGTCTTTCTAAAAGCAAAAATTAATGCTCTTTCAGTGAAATTTTCAGTCAAATGTCAGAACCACTACTAACCTTCTACATTATTTTTTTACTAAAATTTTTTTTAGTTCCACAATGTGTAAAAAATTTTTTAATCTCAAGAATATTATATTTTTGCAAATGCACTAATAATTGAAGTATTTTTAACAATATTTTAAAAAGTATTGTTAAACATATACTTACTGAATTCAAGAGAACTATAAGAGATACTTACAGGATGGAATGAAATACGGAATAGACACCATCATTGTTCTTACAGACAGAATGCTTTCCCTTTGCAAACCACTAGGGCCTGGTAGTGGGAGAAGATCTTGTGTGTGTGTGTGGGGGGGGGGGTGTTGGAGGAATGGAAGCAGTGTTTAGGGAAGGGATGAGTGTCAAATGGGAGGTGGTGTTTAGTGGTGGGATGGGTGACAAAAGTGATAAGGAGATAAGCAGGAATCTGAGTTGTCTCAGATATGGGTGAATGCCTCAGTTCTCTTTTTGAGCAGCCATATTGAATAAAGTGTTGTCATGTAGACATACAGAATTGGAGGCCTAAAAGCTTAAAATTTTATCTTCATTTTCCTTTCTCCTACCACTTGCCTCAGCATGAAAGAGCAATGAAGGCAATGCAAAGTGGGCAAAAATGCCATTCTTAATGTGGGAAAAATAGACTATCTACACGAGGAGAGATTTCATTGTTTAATTGTCAAAATAACCAGTTGCATGGCAGAAGAAAAAGTATCTGCCCTGTTACATTTCCTTTCAGCCTCATGTTCAGTATTGGACAGACTACACCACTCAGGAAGAGGACTAATGTTATTTCTTCCAACTCTGGAAACAGTTCTACTGGGAGGCTCAATTAGTCCAGGTAAAACTGTTCATTTCATGACTTGTGAATCACCGATTGTATATTTTTGTGGAAGTTTTTTTTCTCTAGCTGTTCAGAACCAACAATGTTTACAAAACATCAGGATTCCAGAGAAGAACTAGAAGAGAAGAATTTTGCAGATTCCACTGCCTGAAAATTTACTGACCTGTATCTTTTCAAGAAATTGTTTTTATTCAATAGCAACTAAGGTAACTCTCTTTAGCAGAACAAGGTCCGCAGCTGCAAAATCGTGACAATTAGGTTAAGACAAACTTCAAGTAGTGATTTCTTCAGCAGAAGAATTTGAGAAAGGGGAGAACCAAGATGGCGGCGTAGGTAGACACACTGCGCCTCCTCGCACAACCAGAACCGACAGAGAATCGAACAGCAAGGGGGACCAACACCAAGGAAACAGAAAATAATCATTCATCCAGACTGGTAGGAGGGGCGGAGACGGCACTGGGGTGGAGAGGACTCGCGTGGCTGTGGCGGGACTGAGACTGGCGGAGTGTGGGACAAATGGCGCAGGCAGTCCGAGCACTAGCAGACCCTGCGGTCCCACATTTGCACAGATAAACCCAGAGGGCCGGACTCAGAGTGGCGGAGAGTGGGGCAGGCAGAGTGGCGGGTAGCACCCCGCGGCACCACATTCGCCCACAGATAAACCGGACGAACGGCGGGCAGAGAAGCAGACCGCTGCGCAACCCAGGGCTCCAGCTCGGGGAAATAAAGCCTCAAACCTCTGATTGAAAGCGCCCCTGGGGGTTGGGGCGGCAGGAGAGACTCCCAGCCTCACAGGAGAGGTTGTTGGAGAGACCCACAGGGGCCTAGAGTGTGCACAGGCCCACTTACTCGGGAACCAGCACCAGAGGGGCCCAGTTTGATTGTGGGTAGCGGAGTGAAAGACTGAAATCCGGAGGAGAGTGAAGCGGGCGCCATTGCTCCCTCTCGGCCCCGCCCCCACGTACAGCATCACAGCGCAGCGACCAGCATTACCCCGCCCCGGTGAACACCTAAGGCTCCTCCCCTTAAAGTAACAGACGCGCCAAGACAAACAAAAAAAATGGCCCAAATGACAGAACACTTCAAAGCTCCAGAAAAAATACAACTAAGCGACGAAGAGATAGCCAACCTATCGGATGCACAGTTCAAAGCACTGGTTATCAATATGCTCACAGACTTGGTTGAATCTATTCGAAAAACAGATGAAAAAATGAAGCCTATGCTAAGAGAAACGAAGGAAAATGTTCAGGGAACCAATAGTGATGAGAAGGAAACTGGGACTCAAATCAATGGTATGGACCAGAAGGAAGAAACAAACATTCAACCAGAAAAAAATGAAGAAACAAGAACTTGGAAAAATGAGGAGAGGCTTAGGAACCTCCAGGACACCTTGAAACGTTCCAACATCCGAATTATAGGGGTGCCAGAAGGAGAAGAGGAAGAACAAAAAATTGAAAACTTATTTGAACAAATAATGGAGAACTTCCCCGATCTGGCAAAGGAAATAGACTTCCGGGAAGTCCAGGAAGCTCAGAGAGTCCCAAAGAAGCTGGACCCAAGGAGGAACACAACAAGACACATCATAATTACATTACCCAAGATTAAACGCAAGGACCTACGTCCAAGATTACTGTATCCAGCAAAGCTATCATTTAGAATGGAAGGGAGGATAAAGTGCTTCTCAGATAAGGTCAAGTTGAAGAGGCTCATCATCATCAAGCCCTTATTATATGAAATGTTAAAGGGAGTTACCTAAGAAAAAGATCAAAAATAGGAACAGTAAAAATGACAGCAAACTCACAGTTATTAACGACCACACATAAAACAAAAACGAGAGCAAACTAGGCAAACAACTAGAACATGAGGGTTGTCAATAGGGGAGTGGGAGGGGGAGAGGGGGGAAAGGTACAGAGAATAAGTAGCATAGATGATAGGTGGAAAATAGACAGGGGGAGGGTAAAAATAGTGTAGGAAATGTAGAAGCCAAAGAACTTATAAGTATGACCCATGGACATGAACTATGGGGGGGGAATGTGGGAGGGAGGGGGGTGGGCAGGATGGAGTGGAGTGGGGGGGGAAATGGGACAACTGTAATAGCATAATCAATAAATATATTTAAAAAAAAAAAGAATTTGAGAAAGCAAACATGCTTATCCATTTGCAATATCAACACAACTACCCCAGACAAAACCTTTTTACTGACACCGGAGAAAGGTTTAATTTATATTGAATATATACTCCATTGTGGCATCATTCATTTCTATAACATATTTTTGCAGAAAGAAAAGAAAAAGGTTCAGTACTTTAATAAGGTCTTTTTCTTTCAATGTTATCATCCCATCCATTGCGCCAACATAAAGATGTGGTATGAGGAATTTCCCATCTCAAAGAGTGCCTTGTATCCCCATCAGGAAAGTAGGCATACTCTGGGAGGCCGGCCAGAATGTGGGCATGGTCTCCTATAAAACTGGATTTTTATATGTACGCCAAAACGGGATTCCACCTGTACTTGCACTAGTTTCATATCTACTAAATGCTCTCTATCTTTCAAGAACTCAATGCCAAAATTCGGGGAATTCTTTCATTTTCCCAATTTTGCAAAAAAGTAAAAATAAATTCTATAACAAATTTCCAACTTTTTTTTGGCAATTGTGTAAGTACATTTTTGGAGGTGTTTTAATACTTTCTTTGGTTAGAAAAGTTCACGCAAGCCAAACTAAAAAATTCTCCAGCGTGCCTTGGGAACTCTATTGTAACACACCCCAGAACTGTTCTAGCGCTGTCGGATTTCTACACCATGAAAATAGAAAATACTAACCAGTAAAATAACTGGCAGGTTTTCGGGAGGGTTGATACAGTTGAAATTGTTACGAGCAAGCAGGACACTTGTCATAGCTGCACTTCGGGTTTGTCGGTTCCCATTCCTCCCCTCCACCCCCACTCGCAAAGCCAGGGCTGTGGTGGGGAGGGGGCAAGATGGACGAGGCAGAGACTCCCTCTGAACCGCCAGTTTTCCACCCAGCTCTGCGCACCTGCCACCCCCAGCCTAGCGGTCACAGCGAATTTCCCGCCCGCGGTCCGGGCTGGGCCGCACCTGGCCCACCAGCCTCCCGACTGCGGGGGCGAGGATGGCGGTGAACCCGGCGCCCAGATTAGTGGGCCGAGACTCTTTATTTTTTAAAAGTCTGTCTCCCGGGGAAGAAGGATTTGGCCGAGTGTGCTCTTTGAAATACTATATCGGGAACCTCACACATTAATTTATTTTTTAATTGCAAACCTTCCCAGTTCACTCGGCAGCTGGAAAGCAGGCCCGAGGCGGCGTCCCCTCCCTCCTGCCACCCTCGTTTCCCTCCTTCCCTCACCCTCCCTTCGCCCGGAGCCCGACTCGCGGGAGCCGCCCCCTCCCGGTCGCCCACTTGGTTCCTCCCAGCTGCCGTGTGAATGGGCCGCCCTCCGGATTCCGCGGAGGGGGAGGCGGGAAGAAGCCGTGCCCGGCCCCGGCGGCCGCCCGCCGCCCCCGCCCCGTGGCGGCCCACGCCGGCATCTGCGTCACTCGGCCGCGCGTGGGCGGGAGCCGGAGCGGCGAATGTAGCAAGAGCGGAATCTCCCCATGTGACAGCGCGCTGGGGGTGGAGGCGGCGGAGGCGGGCGGGGGAGGGGGCGGTGCAGCGCGCCGGGGGAGGGGTGGAGAGGGAGTACGCGGCGGAGGAGCCGCCGCCGCCGCCTCCGCCCGCGCGCCCGGGAACGGAGGAGCTGCAGCCGCTGCTACCGCGACCGAGCGAGCGCCGTCGGGGCAGGCGGGCAGGCGGGAAGAAGCGGGGGGTCGGAACTGGTGGGGAGCAGGAGAGCGTGCCCACCACCTTCCCTTCCCCCCTCGATGGGCGCGGGGGCGTCCCGGCCGCCGCCGCCGCTGTCTGTGGAGAGAGAGCCGGGGGCCGTCACTTCGGAGTTGGGGTTGAGCAGCCTTCGGGGGAGAGCGCGCCAAGACCGCTGGCCGAGTACGTACCAATTCGCTGTCTGCCTAGTGCAGGACGCGTTTGTGCTCGTGCAGCCGCGGGCGAACTTGGGGCGGCGGAGGCGCGGCGCGGGCACTGGGGGGCGGACGTCCAGGGGAGTGGGCCCGGCGCGGCCGCCGCCTGAAGGAGAGGGCGTTATTGGGCTCGTCGTGTGGGCGCTTCCCGGACAAATTCGGTGCGCGGGGGCAGCGAGAAGAGGACGAGCAAGGCAGGGGGCCTGGCCCGTGAGGTCCCTCTCCGAGAAAACCGGGGGTGCCGAGTCCTTTGTAACCCAGCTGGGGTCGTCGCGTGGAGCAATGGTGGGGTTGCGTGGTAGGTGCGCGCGTCTACCTTCCCATGGAGCAGAATCTTTTTGTTGGTTTGTTTACTTTATAAAAGTGTTACACTTGCAGTGGTAATTTTCGTCCTGGGTAGCCTCTCTCTGTCCGAATGGAATGTACAGTAGTTTTCTTTTTAAAAGCGGAAGGAGAGTTTTGCTTGGAAGTGGCTTGCAGAAACTTGGCATCGAGGTGTAGGGAAGCGAGACACTCATTGTGCTCTCTAAGGCAGAGTGTGGAATTTGCAAGCACACGTGGAACATACAAGCCTTGGATGCAGAGGTGTGTGACCTTATTCGTGGAGAAACATTGCAAGTGCTCTGCAATGTTTCTTGGTCTGCAACCCCAGGGTTCACAAAGCTTAAGATGTGAAAGGACACTTGCAGTAAGCCTAAATAAAATCTTAGGGAAAAGGATACTTGAGTAGGAATATGCATTTATAGGGTCCGCAGACCAAGTTTTGCAGTTGGTGATCTGGAGGAATCCTTGAATTGCGTATACTTATGTCTCACTCCATGAGATCTTGGAAGCATACAAATTTGGGGGCAGCTGTCAATTTAAAATATCATCGGAAAGAGTTAACCTGTCACTTCCAGTTGGTTTGCCAGTGATGTGTCTGCAAACTTGCAAACTTAAGGAGTGCAAAGATCAGAAGCTGAAAGGGAAATTCTCAGATCTTGTTTTAAAATATTTTGGCAGTTTTAATAGGTAATATTAGATTGCATAGGAACAGAAGCACGGAATTTAAAATAGATTAGTCACGTAGGAAATGCTAAGCTGTTTTGTTGGAAAAGTGTGCATGCAGCGAATTTCCTTCTTAGATTTTCACTTTTTGAAAATTTCTTCCTGTAAAACATAGCAGATTATGACTGTGTGGGTTTTAAGGAGAAATACTGGAAGAGAGGATGCAAGGGATTTACTTGTTAGAGGCTGATAGCTTCCTGAAGACTCAAAAGCTCCTTCTAATCTTATCTAAGTGCCAATAAAGTGGCTCTTAGCTTCAAGGGTATTCTTTTCCCTCCATTTTTCAGTATTGTTTGATATTTAATATTGTCCTTTCATTAAGTTTTAAAAATTAACGTTGTCTTTACAGTTGTTGACATGCATATAAGGCATTTCTTGAGAATTTATAGATGTCTGACAACGTCAGCCTTCTTTATTCCTGTTTGAGTGTTAGATACTGGAAAATGAGGTCTTGAAAGAAAGTAATTTCAAGGAACCATTGGAAGGTTTTTTGTTTTAATTTTAGTATTTTTAGCATCTTGCACAAAAGTTAATATGCCATCTTGGTGGTAGAAAAATTTTGTTTTCTTTGGCTCTGGTGATTTCCTTTTACATGTGAATATTAATAATAATAGTAGGAATAATAAACACAATGGGGCATTGTAGCTTTTTATTTTATTTCATTCTTCCTTCTGATTAAAATGACAAAATCCTTAGGAGTACTATAACTGATATAAGGAAATGTAGTGGGTGCATATGTCTGATACATAATTTGCTTTATTTAATAAATACATCTTGTATTTCAGAATTATTAATAAAATTGAATAATCTCAGCTAAATTAATTTTAAAATTTCTTTTTTCGTGACTAGTAAATTGCTCTATAGGGAAGTTAATAGGTTTTCATTCTTGTTTAGAGAATCCTTTAAAGTGTTAGATATTTTCATTTAATCTTACTTTAAGATCGTATTGGTTTGTTATTAAGGATTTTGGGGGTCTACACTGTGGATTCTTTGGAAGAAGAATTACATGTTATTACAAAGTGAGGGAGACCTTTGAAGAATTTATTGCATAAACATTAAATATTTAAAGCAAAAGATGACTGGATGAAAATAGAAGTATGTCAGGTTTTTGTGTCTGTGGACCTAGACTCTGTCCTAAGACTTAGGCCTCATCTATTGCATTATAAGAAGTCTAATTGTTTTGGTTTGTGCTATTTGTGTGTGTCAATTGGAAATGAAATCTCTGTAAAAATAACCTTTAATTGTGAAGCTCTATTCTGGATACCACAGAACCATAATATATTTTGTTATTTTCATGGAAATGACCATTTTATGTTTTAAACAGTTTAAGATCTTACTAATGTATAAGCAACTTGTATACATACATTTTATTGTGGAGTTTATTAATATATTAAGGAATAAATCATACTTACTCATGTATACTATAAGTTTGCTAGCCCCTTTGTTTGGGTTTTATCTTACCTGCTTCTTTCATTCTTTTTTAATAGAATGAAGAATTGTACAGTTATTATGTTAAATGCAAATTTCCTTTCTGATCTAATGTGTTCAGTAACAAGTACAATAGAATATATTCTGTTAAACTTAATGATGGAACAAGTGGGAAATTAGAGAAGTTGATGTTGGGGAAAAAATAGTAGTCCTCATATTGTCAGAATTCTCACAGCTAAAACATAACCATTAAGTTTTCAAATAGTTTGTCATTTCTCAACACATTGTATTTAGGGGACTGCACATTAATTTACAAAGTATGTTAATTTTATAATTTTTAAAGAGAAATTTCTGAAAACAATAAGATTTATATATACTGCATGCATACTACATGATCAGAGAGCACTTAATGTTTAATGAATGACTTGACTGTGGTTGATTGAAGAATTTCCAGCCGTAGTAAATGATGCTGGTTTTTACCTATTGGTATTACAGTTAAGTTGGTGTATAGTTATTGTTTAATTGTAAAAGAAATCTGATTTACTTTTTTCTAATTTTGATAAATTTAAACTTACACTTTCATTAAAATTTTAAGGAGTTGTAAGAGTTTTTTCCTAGTGTCATTCATAATTCAGAAAAGGATCATCAATAGAGGAACATTTTAAGTTTCCCAAATTACCATTAATTCATTAGAAGCTAATGCTTAGTTCGTAGCTATGACAGTAATAAGATCCAAAAATATATTTTTAAAAATATTTTTATTTACTGATTTTAGAGAGAAAGGAAAGAAGAAAGAGAGAGAGAGAGTCATTAATTTGTTATTCCATTTATTTACACATTTATTGGTAGATTCTTGTATGTGTCCTGACTGGAATTGAACCTGCAACCTTGGCTATCAGGACAACACTCTAACCAACTACGCTACCCAGCCAGGGCTAATAAGGTCCAAAAATATCTGGACTTAAGATGTATCACTGAATTCTTACTAATAAATGCCCCTGGGTAATTCGTTTGGTACTTGAAACACAAACACTGGAGTTTAATACCTCGGCCAACCCTGCAATCTTAAGTAACCAATGATGTAACTGAACTACATTTAATTATTTTAGCTTGAGCTTTAGGACTAGGACAGAAGTGAGAAGAATTCATTTCCTAGGCTTAAGGCTCATCCCTCCCAAAGCCAAATTCTTTTTATAAACCTTTTCAATTTCAACCTTTAAGTGTACCCATTACACCCTTCTCTGAGGGCCTTTAAGCTACCCTCTTCCAAACCTGGTGGTACTTGAGAGGCTTAAATATAGTTGGTGCCCTCAGACTTCCTATTTCCTTCCTTGCTATTTTCCATCTGTCTTTTCATTCCATTAGTGCGCACCAGATCTCATCTAGGTGTGAAGAAGAAAACAGTCTGGTAGAACTAATTCACCTTAATATGTAAATGACTCATAAGCTAACTCTTCCCAAGTTTTTTCTCATTTTTAATAAGTCTGTAAGAGGTTGTTGTTAACTAGATAATTTTAAAGTAAAAATTTCAGGCTGTGTTGGGAGGAAGGAATTTATAGTTCTCTGTGTAAGTAAGCCAGATCTTACCGGGATTTTTGCCCCATGTTTCTCCCTACTCCTGGAAGAGTGTCTCTTTGGAATGCCATTGATTTCCTAAGTGCATATACATAATGTATGTATGTATGTATGTATGTGAGTGTGTGAATAGATATATGAAACACCTATATTTATATTTCCTACAACATGGAGAGGAGGATTTAAGAGTAGTGATTATGAGTCCCCTTGACTGTAATGATCATTTATAATACTGATATTTTTTATTTGAGGATAGCTTATGCTGCATTTTAACTTCTAAAAATACTGACTGGGGCTGGACTAACACATGATGTATATTATAACACTCTCATTTATAGTTCTTATATTTGGGAGAGCATCCTTTGATCTATTGGAAAAATATGTTGCGGAAAATCACCACATAGCCTTGTAAGAAAGACTAAGTAATGAGGATGGGAGAATGAAGAGGACTGTAGGTAAAGTAGCTGGATGTGCTGTTATTAAATTGGTAATGCACTGGAACACCAACAGAAGGCATCCTTTCTGGAATTATGAAAGGAGGCTGTTGATCCGATTCTGACTCAAACGTTGAGTTTCATATGACAGCAGCCTTTACAGAAATGTCATTGAACACCATGCTAGGAATAGAGGGGGATGAAAGATGAATGAGACCTAGTCCCTACCCTCAGAGAGCTTATAACCTAACAATAACTCCTGCTTAGGTCTTGAACCACAGGGAAGCACTTAATATGCCTATGGGAAACAAAACTTCCCTGACATTGCCTGGCTGGGATGTGAGGATGGAGGCCCTCAGTGGTCTCGAAGGAAAAGAACTATTCCTCAGTCCTGCCTCAGTCTGTTCCAAGCTTCAGCCTGCAATGTGGCCCCACAACTCTCTCAAAACTCTTGAATAACTACTGACTTATCACTGACCTCTCTCTTTAATCTCTGTAGCTTGACATCCTTGACATGCTTTTCACCTATCTTCCCTTTCCAATTTGCAAAACTTTAATTTCAAAGTTTTAAATTAGATCTCTTTTCTACTTTCTGTATTCTTCCTTGATGATAGCATCCACTCCCAAGCTTCAACTATCACCCCTGTCAGACTTAACTTCCAAATTGCTAAATGTAGCTTGGATCAGTAGTTCATGGGCCAGGGGCCACAAATTAGTCAAAGTGTTCTGAAATTCAAATACACACCAAGCACTGGCTATGAAGTAAGATGCCTCTCAACATGCCCGTTTAGCAAATGAAGAGTAAATAAATACATACTTTATGACTTCATAAAATACAAACTCATTAAAAAGTGTAACCAGATTCATAGTACTAGTTGTCATATGTATTCTCAATCAACAAATAGTGAAAGTGAAACTGTCAATGAATATTTGCAATTTTTAAATTTAAAGTGATCTTCATACATGAAAAGTTTGAGAACTGTTAGCGCAAATCACTTTTAAGATAATTCATGTCAGGTACCACCTGGGGATTATAAAAATCTCAAAATTGGTAAGTCCAAAAGCAAGTATGTTTATCTCATTTTCTTCTTCCAGATTCCCAAATTTATTCTTCCCAACTTTCTTATTTCTTTTAGTTGCACCATTGCTCTTCCAGTTTCTTGAATTAATAAAAGTAGGAATTCCATCTTTGTGTTTTGCTCTTCCTTCCTCAGATCTACATGTTCTTAAGTCACATTACAACTCTTTTTCTTTCTCTGCCTCCAAAGCACCTAATTCTAGTTTTCACCGCTGCTTATCCCAACTTTGAAACCAACTTCCTCACCTGCAATGCATCCCTCTCCGCAAAGCCAACTTTAATTTCCTTAAATACAGGTGTGGCTCTTTACTCACCTGTGCACATTTCCCCACTGCATTGATAGGCATCCCAGTCCCACACCTACCTTTCCAACTTTCTCTCTGGTCCCTGTCATGCCCCTACGCTATGAAACAGATACACTGGCGTTCCTCAAATGTGCCTGCTGCATCCCTGACCCCATGCCAGACATCCTTCTACCCTCATATTTGCATAGCTTTTTCCAAAAAAAGCCTCTCCCATGCCCCTGGCCATAGCTATACTCTGCCTTCTCTGAACCCCACAATATGTTCTCTCTCTCCCCTTCTCATTCTATTTTTTCACTTACTCAAATATGCCAGTTACTGAGCCAGTCCTGGGAATACAGAGGAAAGATGGTCCTTCATTGGGGAATCCCTGAAGAGGGAGGAGACAGACAAGGACGCAGCCCCTTAAACACTATGGTAAAGACTATGCTAAGTGTTACACGTAAGGAATCATGGAATAGCCAAGTAGATTTACTGTATTACTGTTACAGCTACGTGTGTATAGTGTGCTAGGATTCTTTTATTATTTACTTCAGATGGAGAGGTGCAGCTAAAATAAAAGCTCTTTTGATTTATTTGACCTCCATATTGAAGCATGATTAGAGTTTGTAAGAACAGCAAACCTCATCTTATAAAAATTTTCTTTTAAATTAAATCCAGTTAATGTATGAAGTGGTGGGTGTTTAAATGATCACAGCACACTTTTGTAGGAAACAAACAGTAAGAGTGGGCCTTTAGAAAGTCTCTTGGGACTCTGATAGTTCACCTACTTATATATCTTGACTTTGGAAATGTACACTTGGTCCTGTCAGTCCTTACAGAGATACTATAATCACAACTACTTCTTTCTCACCAGCACATGAGCGTTTTCTAGGGGGTTTCCTTTATGGGTAAAGATGAGAAAGGATAAACTATTGAAAATGAATATTTTTAAAAATCATTGCCTTATCTCAGAATAATAAAACCAAAGTTTGGGTCTTTAGGTCTCCTTTTAAGTTGTTAAAAAATTTTGTCTAATATCTATTTTTTCTTATTGCTTATAAAAAATTCAAAAATTCTATTCATCTAGATTTTTTCTTATAGTCTTTCCTCTATTTCATAATTTGGGGGAGTACATATGATGACATAATTGATGATAGCATAAACCTTGCATAGTTACAGTCCTCTCATAAAAAGATTTTGTGCATGTGTGCATGTACATAGGTGTGTATATGTAATTTTTTGTATATGCTCTTGAGTTCATAGCCTGTGGAGCTATTGTGTTAGATGTGTGATGGGGAAGTAAGTTTCTTATACTTTAGACATTTTCTAGAAGCATTTCTCTTTGGTATAATGAAAAAAAACAATTTAACTTGTGTCTGTAACTCTTGAGAGCTATGTTTTTGTGGGGTAATTTCCAGCTGGGTGATACACTCTCTCACTGGAGCGTCTCCCCTCCAGTGGGAGGACAAACAGATCGTCCTCTGGGCAGTTTAGAAGATGCAAGAGTGTTTTTGTCTAGAGGACTGAGGTGATATGAACACAAAGGGAGACTTAACCTAGATGATCACAGAACATATAGGAGTTTGCGGTACCCAGAGGGTATACTAAATAGGAATCTTCTAGTGTGGTTTGCCATATTTGCCAAATCATGGGAGCCTTGTGAGATGCAGCTTAGAAGCCTGGAAAGTATTCTTTCAAAAGCACCCCAAGTGATTTCCTGGGTGTTTGTAGAATCTACTGGGTCCCAATTCAATTTATTTTATGTCTCTTGGAAAGGCATCAGTTCACCTGGCAATACAGTTTTAAAATAAAAAGTCTAAAGATTTGAGGGGGTCACTAGCTGATCAAAGCAGATTGTGGTTAACACACTGGTTCCTGGAGATGGGGCTTTTCAGGAGTCACTGCTTAGGGTGGTAAGGAGATGGATTCTCCTTGGATAGGATGACTGAGACTAGAATTTTGTGTAGCATTCTGATTGATGGCATAAAGCAAAAGTCCAGATTTGATCTCTTCCTGGCCTTCAGGGATGTTCCTGATATTCCCCTGCTTGCCTTATCTCCCAGTTAATGATGGCTCCATACTATTCTAAATTGAGAGTGGAGCTTCTGTTTTCCTCTGATGTATGTATTCTTTTGGCCTTGTGTAATTTTCTCCATAGAGGGCTACAGGGTCCTTTTAATCCTAAGAGGGTGCATTATTACATGTTTGTTTCTCTTAAATGGAAGTACTTGGCCAACTCCTTGTATGTGGGAGGTCTCCAGGCAACTGAATAACTTTTAAAGGCTGCTAAGAGGTCAAGACATACTTTGCTAGGTCTTGTTCTTTCTCTTTAAAGGCAGGCTTCTCTATCTTGCTTGGGCTCTAAAATGTTTCTTCGTGGCTGTATCTTAGGCTCTCTGTTGCTTCTTTGGAGGGTTTACTCACCCTCCCTCCTTTCATCATATATCTCTAACCCTTACACACACTTGGATTCCAGTCCTGTGCCATGAAGTACAATGTGTTTGAAAGGGAATCCCATCGTCCTGATTTTTCTATATCGCCAATGCCTGTCACAGTTCTAGACTCTCACATATGTGCTCCAATCTTCATTTTACTCTTTTGTTCCTGGGACCGTATAAAGTGTAACAATTTACTCTCCTTCATCACTTATACCTAAATGATCACCAAGTCTTGTCATTTATTTGTTTGAATTTTTCCTGCCTCTTTTTCTCTTGTTTCCTAATACATTACCTTCTGTCTTCTCACCTCCAGTTCATACTGAGAGCTTTCTTCCTCTGCCTGTCAGACTAATGTTGCTATTTTTTTTCTTTATAAAAAGGAATAGCTATATCTTGCAGGGCTGTGATGAGGATTAGACATACTGTAATATAAAGTGTTTATCATATTATCTGGCACAAAATAAGTATTCAATGAATGGTGTAATAATATCCTTCTTACCTCCTTCTGAATTTGATTATCCCTCACTTCACCTCTGTGTCCACACCATGGAAGCAGCAAAGCGAATAGTCAAAAATATGGGATATAAAGCCCTGTGAGCCTTGGTGTGAGTCCCTAGACTTCTGTTTAACTAGTTGTGAGATCTCAGGCAAATTACTTGTTATCTTGGAGCCTTTATATTTTTCTCTTTAAAATGGAAACAATTATACTGACCATTGGGGTTGTTAGGAGAGAAAAATGAGATACTTGTGTTCAGAGAGCATGCTTCCTTAACAGTCAGTTGCTGTGCAAATGCTTCTTGTTTCTGTCCTTCCCATACTTCATTCTTTTTTTTAAGATTTTATTTATTATTTTTAGAGAGAAGGGAAGGGAGGGAGAGAGGGAGAGAAACATCAGTGTAAGAAAGAAACATCTGTTGGTTGCCTCTTGCACGCACCCCCACTGAGGACCGAACCACAACCCAGGCCCGTGCCCTGACCGGGAATCAACCAGCAACCCCTTGCTTTGCAGTAGGTCACTTAACCAATTAAGCCACACCAGTCAGGGCCCATACTGTATTCTTACATTCCGTAGTGTCTAACAAATACTGGGTTTAAGAAGTTTAGAGCAAGTGTGATAAGTATTTCCTCTCTTCTTTTTGCAGGTTAAACACATCCACAGTAATGGCTGCGGCCTTGCCCAGGACCCTGGGGGAGTTGCAGCTGTATAGAATATTGCAAAAAGCCAATCTGCTTTCTTATTTTGATGCCTTTATCCAACAAGGTGGTGATGATGTCCAGCAACTCTGTGAAGCTGGAGAAGAGGAATTCTTGGAAATCATGGCCCTTGTGGGCATGGCTAGCAAGCCCCTTCATGTTAGAAGGCTACAGAAGGCATTGAGAGACTGGGTTACAAACCCTGGCCTTTTCAATCAGCCGCTGACTTCCCTGCCTGTTAGTAGCATACCCATCTATAAGTTACCAGAGGGATCGCCAACGTGGCTGGGAATATCCTGTAACAGTTATGAAAGGAATAGCAGTGCCCGGGAACCTCATGTAAAAGTCCCCAAGTGTGCTGCCATCACCTGTGTGCAGAGCCTGGGACAGGGGAAATCAGATATGGGGAGCTTAGCGCTGCAGGGTATTGGTGAGTCCAGACTCTGGCAAGGCCACCATGCCACTGAGAGTGAGCACAGCCTCTCCCCAGCAGATCTCGGCTCCCCAGCTTCCCCAAAAGAAACCAGTGAGGCACTGGATGCTGCAGCCGCGCTCTCTGTAGCCGAGTGTGTGGAGCGAATGGTTTCTACGCTGCCAAAAAGTGACTTGAATGAAGTGAAAGAGCTGCTAAAAACCAACAAGAAGTTGGCCAAAATGATCGGTCACATCTTTGAGATGAGTGATGATGATCCACACAAAGAGGAGGAAATTCGAAAATACAGTGCAATATATGGCAGGTTTGACTCAAAGAGAAAGGATGGGAAACATCTCACACTTCACGAGGTAAAAAGACCATGTTTTTTCTCTGTCTGTATGTGGCATGTTGTGTTGACTAAGAGAAAAGTTTGGTAAGCGTTTGCAGCAGAGGAGATGTACTCCCTAAAAGCAGTATTAAAAACATTTAGGTCTTCGCAAAATATAACTCTTTTATGAAAGACCATATTTATTGTGTTAGGGTATTTTTATGTTGAACTTTGGAACTACAGTGTGGGATGACTTAGAAAAATTTAAACAGTGAAGGCATAAAGTCTTTGACTTTACAAGACTGTTTTTTAATTAAGACATCAAAAGGGATTTTAAGTGTTTTATCATTTTAAAACATTTTTGTAGAAATTTTTTAGAAAAAAAACTTGTATAAATAACCAGAACTTAAAGTAATTTTCAGCTAGCGTAGCGTACAAAATTATATTAGGTGAATATTGGAAGAATTAATTATCACTTTGGTTTCATTTATGTGGATTTATATTGTTTTGGTTTGACATTTAGCATTTAAATATCTTATTGTTTTATCTTCAGTGCTCTACCCGGAAGTATTCTGATTAATTGTAAAAATGCATACACACACACACACACACATACGCACATAGCATTTCATTTACTCCCTTTCTCTTGTCTGTTTGGCCAACACATTTTTATGATTTAACTCAAGCATAAGCTTCACTCTCTTCTGATATGTTTCCCCTCAATTAGAATGACCTTTCCATTTTTATTCCTACGTATACTACATTGCAGTAACTTTAATTTCAGCACTTTATTGTACTTATTGTACACTAGTCTGTCTCTCTCAGTATATTTGGGTCTCTTCAATGCAGAGATAATATCTCACTCATTATAAAAAATCCTCAGAGACTAACACACCCAACAAATGCTTGAAAAATAAGTGCATTTTCAAAACTAAAAAGGATATTTCATAGCTAAATTTTTAATAGCCATTTATTTTTTAGAAGAAAGAAATGAGCCCTGTTTGGAAAAAAATGTCTAGCTGGATGCAGAATTTCATGTTAGAAACATGAGGTTTTTCCCCCAGACTTATACTCTTAACACCAAAAAAGAATATATACTTATTGTTAAATATTTATTTTTTTGTATTACATTCATTTGTATTGTATTTATTTATTGTAAAATAACTATTCAGTTATTGCAAAAGGATGTAAAGTGATTGAATCTGTAAGCTATTAGGTGCTTTTCTTTACATATACAAATATGGGTTCATATTTACACACTGTTCTCCAAATTCCTTTCTTTTTAAAAATTAACAGTACATGCACAGTACAGTATACTATTAGGTATACTTTTAAAGTATATTTTATTGATTATGCTATTACAGTTGTCTCATATTTTTCTCCCCTTTATCCCTCTCCTCCCTGCAACCCCCTCCTTCCAACATTGCCCCCCTTAGGTCATGTCCCTGGGTTGTACATATAAGTTCTTTGGCTTCTCCATTTCCTATACTATTCGTAACCTCCCGCTGTCTATTTTGTACCCACCATTATGCTTCTTATTCCCTGTACCTTTTCCCCCCATTCTCCCCTAGCCTCTTCCCCGCTGATAACGCTCCATGTGGTCTCCATTTCTGTGATTCTGTTCCTGTTCTAGTTGTTTGCTTAGTTTGTTTTTGTTTTTTTTTATTAGGTTCAGTTGTTGATAATTTTAAGTTTGTTGTCATTTCACTGTTCATAGTTTTGACCTTCTTCTTTTTCTTAGATAAATCCCTTTAATATTTCATATAATAAGGGCTGGGTGATGATGAATTCTTTTAACTTGACCTTATCTGGGAAGCACTTTATCTGCCCTTCCATTCTAAATGATAGCTTCGCTGGATAGAGTAATCTTGGATGTAGGTCCTTGCCTTTCATGACTTTGAATACTACTTTCCAGCCCCTTCTTGCCTGTCAGGTTTCTTTTGAGAAATCAGCTGACAGTCTTATGGGTACTCCTTTGTAGCTGTCTCCTTTTCTATTCCTGCTTTTAAGATTCTCTCCTTATCTTTAATCTTGGGTAATTTAATTATGATGTGTAATCTTGGTGTGTTCCCATTTGGGCCCAACTTCTTTGGTACTCTCTGAGCTTCCTGGACTTGTATGTCTAGTTCCTTCACCAGATTGGGGAAGTTTTCCTTCATTATTTGTTCAAGTAAGTTTCCAATTTCTTGCTCTTCCTCTTCTGGCACCCCTATAATTCAGACGTTGCCTTAGAAGTCCTATGTCTCTCCTCATTTTTTTGAATTCTTGTTTCTTCATTCTGTTCTGGTTGAACGTTTATTTCTTCCTTTTATTCCAAATCGTTGATTTGAGTCCAAGTTTCCTTCCCTTCACTGTTGGTTACCTGTATATTTTTCTTTATTTCACTTTGTATAGCCTTCACTTCTTCCTTTATTTTGAGACCAAACTCAACCATTTCTGTGAGCATCCTGAATACTAGAGTTTTGAATTCTGCATGTGATAGGTTGGCTATCTCCTCATCACTTAGTTCTTTTTCTGGAGTTTTGATCTGTTCTTTCACTTGGGCCATATTTCTTTGTCTCGGGACATCATTTATGTTGTAAGAGGCAGAGCCTTAGGTATTCACCAGGGTGGGGCACCCCACTTGGCTGTGTTGTGGCACTCTCTGTTGGGGAGGGTTCTGAGATGGAACGGTACCACTTGCTCAGCTCTTGCCCGCTTTCAATTACTTCCCACAAATGTATTGTGCGCTTTCGGATTCCCAGGTGGGTCGGCTTGTGTACGTTCTAGGATCCCATGGGCTCTTTCAACAGACTCTCCTATGAGGCAGAGTTTCTCCTGCTGCAGCAACCCCCAGATTTTTACAGCCAGAGGTTTTGAGGCTTTAATTTCCCACACTGGAACCCTGGGTTGCATGGTTTGTCTCACTCCCCAGTTATTCCTCCCAGCTTATCCACACACAAATGTGGGACCACCTGCTCTGCCAGCCACCACCTTGTCGTGTGTCCACTCTGACCAGACTTTCCATCTCCACTCCTCCTACCAGTCTAGATGAATGTTTCTTCTTTAACTCTTTGGTTGTCAGACTTCGATACAGTTCAATTTTCTGGCAGTTCTGATTGTTTTTTCGTTTTAAATTGGTTGTTATCCTTCTTTTGATTTTGCAAGGAAGCAAAGCATCTTGGCCAGAAAACCAATTAGGTACTTTTTAAGTCTAGAGCTACCTTATTTATGAGTTGCATTGTATTCCATTATTTATCTTAACCATTCACTTTTTGATATTATATAGGTTGTTTGCTTTTTTGATATTAAATATGGTGATAGTTGAACATTATACACGTGTACCTTTACAGGCTTCTGAATGTTTTTCTGTAGGTTTCAACATGTACATTATGGGATCAAAGGATATGTATATTTAATATTTTAGTACATACTGCTAAACTGCCTTCTAAAAACTGCAACAGTTTACACTTCCACTATCATTATATGCAAGTGTCCATTTCTCCACATTCTGCTATTTTGCTAATATTGTGTTTATCATTCTTTTAAAGTGTTTTTTATTTTTTCAATTACAGCTTACATTCAAAAGTATTTTGTATTAGTTCCAGTGTACAGCATAGTGGTTAGACAATCATATACTTTACAAAGTGTTTCCTTGCTATTTCCTAAGCAATATTATGTAGTACTGTACTGGCACTATGTATTTCCTGGCACCATACGTAGTTATTACAGTGTTATTGACTATCATTCTTTTTAATCTTTGCCAGTCTAGTAGAGGAGAAATTTTTATTGTGCAAATTTAGTTTGCTTAGTGAGGATAAATATCTTTTCATATGTTTAACAGATTTAATTTTATGTTTATATTCTTTGTTTTAATGTTGAGATTTTTGTCTTACCTTTAAAAATGTTGGTTGGTTTGAACTTTTTATATGCTAAGGATATTAACCTTTTGTCTGATGTTGTAAATATTTTCCCAGATTCTCATTTGTCCTTTGGACTTTCAGACTGCCATGTGGAAGTTTAATTTTATGTTTTATGTGAGTTTATCCGTCTAGTTCTTTAATCTTTCACCAGTATAGAGTTATTTTAATTAATTTAGCTAAATAATATAATGCCTGGAAAGGCAAGTGCCCCTTCAATAGTCTTATATTGCAGCCTCTGTTTTTTTAAGTAATCTTATGCATTTCTCCCTCCAAATGAAATTTTTTAATGCACTCGTCAAATTTCCCCAAAATTTCTGCTGGTATTTTCATTAGAAATGCCTTACAAGTAGAGATTAATTTGGAAAAATCATTTTACAATAATGAAAACTCCTATACAGTAATACAGGGTATATAGTTACTTACTTAGATCTTTTATATTCCTGGGTAATTTTTTAAGGTTTTTTTTTATACAGGTTTTGCACATTTCTTATTAGGTCATGTACTGTGTATTATATATATGTATGTTAAATGCCTATATAACATATATGTAAATTTATTTTTTAATACAGGATATACAGATATATAAGATTGTTATAAATAAATTGTTGTAAATGAATGTTTCCCACATTTAAAAAAATTTCTCTCACTGGCTGACTTTTGTATATTAATAGGTTTGCAGCAAGTTTACTATCTGATTTTTTTAAATAAATGAGTTTAGGTATGAGTGTATACTAGAGCTTAAGATCATAGAATTGGTTAGCAAAATTACTTAAATGCAGTGAATCAGTGATTTGATCTATTTTGGGCATATCCTTTTACAATCATTACGTTTGTTGTTGCCATACAACATCTAACTCACGAGAACTTGTGAGTGGAGCTAGAAAATACACTTAGTGGTATAAATCAGATATTCTTGGACACTTTCACTACCTATGAACCAATAAATGAATCTACTAAAAGGCTGTCAGCAATAGAAAACAAAGGGCATAACATGTTGGCAGTTACATTTCATGTTTTAATCCAGTTTTCATGTAATTTTTAATTGCTTTTTTTGTTTATGTTATTACAGTTGTCCCTACTTTTTCTACCTTTGCCCACCTCCACGCAACCCTCTCCCCAGGCAATTCCCATATCGTTGTATGTGTCCATGGGTCATGCATATATAAAACACAGCAGATAAAACACAAAGTTTAGTTACAAGACCTGTATCTTTATCAAAGCAAAAGTATGTTAAAAAATTACTTTAATAAACCCACGTACCTCACATTATTTAAAAAAATTATAACCTACTTTAAAAAAGTCCATAATGAATTATTTCACACTTGGCTTTTGCTTAGGGGCTCTTTGCCTCTTTGGATAAATAGGTACAGATGGTATTTAAGTAATGAGAACATTATGATTTTCCCAAAATAAGGGAATACTTAAAATGAATGCTAGAAACCTGAGATGTGGAGGTAGGGGCTTTTTGCTGACAAATAGAATATTTGTCAGCAGATAGCAACTTCCAACCAAAGCAGCTCTGGACTCAAAGATAGGAAGGGGAAGAGGGGCATGTATATAGATCGAGTCAATTGGTAAATAGTAGACCTAGTAGAACTTCTGCAGGAATTGGAGTGGTAAGCACATTATCTAGATAAGGATGATGATGTCAAGTTTATAAGGTCAGTTTCCATTGTAGTGTTGAGAAGTCAAGGCTGAGTGTTTCAGAGTTCAACAGTCTTAGTTTTGAGAGAGAAAGAATGCTGAATCTGGGAACCCCATAGACCTGAACACATTTATTAGTAAGTTATGATGCTTTATTCTGAACTCTCAGCTTAGAATGGATAGACTTCAGCATCTAATACTTAAACACAAATGTTGGCCATTTCCTTTTGATCATTTCAAAAAATGGATTAGGACTTGTAGGGTAGTCTGTTTCTTTTTCATTTTATTTTAATTTCTTTAAAAATAAAATCTTTTGAGAGAGAGGAAGGAGAAAGAGAGGGAGAGAAACATCAATGAGTGGTTACTTCTTGCACACCCCCAGTTGGGGACCTGGCCTGCAACCCAGACATGTGCCCTGCCTGGGGAACAAACTGGCAACCCTTCCGTTTGCAGGTTGGCATTCAGTCCACTGAGCCACACCAGCCAGGGTGTTAGTCTGTTTGCTTTTGAGTCACTTTCGTTAAGTCACATTTTGCTAAGAATATGTTCATCCAAGTTTTCAAACTCACTCGCATAAAGTTGTTTATAATTTTTAAGATCTAATATTATTTTTATAGTTAAATCCATTTTCCCTGGATCAGTTTTGCCAGAGGTGTGTCAATTTCATTAATCTTTTCAGGTAGCTGCAAACTAGAGCCTGTGGGCCAAATCTAGCCCGCCTCCTGATTTTGTAGATAAACATATATTAGAGCACAGCCGTACCCATTTGTTTATGTCTGTGACTGCTTGTGAGCTATATGTCAGAGTTCAGTAGTTGTAACATAGACTATGTTGGCCTGTAAAGGTAAAATATTTTCTGTCTGACCTTTTGCGAAAGAAAGTTTCCAATTCCTAATCTTTTTGAAGAAGCACCTTTTGGTTTAGTTGATATGCTTAGTTGTGCTGTGTGTATGTTCTGTTTTCTTAGTTTATTTTATTGTCCTTCTCTCATTTAAATTGGGTGCTTAGTTCATGAATGCTAGTTCTTCTCTAATGTAAAAAAATAAGGCTCTAAATTCTTACTGTGTATTGAATTAGCATTATTCAAAGTCTTAATACAAAGTTATTTTCAGTTCTGATTATTTCTCTTTATAATTTATTTGGTGACTCTTGAGTTATTTAGAAGTGTTTCTTTTTATTTTTCAAATATGAGGGTTTTTTCCTTAATTATTTTTCCTAATGATTTCTAACTGAATTACATTATAGTCAGAGAACATAGCTTGCATATTGCCAACCCTTTAAATTTTTTGAGATTTTAGTTATGGCCCAGTATGTGGTGAGTGTTTTTTTTTATGTGTTTCTTCAGTTGTGGTGGGAGAGTGTTCTGTGTATGTGTTTCAACAAGCTTATTAACTCTGTTATTCAAATTATCTAGTATTACTTTTTTTTTTTTTGACTTGCTCTATCAGTGACTGAGAGTTGTGTGTTAAAATCACTCTACTGTGCCCTGGCTGGTGTGGCTCTGGACTGAGTGCTGGCTTGCAAACCAAAGGGTCGCCAGTTTGATTCCCAGTCAGGGCACATGCCTGGGTTGTGGGCCAGGTCCCTAGTTGTGGGCATGTGAAAGGCAACCACACAGTAATGTCTCTCTCCCTCTTTTTCCTTCCCTTCCCCTCTCTCTAACAATAAATAAATAAATAAATCATCTTAAAAAATTAAAAATATAAAATCACCTATTGTAATTGTGGAGTTATCTATTTCTCTTTATATTATGCAGTAACCTTATTAATCTTGCATTTAATAATGCATTTTGCTTTAAAAACATTTTCTTTGATTTTAATAAAAATACAAGTGCTTTCTTTTTGTTAGTAATTGAATGTTAGAATTTTTTATAATCTTTTAAGTCTTTCCTAATTCATGTTTTAGCTATATCTCTTATAAATACCAATAGTTGGATTTTTTAAAAATTCAGTTTACATTCTTTTTTTCCAAAATTTTATTATTTGTTTATTTATTTTTAGAGAGAGGGGAAGGGAGGAAGAGAGAGACAGAAACATCAATGTGTGGTTGCCTCTCACACACCCTTTACTGGGGACCTGGCCCGCAACACAGCCATGTGCCCTGACTAGGAATCGAACCCATGACCCTTTGGTTCACAGGCCATCATTCAATCCACTGAGCCACACCAGCCAGGGCCCAGTCTTACATTCTTTGTCTTTTAACTAGAACATTTGGTTCATTTACATTTATTATAATGACTAATATTTTGAATTTATTTCCATTCATTTGTTTTGTATTTCTTCCCCTTTTCAACTTTTTATATCTCAAATTGACCATCTGGAGTAAATTTACTTTTAGCCAGAGGTGCATCATGTAGAATTTTTTAAATAAAGTTCTACAAATGGCAAGCTCTGTCCTTCTCCACCTCACTAGAAAATATTTTGCCCCGATTTTTTTTACCTTGATTCTTATTTTAATCTGTTTTAATGGAAAATTTCATATGTACACAAAGTAGAAAGAATAATGCAATAAATTCCCATGTTGCCATCACCTAGCTTAAAAATTATCAACCTTGTTTCATATACACCCAATAATGTCTTAAATAATAGATACAGAAGCTGGATTATATTCAGTTATTTTACAGAAGAATAGATCATACACAGATCTTTCTCTGTATTTTCTCTTTTTTCCCTTTCATTGAATTTATTGGGGTGATACTGGTTAACAAAATTATACAGGTTTCAGGTGCACAGTTCTGTAACATACCATATGCCCTCTGTATTGTGTGTTCACCACCCCAAGTTAAGTATCTTTCATCACCATTTATCCCCTCTATATCCTCACCACCCTCTCCTTCCCCCCAGCAATTACCACACTTCTGTCTGTGCCCATGAGCTTCCTCTCTCCCTCTGCCCCATCTTTCCCTCTCTTCTCTCTTCTGTCTCTCTTTTTTCCCTCAATCCCTCCAACAGTCATTTCCTCCTAGGACTGTTTTCACTATGTCCCATAGATTTTGGGTTGTTGTGTTCTCACTTTTATTCATTTAAAGGTATCTTTTAATTTCTTCCTTGATCTCATTGTTAACCCATTCATTGTTTAGTAACATATTATTTAGCCTCCATGTCTTTGTGTGATTTTCCTGTTGTTTTTTTCTTCTTAATTGATGTCTAGTTTCATACAATTACAGTCAGAGAAGGTGCTTGATATGATTTCAGTCTTCTTAAATTTATTAAGACTTGTTTTGTGTCCTAAGATGTGGTCTATTCTAGAAAATATTTCATATGCACTTGAATGTATATTCTGCTGCTTGGGGGTGAAATGCTTTAAAGATATCTATTAAATCCATTTGATGTAGTGTGTCATTTAAGGCTGCTGTCTTGTTGTTGATTCTCTGGAAGATCTATCCGTTAATAT
Source organism: Desmodus rotundus (assembly GCF_022682495.2). Lineage (NCBI taxonomy): Eukaryota > Metazoa > Chordata > Mammalia > Chiroptera > Phyllostomidae > Desmodus > Desmodus rotundus. The sequence goes on from NC_071388.1 coordinate 173,585,170, forward strand.
CAGTGGGGTGTTAAAATCCCCTACTGTGACTGTATTACTGTCAATCCCTCCCTATGTCCATCAAGATTTGCTTTACATATTTAGGTGCTTCTATGTGAGATACATAAATGTTTACAAGGGCTATATCCTTTTGTTGGATTGCTTCCTTTATCATTATGTAGTGTCCTTTGTCTCTTACTGTAGCCTTTTTAAAAACACTCTATTTTGTCAGGTGTAAGTATTGCTACCCACCTTTTTTTCCCTTTGCATTTGCATGAAATATCTTTTTCCATTCCTTTAGTTTTAGTCTGTGTGTATCTTTTATTCTGAGCTGAGTCTCTTACACACAGCATATAAGATCTTGTTTTCTTATGCATTTAGGTAACCTGTGTCTTTTGATTGGAACATTTAAGCCATTTACATTTAAAGTGATTATTGATAGGTATGTCTTTATTGCGATTTTTTTCTTTTAACTATGTTACTTTGTTGTTGTTGTCATTGTCTTCTTCCTCCTTCTTCCTTCTCCTCCTTGGTCCTTTAACATTTCTGGTAATAGTGGTTTGGTGGTAACAAATCCCCAAAGCTCTTTATTTATCCTTCAATTTTAAATGAGCCTTGCTGGGTAAAGTAGCCTTGGTTGTAGGTCCTTGCTTTTCAGCACTTTGAATATTTCATGCCAGTTCCCTGTGGCCTGAAATATTTCTGTTGAGAAATTAGTTGATAGTCTTATGGGAGCTCCCTTGTAGATAATGGTCTGTCTTTCTCTTGTGGGTTTTAAGATTCTCTCTTTGTTGACAACAGTGTGGTGATGGGGTGGGGGTAATGTGGATGGAGGTGGAAGAGAGTATAGGCAGGATAAATGGTAATGGAAAAAATACAACAAAAAATAAATGGTAAGTTTGAAATATGAAGAAGGATTCTCTCTTTGTTTTTAACCTTTGCCATTTTAATTTTGATGTGTCTTGGTTTGGGCCTCTTTGAGTCTATCTTGTTTGCAGCTCTCTGTGCTTCCTGGACTTGTGTGTCTTTTTCCTTCACCAGGGTAGGGAAGTTTTTGGTCATTATTTCTTCAAATAGGTTCTTGATCTCTTGCTCTCTTTCTTCTCCTTTTGGTACCCTTGTAATGTGGGTGTTGTTACGCTTCATGATGTCTCAAAGGTCCCTTAAAACTATCCTTGTTTTTTAAAAAATCTTTTTTCTTTTTGCTATTCTGATTGGGTGTTTTCTTTTACCTTGTCTTCCAAATCACTGATTTGATCCTCTGCTTCATCCAACCTACTGTTTATTCTTTCCAGTGTATTCTTCATTTCAGATAGTGTATTCTTCATTTCTGACTGTTCTTTTTTATGGTTTCTATGTCTTTTTTTTCATGCTATTGAGCATCCTTATAACCATTACTTTGAACTCTATAGCTGATAAATTACATTTCTCCATTTCATTTAGCTCTTTTCGTAGAGATTTCTGCTGTTTTTTCATTTGGGTCTTGTTTCTTTGTCTCCCCATTTTGGCTGCTGCTTTTTGTTTGTTTTTTATGTATTAGATAGATATGCTATGATTCCTAGTCTTCGTGGGTAGCCTTATGTAGTAGGTGTCCTATGGGGTCCAGTGGTGCAGTCTTCTTGATCACCTGAGCCTGGTGGTACAGAAATGTCCCTTGAGTGGATTATATGGGCCTTCCTATTGTAATTGAGTCTTTCTTGATATTGGCCTGTTCGTGCAAGGGATCGACCCTTAGGCTGGCTGACTGTGAGGTTCATCCTGGTCCACAGCATGTGAACTGCTATACAGGTAGGTGCTGACCACACCAAGCGGAATTTGCCTCAGCAGGGTTTGGTGCCTGCTGAAATCTCCCTTTGGATATATTGCTTGCGAAGCTTATTGGATCCTACTCTGATGTTGTCTGAAGCTGGATTTGTTGGTTCTGAGCCTCTTGGGAGGGCCTCTGGTGCAGACCAATGTAGATGCTGCCTGTGACTGGCCCTCAGCAACCTGTTGGAGCTACAAGCTATCCACAGTGTGGCTGCCTCTGCTGGGTCTGGGTGTGCATGGGAAGTATCAAGGTGCACATGAAGCCCAACTTTTATTCGCAGCAGGTCTGGGGGCAGGTCAGCAAAAGCCCCAAGGCACTCTGAGATCTGCCTTGGTCTACCTCTGCCTTCTGGCTGCCTATTTGGCTTAGTCATTGAAAGAACCTCTGGCTGTACTCCCCAGTGGGGCGTAAACTCCGCAGGGTGGGGCAAGAGGGAATCCAGAGGGTGGGGCTATTGCTTTCCCCAGGCTAATGCCACATGGAAGGGAATTCTCCATCCAAGAAAGATGTCATCTGCAATATGGGAGAGGGACTCAGCACAGGGATCCTCACAGGGTTCCTTCAGCTCCCTTCCCAGAGCCACAAACCCCAGTTTCTCCTCGTGTCTCTAGTCTGCTCTGCCCTCCCTCTGCTGGGGCCCAGTGTCTGGCTGCAAACAAAATTTTGTGTGGCGGTCCTTTTAAGAAGGTGCTGGTGTCTCTAGCAGACTCTCATCTCTTTCTGGTGGGCAGAAACTGTTTCTTTTCACAGCCCGATGTTATGTGGGCACCTCTTCCCCTTCCTGGGCTGGGGAGCCCAGTTTGGTGTTTAGACCCCATGCTTCTCAGGAGGAACTCCCCACAGCTGAGATATCCCTCCTGCTGCTGCCTATGGGAGTGGATTCAGCCCTTTTTGTGTCTCTGCCCTTCCTACCAGTGTCAACATGGTTGCTTCTGGAAATCCCTGGTTATAAGACTTCTCTTCAGCCAGCTTCAGTTGTTACTCAGGATGCTGCTTTTATAATTTAGTTGGAATTCCAGTTTGGTCCTGAGAGGGGTTGAGGGCAGCTTTCACCTACTCCACTGCTATCTTGGATCTTTTGCCCTAATTCTTAATTGATAATTACTCTGGGTATCAAATTCTGTATTGTCAGTTATTTTTCCTTAGCAATTGAAGATACAATTTCCTTGGCTTTTGGTTTTCATTGTTACATTTAAAAGTCAGTGGTTATCTGATTATTGTCTGCTTTTGAAATTCTGTTTGCCTTTGCCCCAGTTTCTTCTCCTCTGATTTCTCAATTTTTCTTGCTTTTTTTTTTTTTTTTTTTACTGTATTACTCTTTAGTCATGTTTTCAACTTTTACTTCTGTAAGTGAAGTCTTTGACGTCTGATTCTATTATCTGTTGTTTCTGCTGGTTTTTACTTCTGATGCTTTTTTTTTCTTTGGATGTTTTATGATTTTTGTCTATGATCTCATTTTTCTTGGAACTGTGGGACTGTTTTGAGGCCTAGGAAGAAAAGGGATTCTCCTAGAGGTTATTTGCATTTGCTTCTACCAGGTACCTGTACTGTATACACAGTGCAACTCTGGGACCCCATGAAAATAAAATGTCAGACTACTTAGTGTGAATTAGGGCTAAAAATATGAGGGCTGATTTGGGTTATGAAACCTCTAGAGAGTATCTTCTGTTCTCTCCCACTCAGTAACAAGTTCAAGACAGGTAGTTTCCCTTGCACTGCCCCTGGAGGTAGAGGTATATTTCTAAGTCAGCCTTACATTGGGCATATATAACACTTTGGGATTTTAGCTTTACAGAGGAGAGGTCTTAGACCCCTCACCTTTGGAGGATCCTTGGTGTTTCCTCTCACTACTCTCCCTCCACTCTCACCAGCCACATTAGGCTGTGAAGGTTGAAGCTCAAGTTCATCTGGTTTAGCAACTGTCCTTAATGTACTCCTTTGAGATACATTCTTCATTCATTTTGACCTCAACAGTCCTTACTGTTTTACTGACTCATTGATGTATTTAAAATAATGTTTTTCCCCTCTGCTTTGTCCAAAAATTGTAGCTGTTACCTGTGAAAGGGGCCAGTCAGGTAACGACAGCACCCTGTGCTGGAAATGAAAGTCTTGATTACCTTGAGCCTCCCTGTCACACAACATTCACATAGTGCTTTTATGCTGACAATAAGGAACCCAAAGTCCCAATCATTTGATTGTTAAAAGTTACAATTTTAGCTACCACTAAAGAGACTTTTTAAGTCTAGTTATGATGATAGAAAGCAAACTTTTAAGAAATTTTTCACATGAAGCTATGAATGGAATTTTGGTATTTTTAGCCACGAAAAGAGGAAGTGGAGGAAGTAAGTAAACCAGTTAGGGAGAATATCTTATTTTATACTTTTAACAAAATTAGAAACTTAGAATTAAAAAAAAAACCCAGCATGGTGACACAGTGAGCGACCATTGTTTTTCAGTATTTTATTATCATTTGAAAAATGTAATGGTTTTTAAAAAGTATTATCATTTTTAAAAAGATAATGGCTATTGATTTAATTACTAGTGACTGGGAGCATGTAATCTAGAAAACATTGACAAAAAATACATTTTTGATAGAGAAGTTTGATGATTGGCTTCTTACTATAACTTGGGGTAAGCTATTTATTTCTGTAGCCTCAGTTTTTCTACCAGAAAGCTCCCTGAGGGCCTGGAGACTTCAGTCTACTTTTTTCATTGGAGCCTGAATTCAGTGACAAAGAATGCCTTGTGTTGTTTTTCTTGGTAGGATGATCGAAGGAATACTAGAACATTGTTTTTAGTTTATGTTGAAAAGTTGTTTTCTATGTTTGTGCATAAGCTGGTACTGAAATGTTATCAAATAGTATTTAAATCAACCTCACTCTAGACATTAAACTACCCCCTATTTTTCTTAGAAATATTTATTGAGCATCCAGTCAGTGCCAGATGTTAATGTAAACAAGCCAAGTTTCGGCCTTAATACATGGCAAAAGTAAAGAATACGGCATATATTAGTGGGAAAAGGAGATTACAAATTGTTAATTCACATTTGTGTTTCTATGTATGCAGAAATATTGGAATCATATAGATTAAAAGATATATTGTCATTTTTTACGGAAAGATTGCATGCTGTATTTATTGTCTTCTTTTGCTTCTCTGTACTTTTTTTTAACCTTAAGAAAAATTATTGTTAATAAAGTGGGTACTTGAGTCAGGAAAAACAGTAAATGCCTGATTTCTTACAAAAGAAAAACAAAAACTATTACTAACGACAACTTTGTGTCCAATGTGTCTCCTTGCTTACTTCTTGTTAGAGTTTTTTTGAGGTAGTGATATCCCTGTTGGGCCCTGAGAAAACTGAGACGTCTGCCATCAAATTTCTTTTTTTTTTTTCCATCAGTCATGTTTTGAATGAGCATGTTTCTTACTTTTTTCTTTTAATCCTCACCCCAATAATATGTTCTTACTGATTTTAGAGAGGAAGAGAAAGAGAGCAAACATTGATGTGAGAGAGAAACATCAGTTTGTTTCCTCCTGTACGTTCCCCTATTGAATTCACAACCTAGGTATGTGTCCTGGCTGGGAATTGAACCTGTGACCTTTTGATGTATGGGACGATACTCAAACCAGCTGACCCACCTAGCTAGGGCGAGAATTCTTGCTTTTTTAAAAAAAAAGTCTTGGCAGTGCTACATCTTTTTAAATTGACAAAATTATGTGGGAAAAATGTTCTAGTTTATTAAACAATTACAGGTTTTGACTTTTGGATAACATTTACTATTTTAGATTTTAATACAGGGTGTTTGGTCAACTAGCAACTCTATATAGGCAATATTTAACTCTTAGATGAAAAAGTAGAATTAGATGACTCTTAAGAGAGTCGGTGACTCTAAGACCTTGCTTTCCCAGTATAGCCTGATTTGTAATAATCGTTGTTCTAAGTGTTTTGGTAACTATTTTAACTAAAATCATTTAACTTTTATTCCTTGAGGAATTTTTGTGTCAGTTTATATTGAAAAAAAATCTGCCAGACCATGTATACTCACTTTTAGTTAGGGAAATATTATCACCATATCACATAGTCAAATCCCTTGGTTTTTTTAATGAGAAAAATGAGATACAGGACATTTTTTACTTTTTATTTTGTTTTGCTTATTTTCTATAAACTCTCATACCTAAACAAAAATTAATAAAGCATATATTACTCTGGCCAGTGGCTCACTTGGTTGAAGTGTTATCTCATAAGCTGCAAGGTCACAGGTTCAATTCCCAATTAGGGCACATGCCCAGGTTGCAGGTTCAGTCCCCAGTTAAGGTGTATACAAGAGGCCCCTGGTCGATGTTTCTCTCTCACCCTGATATTTTTCTCCCTCCCTCTCTTTCCCTTCCCCTCTCTTGAAAATCAATAAGCATATCCTTGGATGGGGATAAAAATACATACATACATACAGAAATCATATAAATAAATGAAACTAAGATGACTATTGTGATTACTTTGAGAGATGGCAGATGATATGATTTTCTTTTGAAATTATGCATTAGAACTAATTAGGAGTAAAGACCATTCTGAGTTTTATCAATTATGACTTCATTATATAATGATAGGACTTCTTTATATTCTTCAGTGAAATATTTTATATATTGATGAAATAAAAATGTTTATAATTTTTAAAACTTTATTTTGCTATGCAGCTCACTGTTAATGAAGCGGCTGCTCAGCTCTGTGTGAAGGATAATGGCCTCCTGACAAGAAGAGATGAACTTTTTGCCTTGGCTAGGCAAATTTCTCGAGAAGTCACTTATAAATATACTTACAGAACCACCAAGTAAGTTTAACTAATTGGCAGTGCTTTTGCATTACTTGATAGAAGCAGAGCTTGAAATACCATCCACTAATAGTATATAAGCATGTCTGAAAAAAGTGTGATGATAATTTTCTAAAATTAAACAGTAAAGTGACTTTTCAAAACACTATTGCTAAAGTGTTTTTTTTTGTTTTGTTTAATTCTCTTTTGTCTTTCTTTAAAAAAAAAATAGTTCCATAACACTATAATATTGTTCTGGTGGGGTTTTAAACATTCTCTCATGCCGATGCTTTGGTTTGGGGTATGATAATAGGGTAGTCAGCATTTATGGACATATTTGTACACCACTAACTACATGAAATTGAACTTTGAGGGAGCAAATTAGTTCCTTTTGTAGGTGTTTGCAATCTAATGAGATTAACTAAATAGATAAAAATACTCCATTGACCAGTGTTTAAGGGAAAAATGGAAGATAATTTTATTACTAGCAAGTGGAATATGGAATATGTGTTTGAAATTTAAAAAAAACTTCATGTTAAAAAGCAATGGTAGTTTTAAAATAGAATGTAAACACACTGTATTACTCTTCATCTTCTCCTCACTTGCACCCCAAGCATTGTCTATAGTTTCAGACCATTCTGATTATGTTCACTTGGTTCCACGTGGACCCTGATTTCCAGTGCACCGTCCTTTGTGCATGCCTCGGCTCAGTAGATGCAGGTGACCATTTGCATTAGAATAACTGAGCCTGTGTTGAACAACCACATCCTGAGCACCTTCCCAGTCCTGTTAAATCACAATCTCTGGGGATGGAACCTTGGAATTCAAACTTTCATAAACATCCCACATGATTCTTGTGCACATTCAAGTTTGAAAACAACCCTTATAGGCATTTGCTGTCATCACCATTATTTTTCAAACTCATAGCTGCTTCATTTTTTACCCTACTCAGGAGCTCACGTATTTACAAACTGACAAGTAAAAATATGCAGACTAAATAAACAGGGTAAGCGTATACAGCAATATTATAGGATTATTTCTAAGTTTTGTTTTGTTTTTTAGGGTTGGTTAATCAGCTGATTTAGTGATTTTTCATTTTTTTATACAAAATTTTTCGTTGGAGTGCTTTATTTAAATAATTTTAATCAAAGTCATATGTGCACATTATTTAAGAATTCACATAGTACATGAGGCTTATAATGAAACTCAGCAGTTCCCCTTCTCCACCCCTTTCTTCCTTCCCCCTTTTTATTGCAGTATCCCAGAGGCAACTATGATCAACAGTTTTTAGCTGTTTCCTGTAGTATTTACATATATATTTTTTAATTAGATACACTTTAAAATACATAATTTAGAAGACTAAGTAAATAGGTAATACAAAAACTTGCACTCCCATTCCTGTCTCATTTTACCTTGTACCTTGCACGTGCAAAGAAATACATAGTTTTTCATTTTTCACCTTTCTTTTTTTTAAATTTTTATTGTTATTTAATTACAGTTGTATGACTTTTCTCCCCATCCTTCCACCTCATCCCAGCCAAACCCACCTCCCTCCCCCACCTCCACCCTCCCCCTTGATTTTGTCCATGTGTGAAATAGAGGCAAGTCAACTATCATTTTTCACCTTTCTTAAAAAAAAACAATAGGTAGCATGTGTCTACATTACTCTGTGTTTTGCTTTTATTTTAACATGTCTTATACATTATTCTATATTTTGCTTTTATTTTAACATGTCTTGGAGCTCTTACTATAAGTATGAGTATATATACATCTTCCTCATCTTTTACAGTTGCATGGTATTACACTGATGTACCATGATTCATTTAACTAGTCCCCTATTGATGGATTCTTGAGTTGTTTCTAGTCTTGTTCATTATAAATAATATCACAATAAATACCACTATGCATATCCTATTTTGTTGATTCTGAGTTATACTTTTTTCCCATTTTAACATCTTTTATATGAAGATATAACTTACAATTGATGGCTTGCCATAGTTCAGTTGGCAGTAGTAAGTAGTTCATGTATGTGTGTGTACGTCTGTGTGATAGATTCCCAGCAGAGGGATCTCTAAGTCAAGGGGAAATGCATCTCTAATTTCAGTAGATAGATAAAATGCATTTTAATCTCATGTTGCTTCAAGTATTCATCTTAAATGGCCATTGTTGTCATTTTTGTCCTAAATCCATAAAGGGATATTATGGAATACAGTCCTCTTTGATTTTTTTTCCTTTTTCATTATGTGATAATCATTATATACTTACTACTTTCTATATGGGGAGTTCTAGGTAGTGGTTTTTAAAATGTATAATGTAATTGTGTGTGTATATTTTTAATGTTAATTTAGACATGATGAAAAGACTAGTTTTTATTATTACAATGTTCATTATACATGTCTTATTTTTGGTGCCAGGGTTTCGGGGTTACGTTTTGGTGGAAGTTTATAGATTGAGCTGGAATAAAATTTCATACTTTCTCAAGTTTTTCTCTCTTTCTCCCACTCCCTTCAGGTCAAAATGTGGAGAAAGAGATGAATTATCTCCAAAGAGAATTAAAGTGGAGGTATGATTACATATACACTAATAATGTTTGCTTTAGTAGCTCACACTAAAAAAAGGATGGTCCCATAAACTAGTGAAAAATGTAAATTGTAGAATCTTAAAAAACAGAACTTTTTTTGCTTTGAAGTATCTATAGTAATTTGAAGTAGGATACTAAGGAAATTCGTGAAGAAAACAACAATTATAAGATTGATGTCTAGTCAGTTTACCAAAGGTTGATTTGTAAATAGGTGTTTTTTACAGATTTAAAACCGTGCTGGTTAAACTATTTTTTTAATAATATTTACAAATTTAATCATTGTGTCAAATTTTTTTGAAGAGCTAAGATTTAATATCTTTACATTCTCTCTGAAGGGAATTACAGTTTAGTGGGTGCAAATTATGGAGACTTCCCTGTAATTAAAGCCCCTTTTAGAGGATCACGGTTGAGGCTGTCCTCCGCATTTTCGGCCTGCCACTGGTAAGGTGGGAATTGAGCAAGAAAAATATGCTTTTCTTAGGGCTCTCAGAACTATAGGATAGTTTCAGAATTACTGTTCCTTAATTTGGATTGAATACAGTAGTCCCCCTACCCCAGCTATGTTTTTGCTTTCCACAGTTTCAGTTACCTGTGGTCTCAGTTACCCACAGTCAACTGCAGTCCAAAAAGATTAAATGGAAAAATCCAGGAATAAACAATTCATAAGTTTTAAATTCCGTACCATTCTGAGTAGCATGATGGAGTCTTGCTCTGTCCCACCTAAGACATGAAACATCCCTTTGTCCAGTGTTTCCATGCTGTGCATACTGTCTGCCCAGTAGTCACTTAGTAACTCTCTAGATTATCAGATTGATTATTGCTATATGACAGTCTTTGTATTCAAGTTACCCTTATTTTACTTAATAATGGCCCCCAAGTGCAAGAGTAGTGATACTGGCAGTTCAGATATGCCAGAGAGAAGCTATGAAGTGCTTCCTTTAAGTGAAAAGGTGGAAGTTCCTGACTTACTAAGGAAAGAAAAAAAGTATGCTGATGTTGCTAAGATTTACAGTAAGAACGGATTTTTTTAATCCATGAAGTTGTGGGGTAGGAAAAAGAAATTTGTGTTAATTTTGCTGTCGTACCTTAAGGTGCAAAAGTTATGGCCACAGAATGTGATAAGGGCTTAGATAAGATGGAAAAGGCATTAAATTCATGGGTGGAAGACATGAACAGAAAATGTGTTTCAGCTGATGGCAGTGTGTTGTGCCAGAAAGCATTGAGCCTATACGAAGACTTCAGTAGGGGAGCCCCTAAAATGAGTGACACCAGGCCATTTACTGCAGGTAAGGGATGGTTACACAGATTTAGGAAAGGTTCAGGCTGAAAAAATATAAAAATTAATGGAGAGAGAGAGCACATTCACATAACTTTTATTGCAGTATATGGTTATAATTGTCCTTTCTAAATTAGTAGTTATTATTGTTAATCTTTTACTGTGCCTAATTTATAAATTAAACTTTATCATAGATGTATATGTATAGGAAAAAAACACTACATACAAGGTTCAGTACTATCTGCATTTTTAGGCATCCACTGGGGGCTCTGTGAATATAGGGGCACTTTTTTACAAGTCAGTGTGTGGCAGAGTAGCTATTTTGAAGTCAAGTGACGCCTTTCTTTTTTTCTTGGGTAGGAGAATAGGGGTCAGTACTCTTAGCCATCTGTTAAAGAAAATAGGCTATGTTTTTGACTATCCTAAATATCCATCATCAAATTATTCTTACTAAGCATCCTTTTATATGGAACAGTCTTTCATTTATACCAAAGCCACAGTTATCTTTTAAAAACATAAATCCCTTTCTTAAAATCTACACTTTCTCTTGAGGCATCTAAAACCCTACATGATCCAACTCTGGCTTGTATCTCTAACCTCATCTGCTACCACATTTCCCTATTCTTTTTTTTTTTTTTTTTAATTCTCACCTAAGGATATTTTTATTGATTTTAAAGAAGGAGAGACATTGATTGGTTGCCTTCTGTATGCACCCTGACCAGGGATTGAACCCACAACCAAGGTATGTGCTCTGACCAAGAATCAAACCCGCAACCTTTTGGTGTAAGGGGGCAATGCTCCAACGAACTGAGCCACCTGGCCAGGGCATGTGGTGTTACTGTTACTGTGTCCCGGCTACATGAACCAATTTTCAGTATCTGGAACATGCTAAACTCATTTGTGCCTCAGCACTCACTGTTATTCCTACCTAGATCTTGAGATTTTCACATGGTTTCAGCTCATGGCTGAGAGTTCCCTCTGACTTCACTGTCTCCCTTTCTAAACGGAACACCCTTACCCCAAAATCACATTTAGGCTCATACTCATGGTTTGTTTAGTTTGTTTTCCTAACACTTACCAGTATCTGGAACTGTTGTATATTTGTTTTTAATTTATTATCAGTCTGCTTCATTAAATATGAATCGAGCTTTTATCTGTTTATCCACTATGTTATACTGAATTTATAGTAATGACTACACTTAACTGGCACTTAATAAAATCTGTTGCATGAAGTAAAGACTGTCTGTGAATAAGCATATTTGACTTCTAAAATCTTTAGCCTAAACCAGTGGTTCTCAAAGAAGAACTCTGTCCAAAAAGGGCACATTTTTTTAAAAAACTGTGCTTATGTTTGTAATCAGCCTCACTGTTAACTCTGGAGTAATGGTTAAGATGGGTTGCCTTGGATACCCCTCAAAAGGTATTTTGAAATTATCTAAAAGGCCATTGAAAATTGATCTTAACTAGTGGAATAGTTTTATTCTATTGCACCCAAGATAACAAGTAAGAGAGGCTCCCTGTGGATATAGCTGTTAGTGCCTCTGCCCCTGAAAGGAAAGGCAGGTAAACTCAGAAACTGCTAAGAACGCATGTGCCATTGGAGGATTTAGAGGAAAGAAGGTACAAAACCTACCCAGTGGCCAGTAAAGGTAGTCAGTCAGCTGCTACACTAGAAATTATGTCCACATCTCTTTCTCCCATTGGCCCTTAATATGATCAAGGTTCAGGCTGCTCTCACATTGAAACTCCACTTTCCTTTTTGTCTAGCTTCAGAGATCACTATTGAACATTGAAGTTTGAGATCACAAATCTCGTGGACTGTTTGAGCTTTAGTTTTTCTTGTTAGGCTGTATTGATAAGTCTTTCTGACTCTCTGAATGGCCCTGATCTGAAATTTAAGCAAAATGTGTTTTGTATCCAGTTACAGTATTTTGAGTTTCTTTTTAGTAGCTTAGAGTATTGGGTTGTAGCATTAGATGAGGCCCTTCTATTCCTTTAAATATATTCCCTAATGATAATGGAATTAGAGATCTATATGATAAATTTATTGTTTTACTGGAGTTCACAAAGCTCTTTGAACAGTTCTGAATTTAGAATTAAGATAATCAGTGGTTCCTTTCTGTGAATAACAGCTCTAACCCTTTCTAAATAAAACAAGTGACTAATCAATCCCAAGCTTCTTTAAGTGCTCTTGTAGACACTAAACACTTCATTTTGTTTCCCAGAACTAAATAGGGATTTTAGCTTTGAATTTAGGACAGTAGTTTACTTTTTTTTGTTGATTTTTAATTCTGTTTTATTTTTACTTAGTTTTTTAAAGGAACTTAGGTATTGCAGGGCATCAGTATCTCTTCATAGTGTATGTGTGTTATGTATGTGTGTATACCTACACATTATATAGTGGAATTCTCTTCAAAATATACCGTATTGGCATAAATCATTGGTCTAAATTATTTTGTATACTCTTAAGTAAAATTTGAGATACTACAGCTATTCATTTGGTTTTGGAAGCTGAAATGGAGGTAGTTAGTATTAGCAGTAGAGGGTTACTACTACTTCCTTAAGACTTTTCACCACACATTAGTGCTTTGCTTGTGTCTACTGTTTGTGTGGCCACTGGGGAGGGGGAGAATTTCTGGCATGAGAAGAGATTAGGGGAGGTTCTATTGAGGAGATATCATTTGAGCTGCAATTTAAAAGAAGGGTAGGATTTCAGAAGGTACGAATGTGGGCTGGAGGGTGGAGGGGCATTACAAACATACACTAGCATGGGCAAAGACAGAGGGGTAAGAAAATACTATGTGTGTTTCAAGAACATCGAGACCAGTTTGTCCAGAATATATGAGTGACACAAAGGACTTCATAAGTAAAATTAGACTTTAGAATTCTTTGAACTTACTTGTTTCTCTTATTTCATTAGAATATTTCTTTTGTGAGTCTTAGCTTATTAATTCTCTATTAAAAGAAAGGAATAAAATGGTAAACTTAGCTCTCTGTAAAGTATAACAGAGTACTAATTACTAGACCCAAATTAATGAGACACCTTTTTTCTCTTTTCATCCTTATTTTTCCAAAATCCTTGACAGTGACATATGATCATACATGCCAAATTGCTGACTTTTTTTCATTTTAAAGATAATTTTACAGCAAACAAAAAGAAATGTAATGCCCAGTAGATAAAATAGCAACGACATCATAAGAGATATATAAGGGAAAGAAAAACTTTTCCACGCCATTATCAGTATATATGATACACTAATAAAATTAGTGCCTTGTTAAGCTCAATAAGATGTTTTCTTGTTGCTAAATGCTTTATTTTCCGTATCTCTTTCTGAAAAGTTGGATGGAATGAAGTTCTAAAATCCATGTCTGATTTTTCTTATGATGTTGTAGGTTCTTCCCGCTAGGGATAGTTAGCTATTTATTTGGTGGTTTGGGTGGTGGTGGTTGTTTAATCAGTGTACATGTGTTAAAGTATTCAGAATAATCTATTGTCCTGAAATACTGCCTCCTACAGGGCATATTAGACATTTAAAAAACAGGATTTTGAACTTTATAATTCCTAGAATGTATGAGATAGACACAGAAGAAAAAAGTCTGCTAGCTTGGGGAAGCCTTAGGATAACCCATCACTTAGAATGAGGCCTCTAACGAAAAGCTCCTCTTCAACCCTCAGTGTTAGCGAGCGAGGTTTGGGAATATTTCTGCCCAGGCTAGATGAATAGCTTGTCCACTTGGGATGCCTACCCTATGTGTGAGTCCACTTTCAGCTAAAATGAATGTGGATTATGTTTATTCTTTTTTGTCAGAGACCTCAGATTTGTAAAAATATTTTGTAATTGTAAAAATAACTGCTGGGGCCACTGTAAAAATAACTACTGTTTATTGAATCCTTTATATGTCTGTCCCTCTAGGGGAAATTCATTATCACATGCCTTCTTGTCTACCGAATATGGAGGTTTTATGATTTCCATTTTACAGCAAAGGAAAGACCCAGAAAAGCTCAGTCACTTGTCCAAGTTGCCATATTGCTATCTAGTAGCAGAGACAGGAGCTTCAAATCTACATCTGCCTCCTAAACTTCAAAGCAATACAACCTTCCTGGGTGCTGATGGACATTCACAAAGCACCTTAGGTGTGAAAAACACTATTGAGATTATACTTTTCTTCCTACTGGTATGGAATGAAGGGCAAAATATGCTGAGGACTGGTAATCTTTGAAGAAGGGGGAAAGGGTGGCAGTTACCGTTTCCATATCCAAGGAAACTTATACAATAAATAATTAATAAGGCTTGAGTAGAAAACGTATCAATATAAGTTATACTATAAACAATATAAACAACATAAATTATAAAAATTTAATATAAATATAAGACATTATCATTTGACATACTAATTGTTTTAAATGAGGAAAAACTATTGAGAAGATAAACAGTATTAAAAAAAACATTAGTTTGATTTATTTATATTGTACCTATGACAGAAAGTATTTAAGACAGTTTATAACTAGTTAAAGGAATTGAAAAATCAAGAGCCAAAGGCCCTGGCACTCTTGCTTTCCCCTCATTTTTTGGAAACATTATTTAAAAGTAGATTTAGTTGATAACCTTTTTCATTAAGAACATACTGTGTTCCATGAACAAACCCTGTTATTACCTTTAATGTTACAAGTGATAGTATCTTAGAAGGAGAGGAAGAATCTGTAAAACAACCAGTCTCAGGATTGGCGATGGTAGCTGACTAGACAGGCTGTTAACTGTTCATATCTCATCTGTAAATTTTCTTCTTTCACTGAAATTGCTGGAGACTAGGCAAAGAGATGGGAGGTGACAGCATTCTTGATCCTGTGTGGGCTGGGAGTGCAAAGCAATCAGAGATAAATGGGTGAAAGAAATGAAGTTTGTTAATAGAGACCAGAAAGTCAGAGAATTGGGGTTTGAAGAAGAAAGACTTAAGAGGAAACATCTGCTAGCAGATCCAGTGGGGTGGGGGTGGCAGCATGAGGAAGGTGGAGGAGGAGGGTCAAAATCCACCTACACTATTACTAAGCTTGTTGAAAAGAAAGCTGGTCTAATTTGATGTAGATTCTTCCCCTCTGGATCAGAAAAACAGAAGCATTACAATCTGCTATTCATATAGAAAGTGTGAGTAGAAAAAAGGAAAATGCACGTGTGAGGCTAAGAACATCTGCTGGAACAAGTTATTTTAAAGACAGCTAAGCAGTAACTTTAAAGCAGTTTGCTAGTATTTGGTGGGAAGGTTGAGGAGGAATAGGGGTGGAGACCAATGGGATAAGAGTAATTAGGTCACAAATAGCATCTCTGCCTGTATCTTTTATTTTCTCAGTTCTCAGACTCAGAGTCTTTGCCAGTAAGGGAACACTGTGATTAATGGCAGCCGCCAAGAATATGACATGAAGATAAATTGTTCGTAGCATAGTACAGCTGGTTCCTGGGAAAAAAAGTTTGAGAGATATAACAAAAGTCCTGTACCAAACATAATGTGAAAGAGACCATTTCTTGGTAATATTCTCACTTTTCTCACTTTTATTTCTAAGTCGTATATTTTGGGTTCCTAAAACCTACTTTATAATGTCAAGAAGTGAGAGCTACTCAATCCTGCAGTTTTCCCATCCACAGTGAACTATCAGAGACTGTGGGAGAAAATCAGAATGACTAATGTGCTCAGTTGCAAGGGCCGCTGATTACTTACTGGTATTTATTGCTTATTTTGTGCCTTTATTTCTCTTTATTAGTGAGGAAGCAGTGTCTATTTTCCAAAAACTTCCACATATAGAGTTTGACATTCCCCCTTCCAGTTTTTCTATGTTTTTGTGCTTGAATGATCCTGCCAGTGGTGCCACCATATATTTTTGTATAGCAATGTACACTTTTCAAAGATTTACCATTTGCATTGCTTTATTTAATCCCCACAAATCTCCATTGCGCAGATAATGCAGAATGTTTCATCTCCATTTAAAAATTGGGGACACTGGAAATAATGAGCTTAACTTTTTTGCCTGAGATCACACATCTAGTTCCTAACGTACGACTAGATCATTTCTTTCTCATTCTGAGATACCAGGGGTCCTCGCCTGGTACAAGCCTCCTTCCTGGTCCTGAGTTTCTTATTCTAATGAATGTTACTACCAAATTCCTGGTTGCTAAAGCCCTATCTCAGGAATTCGTGTATTTCTCTGTTGTATCTGTCACTGTCCAGGGCTAGGCCACCATTTTCAGTCTCCGATTGAAGCCCTCTGACCAGTTCCTTACCACCATCCTTGAACCACCCCTACTCCACTGTCTCCATCACATCAGATTGGGTTAAATTTGCTAAAATGGAGACCTAGTTAGTCTCTTCCTTGAGACCTTCCATGTCTTCACTTTGCATTTAAGATAAAAACTAAAATTCTTAACATGGTTTACATGGCCTCACAAAATTTGGCCCTGTGTATACAGCTGCTTCTCTCACCACTCCCTGTTTCTCAGTGCGTTCCCTATGTTACCTATATTAATTATTTTTTTAACTTCTCTGGTGTATCCTGTTCTTTTACCTTCAGGCCTCTTTATAAACTGCTCTCCTACCCTAGAGACACTCTCTTCTTTCAAGTCTCAGACTAGGTGTCACACCCTCTAGCCTTCCCTAAACAGTGCCCTCTGCTCTGCTCTGGGTGTCTTTGTTTCCCACTCTAGGGTGTATTTGTCAGCAGGGCAAGAGTTGTCGTATCCCCAGCCTTGATTGAGTACAGAGTGTAGAACCTGTTAGGTAAACAAGATATTTTTGTTGAATGAATAAACAGGTGTTTCCAGTTTTCCATTGTTCTTTTTGTTAAAACAGTTCCTCAACAATATAGTCAATACTCTCTTGCTGGTTTTAGTGTTAAATGCCTATTTCCTACTCTTCCTCTAAGATGTCTAATATGGTGTAAATATCCCTAAAATTTATCTATTCATATTTCCCCAGTATCATAGAGATACAGTAAGTAACGTAGCATACTATCTATTTTACTCTGGTTAAATCTGATGGTTTTTAGGAGAACCTTAATAAATATCAGTAGCAAACTTTTAGTATGTAATTTCTATGTGCTAAAACATCATACTAAGTGTTTTTTCATGAATTTTTTGTTTTCTTAAAATGCTTCTATAGTTAGCTGTGTACTGTTGTTTATCTCCATTTTATAGATGGGGAAACAGACACAGAAAGAGGAAATATTCTGTCCAGTATCACAGCAAATAAGTGGTAGAATTGGATTTTAAACTCACAGAGTTAAACCAGTGGAGTTTATGAAAAGCACACTGTAAGAGAAATGCCTGTATTTACTGTTGTGAGTTTCATAAAGGGTGGTAACTCTAGGAATTTATGGTTTGAGCACAGGATTGGAAGCCCATGTCTGTAGCTGTAAAATGAGGGAAACCTGGTGTTTGCGTTGGGGATTAAATTAGATAATATATGTAATATACAGAACACAGTCAGGAACTGGTACATTCTAGGTGCCAGAAAAAATGATAGCTGCCTTTATTGTTGCTTTCTAAGTCCACTAGCTTACCTCGTTGAACTTTAGAACTTAAAAGAGAGGGTGCTAAAGAGAAAGTTGGAATTTTAGGTCTAAATAAGTCCTTAGGAGAAAAATTAAATGACAAGAAAAATTAAATGACTTAGATATTTAGACTGTATACATTTGTATAAAGTTCATTCTAGCTCAGTTCATGATTACTTTCTATACATTCCTTTAAGCCAAGTGTCCTTGATCACATGTAACAGCCAAGAAAGGTGACTATTTTCAATACTTTAAAAATGCTGATTGTGGGTATTAACCCACCATAAAGCTACATATGACTGTATCAATATGTCAAATTTATTTGCTCTTTTCTCCACTTCATGGCTTTGAATTGAAAAATAGCAAATTATTACTTAGGAAATAAGTTTTGGTAGATGAAATATTTGAAAACATGAGGTTGGTAGTAGAGAAGTAATTTTTTGAAAAGACCCTGATGGGGAAAATTTTTTCAGTCAGTATCAGATATTTCAAAGCAAAAAAATACTTTGTTATTATATCTTTTTCTATTGTTATTGTAAGAACTTTGGTTTTTAATGCTTCACCCTTTGGTGTAAATATATAGCTTGTCAAACAAGGGGAGAAATGTTTTAGAAGTTAATGGCAATTTCTCTGAGGAATCCTTTGGTAGTTTTCAGTGAAGTTATTAAAACATGATACCATGATGTTTTGTAGTCATATAAATTTCATGTGGAACAGCAAACAATCAAAATTTTTTTTTAAAATGTGAAGAAAGTCGTAGATACGTTTGCACTAATATATATAAAGTATTGTGTAAAATAGATATAGTTTAAGTTGCAGGGCTGTCCAGGAGTAGAGTGCCCCGAATAGGCTCTGTTTAATACAAGAATTTAGTATGTATAGATACACTTCCTTGGCAGTTATTACATGCTAAAGGCACTATTTCACTTACTTTATCTCTTTTGGTCCTCACAACAACCCTAATAGATAGGTTTTCTTATCCTTATTTTTCATGAGGAAACTAAAGTTTAAAAAGGTTAAGTTACTCATTCTGTTTCACAAAGCTGCTGAAGTGGTGGAAGTGGAACGTGAATGCAGGTGTTTCTAATTCCAAAGCTCCGTTGTCTGTCATATGCAGTGAGTGGTAAAGGAGAGACGACAAGTCAACATGGAAAAATTCTTCAGAAATTTAGGTTGAGATTACTGGGTACCACCTTAAAGAAAATTTTCTTTGGGTCTTTACCACATTATGTATAACAAGATAAATTCCACATGGGTTAGAAGAGTTAAATTTAAAAAACAAAACAAACAACAAAATAAAGGCTTAGAAAAACTAGAGGGTAAATTTGAATACTTATCAAATCTCTAAAGCAGAATGCTTTCCTAAACTCTATAGCAATAGAAGAAATCACAAAATAAAATTTAAAACAAATTTTGAATATCAAAACAAAAATATAAATTGGCAAAAATTAACAGAACAACAACCCCCAGGAGAACTGTCATATATTGCTTGTGGTATAACAAACCAGTTAAAGGCCCTTGTAGAAAGTATGTGAAAGACATAAAAACGTTCATCTCTGTGCAGTAATTCTACTTCTGGGAATCGCTTGTATTGGATAATCTAAACTGTGTGACATGCTCTTCCCGTGAATATATTTTTGCAGTGTTTTTCATACCAAAAGTAAGGAAAAGAATCTAAATGTCCGATATGAAGGGAGTGATTAAATAGTCAAATCACTAGATGAAATGTTATATGAAATACTATATAACCATTATTATCAATGATCATGAATTCTACCTTTCAGTATAAAACAATGTGGATCTATAAATCCTTTTATCTTTTTCATTTATGTTTTTACTGAGGTTAAAACAGTAGAACAAGGTAGTTGTACCATAAAAGACTGAAATGAAATATTTACATTAAAATCGTAATCACAATTACTGTGGTAGTAAGATTAAGGTGGTTTTCTTTGCTTTATTTTTTGAGTTGTTGATTACATGTTTATTTTATTTACAAACTCTAAGTAAAAAGGACTTACTCTTTGATCTACAGGATGGGTTTCCAGATTTCCAGGACTCTGTGCAGACCCTTTTCCAGCAAGCTAAAGCTAAGAGTGAAGAACTTGCTGCTCTTAGTTCGCAGGTAATATAAACCACCAGTTAATATTTCATAATAATATCTGTAGGTTGAAAAATAAATGGCTGCTTAAACGAGCTTCAGTTTTAAGCATCCAAGGAGTGAATTCTATATCTGGTTGTTCTTTGAGTGTCATCTGATCCACAGCTGTATCAACAAGATAGCAATAACAACTTGGTTTGATTTGGTTTATGAAGAGAATCTTTTTAAACAGAATCTGATACAGTGATAGTTATTCTTTGTAGTTTTGTAGGAAGTAAGATAGCTTCTCTACCAAAGAAAATTCAAAAGAAGTAATTTGATACCAGGAAAACAGCTAACATGTTGACCATGTCCGTGTGAAATACAACTCTAAGATAAAATAGTACAGAGTTTTCAATAAACTATTAATTGTCAACTTTGTAGCTTTTATTAAATAATTTCAATTAGTGTATAATAAAAATTGTTAAATTAATATGTAGCTCTAGGTACTTTTGCTATTATTTCATTGTGTACACTGAAATCAACATTTTAAAAAGTCATTTCTCCAAACATCACCTTTTAGAAAACACTGTAATTTTATTCATGTTAATCTTCGCCCCAGTGGCTGCTTTTGGTCAAATTTAGTAGTTCCAAGTTTTGTTTTTTCATGTTAAGAGGATGAGAAATACATTTCCCACTTGGAAGTCTTATTTTATCAATTAATTAGTAACACATTCAAATGAATTGAAGTTATTGTTTCTTTTAATCTGATTTATGAGCATTCAGAAAAATAGTATAAGCTTTTATCCTATTCTATAAATTAACATATTTCACTTAACTGATTTTTACTCTTGTGCATCAGGATGGTTTGTAAATGATTTTATATAGCAACTTCCTTGTATTACTCTTTTATATAGCATGGTAAAGATTCGTATCTACATTTTACTATTATTCTTTGACAAAATGTCACCAATACACTGCTTTGGATTCTACATATAAGTAATTTAGAGCAGTACATAAAGAAGGAACTTAAAAAACACATGCAGAGAGAAATTTATATTTTAACCAACTAATTGTGTATTTTAAAACATGTCTTTTTATGATTGGTTGAAAATATTACCATTTCATTCCATGATGAAGTAGGCACTGATGTTTTTCTGCATAATTTGCATTGTTTAATATTTATGGGAGGTGTGTTTGTCTTCTTCTGGACAACCATTTTACACCTTTTCTCCCCCAATGTACTGTCATCATATCAGAGCCTGTGTAGTGCCAAATCCTAAAATAAAAATGCCAAGCCTCCCTGTGTGTTATAAGCAGCTTATAGCAGATGTTGCTGTGGCAGTAAGGTTCCTTTTTCAAAAAACTCTTTCATCCCTAACTGGTGTGGCCTAGTGTGTTGGGCTTTGTCCTACACACTGAAAGGTTGCCTGCCGGCTAGATTTCTGGTCAGGGCACATGCCTGGGTTTTGGGCCAGGTCCTTGATTAGGGGTGTGTGAGAGGCAAACGGTCCATGTTTCTCTCACGCATCAATGTTTTTCTCCCTCTCTTTCTCCTTCCCTTCCCCTCTCTAAAAATAAATAAATAAAATACTCTTAAAAAATCTTCAGAGGACTCAGTACTTTGGAAAACAGAGCTAAAGTTATTTTGCTTTTGGGCTGAAATGGAATTCTGCCTATGGGATTGAGCAAAAAGACTTTTTTTTTTCTTTTGCACAAAATCTAACATTTTATGTGATGATATAGACATCTATGCATATTTATGAAATGTGTGTACCACATGAAGTGTGAACTAATTTTAATGAATCCTAAATATATTTGCTGCAGTCTCAAATTGGCATGTTTAAACCATTAAAAAATCTGGATTGTTTTAGTTACTGATTTTATTTTTGCTTTACTTACTAGCAGCCTGATAAGGTAATGGCAAAGCAGATGGAGTTCCTTTGCACCCAAGCTGGCTATGAAAGACTGCAGCATGCTGAAAGAAGACTATCCACAGGACTTTACAGGCAGAGCTCAGAAGAGCACAGCCCTAATGGCTTGACTTCCGATAACTCTGATGGACAAGGTGAATCTCTTAGAAAGACCTACACCTAGGGACAAATACCATATGATCTCACCTTTAACTGGAACATAATCAACAGAAGAAAAAAGCAAACAAAATATAACCAGAGACATTGAAGTTAAGAACAATCTAACAATAGTCAGGGGGGAGTGGGGAGGGGACAGTGAGGAGAGGGGATTACAGGAACTACTATAAAGGACACATGGACAAAATCAAGGGGGAGGGTGGAGATGGGGGAGGGAGGTGGGTTCAGCTGGGGTGGGGTGGAGGGATGGGGAGAAAAGGCATACAACTGTAATTGAATAACTAAAAATTTTTTTAAAAAAAGAAAAAGAAAGACCTACACCTTTAGAGCTGCTATTGTGTGCACTTCAAAGAGAAACAAGAATTGCTGATGTTAAAATCTTGATATTTTTAGTAAATTATCTTACAGGTTCTCTCTCAAAATTAGTTTTCAAATTGTCCCTTTTTCAAAAAAAGGAAAGAACTCACCCTGCAAATTTAATTTTTAAAGTTTTTTTTAACCTTATCCTTAAATAATAGCAGTCATGTACAGTTTATATGTATCTTGTAAAGGGTGGGTGGCAACGGGAGATGTAAATAGTGCAGTTGTTCCTGTGTATCGATCAATATAGGGGCTAGAGGATTGGTTTCAGGACCCCCTGTGGATACCAAAATCTGGATGCTTAAGACCCATATAAATCAGCATAGTATTTGCATATAACCTCACATGTCCTCCTGTGTACTTTGAATCATCTCTAGATTACTTATAGTACTTAATACAATGTAAATGCTGTACAAATAGTTGTTACACTCTATTGTTTAGGGAATAATGACAAAAGGAAAAGTGTTGTACATGTTCAGTATGGGTGCAGCCATCATAGACCTAACTACATACTACATGTCAGCAACAAAACAACAGTTTTTCCCCAGCTATTTTTGATGTGCAGTTGGCCGGCAGATGCAGAACCCGTGGATAAAGAGAGCTGATTGTACATACCATTTTTTTCAAAGAAATGGATTCTATAGGAGATCTTTTTTAAAAGATTTTTAGAAGATCAAAACTTCTTATTTTTTTAGACTTCAAAAAACAGATTTGTCTGTGAAATTTGTAATATTTGGTTCCTAAGAGAATGTGGTGACTGCTTCCCAAAGTATTACAACCAAGCACAGAGGTTTTTTTGTTTTTGTTTTTGTTTTTTTTGTTTTTGTTTTTGTTTATTTTTATTTTTATTCAATTTTTATTGTTATTCAATTACAGTTGTATGCCTTTTCTCCCCTTCCCTCCCCCCCACCCCAGCTGAACCCCCTTCCCTCCCCCACCCCCACCATCCTCCCCGATTTTGTCCACGTGTCCTTCATAATAGTTCCTGCAATCCCCTCTTCCCACTGTCCCCACCCCACTCCCCCCTGGCCACTGCTAGACTGTTCCCAACCTCAATGTCTCTGGTTGTATTTTGTTAAGCACAGAGGTTTTAAGAGACAGTATAAGAATGGAAAGACCTGAAGAAATTTTGTCTACTTTCAGGCTTTACATTGTCCGGCAGTCCCTGTGAAAATATTTTGCATGGTATGCTCTTTGGAAATTGTCCTCTTAAACTTTTAGGTTTAGAAACTATGATTTATGAGTATTTTTACTGTTTTAAAAATTATTTCATTTTTTTCTTTATTCACACATGAAGAATATCTCAAGTCATTGTCATTCACTCACTCTACAATTTTTTTTTAGTACCTCCTATGTGCCAGGCATGCCTCTGGGCACTGAAGATACAGCAGTGAACAAGATAATATCCCTGCTTACTTGGAGGTCATACACTAGTGGAAGGAGATGTGCAGTATATGAGTATAGAAATGTATCCTCTAGTTTCAAATAGCAATAACTGTTTGAAGAAAACCTAGTTTTATAGGACCTTTTTTATGTATTGTTATACTTTCTAGAGAGTGGTTACTGTTGTCAGAAAAGTAAGATCTCTTTTTAAGTAAGAATACCGTATTAAGCATTCACCAACTATAGAGTAAAATATTATACATTGTCAGCAGATCAGACTGGTGGAGAACATTCTTCCTTTTTAAAACATTATAGAAACTTTTTAGTTGAGGTTTTGTTTAACTTGTTCAGTTTTCCTTGACAGTTGAGACTTAACAGTTAAGAAAGCAAAAGCATTAATGGAAGATTTTGATGACTAATTTGTAACACCAGGATAATTCAGTGTGGGGTGGCAATTTGCTAAGTGTGATGGATTTAGGTTCATGACAGAATATGCTTTGGTATTTAAAGCATTTTTACCATATCTGTGGTAATTCTATTTTTTCACGGATTTACAAGAGGTCTTGTTATTGTTTTTAATAATAGGCAATTGGCTTGAAGCCATCTCTGTTCCTCTAGTATTTGTTATTATGTGGTTAATGACATGCCTTGGCAAAATGGTTATACCAGTAAAAAACTGCCTTATGGAGGGATGTATTATATGCCAAAGTTGGAGTGCTTACTCAAAATCTCAGTGTTTTGTTTAGTTCATGGATAGCTCTTAAAAATGTCCTGGCAGGATTGTAAACCTTGGGGCTAACATGAATTGCCATTTTCCTCCTATATTATTTCACAAAATATTTCTCCAATTATTACTTAAATTCTGTAGTGCCTATTGACTTTCCTTACTACTTTCTTAAGGAGTGTTGAGGTAATTTGTGGAAATAATTTTTAAGAAAAACCATGGTGTGCTTTTAATAGTATTCATACTGCCTTTTCTCCCCTTTTCATTAGGAGAAAGACCTTTGAATCTCCGAATGCCTAATATACAGAACAGACAACCCCATCATTTTGTGGTGGATGGGGAGCTGAATAGACTTTACTCCAGCGAGGCCAAGTCCCACTCATCAGGTGAGAATGTGGGATATGATTAGAGAGAGAAAAACTTGAATTAAGCATCTTTAAGTTCTATTCTTCTTCTCCCACTGTTCCCTCCCGCCCCCAAGAAAGGTCATTACTAACAATGTTGTTACTAATCAGTTTTCCTCCCCTTGGAAGAAATAATAGATTGGCATTAATAATAGCTGGTCTTTTTGAGAACCTGGTATTCCAAAGAGTTGACAGGGAAAATCTCAGGAAGGTTAAGATTATTTTGACTAGCTCTTCATGAATGGTGACTTTTATACAAAATTTTAAACCAAATAATAAATGGATGGTTTGAGTAATGTAACTGTCTTCTTTTCCAGCCTTTCATAACATGAAATTGATGGATTACATGTTTGCTCTCATGCTGAGAAACATGAATTTCAGAATCTAAATATTTCATGTATATGCATTTTGGAGATGATATTCATAGTTCAGAAGTAAACCAAACTCCATAAAAGTATAAGTTGTTCCTTATTATAGTTAGATGTTTACATATTTTTACCCAAGTAAAGTGAGTTAAGTTAGACAAAGTTAAACTGTTAGAGACCAACACCATTTGAGAGAATCTGATATCATTCAGTCTTTAAGTTAAAATAAAATTAGGAGTCACTTAAAGTCAGTTGCTTCTTCTGTAAAATAGAAATAATTTCACCCTCATAGTGTAGTGATGAGGATTAGACAAGATTAGTGGTAGCTGCTATTTTTATTACTCCTCTTTGCTGAATTTAAAATCTGTTTCTGTATAGGGAGAGTAAATTTATAAATTGAACTGCTTAATTTCAGATAAGCTATTAGTATTGGGTACCTTTCTAGAATCGTTTTCAAAGTGCGTGTGTGTGTGTGTGTGTGTGTGTGTAAATGTATCCCCCAGTATATTAGTACCTCACATAAACACTAACTACATTTTGTTGTCATTCTGTAGTTTGTGTGAGATTGAAATAACAATACAGGCATAACTCCAAGGAATGATTGCTTACAAAAGTAGAGTTTTCATTCTTTTATTCCTCTTTCTCACACCTTAATGTTTCATGGCTAGAGAAACTTTTAAAAATAGTTTTGGCCCCGGCTGGTGTGGCTCAGCGGATTGAGTGCGGGCTGCAAACCAGAGGGTCGCCGGTTCAATTTCTAGTCAGGGCACCTGCCTGGGTTGTGGGCCGGGCCCCCAGTACGGGGCGCATGAGAGGCAAGCACACATTGACGTTTCTCTCCCTCTCTTTCTCCTTCTCTTCCCTTCTCTCTAATGATAAATAAATAAAATCTTTTTTTAAAAAAAGTTCCATGTTTAAACATGGAAGATGTTTTTTATCTCATTGTTGGTCATAAATATTTTGACTAGTAACTTTGTTGTATATCAGTGACTGGTTTTATTTTATATATATTATTTATCATATTGGACCAAGCATTAAATAAAAATATGTTCTATATGCTAAGTGCTTAACGTGCATTTCATGACGTAACTCTCACACTGCCGGATAGAGATACTATCCCCAGTTTATAGATGAAGACACTAATGCTTAGAGAAATATGTAATTGCCCAGAGATAGATACAGCTAATAATTGGCAGACATGGAATTGAAATACAGAATCCAAGCTTTTAACCACAACTCTATAAAGTTTTTATGTGGAATTGCAGAATTATGAATAATTGATACTATTTGCTGAGCAGTTTGGGGGTTTGTTTTATAAGTTTGTTTGCGTTTGTTTTTTGTGATCCACTGATTTAAAGTATCAATACACTTTGTGTTTCTATTTTTATACAGAGAGCCTTGGAATTTTAAAAGACTACCCTCACTCAGCTTTTACTTTAGAAAAGAAAGTCATTAAAACAGAGCCTGAAGATTCAAGATAGCTGTGATTTTCTCACTGTTCTTTGGAAATGGCATCAGTTTTAAGGATAATGCTCCATCATAGAAATAAGCCTTAATAACCAATGTTGCCTCATTCAGCTCAAACAGATTTCATAGCCAAAGCATAAGGACTAATACAGTGGTCTGTGGAAACCAGAAAGACAGAACAATAGCCACAAAAGAAAAAATTTAAAGAATGTTGTAACAGAAATATTGATCCATTCACATTCCTGTGTAAGTCATTTTATGTGGAAAGGCTTACAAATTAATATTGTAAGCATTTATTATTTAAGAATGTACAATGTGTTTGTGTAATTTATAGAAGTAAAATCTAGATGTTGAGACCTGTTTGGTCCAGTAGATGTGGATATAGTTTATTTTACTTGAAATTTCATTGTCTACTTTAAGTGTATTTAGCATAAATATTATTATATGTCAGAGTTTAGAATCTTTGCAGTCATAAAAAAGAAAGTTTAAGTAATGTAGTTATTGGCAAGGTTGTAAGTGACTTTGGAAGAATGGAATTTAGCAAACACTCAGTTTAAACCAAGGAAAATACTATGGATTTAATATTTGATGAAATTGATTTTGTTTAATAGGAAATGTGTCCTTTATAGTAGTAAAATGTTCTTTTTACTGGCTTAATCGGGTACATGTACACAATTAGTAAATGTTGGAGTAAAGTTAAAAAGGTAAGAAACACAGTAGAAAATCTTTCTTACCTAGTTGACCCAGATTGCATTATATGATAGCTACTTAAGATATAACAAAAATAGGGAGCTATTACTTGGACAAAGAACTTGAAACAAGTGGACTGATGTGTAAGCCTTGACTTAAACATTGCTATTTCAGAATGTGTTAAGAAGATTAAGATATAGTAAGTTAACCCTAAATGTGATAAAGATGGTGACTGTTAACAAAGACTGTAATATATAATAAAGTAAATACCGTTTTATATCCAGAAATTCTTCTCTACATACTGGAGTCAGAGAAACGAAATTGCTCTCCCTAGGGAATGTCTTCCCACCCAAACCTTCACAAGTGTGGACAATCACTACATCCACATTTGCAGGCATATTTCCATGGTGGTTCAGTTGACATATATTCTTTATTTATTTTATAATTTCCTTTTTGTACACCTTTCAGATTTGTGAATGCAAGTTTTTTAAAAAATTAATTTTCACTTGAAATACATTTTAATTCCCCCTATTTAATGGGCTATGTGCATATTGTGGGGGTGTGCTTAAATGTTAATAGTGTATGTTCATACTTATGAGAATTTCACATTAGAATCCATAGTAAAAAAAATAAAATGCTATTACCAACTTGTATTTTTTCTGTTGGTTTAAGAGGAGAAGATATTTACAGCTTTACCTACTTCCTCCAGACTCATCTAAACCCAGATGTTGCTGAGAAGAACATATTGACTTGGAATATGTGGGGAGTTTTTGTTCTCAGTTCTGCTCTAGGTCATAACTGTTTAAAAGTATTAAGTCATAATCCGTGATACTAAAATTCATCAGCCAAATGTTAGATGAAATGTCTCTACTGTAGTCTCTAATCACTGTCACATATATAATTACTTTTTCATTTTTGTTTGTAGAATAGCTTTACAGTAGAAACACCAGTAAACAACTTTATACTATTACAAGGCTTTTTTCCCTTCCTAAATGTTTTAATTGTACCATAGTGTTTTGCCCCCGAAGAAGCTTTTTATGGATCTTGCAACTTTGTTGCTAGCTTGAGGTTGATTATTGTGGTTGTATTGTTCAATGTGTATAGAAATAGTATGTATATGATTTAAATAGATTGTTCAGTTTTTAATATTAGCCATAGAACTGGTTAGTATCTCAGTAGTTTCATGAAACGTTTCCTGTATTCTAATCTATTTTGAGAAATTTTGTGGGTTTTTTAGAATTGTGTCTTATAGTTCCAGTTTGGAGATTTTAATAAGCAACATTTTTAAAAGATGCTGTAATTGTCCAACTAATATTTATCCATCTTTTATGGCCACACAAACTGCATCTTTAAATCTATAAATGTTTCCTTAAGCACCATACTTTTCTGGTCTTTCAAGCTTAGTGATAAGAGGGAAGCACAAGAAAAATTTCAGTAGAATACAGTTTTTATTTTGTAAACACTAATGTATTAAATTTGCTATACATTGAAGCAAATAATATATATTTTTATTTGAATTGTATATATGAATTGGATGTTATAACAGGTTGATTTTTTCATTGTGTTAGAGGTATTTTCACTGAACAAGGTCAATTGGTTACCTCAGTATTACAGCCAATATAGTACAAGGGACCATTTCTCCCTCAGTCTGTGTTGTATTTTATTATGTGAAGTCTGCGTTTCGGTGACTCCTAAAGCTGTTGGTGAGGTGGAACGAGTGCACTTGCTTCCTGTGGCAATAAAGATTTTCTGTGCCTCACGCATTTATGTTTATAGAACTTTCTACATAGCACTTTCCACAGTAGGTGATATTAGCTACTTTGCCTCTCTCTTTGAGTACTTGGTCTGGGCTTGGGATTTAGGGACCAGAGCCTTACGTCTTAAGTCAAGGCTAAATATTATTGTCAGCTGCCTTCATACCTGGAAAGATATTTGGCAAACAGGTACTCAGTGGACTCTGGTCTATCAGAGTTTAATGTGTTATAACAAGAAGTTCACAAAGACATTGTAAAAACTTTATCTAACCAACTAAGCATTTAATAAATGAAAGGAATGTTGGGATTTAACATTTATAGTATACTAATGTTTAATGTGTTCATGTGATTTGGCTTCAGTATATTAGGTTATTGATATGAAATTGAACTCTAACCTGTCACAGAAAGTTAGCAAAAGCTTTGCAACAAAGTTTTTTTTTTCCACTTGAGAACATTCTTACTGATTTTTAGAGAGAGGGGGTGAGAGGGAGAGACATTGACAGGTTGCCTCTCATACATGTGTACATTCCAGGACTGGGCTGAACCTGCAACCAAGGCATGTGCCCTGATTGGGAATTGAACCTGTGACCTTTCAGCTTATGGGATGATGATCCAACCAGCTGAGCCACACTGGCCAGGGCTGCAGTGAAGTTTTAACTGATGAGCTTAGAAGATTGATGAAGAGCTTCAATGTGTCAAGCACTGTGCTAGTTGATGTGGTGAGGGTGAAGGCCACAGAAGAAATATGACATGATCCTTGCCCTTTGAGAACCCAATGCCTAGTTGAATTGAAATTAATACCACTCAGATAAAAATACAAGTTTTTGTGTGTTACACACTCGAGATGAATAAGGAGCTGACATTTAAGTGCATTCGATGTTACAGGTGAAAGAAAGCCCATTTAGTGAGTGAGACTCAGAAGAGATTGACCAGGACTGAGATACTTAACAGAGAGCAAGCAGTAGGATGTGATATAAAGCCATAGTGGTAGTATGTTTCGCTTTGAGGCCACTTTTTAAAGGAAATAATTACCATTTCATTTTGAAGCTGAATGCCAGTTAGATCTTCTTAGAGGGTAGTAATTCTTTTGATAGTCCATGGAATGTGTCAAAAGACAGGAGAAAAAATGGGCTTTTTCCTGTTCTTAATCAGTAAAACCACTTGGGTAAAAGCTTTAGAATTTAGTGATTACGAGGTTTCTAGCAGCTAGTTTATCTTTACAATTATAGTTGATGGTATTTAAGACTTAAAGCCTAAGTAAATATGCACAGGATTTCCTAACATATGGTTTGCTATTGACATAATACCTACTTTGTTTATTACTACTTAATACTGCACTGAGTCTTCAAAAGAAACTGAACCAAGGTATTAACCTAATGAAACTAGGAAGTCTGTCTCTTACGGGAAGTGAATTCAGTTAGTAAATAGCTGAAGTTAGGACTGAGCAAATGTTCTGTTACAGTTTGAAATACATGACCAAATATGGTAGCTGCTATTTAAATAAAAACCACCTTATGGTCCAGCTGTGTGCATGGGTGGTGTTTCAGGGAATCCAAGTTTATTTATTCGTTATTATGTGTGGGTGTCCTCATAAGTGAAATTCTCAAGTGGGCCTACAAAGTTAATAAAAAAATGTTTTAATGTCCAGAAACCTTGCTATTAACTATAGGACCCTGCAAGATGATTCTTATTTTATGTAGAAGTTGTCAAAAGCTAAATGGGTGGGCTAAGGGTTTTAAATTCATTTTTTGAGTATGCAACAAACAGTTGCATCCTTAAAACCTCTTTTCTAGCATCTATTTCTACTGACCTGTGAAAATCAAAAAACCTCAAAGGTGGTTTTTTTTTTTTTTTGTTCAGAAAAAGATAGATTTTTTTTTTTAAGTTCAACTTACAAATCTTTATAAGTTTAGCAAATTTTATCCACTTTTATGGGAACTGAATAATTATTGGTTCCATTTACAAAATTGGTTAATTAAACTCCTTTATTCTTTCATATTCTTTTGTTTTAAGGGCCAAATAATTTTTAATTATTAAAACATCCTGTTGAGTTCTGGGTCTCCTAGTTGTGTCTACTTGGTCACAATTTGCAGGGTTATTTGATAGCTAAACTACTTGCAAGGTATTACTTCAATATTGTTAAAGGTCTAGTCTTTACCAGTTCTTCAATTAAAGGAAATTTTATGACGTTTTTGTAACAATTGGATAAAACTCAAATGAGGAACATTGGAAATGAATCACAAAGTACTGATCTTAGTTTTATGTCAACATCCATATGAAATGTTTAGTTATGATCCTTCTGTTTTATTGCCTGATTCAAAACACTTCAGTGAGAAAGTACATGTGTTTGATTTTTTTATTATACACTTGCTGTCTATAAGTTTTTCAATGTTATATCTCAAAAGAATTGACTTCACAGTCTCAGAGAAATGGAGTTAAGTGAATGCTGCCATCAAATAATGTTGCAAAATGCAGATTAGGTGCATTTATCTCTCAAGGGGGTACTGCCACACAAATGTTAAAATCAACCCAAGTATTTTTCTCATCGACAAATTTTGTGAATTTCCTGGTAATCCAAACACTTTGGTAATAAACCCAGGCTAGTTTTGCTGTGGGTGAGCAGCAGTGACGGTGTAAGTTAGATTGTGCTTCATATTTACACATTCTGAAACCTTATGAGTCATCTGTGCATTAGAAGTTTGCACCTCATAAATTTATGTTGAAGTACCATGTTCAACACCTACACAATCCTAAACTAGTAAGGCCATCCCCTTATAACTGTCACAGACACCCTCTGCTGACAGGTCACTTGGGCTCAAGTATGTAGGAAGATATTTAAGTAGTGCGTACGTAGGTGGAATCTTACCCGTAACTGGCTCAGCAGAAGCATTTTATGATTTTCTGAGACTACCTACCAGCCCCAACTGTGAACTGTTAAACCAAACATCTGTGGTCTAGCCCCATACCCTGCTATTATCCTTCCCAGAAGACAAAGTGATTTGTTTGGTACCATATTCTTACATTATAAGCTCTCCAGATCTCATTTGAGTTATGTTTCCAAAAAAAGTACAGTGGACCCTTGAACAACATGGGTTTGAACTATGTGGGTCCACTTATACACAGATATTTTCCAATAAACTCTGTATTTTATGATTTTATTAACATCTCTAGCTTTATTGTAAGAACACAGTACATAACTCATGTAACAAAATATGTTAATCAACTATGTTATCAATTAAGAGTTCCAGTTAATAATCAGCTATTAGTAGTTAAGCTTTTGAAGAATCAAAAGTTATATGTGGATTTTTGACTATGGGGGTTGGCACCCCTAAACCCCATGTTTGAGTGCTGTACACACTGTCCACCCTTAGGTCCGTGGCAGCACAATGTAGGGATGTTTTCCACCAACAGTTAAAATGGACTAGATTACCCTTTTCCTTTCTGATTTCAGCCAGTTATTCTATCATCAGAAAGAACATGCCCATATATTGAATGAATTACTTTTGCATTTATTGGCTAACTCTGAAATTAGACCACATCTTTCTGATTTTTATTAATGAGAAGACAAAACAGCTCACATAATGGATAGATATCATAGATGTAGCCAGGTACTTTGTGTAATTAAAAGGCAATTTATACTTTTAAAAAACTAGCATTTCAAAGTGAAATAATTTTGAGGTTACCTAAAAATTATTCAAAAAAGAAAAATATATTTAAAAGAAGAGGGAAAGATCTCATTTCCCAAGACTTTCAACACAATAGTTTATGCTGGTTTAAAGGAGAAATAAGTCACTCTCTTCTATTTTTTTCTTATTAAAAAGACAAGAAGTAATTCTTTGTAAAGCAAATGATCTCAAGCTGAGGCTTATACTCTTTTTTTTAAAGATTTTTAAAATTTATTTGTAGAGCAAAGGGAAGGGAGGGACAAAGAGAGGGAGAGAAACATCAATGCGAGATCGGTTGCTTGAACACACACCAATAGGGACCAAGCCTGCA
Organism: Desmodus rotundus; assembly: GCF_022682495.2. NCBI lineage: Eukaryota > Metazoa > Chordata > Mammalia > Chiroptera > Phyllostomidae > Desmodus > Desmodus rotundus. The sequence goes on from NC_071388.1 coordinate 173,618,465, forward strand.
GCCCAGGCATGTGCCCTGACAGGGAATCGAACTGGTGACCTTTCACTTCCTGGGAAGATGCCCAACCAACTGAGACATGGTGAACTGAAGTTTATACTCTTAATCTAGTAATAATTGTAGGAGTGCTATATATCAAACTTAGCATTACCTAGCACTACACCAACTGCTATACATTTCATCCTTTCTGCAACTCCAGAAGGTAATTATCACCCCCATTTTGCAGGTGAGAACACAGAGGTCTTGAGTTAGATAACTAGTTACCTAATGGCTAATAAGTATAATAGTAATGGGTCAGTCCACTTGTTTGATGCCAAAGTCCACTTGCACCCTATCCTATCAAATTTCCTTTGAACCCAGTGGCCTGCAATGTGTAAACATTTTACACTCTAACACAGTTAACTCTTTAAAGTGCAGTAAATCCTAATTATAGTCACATACGGAAACAACTAGGCTATATATGAGTATTCATCAGCTGGTTAGTTGTTAGTGGTATCTAGATTCCAGCAGAAGCTTCCTAAAGGAAGTAAATATCAAGCCATTCTAAAGGCAGGTCTTCAAGCAGAGAAGTGAAAGGATGTTGTACTGCCTTGGGACTAGCACATATGAAAGGCCCAGGTAAAACAACAGGAAAATCACATTCAGGTACCACTGGGGAATTTAATGGACTAGAACAGAGAATTCAAAAAATTAAGATGAAACATCCAAAAAACAATGCCCACTAAATAAAATCTTTTGAAACTCATACAGAGTTCTCATTTAATTTGGGAAACAAAAGCTTTTCAGGAGGGGAGTGGAACAGTCCAAAAATGTTTGGAACGTAAGGACAAAGTAATACAAATTATCAAGCAAGAAGGGCCAATGAGGATGTGGAGAAAGGGGAACCCTTTTGCACTGTTGGTGGGAATGCAGATTGGTGCAGCCGCTGTGGAAATCAGTATGGAGTTCCCCCCAAAAGTTAAAAATGGACCTGCCTTTTGACCCAGTGATCCCACTTCTGGGAATATATACAAAGGAACCCAAAACACTAATTTGAAAGAACATAAGCACCCCTATGTCATAGCAGCATTATTTACAATCGCCAAGATATGGAAGCAGCCCAAGTGTCCATCAGTAGATGAGTGGATAAAATAACTATGGGACATTTACTCAATGGAATACTACTCAGTCATAAAAATAAAGTTTCACCCTTTGCAACAGTATGAATGGACCTGAAGAACATTATGCTACGTGAAATAAGCCAGTCAGAGAAAGATAAACACCATATGATTTCATTCATGTGCAATCTAAGGAACAAACTGAACAAGCAAAATAGAGGCAGACTCATAGAAAACAGGGTAACAGCTAGTGGGGAGGGGTTAGGAGGAAGGAGGGATTGAGCACAAAGAAAAAAGGACTCATGGACATGGACAACAGTGGTGATTTGGGGTGGAGAGTATAAGGAGACTAAATGGTAATGGAAAAAAATTTGTTTTAAATCTGGAAATAAAAAATAATACAAATTGGATCTTTAATATAAGGTGTTCCAAGGAGGTCCCAAAAGGTTTGATTCTGGCTCTAGCATGTGGAAGAAGTAACTGGGATGCTATTGCAATGTCCAGTCTTCAGGTGGTCAAATTGAACTTGAGCTGTGAGAATAACCACTAAGGGGAACAAGAATGAAGGCTATCCAATCATTCAATAATACATTCACTAAGTAAACATTTGTCAAGCCACCTGCTTAAAAATATCCAGGCACAATGTTTGGAACTGTAGATACAAAGAGATCACTCTGTGCTTTAGGGACACTCGCTCTCTAACAGAAGACAGCGATTGTTGATGATGAGTGGCAGGACTTGATAATAGATTAAAATAAATGTCCGGCTCATGAGGAAAAAACATATTGACCAATTAAATAAAAATTATCCATGCTTGTCATACCTGGGAAAATAAGGGAATACTAGCACCACTTTCCAAAAGAACTTGAGGAGATTGGTTTTCAATAATACTTTGTTTTAGGCAAGTTAGTTTGCAGGTGATAATTGTTTCTGCTTTGGCTTCTGTTCTTAATGAAAAAGGAATTCAGACTGTACATTAGAAAAATATAGGTCACCTCCAGCTCCTTTTTGTAGGCCAACGTGAGTGCTCCAACAAGACAGTCATGGGAGGGCCAAGGAAGAAGCAGCACAAGCACTGACAACTTTAGAAATACTCAAAATCAAATGCAATTATTGTACTTTATCTGTTTCTTAAATTGAGGGTCTTTTTTAAGATGAAGAAATTATGTGTTGTTTTGTTAAAACATTTTTTTTAATCAAGGACAAAATCAAGGGTTTTCTAATACAAAAAAATGGTCATCATTAACATTTTTAAGGCTCACCTAAGGACCAGGTGACCATAGAACAAATTAAAGTATGATTCCTGAACTTGAACCATAAAACAGACAACATTATTCTGAACAAATGCAAAGAGTAAGAGAATTACCAGCTGTGCCCATCACCCAGACCTATTCTCTGCCTTTACTCAAGGGTGTGAATACAGTAAATGGGTATCTTTTCAGGCCATCTTGGAGGCTGCCTTCCACAGTGAGTGGGGACCATGAGCTCTGTTTCACATGTTGAGTTTGAGAGGCCTTCAGTTTATCTTAGTGGAGCTATGTAGGGTTTCCTTGGAAACAAAAGCCTGGAGCTCATAGGCTTGGGAGTTATTGGTTTTCATAAACCAATAATGCCATGGGAGTGAACGAGAATGGTTAAAAATAGAGGATGATTAGAGATAGCCTCCTGGAGAATATTAACTTATAGAGCATGCAAGATGACAAGAGCCACCAAATCTACTAAGAAAGGGCAGTTAGAGAAGCAGGAGCTAAAAAGAGAGACATCCTGGAAGCCACTAAGTAGAGGTGGTCAGTAATGTCAGATTAGATAAGAGTCCAGTGAGATGGGAATAGGCTGTTGGATTAGATATTAAGGAAGTCATTGATAACCTTTAAGAGAGCGCTACCAAACACATTAACTGGGAAGAATAATTCGTGCGCTTTTAAAATGCAACTTGGTAAAGTAAAACACAACATGCTGATTAAATAGAAAGAGTATGAAAATTAGTGATGGATCTGATATAAGCCATCTCTTATTCAAATCAAAGGGTTGCTTCTTTTTTGATAAATACCACATCCCTTGTTCATCATAGAAGGTTAAATAGCTTAATTTACTGCCCTGTATTGTAAAACACAGGGTGTGGCAGAAGTAACGCCTGCCTGAGTGTGGTTGGTAGGGTAATAATATGGGTGTAACAATTCATAATTTTAATTTGAACATTTACCTTAAATGTTATATGGTGTGCTTGAGTGTGATATTTTTATGTTACAGAATTACATGCTTATGATTTTGTAATTAAAAAGGGGTGTTATTTGTGCTGGTCCCTGTACTAACGATTCTTGACCCAAGATGCCAAGCCACCATCAAGAACATAGGGTGTTAGGGGATTACAGGAACTACTATAAAGGACACATGGACAAAATCAAGGGGGAGGGTGAAGGTGGGGGAGGGTGAAGGTGGGGGAGGGAGGTGGGTTCGGCTGGGGTGGAGTGGAGGGATGGGGACAAAAGGCATACAACTGTAACTGAATAACAATAAAAATTTTTAAAAAACATACAGTGTTTACAATAACCTTGTTTTCTTTGTTTTAAAACACTTCATTTATTTGATACTGCTAATTTGCCATTTTTATGGCTTCACAAATAGCAACAATCAAGAACAAAGAGAATGTTTAAAATAAAACAATAACAATTCACCAGTCAATATGTTTTCTAAAAGACCTGAAATATGTTTTAACCTCTAAAATGTACTTGTTTTCTTCATGCTACGGGAAGGGCGGTTATGATTAGAACACTCTGGTAGCTGTGGTTCACTCTAAAACTATTCTCCCTAATCTCACAGAAATGATTACTTTTGATGACTTTAATTCTGTGAAAATAAACTTGATACATCTGTTCTTTGCTTCTGCCACCAAAGGGAGTGAATGTACAGCCTAAAAAGAAAATGCACCCTGGCGGTTTGGAAAGACAGGACCTACCCAAACTCAAAGAATGTAGGAATTGGGAGTAAGCAGCTATAAAAATTAAAATTTTAGTCGCCTACAATTCTTGAGCTAAAGTACAAGGTAATTAACTTTTATTAAAAACTTCTGAGTTAAGGAAATTAGGCTAATTAGCCTCGTTCTTTGTAATCTGCTGTTTTTAACTTCATAAAAGTAGCTTTTAAAATGCACTTCATTCTGTCAAAACCTCTCACAAGATGCCCATCTTATGTTTGTTTGTCTGCAGATGGAATTCAAATGAGGTAAATGTTACCACATGGTCTGTGACACACACATACAGATGGAAGGATCTAAGGAAACTTTTCTATTGAAAGAGAGTAGAATGTTGAGATTACCTGCTCAAGGCCCCAGATGAAGGCAGGCCCAGCTGTGAAGGGACTTGTTAATGGTCTCACAGCCAGTAAGTGACAAAGCCAGGGCGAGACCCCAGGTCCGTTTCTCCCTAGCCCAATGTACACCCCACCTCACCACTAGGTGAGATTTTTTATTACGTCCTCAAACAGACAATTAGTAGTTAGAGAAAATTCAGGCAACATGACTTTGAGTCCTGGCTCATCTACCGTTTATTTGACTACTACCAACAAATCACTTGGTACCTGCAGGGCTATAGCTGCATGTCCCTTATCCAGAGAAGTATACTTTGGTAGTTCAAAAGTATATGCTATAGATCAAAGGACCAGGGGTCAAAAAGCCCCCGTTTTATAACTAGTTTTATCTTCAAGTATGAGACTTCTCAGCAAGTCATTTAAGCTTTTTGACCTTCAGTTTTCTCACTTGTAAAATGTGAATCATGAGATGATCCCCAAATCCCAGGATGAGGGTGGAATTATGGCATATAAAAGACATAAAGCTGTTTTAAAATAGACACAGACTTTTGTGAGATACAGATACTGTCTTACCAAATTCCATGAGTATCCCCAAGAATCATGAAGTTATTCTTACAATGTTTAAGTTAAGGCTAATAGTTGCTGAGAAAGGAATTCCTGGAATCTGCTATTTTTCTTTCCATTAAAGAATATGCTTTACTTATTCGTTACAATCCTACTTACAAAAAATAGAAGGGCTTTTATTTGAGCACTCAGGAGGTACTGTTGTGCAGCAAAAGAACATTGGATAATGTTCAGACGCCTGGATTCCAGTCCTTGGCTCTGCCATTGTCTTTATGTGTGACTTACTGGGTCACATCTTTGCTGTGTCTTAATGTCCTCACATGTGTAAGAGGTTGGGCTTTCACTGGTTGTTCAGTTTTTGTGTCATGTGCCATTTCGATAATCTGATAAATTCCATCGATCCTCTCTTCATAATACACACAGGCCTCAACTTCCGCATAAACTTCAGTGGACTCACAGCCTCACCCAATATAAAATGGACTCAAAGAAGCTCTAACCTCGTTTATCTCTTCTAGCTTTAGTGATTTAGGAAAACTACAACCAAGCTGTCTATATCTATTTTGGACAAAGATGACACTCCATTTTCAGTTAAGTTTTTCATTCATTAGTGTTCAATATGAACTCTATAGGTGGTAGTGAATTTCTGACACAGTATCACCCCACAAATAGTTGAAATTTGTGAGTAAAGGATCTGATGATCTTAATATTATTTAAAATGAGAAGTCATCCATATCTTAAGCATAGATAATTTTTAGCTCTCACGTCTAGGCCTGCAACTAAAATAAAACAACATTTTGTAAACCAAATTGCTAAACCTCTGTTCATATTAAAAAACAAATTCAAGAAAGTGAAACACTTTTCTCTGCTTGGAAAGATACATGGAAAGGGAAGAAATAAACTTGGATTATGTTCTTTTGCTCTGATATTACCTGTTTTGAGAATCAGGTGAGTGGGTGACAAGCTACATACTCTATCGATTGTATAGTGACTGACGCCTACAGCAAGCTCTTGGTTGCCTGGATTAGAGCCCATTCAAATCAGTTTAAGCACACAGGGAAGTTTTTTGGGAGAATACAAGAATATCTCATGGAACCCAGGGTAGGAATTAGCATAGCCACAGCTAGAACTGGAAGCCCAAGAAGCTGAGAATTCAGAAGCAAAGACTCTTCTTTTCAGTTCTGAGAGGCTGAATGCATTCTCATTGCCCCTTCTCTGTGCACGTCTGCTCTAACAACAACCAGCAGTGTCTGCTTCAGGATGCTCATGGCTGCCTGGCTTAGCCTGACAATGACTTTCTGCCCAGACCCAACCAAAACTGATGGGAGTCTCCAAAAGCCCAATTCCAGGTCCCCTACAGGGAGAATTTGCTCCAGCCAAGTTCCTAAGGCAGGAATTTGTTCTGATGAGCTGTGAGAAGTTGGGCCATATTACTACCTACTCAGTAGGAGCCAGAAGAGAAAAATTCCCAAGAAGGTCACTTGCAGAGTTTCCCTAAAAAGAGAGTGTTGGAGGGTAGAGTTGAAAATAACAGGGAAAGACAATGACTTTCATCCCTATTAGGTGACAGACCTCAAATCAAGGGCAGAGAATCAACATCAGGAGCATCTGGTGGCCAACTGAGGATGCAGTACTGGTACCTGCTCCCAAGATCCAGTCTCGTCCTGCCACTCCTCAGTGCTCTCAGAAAGCCTTTATCTGGAGATGACCCTAGCCCAGCGACTACCAGTTAGCATGGGGAGGTAGTCTATTATTTTGTTCATGTCTCTTTCCAGATGGGTACCAACACTAAAGATTTTATGTTGCAACCATAAAATCTTCAACAGGGAAATGTTAATTATAGAGTTGCAATAAATAACACAGACTTGCATAATAAATGTTATAGGACAATTTAATCACCTACTAATGTTAATCTTGATAGTGTTTTTTAAAAGACACTTGGGAAAATATAGATTAGCTTTGAAACTATAAAACTATATTAATTAGTACTGTTTGGGTTGCTAAATATATAAGCTCACTTCAGCTAGCTTAAGAAAAATTTAAAATTTTATTTTAAAAACAGTGATATATAAGTATATGAGGATAAAAGGGCAGCTCTAGTTTGGCAAACACTGGAAAACTAAAACGTATCAGGAACACAGTCAGTCCTCTCACCACAGTCTTCTCTACTTCTCTCTGTGTGTCCTCTCCATTATTTTCCCCGCCAACTGGCTTTTACCTGCTGCCTAATTCACAGGGTGGAGTATGACTGCCAACAGTAGGGAGTTTACCCATGTAGTGAGGTGTTTTCTTGAATTATGAAATGTGTGTGAGTTGTGCTTCCTTCTGCTCTGCCAGAGCCAACCACATTGACCAAAAGATAATTAAGAAGGATTCAGCTAGCATTTAAAGATAAAGAAAGAGTCAATACTTGCTCTGTCTTTTTTTTAATTTACAAAATGGCTTTTTTGTAAGAGGCTATCAGAAACAATAGTTCTGGGAGCCACAGCTTTTATTGTTTCAGTAAGACTTTACTTTTTTTTAGAGATGTTCAGAGCAAAAAGGAAGGGAAGGTACAGAGATTCCCTGTATATTCACTGCCCCCACATATGCACAGAAGCCAAAGCTTTTGATTTTAATTGGTAGATTTTGTTGAGATTTTTTAAAAAAGGATTGTGAAAATTGAAGAGGAAGACCTAGAAGGAAGTGAGGCATAGAATTTATGTCCTAACAGCAATACTTTGAAAAGAAACTGGAAAAAGACTTTGACTATAACCATCCCCTCCCCAGGGAGAAGGAAGGCGAGGTCCCTGGAGCCTGGGATAGGGGACAAAGATGTTGGGGGAGCCCCATGGAGACAGGCAGTGTTGGCCCAGAGGGAATCTGAGTACCTTATTCACCAGGACTGGGAGCCCAACCAAGCCTGTAGACCATGAGTCACTACTAGAAGTGAGCCCATACTTGTCCTGTTTTGGGGTGGGCCAAGGAGCCACAATTAGCTTAACTTTGTTACCTTGCTACCTATTGATGCCCTTTCACTGATAGCAGCTTCCTATATCACATCACCTTGGCCCATCCAACAGGAGGGAGCCTACCAGACTCAGGAATTTGAGGATCCCTATCTGATCTGTCCAACGAGGATAGTAGGCTTTTTCAACAGAACAGGACATTTCTAATAAACCTTTCACCGTAGAGGTTGGGCCCTGACCCCAGAGGAGGGTAGTGGTAGTAGGGAAAGGATGCTATTGCCCCTGTACTTGGATACTACTGGACAGTGGGGAATCTGACCTTGTCACAGGGTCCAGCTACACAGATTGCTGCTCTCTCCTCCAATTCCAATTCCAAATTCCTAGGGGGACTCTGATTGGCTTAGCCTAGGTCAGGTGTCCACTCAAATTTAACCAGCTGTGGAAAGGGGGGTGTAGTTCATCTACTCATGCACTTTAGGTGGAGGAATGTTGTGAACTGGGCAGACACTCCAAAGTGCTTTCACATGAAACTCTCTACACAGCTATAACTCTTAGTATCAGATTAGGACACATCTTAGCTTTCAGCCTTATACATTTAATCTTGTATGAACTCTTATGTAACCTTGAACACAATATTTCTGTGTCCCAGTTTTTTCACTTAAACTATAAAGATACTAGTAAAAGTATCTCTAAGTTTTCTTATATGTCTTTATTAAGGTTCTATGATTCTTTTTATATAACCATAGCGGTAGATGGCTACAGACCGATCATTCAGACAGCTGAATTTGGTGTTGAAACATCAAATTCTGTGCTAACATAGCCAATACTTTCTATACATACAAACACACCACACACCTCCTCACTCCTCACACAGCATGCCACCACACATGCTGCCCACCCTCAGCACCCAACATATGTCTATATGCCAGAGGTTACTTGTTTCCATTCTTCAGGATTATAGTCCATGTCTTGAAACCATGAGGACATTTTGTAAGTTGGACAGGTTGAGGTGGAAGGAAGAAAAGGCTGGACTGGGCAGAAGAACTTCTTTCCTCCAAATCCCTTGAACTGGTTTGGGGTTCTCTGTGCAGTCAGGGGTTAGAGGCTGAAGCTGAGAGAGTTAGTCACAGAGACTTAAAATATAGGCACAGTGATTTAGGAGCCCAAATGTCAAGTGTGGTTGGGAGCATGGCTGTGACACCCCAAGGACCACCAATTACAAGAGTAGATCCTTTATCTTGAACAAGGACTCTGGATCTCCCACAGGCTGGTGGCCGCAGTGAGCCTTTTCCAAGCAGCCTTATGAGGAGCAGATATAATGAAGTGACAGCTGAAGTAAAAGAAGTAGAAGAAATCCCAGAGTGCATGCCAGGCAGCACTAGTGCAGTTTGGGGACACATTTGAGTCATTTTGTCTGAGAGACCATGTCCTACACTGACTCAAATGGGGGCTAAAGTTCTTTAGCCTTGTCTCCAGATTTTATGCGGTGAATTGTGTCTCCCCAAAAATTCATATGTTGAAGTTTTAACCTCTCAGTATTTCAGAATCAAACAGTATTTGAAAGTAGGGTCTTTAAGGAGATAGTTAAATTAAAATGAGGTCTTATGGGTGGGCCCTAGGTCAATATCACGTTTGTCTTTATAAGAAGAGGAACTTTAGGCACAGACATGTATAGAAGGAGACAATGTGAAGACATAGGGAAAAGATGCCTATCTACAAGCCAAGGAGAGGGGCCTTGGACAGATCCTTTCCTCACAGCCTCAGAAGGAACCAACCCTTACTCTTGGACTTCTAGTCTTAAATGTGCTGTTTAATTTACTGAGTCTGTGATACTTCATTATGCCAGCCCTGAAAAACTAACAAGCCAGAATATTGTTTTCCAAAGGAAGTTTCTTGATCTCTGCATTTTATATATTTCCTAGTACTACAGACTAAAACATTCATGGAATTATGACTGTGGTTTCTTAGGAACAAGAAGAAGACATTGGTATTATTCCTGTAAACCTAAGCACATAGCGAGAGAACAGAAAACTATACCTTCAGCTCAGCTAGTGACAATGGCCTCGCAGTAGTAGCGAAATGGCCACATTTTCAAGTGATTTCATAACCACGTTCTCTGAAACTAACCAACTGACTGTTTAAACATTGAATCCTGCAGGATTTCTCACAAAAGGAATTATTTTAAACTCAGAGCTGGTTTAAAAGATAACTAGCTTGTTAACTGTCATAGGACACCAATCTATAGTAATTTATGTTGTCACACTGGAATGAACTGGGAACATCGTGCTGGTTCTTTAATTCCTTTTATAACAGGCTAAATGGAAGTTGTCTTGCTCCTTTGGTGATCTTGAGTAGAAATACCAAATAACAATCTCTGGTGAATATCTTGCCACATACAAATGCAAGCTGCACACACAGTTCTAATTGAATACGAGCCATGAGATCAGCTGATAGTCTCCTGAAGTCTCAACCAGCTAAAATTATAACACCCAAATATGCTGGTGGCAAGGCATGGTGCTGTTCATTAGGAACAAATTATTTGTTTTGTTGTCTAACTTTTGAGCCAGTAATAGGACTCCCAAGAAGTTTCCTACTTCAAAAGACTGCAAAAGAAAACTGAAGGGGAGGGGACAAAAATACTATTAAAAAGTGGGAACTTTTGGTCACATATTTTAGTCTTGACTTTGGGCTATAGGAGTAAATCTCTAAATGAATATATCTTTACCTTGTTTCTGTAAAGGTTTTGCTGCAGAATATGTTTCATTTTCTGGTTGTAATGTGGAAAAATCAAATAGAACGGTGTCGGATGTCTGCTAGGTCACATACTGTTTTTAAGATTCTAAAACTGAAAGCCAATTGAAATTGGAACAGTGGGGTTTTTTTTTTCAAAAGAAGCAAATTCCAATAAGTTCAGCAAATAAAATTTGACTGATACTATTGACAGGAATGATGGAAAAACTGTGAAATGTGAAAATGTTATGCTATGTAATAAATCAATTCTTTTGAACATAAGGAGATATACAACTTTTGTTAATAGGAAAATCAATTTATCCCCAATCCTACTAAATACAAGTAGAACAATATTTAAAGAATATTGGTGTGAATTTAAGATTATATTTGTTGGGCTCTGCTTATATGTATTGCCTTCCTGTTTAGTTGGAAGAATTTTGTAAGTAGGAAAAACTCATTCTTTCTCTTCCCCTGTTCAAATTACATGATGCAAATATTTTTAACTTATGAGCTTCTGTAGAACATGCTGTTTCCCTCAATATATGCTCAGGGAAAACTTGAAGGGGGGGGGCAATTGAAAGCCAATTACTCTTACTTCTGAATGGTCCCAACATGTTTCTCTTCCCTTGGATTTGAAACCTGAGACATCTTTGGAAATTGTTGTTTTCTATTCTTCATATTCACTCAGATACCAAGTCCTGTTAACTGTTCATTTGTCCCTTCTCACACATACATCCATTTCTTTCTAGTCTCACTGTCACCCCTTAGTTCAGTCTCCTATCTCATGTAATTTCAACCTTTATTTTCTTCATCCTCTGATCCATTCTGTATGCTGTTTCCAGATTAATTCCCCTAACAGTACTATTCTCATTCATTGCCCTCCTAGAAGTAAAACACAATACAGCAAACAAATTCTGTGATTCTCTACTGCTAATAGAATAAAATCCAAATTCCCCAGGCAAGCATTTTTTTTTAGGTCAAGTCAGTACCATTAAGAGTTTTCTCCCTATCCAGATACCAGCGCCCCTGGCTCAACAGAAAAAGCGAAGTATATGCTTTGGCTTAGAGGACCCTCTTATTACTTCAGACCTTCTGTCCTATGTCCCATCACCATATTTCTTGTTGCTCCTTCAGACTGACAATGAGTTTGTATTGAGTTTCTTCCCAAACGGTGAGTCTGGGATCCAGCTCCATATAATTCAGCCCATGATGTCTTCTGACCAATCTGACTCAGCTGGGGAGCAACACCCTGGCATTTACCAGCTGGGAAAGCAACATCAAATAGCCTTTAATGTTCTTTTCAATATGGCCTCCATATATAAGTTTTGCCTTCTCTTTCTGTGAAAATTATTTATTTCAACAAAGAATCCACCTATGGTACCCTAAATTTCTACTCATCTATCCTAAGCCCCCAACTATGAGAGTCCAAAGGAAAATTTCCTTATCAGAATCCCTATTACTCATAAACAGAGAATGAAGAGGCCACTCCTACTTTGTTTTAGGAAGTTCTCTGCTAATATACGTATTCAATTATCTGGGAATCAGTGTGGCCATCTCTGTGCTGCATAATGTTCTCTGTTTCTGAAGATATTGGGTCTCTTTATCATTCCTAATAATCTATTTGGGGGCAAAGTACCCTCCAGCCCTATCTCTGCCTGACTTTTAGCCTTCCAGTCTCTACTTGACTAAACAAATAGATCCTCATTCAAGTATGTGAAGTGTGTTGTTTTTTTCCCATAGAAGTGTCAGATTGCAGGATAGTAGGGCAGTGTGAGAGAAACACTGACTATCCCACTCATTCCCTTGTTCCACCCAAGAAAAGACCCTTCCCAGTGCGGGTTTTAAAGAGAAGATGGCTTCTGTAAATCCTCCTTCAGTCCCTTTTCTCCCTCAGTCTTCCCCTACCCACCTTTAATAGGCCCATCCTCTCTCTGGGGAAATTCCGAAATTCCTTCCATATGAGAAAAAGGAAAAAGCTCTGTTTAGACAAACCTTTTTGGATCTTGAAAACTTAAGATCCCCAGACTTTAGTAAGGCATTCTTTGGGGCACCAACACTGATTCAGTCAGCTCTTGAGGAGGACAAGCTCCAGACCTTTAAATGAGGGTGGAAGTGACTGTTCCAACTCCAGTCTCCTGACCATGCGAACTGCAATAGATTTCCCTATTGGTTACCTAGCAAGTAATCACATCTCACCAATGTAAGCATTACTTTTTGTCTAAGATGGCACAGCCTAAAGTCTCATCAAAGAAAGGATATTTTTCTCCTGTTAGTGTAACAGGGAGGATCTGGCCAGGTTGCTGGGCAGAGGGGAGGGACCCCTGAGGCAGTGCGTGAGAGCCCAGGCCCCTGAGAAGGAAGGGGTTGGGAAGTGCCGAAGGTGGCAAAATTGAAATTGCAACTAAAACTGTGTGACAGACAGATTTCCACACCCCTGGAGAACAGTAAACAACTAACATGGCTCCTGACACAACTTGCACACAGCCCGCACAGTCTGTAGAGGTCACAACACGTGTATTGTGGAGGTGAACAAGTTGATGGCCAGCCCCATGCAGCGGCACTGTTCCCCTGAGCGTGGCTAGAAAACCCTCCTATTGGCTCCCAGATTATGGCGGCTAGAGGAGGAACAGAGATGTTATGCAGGCTGACATGCGTGAGTCTAACCCTTGGAATTGGCTAGGAAAGTTGGACACTCCCACAGTGCACGGGATTTTAGTGCAAGATTTAAATGGAGGGTGCATTGTCTCGGCCCTTTTTGAGTTCTCCTCATTCACCTAGGCAGGAGCCAGCTTGCAGAGGCTGAGTCCTATGCACGTACATGGGACATACACTTCACCTGTGGTAGTCCCAGAATGCTCCCAATCTCTTCCTCTGAGAGCAGCACACAGATGCATGGGCCAGGAACCTTTGCCAGCCCCAGGGTCATGAGCAGCCTTGGATGCCAGGGCCCTGTGCATGGAGCCTCTTGTACAACCAGCTGCAGCGATCTGGCACCCAGTCCTGGGAAGGGGAAGAAGCCATGGTGAGGCAATGGCGTCGCTGGCCCCACAAGGGCACACTCCAGGGAGAGAGCCTAGAGCTGGAGAGCCAGAGACCTGCTCGCATAACAGCCTTGGGCCCCAGAAGGTCAGATAAGAATGGAGCGGGGTGTCTGGACACTGACTTTGTTTCCGGGGCCGGTTGACTGGTGTCTGTGTTTTTCGGAAGAAATTGGAGTGGAGCTGGGGAGTCTCCAGCTCCCCCCAATTGGGCAACTTTTAATAAAAACCTTTTTCCTTCCCCACCAGCTTTTGTGTTATGCGTGTATTTGGCGGCAGATGGCCAAATCCCATTTTGTTTGGTAACATTAGCATGGCTTTTTTCTTACCATTAAAAAAAAAAAAAAGGAACCTGATATTTTTTATGCTAAGAAACACTTGTTTCTTTACTAGACCAGCTTGAAGACTTGAGCCGCCATACCAACAGTCAAAAAGGGGTGGCTCAGGCTTCAATCAGATTCTTAGGTTTCTAGATTCCCTGTGATAGAATTGGGACAATGAGGGGGATATTCTAGTTTATCCCACCTCTCTGTGTTGTGCTTATATAGCAATTGTATAACTTTTTCACAGCATATTTGTAGGAGACAGATGTGAACTTTGTGGTATATACACAGATAAATGAGACAATCTGAATTCAAGGGTTGTAGAAGCCAATGGCTGATATAAGCATGTCAGCAACTAGTTATGATATACAGAATAAAATAAATACTTTAATAGGTTGAAAATGAGGATGGAGAGGTGTTGATTTTAGCCGGGGAAGGTTGATTTTGATCAGAAATTTTTCTTGGAAGTGTTGTTATTTAATATCCTTCAATGTGTGTAGGATTTTGATAATTGGACAATGGCATTAGGGTCAGATGAAATAACATATAAAGGCCTACAGTGTTAGAGAATATGGCATTGTTGGGGGCGGGGAATAGAATGGGTAAAGATTCCAGCTAGGAATTTCTAACTGTACAAGCAATAAAAATGCATTTCTACTGTTAGGGAAGAAAGACATTCTGATCTAACCTTTGGTTAAGGACTATAACTCTATGTCAGTGAGAAGGCTAGATTAGAAAGGTGCATATCAAATACTTAAGAGGACTTGTGGGCTTTGCTCAGACATATCATCCTTTTTTTTACTCCATCTGCAGCTAACAGAAATTCAGTCCTATCATTTCTTATGCCTTATAAGTTTTTTTTTTTTGTTGCTTAGGGCCCATGTCTCCTCACCTGTGCCATTAACCATCCTTTATTATGCCTTGCAATCCATGAAGAGGGTCACAATCCCTTTTTGTATTGTGTTACACTAGACATAACATTGAATACATAGATAACTGATTATAGATATAAAAGAAAAACCACTGAAGCAAATGGAAAATGTGCTACTACCCCTTTAATATTTAACTTTATTATTCATGTTGGTTATTATGCATGTTTGAGGATCCATAAAATTGATTTTCTACCCACTGGGTAATAAATGGGCTATTTAAAATCATAGGCCCACAAAAAAATCCCCTGAGGTGCATGAGCAGATTTCCCTACTGATAATCATCTACAATTAGAGCAGATTCTTTCAGATACATAAATTAAAGCAATAAAATAACTATAAATAGTAGTGCTTGTTCACACTGAAGGAATTGAGCTATAAACTACAAAACTGTGCCCAAAATAACTTTGTTCTGTAGATGTAAGCACTGATAAGAATAGGTTATGGAATCACCAGATGGGAAGAAATCTCAGTCTAGTGCAAATTATTTTCCAAACCAGATTGGATCAAGCCTTCCAGAGGGACAAGAATCTGTCTTGCTTTGAGAATCCACATCAAGGGATAATCACAGATTAGAATGAAAAAGAATTGAGAGTGCCTGAGCTGACTCTTACTTACTGGTCACATCTACACAGTAACCCTTTCCTGGGAGATGAGAAGTGGACAAAAGCTGGCAGATCTCACATGCTGTGGCCAGTACTCAGGGCAGAACGTATCTTCTTATCTGTGGTTGAGATAGTTGAGGCTAGGTGGTAGTATCAGAGAACTCAGTTCTGAACAGGCTTCTGAGATGCTAAATTTGAAGTTGGGATGCCATTAAGGGAGGAGACCAAAGATGAAGGTATGCAACCAAACTAGAGCAAAGAATAAAAAATCAAGGATCCAAAAGGGTTTGAGTGGATGGGCTGGGTCCCTTTTTTAAATTAATTCTTTCACCCCACATCCCTACCCCTCTCCTTTTTTTTCTTTCTTGATGAGTCTGGTTAAAAGTTTGTCAATCTTTATGTTTTCAGAGAACCAGCTCTTGGTTTCATTGATCTCTTGAATTGTTTCTTTTTTTTTTTTTAGACTCTTTGTTTATTTCTGCTCTGATCTTTATTATTTCTTTCTTCTACTCACTTTGGGCTTTTGTTGTGGTTGTTCTTTTTCTGGTTCCTTTAAGTGTAAAGTCAGATTGTTTGAGATTTTTCTCGTTTCTTGAGGTAGGTCTAAAATGCTATGAATGAACCTCTTAGGACTGCTTTCCCTGTGTCCCATAGATTTAGGGTTGCTGTGCTTTCATTTTCATTTGTTTCAAGGTATCTTTTGATTTTTTCCTTGATCTCATTGTTAACCCATTCATTGTTTAGTAACATAATTTCCTGCCAGGTCTTTGTGTGTCTGGGTGAACCACACCTCCATTCATGAATATTAAGTACAGATACTTCTTCCTCAGAGCAAATGTTTTTAACAAAAATTGCTTGAAACAAAACAGACTAATTACGGAACACAGTTTGCATAACACAGCTTTCTCTCGACTACAGTAATCACAATCAAGAACTAGCACCAAAATAAGAAAAATGAAAATTATATGGCTCACACAGACTAAGAATACATTGCTACTTTGTGTGGCTGGCTGTTCATTTAACTCTGCTTTCTTTCATTTATTTCATGCGGATTTTGTGTTTTGTTTGCAATAACAATGATGGTGATAAGAATTGTGTATAAGAGACTCTCTAGATCCTAACCCTATCTTTCATGGTAATTATGTTTATAACATTTTTTGATAATGAGGGCTTCCCATAAAAGTACAATGTTTGCTAAGACAAAATAGATATTTTCATTTAAATTGCTTTAAATTTAATACTATTTATTTCAAATATACAGAAAATGACAAGAAGTGCATTTGGAAAGACATACCCTTAAAGACGTTATAATCCAGTTGACGAGACCTACCTATAGCTCCAGCTATTCAATCAGCACAATTTCCTCGAGAAGGTACCTTTTAAAAAATATTATGCTTTAGAATAATGAAGCCTTAGAGATTTTTAAAAAAGCCCAGAAATCATTTGTTCCAATTATCCTCTAATGTACTTTTGGAATAATAGTAACAACCAGAGAGAAACTCAGAAGCTAAGGTAATGCTGGAGCCACTGAGGGCTTGAGCAGGAATTGCTAATATTGAGTAAGATCTGGGCAAGGAGATCCTCCAGGTCATTTCAGAGATGGAGTCAGAATGGGGAAGAGCCTCCTTGCTCATTTCATCTGCTGCTACACAGAAGCCGATCTTTCCTATACTGAAGATTTCATTACACTGAAGTTAGGATTATCAGAAAAAATATGTTTACCAACTTCATGTGTAAACACCATTTCTTTCAATGGCGTGCTTTTGCAACCTAAATTGCTATATATCTATTTGAGAAATGTATCAATATAATTCTGGTGGCTTAAATATTTCATGAGGAAGTACAGCATACAAGTCTGCATGGTAGCTGATAAAAGGGTTTTATATCAGTGAATTGTATTGGAAAATTAGAAGAATATTAGATTTTGATCTCAGAATCTCAACTGTCTCAACTGTAATGAACTATATTCAGGCATAATTTTTTAATGAGATGTTTGATATACACACACACATACACACACACAACAGGTTTGCAAGATAGAGATTTTACAGATGAAGACATGGAAGTCCAGAGTGGGCATAACCTGCTTGTAGTTAAATACAGCAGATAGAAGCTAAGCAAGGATTGAAACCGGATCTGACCTACAGAAAAATCAAAAAAAAATTATGGGAGAAATAGTTGTTTCTTCAAGATTTATGCTAATCTTATTTTTAAAGGAAATCTTTTTATTTACTTATTTTTTAAGCTCTTCAGCAGTCTTCAGGTTTCTCAAAATGAAACCCTAGTAAGCGAATCTAATCATTCCTTATTAATTGAAAATCAATCAATATTCCTGTTGTCTCACTATAACCTGAGGGTATTTTATATAAAACTCTACAAAGATAGAACAGCTATGAGAAAAACTAATTTAATCTGTCTTCTTTTAAAAGATAATACTAATTTTATTAATTTAACCTTCTGACATTTTAAAACATGAATTATCAAAATTTTCATTATAAAATGATATACCCACATTATATTTTTAAAATATAGAAGCTAGAGATGAAGGAAATTAATTCTAATCCCACCAGCCTAAGGCAACTGCTTGAATGTTGGTGTGATTTTTAAATTTCATAGTTTTTTTCTTATGCATATTTTTAAAATGCTGAATATATTATGAATATAGGATGTCTTTTTTTAACCTCTTTCAATGTATAAGAATTAGGAATTTAATCTCAACTCTACTGTTAAAGAAAATAAGACTAGAAAGAGATGTGTAAAAAGGAAAAGAACAAAAATGATGGATGAAAGCTTCCTTCAGCCCTACATTTGTTGAATTCTATTTTTTTCCTGAAAGTCTTATCCCATTCTCAAATATTGTGCAAGTGGGCATAAATATCTTAGCTTGGGCTGCTATAACAAAATGCCATGGACTGGGTGGCTTAAAGCAACAAACATATATTTCTCACAGTTCTGGAGGCTGGAAGTTCATCCAAATCAAGATGCCAACAGATTCTACGTCTGGTGAAAGCCTGCTTCCTGAGTTGCAGACTGACTGCTACCCTCTGCAGTGTGCTCACTGGCTTTTCCTTGATGCACGTGCATGGACAGAAAGCTCTCTTCCTCTTATTATAAGGGTACTAATCTCCTCATGGGGCCCTGCCCTCATGACCTCATCTAAACCTAATTAACACTAAAGGCCCCATCTCCAACTACCATCGTTTGGGAGTTAGGGATTCAACATACGAATTGGGGGATGGGGTGGGAGAGACACAAACATCCAGCCCCAAACAACAGGCAAACCATAGTTTAACGCACAGTAAAAACCCATCATTATGCTATAAGTGGAGTCCAAAAGGTTCACTCAAGTAAAATAAGGGCAAGTGTTATAGCAAGATTAGAGAATGACCTGGGTGGTAAGAAACAGTCATTAGTTGCATCACATCTGAACTCAAGTTCTCACAGTGCATGCTATTCCTCTGTTTAAGGGGATGCTTACAAGGATGGTATAAAAAATAGGATCTGAGCTAGTGAAAATAATGATCGTCATCTTCCTTTGTTGGATATCATTGTGAATTTAAGACTGACAGGTTTCATTTTCAATGTCAATTCTCATTGGCTAGTACTGGCAACCTGGAGTACTGCATTGAGGAAAATGCCAAAGCGTGTTTTGGCTCAGGGGAATCCAGTGCCTGATTGATTAGTACTGTCCAGAATGATTGTGGGTGGGAAGTATAGAGATGTGGATACTGCAAATTGGCCTACCTAGTCCTTAGACATTTTAGTCTTATTTCTAATGAGGACATTCAGAGAGATATTTTCAGAGAGGTAAAAGCGGGAACGGGTGGGAGGAAGTTGCCTGAAAGGATCACCAAAGAGAATCTGAGGGAATGAACAAAGGTGGTAAACTTTAGGAAGAACTCGATTATTCCAAGGACTCAGAGTAAGCCAATCATTAATGCCCTGAAAATTGATGGAGAACTGGGCTCTCTCTCCACTTAAAATTAGAAAGCAGTTCAAGAGTGGCTGAAAGAGAAAATGCTTGAGGTCTACTGTGGTAATTTGTAAAGGCAGACAAGCTTGCAGAATAAATGACCATCATCAGTGCAACACATCTGTGGGTGGGACAAAGCTAGAAAGCTGTGTTTCATCTAAAGCAGTTTTTTTTGATAAAAAATTTTTATTAAAGTATAGTTGACATATAGTACTATATTAGTTTCAAATGCACAACATAGTGACTAGACATTTACATCTTATGATGTGATTACCACAATAAGTATAGCATACACCTATCACTGTACAGAATTATTACGATATTGACTATTTCCCCTGTGCTGTATACTACATCCTCATGGCTGATTTATTTTATAACTGGAAGTTTGTACCTTTTATTCCCCTTTATCTTTTTCACCAATTTCCCCCACTTAAGCACTCCTGTGGCAATCATCAGTTTGTTCTCTATGAGTCTGTTTGGTTTAGTTTTGTTCATTGTTTTGTTTTGTTTACATTCCACACATAAATGAAATCATACTGTATTTGCCTTTCTCTGTCCTATTTCAACTAGCATAGTACCCTCTAGGTCCATCTGTGCTGTCTCAAATGGTAGGATTTCATTTTTTTTTTTATTGCTGGATAATGTTCCATTGTGTACAGGGGTGGGGCAAAAGTAGGTTTATAGTTGTTCATATGGAAAAAGACATGCAGGTTATGATCATTACAATAGTTTTATTAACTCAAAAGAATTGGCATTTTGATCGGGATTGCATTTTACCAATAGATTGCTTTGGGAAGTATGGACATTTTAATGACATTATTCCTTCTAATCCACGAGCATGGTATATCCTTCCATTTATTTGGGTCTTCAATTTATTTTATCAATGTGTTAATAATTTTCAGAGTAAATGTCTTTTGGCTCCTTGGTTAAATTTATTGCTAGGTATTTTTTGATGCAATTGTTTTCTTAATTTCCCCTTCTGATGGTTTGTTATTAGTGTATGAAAATGCAACAGATTTCTGTATATTAATTTTGTTTCTGTAAATTAAACAATTAATTTAATTAAACAATTAAAATTGAGTTCATTTATTATATTAGTTCTAACAGCCTTTATTTTTTAAATTATTTTATTTTTTATTTATTGATTTGAGAGAGAGAGAGAAGAGGGAGAGGAAGAGACAGGGAGGGGGGGAGAGAGAGAGAAAGAGAGAGAGGGAGAGAGAGGCATTGACTTGTTGTTTACTCTTTTCCGTACCCTGACCAGAGATGGAATCCACAACCTTGGTGTTTCAGGACGATGCTCTAACTAACTGAGCTGTCCAGCCAGGGCTTTATGGAGTCTTTAGAGTTTTTGTTGCATAGTGTTGTGTCATCTGAAAATAATGACAGTTTAACTTTTTTTCCAATTTGGATGGCTTTTATTTCTTTATCTTGTCTGTTGTAAAATGGTAGTTATTGACGCTAATTGCATCTTAGGTTCACCTGGGGAGTTTTACAACCCTATTTCTGCCTGGGAACTATCCTAGATGAGTTAAATGATTATTTCCCAGAAAACTCAGGTATTTCAGCTTAAAAGCTTTTCAGGAGACTGTGGCCCATTGATCTAAAGCAAGAAGAACCAGTATAGGGTATTCCCAGTTGGTGAGGAAGATCAGAAAGACTATTCTGGAAGAGAAGGATCATGATGAAAGAATTTAAGCCTTCTACTCTCACCTCCAACTAGTAGTCCACTGACAGTGGACAGTGTGACATCTTGGGCCACATCTAAAAGGTCTGAGGTCTAAAAGAGTGGACTTCATTCAATACCTTCTGTACGAAATCTAGAACTGAGAGGATGGGTCAAAAGTTGGAGTTGGAGTTAGGAGGGAGAAAAGGAAGCATGGAAAAATAGCAAGGAAGGCAAGAGCTTTTCCAGTCTTTAAATGTCTGTAAAATACTATTTGGAATCTGATGCTTGAGAGAATCAGGTGAAGGAGATGGATATGCTTAGCTTGAAGGACAAAAGTCATAGGGACCATGCTAATTGTCTTCAAATGTTTGAATGGAAAGCTACTATTGCTTGACCTCCTGATGAAACCAGGCATATGCCAAATTCTAGAGCAAACGATATCCAAAACTCTTGGAGTGTAGAAGGAATTAGACTTCTCCAATGTGGTCCAGAGGAAGAATTTGGACTGCGGAATTTAAAGTTCCAAGGATGCAGATTTGAACTCAGTCACAAAAAGAACTTTCTATGAGGGACTTTTTACAACAGTAGAAGGGCATTAGAGTCTGATGCACCAGTTGAAGTCCTGGGTCTATCTCTATTAACTGTGCCATCGTGAAAATGTGTTTAAACTCTCTGAGTTAGTACCATTATTTCCTCACCAAGACAATATAGGTAATAATATAGGGGTTTGAGGGTCACATGAGATAATTTATATTAAGACTCTAATACAATGTCTGGTATTTGGTAGTGACAACACAACATTCTTGGAAAGTTTTCCTGGAATTCAAAGCTAAGGGCAAAGTGACAAGGAACAAACAATAAATAATAAATGAACAGGGATCAGACATTCCTTTCAGGGCTTATCAAGAACTGGCTTAAACTGGCTTTGCTTCCCCAACCTTCATCTCTGTCACCTGCTTCCAGTCCCTATAAACAGACAAGAGCCAGGAGGACAAAATTCAGGAAGTCACCTGTATCCTTGGGGTGCTGCATTATGATGAGATGCTTTTCCTGCTCCCTCCTCATTTACTAATTAGGTGTTTTCTTATATCATAGATGGGCTGGTGTACCTCTGTCCAATTTGCTAAGTGAAAGACAATTAGAAAGAGAAGGCAGAGCAAAGAGAAGGAGTAGAGTGCAGGAACTTCCATGCCAAACATTTGGCTTTTGGTAATGGACATCTGATTTTACTTACCATGGCTCAAAGGGACACTGTGCAAGACAGCCAAGCTTGAGGCTGTTTCACCAGTATCCCTCCCAAGAGAACTTGCTGCCAGGAAAGTGAATTAAAAAAATTTTTTTTACTGTTGTTTAAGTACAGTTGTCTCCATTTTCCCCCCACCACTCCACCCTATCCCACCCATCCCTACCTCTCACCCTTGATCCTAACCCCCCTTTGACTTTGTCCATGTGTCCTTTATACATGTTCCTTGATGATCCTTCCTCTTCTTTCCCCCCTTATCCCCCTCCTCCCTCCCCTCTGGTTAGTGTCAGTTTGTACTTTATTTCAATGTTTGTGGTTATATTTTGCTTGCTTGTTTTGTTGTTTAGGTTCCACTTACAGGTGAGATCATATGGTATTTGTCTTTTACCACGTTGCTTCTTTCACTTAGCAAGTGAAATGCTCTCAAGTGAATTCCAATAACAAGAAACATTGGGGTGAATCACCAAGGGTAGGAGCAGATGGTAGAAATGGTGATGTGGGAGCACCCCCATGGGGCTTTGGAAATTCACTTAAGCACCAATGAGGGAGCCATATTTGGGTGTCTGTCACAGAGGGGGAGACAACAGCCAGCCATCACTGGCCAGAGGGGCTTTTAATAAACACTCTGTGTATGTCTTTCTCTTCTGTTTGTCTTACCTATCTCCACACAGAGAGCAAGAGAGCAGGAAGTAGAGGAGGGTGCCCTAGGAGCAGGTAAGCCCTTATGTACTCTAAGTCCCTCCAGTGCGGGGACCAGCCAGGGCTGAGAGAGCAGACATGGTCATTGTTCTGGTGAGACTGAAGTTTTAAATTAGACTGTACTGGATTAAGCTTTTCATCCCCCAAAGTGATGGGAACTTTATAGACATGCCTAAGATGTCATCAGAGAACACATAGGGAGATTGGGAACAGTGCAGAGTTGTAAGTAGTGATTATAGAAAAATAAATTCATTTCACATTTGACCCTTCTATGAGCTAGGATTGTTTGATAAACCAGATGCGATAGCTACTGTTTTATTAACAACAAATTGGCAACAGGTAAGAAGACTGAATGATACAGCTTTGGGGGAATGCACTCGTCATGAATCACTGTGTGACTGTGTGGGTGGGGTTTCCCCTGAAAGAACTGGAACAACTCACTGCCAGCTGTCCTCTGAAGAGGTCAATGGTGGGGCAGGAAATCAGAATTCTGGGACTTGGAGTTAGACTGCCTAGATCTCCCAGGAAGGGTGATTCCTGAGGCCCTGAGGTATACTCTCTGGGGCACATGAGCTGCCAGGGGGAATAGCAGGCTTCCTCCTGGAGGGGAGGGAGCCTATGCTCAGGCATCGGCTCATTCTGTGTTCTCTTTACCATTCGTTGTCCCTATACCCTCACTAAGATTCAATCAACACTTTACATATTTTGACTTGTAATGTCCTGGGGGATTATGGAGAGAGGTCTTCAACTACACTTGGGGCAAAGCAGTACAGAGGGGTGTGATTCCTGTCCTACAGCTGCAACGGTGGTGGCCACAGCCAGCCTTGGGCTCTAGTGAAAAGAGCTTTGCCTGGAAGTAATCATCTCACAACAGCCAATTACGTCAGAGGTAGTTACCAAAGTAGGATACTCGAGGGACTGGCTGCTGATACACATGAAAGGGAACCCTGAGGGAACATCAAGATTCTCAAGCATAGCAGAGGATACTGTGGGTGGGGGGTGCTAACTTATGTCAATAAAACTAGTATAAGTCAAGCCATATAGTTTGAGTTAAGCTATGTTTAGAGTTATCCAACACTGGAATGAGTACCTTGTCACTATAAGTGTTTAAAGTATAAATATTTTCCATTTAGGGAGTCTTCTAATGGTGTTCCTATGACATTTATTTATTCAGTGTGTATTTATTTTACATTTACTGCATATAAAGAATTGTGCTCAGTGCTTTACATACAACCCATATTCATAAACAGTTTTATAGATGAGGAAACTGAAACTTAGAAATTAAATAAGTTGCTGAAGGTCTTAACAGCTAATAGGCAGTAGAGATAGGTTGTCTAACTTTAAACACTACCTATACTTACTCCAAAGGTGAGTACACTAGATAAAGTATCCTAGTCTAGTGGGGGAGGTTGAACAATTATAGAATGACTCATTGAGGCACAAGGACTTAACATGATGGAAGGAGAAAAGTGCAATGGAGAGAATGAGTTGCCAAGAATGTGTCTTAAATGATGTATAGGTGTTACAAAAAGGAGAGAGGAACATCATGGGGGTGGCTGAGAGGAGGCTGATATTCCAGACAGAGGGGCCATCAAAGTGATTCTCATAGTGGGGTACTTCAATAAATATTTGTTTAGTAGGTGAATGATAGCATGGGCAAAATCAAGGCACACATGGGTTTGGGGGACAGGAGTGGGGAATCTGCAAGCACATCAGCATGGAATGCAAAAGGAAAGGTAAGGAGTGTCAACAAGGCTGCAGATATCATGGGAGGCCATGAGCCAAACTGGAAAAAAAAATGTAGCAGCTGTGAAATGTTTGGAGGTTGTTTTCCAAGAGTAGATTTTGGAATCTAAGATTTTAAGATGTGAAGCACTTCCAGATGATGAGAAGATGCATGGGGTCACCCAAGGAGTGTTGGCTCAAATAAACAGGTGGTAGATGTCACTGATGTTCAAAGAACGTTCCAACACTTGAGACTAAGTACTTACCACTCTAGGCATCTGTAATTCTATTAATTACCTGGCTTTTCTGGAAATGAATGTGTTTGTAAAATACTTTGGTACTATTATACCAAAGCTGGGTGCCTAATTAAAAGTTGCTATTTCACTCAGCTTTCACAAATACACTGCCAGGGTGTTACGACCAAAGCCTGTGATTGTTGTAATAGTACCAAATTAAGCCTTTCAGTTTCGTGAAGTGTGGACAGAGTGTTTATTTGTGACTCTAATACCCCATAACCTGGTTTTCATGCAATTGATCAAGCTTATATATGTGTTAGCATAAGAAACAGGTGGTCTACCTCGCATTAAGGGTACAGGCAAACAGCTTAGCCAGAAGGCTCTGAAAGCTTTATTAGCCACTAGCGGCATCTTTGGTGTTTGTAGAAATCTTGAGAAGCTTCCATCTGTTCTGTACACTCTGCTTAGATACCTTCCTTGTGTATGAG